>NC_064831.1:89375767-89995267 GCF_024166365.1 Elephas maximus indicus
AGGAAAGCACTCAGGATAGGATGTACCAGGAGGCTCTCAAGGAACCAGTAACATTTTGTTTCTTAACCTTAATGATGGACTCCTGGCTTACAACTATGCATATACATTTGTACACTTCTATCTATACATTTCACAATAATATTTTTAAAACATCATGGCACCATCACACAATGTGAAGTAGAGAGGACAGAAAAACTCACTTAAAAGATCCTGAGAACTGAAGAAAGGTGCATTTTTTTTTTTTATTAACTTTTATTGAGCTTTGAGTGAACGTTTACAAATCAAGTCAGACTGTCACATATAAGTTTATATACACCTTACTCCGTACTCCCACTTGCTCTCCCCCTAGTGAGTCAGCCCTTCCAGTCTCTCCTTTCGTGACAATTTTGCCAGCTTCCAACCTTCTCTACCCTCCCATCCCCCCTCCAGACAGGAGATGCCAACACAGTCTCAAGTGTCCACCTGACACAAATAGCTCACTCTTCATCAGCATCTCTCTCCTACCCACTGT
The DNA here is from genome assembly GCF_024166365.1 of Elephas maximus indicus. Taxonomy (NCBI): domain Eukaryota; kingdom Metazoa; phylum Chordata; class Mammalia; order Proboscidea; family Elephantidae; genus Elephas; species Elephas maximus. The sequence continues at coordinate 89,376,279 of NC_064831.1, forward strand.
CCAGTCCCTTCCATGTCTGATGAGTTGTCTTCGGGAATGGTTCCCGTCCTGGGTCAACAGACGGTTTGGGGACCACGACCGCTGGGATTCCTCTAGTCTCAGCCAGACCATTAAGTATGGTCTTTTTGTGAGAATTTGGGGTCTGCATCCCACTGATCTCCTGCTCCCTCAGGGGTTGTCTGTTGCGCTCCCTGTCAGGGCAGTCATAAATTGTGGCCGGGCACCAATTAGTTCTTCTGGTCTCAGGATGATGTAGGTCTCTGGTTCATGTGGCCCTTTCTGTCTCTTGGGCTCTTAGTTATCGTGTGACCTTGGTGTTCTTCATTCTCCTTTGATCCAGGTGGGTTGAGACCAATTGATGCATCTTAGATGGCCGCTTGTTAGCATTTAAGACCCCAGACGCCACATTTCAAAGTGGGATGCAGAATGTTTTCATAATAGAATTATTTTGCCAATTGACTTAGAAGTCCCCTTAAACCATGGTCCCCAAACCCCCGCCATTGCTCCGCTGACCTTTGAAGCATTCAGTTTATCCCAGAAACTGCTTTTGGTCCAGTCCAGTTGAGCTGACCTTCCATGTATTGAGTATTGTCCTTCCCTTCACCTAAAGCAGTACTTAGCTACTAATTAATCAGGAAAAAACCCTCTCCCACCCTCCCTTCCTCCCCGCCTCGTAACCACAAAAGTATGTGTTGGAAGGATGCATTTTTAAAGCATAGTTTATTGATACAAAAAAATGCTAAATGCCAAATTATGTATTGTTTGGTTTGGAAGCCAAATGAATACTAGCATTTAAATTCATGTTGTAGCATCAAAATAGAAACCAACTTCCTTACCTGATGTATGGAGTTCTTTCATTTTGCCCTTTAAAAATCAACTGTGTTTTCCCTCTATTTTTTGAATATTGATTTTAAATGATGAGATGAGCCAGAAGGAGTTAAGCTGTTGCACTGAACGCTTCTCAGGTACCACGGTGTGGTTACATGTAGCCAATGTTACAAGTGATCTTCAGTTTGCAGGACAATCACGCTCAGTGGATTACCACATTCATGTATCAATAAAAATAACAATCGCAATGAACTGAAAGACTTCAAATGTGTTTCATAATGACATCAAGTTTAAAAAAAGTGGTATGCTTTGAACATAGCAAACTAACTCATTATTTTGAAAACTGGCAAGTTAGGAGAAAGAATCACACATTTATTCTGTCTTTCCTATAAAACCGTACCACTGGGTAAACAACTAACTAATAAAGGGAAGTTTCTCCTTACAGACATATTCTAGCCCACTAATGAAGAGGAATGACAGAATGAAACTATCAGCATTTTACAACCCCGAAGCAATAAAGGATCAAGACAGTGATCAGCAATGGCTGCTAGCATTGCAGAAAAAGAGCCAAGCAAACAGGAGGCTCCTCTGGATAGAGGCACCAACACCACCTACAGATTGGTCTTATGAAAAAACAAACACATAAAACCTGAATCTTATTAATTTCTTAAATCTAACTATGAGTTTACAGGAAATACAGCCAGGACAACATATAAAGAAACCTTCGAGGATGCAATCAGCAAACTCCAGACTGATTCAGATTGTGGAAAATTCTGCAGGACAAACAACCTGGTTTCTTCATTAAATGAACTGCAAGAAGAGAAAGAGAGCCTGTAGAGTAAAAGTGAATTAAAGGCATATAGATAATTGCAATGAGAGTATAATTTCAATCCTAATTCAAACAAAGACACTGTAAAGAATCATGAGGCCGTCTGGAACACCTGGAACACTGACGACTGACTGACTGGGTATTTAATAATATTGTTAATTTGTAGGTGAGATGATAGTATGATATAGATGTATATAATAAGCCTAATCTTTTAGAGAGACATCCTCAAATATGACAGACAAAATCAGCTGATGTCTAGGACGTGCTTTAAAATAACTCAGAAGGTGAAAGTTGTTGGGAGGATCTGGGTATAAGATGTAAGACTGGCCATCAGGATTCAGAGGGGATTCAAGGATGAACAAGGTAAACATGGTTCCTCACATGCTATTGGGAGCTAGACAGTGAAAAAAGAAGAAAAAATTAATAAATAAGATAATTTTAGATGGAGATAAGTGTGATAGAAGTGATAAAACTCATAGTACAAGAGACACAAGAGCCTTTTAGACTGGTGTTCAGGGAAATTAGCTGAGATCTCAATGACTAGGAGCCAACTTGCAAAAGATTATGCAATAGAATGTTCCAGGCAGAGCAAACTACAAATGCAAAGGCCTTGAGGTGGGAGCACCCAAAGTGGGTTGAAGGAACTGTAGTAGGTACAGAGCAGCCAAGTGGCTGTGGCACAGTGAGGATGGGGAGGGGTGTGAGATGAGCTCAGGAATGTCAGCCAGGGCCCACTTAGGAGGGGCCGATAAGGAAGTCAGAGAAAGGTATCTGGGCATTGTTACAACTCTGTATCACTACCCTTCGTTTTAAGGTGGTTTTTTTGGTGTTGCTGTGATGCTGGAAGACATGCCACTGATATTTCAAGCACCAGCAGAGTCACCCATAGTGGATAGGTTTCAGTGGAGCTTCCAGACTAAGACAGACCAGGAAGAAAGGCCTGGCAATCTACTTCCAAAAATTAGCCAATGCAAGCCTGTGGCTCACGACAGAAAATCGTCTGGCCTAGTGCTGAAAGATAAGCCCCTGGGTTGGGAGCACTACAGTAGCCATAACAATGGACTCAAGCATGCAGATGATCATGAAGATGGTGTGGGACCAGGAAACATTTTGTTCTGTTGTACATGGAGTCACCATGAGTCAGAACAGACTCAATGGCAACTAACAGCAACAATACGAGTTGGTGGGGGCTCTCGGAGCATTGTAAGCAAGGGATGGCATGTTATGATTTGCATATTACAAAGCTCCCCTGGGCTGCTGAGTCGAGACGAGACAGTAGAGGGGGAAGATGGGCAACAGGGAACGAAAGGTCCAGTGAGGAGGCTGTTACAGACAAGCCAGAAGAGAGAGGAGGGCAGCTAGGCCAGGACTGTGGCAGAAGCAACACAATGAAGTGGAATCACAATTTTTGAAGGCCAAAGAAACAGAGCATGTTGATGAATTAAAGTGAGGTAATTAGTGGAATAAAATGACGACTCTTGGGTTTTTAAGTGAACAAAAGAATCGATGAAAGGGCTGTTTTACTAGACTAGCCGGACAGAGGAGATGGAGGTGGAGGGATGGAGAAACAGTTTTGTTTGGGCCCTGTTTCATCTAAGATGACTATAGACGTAGACCCAGTGGAGATGTCAAGTAGACAGTTAGATAAGAGTTTGGAGCTCCCAGGAGCTGGCAGACCTGAGATAAAAGCTATGAGTCTCCAGCACAGAGATGATACTTAAACAATGGCACACAATGAAATCCTGTAGGGAGCGAATGCAGATAAAACAGAGACAGTATTGGAAATCAAGCAGTAGGTGCTCCAGTTTTTATTTAATTGAATCATGACAGAACATAATTTAAAGTAATAGAAGTGAGTTAACTGTTCATTTGATTCTTTGCTTTCTGAAAAAATTACATATGTTAATAATTTTAAAACAAAATAAATGAATCTAAACAAACATCCCCGTAGTCTGTTCAATGAGATTGGCATGCTTCAGCCATCCTCTTGGATCTAGAGAATGGATCTTGCCTTTTTCTCCAGACACCGTGCCACACACCTCTGCTGTCATTGCAGAATCACCCAAACAATCTTAGTCGTGTACCATTTGTTCCTTTCAATAATTTTGAGCCAAGCTGCACATTGAAGACACAGGAAATTGTTGACAGGGCTATGAGTCAATCGGAAATGATGCTCGGATGTATTACCTGCTCTAATGTAATTTCTCTGGTGTAAACAAAGACCATTTGAAGAGTAAGAACTGGAATTTGGGCAGAGTTAAAGTAGGCAGCTGCCAGGAGTTAATGATGTATGTATGAATTTCTCTAGTGGTTTGGCTACAAATGGAAGGAAGAGAGTAGGAGAGGGCTATAGCTCTAACATGGACAATTTTAGTCCAGTTTAACCTTCCATTCCTTTTAGTCTGTCTTTTCCTCACGTTTTCTTCTCTTTCAAAAGGGGAAAAAAACATGAGTTGATAGGAAGAAGCACTGCTGAGATCCTTCATAAGCCATATTGGGAACCCCCTTCTCTCTGCCTTCCCATGCCCTTTCACCACCTGTCCCAAGGTTAATGCAAAGAGACTTAACATGCAACCCTTGTCAGAAGTTTTGCACTGGAGGCGGAGGGGTAGAGGAGACAGTCCCTCATCACAGGGTTTTAGTCCTGAGTTCAGATTCTGACTCCAGCCCTTCAAAACCCTGTGAACATGTGACACAAACCTCAAGCGTTGGTCTCCTCACCTGGGTGAGGGGATTAACAGGAGCTGCATACTGATTCCACATCTAACCTGATGTGGTTTCCAAAATAAATACACGAATTACCTTCAAGGAACGCAAAAGCTTCGTGCCCAGGGCTTTTGTAGAACACCAAGTAGATAGATTTAAGTAAATTATTCTAAACAAGTGTCTAACAAAGAATGAGAGGATTGTCCTCGATTTTTGTGCAGTCTTTCCTTAACTGAGTTTTTTCCATCAATGCATTTTCTGATACAATAAACCAAAATGACTCTGAGTGCTCACAGTATTCAAAATTTTCCATAAAACTAGCATACACCTCCACCGTGTTGAGCATTTTGAAATCTACTAGAATCAACAGTGGGTTATAATTGGATGACCTATTCTAGTTAAAAAAGAAAAGGTACATATACACACAAACTCAGACAACCAAGGCGGTCTTGAGCTTTCGTTCAATTTTCAGAAAGAGTCAAACCCATCTCCAAGACGCCTTCGAGCTTTAGTGGGCTTTTGCTTTAAGCCAGATTTGGAGCTGGATGATTTCTAGTTTTAAGGAAACCTCTGAGGCCTGAATGAGATATTGGAGAAGTGCAAAAAGTCTGATTTAGGTTGCAAGGCATGATTTAATGGAAAACCAAAAATCCAAACCAGTTGCCGTCGAGTGAGTTCTGACTCACGGCAATCCCGTAAGTTGCAGAACAGAGCTGTGCTCCACAGGGCTTTCAAGGCTACAACATTCTGGAAGTAGATCACCAGGTCATTCTTTACAGACACGTCTGGGAGGATTCGGACCACCGACCTTTTTGTTAGCAGTCAAGTGCTTTACCGTTTGTACCACACAGGGACTCCAATTTAATGGGAAAAAAAAAGAAGGGCCCTTGAATTTGGATTCAGGAACCCTAGGTTTCTCCTTCTCATGAAAGACACTCTTTCTTGACGAGCCTCGATTTTACCATCTCTAAAGTGGGACAATTCCTCTGTTATCTTCCTCACAGTTTTGTTGTGAGAGTCAAAGGGGAATACATAATGTGTTCAAGTGCTTTGTAAGCCTCACCATGCTTTATGGATACGACCAATACGATGATGACCTAACACAGAAAGGTTACTGGTTTCGTTTTAACAAAAATTCCAGAAGGAGGCTCCTTGCTCTTTGTTAATCATATAATATACACATCTCCAGAATGGGCAATCCCCTTTCTGGTCACACCCTAGCTGATGGTGAGGCTGGCTTTCCTGTATTTCTACCCAGGAAACCAGGACGTGTATCATGCAACCTCAGACACCTCATCGAGCTGAAGGATCGGACCTCTTTCCACTTTGGTCAAAGGCAGGGCACCTGGAGGGTAGTGGGACTCAGCACTGACTTCCAAGCTGAGGGTTAAAAAGTTTGCTTTCAGGGCCAGTCCTCGGGCATCTCTTTTCTCTCCTATTGGCCATGGGCAGGTGTGTGAGTTCTCTGAAACACTGGCGTATGTGTGCATCCAAGTATTGTGACTCCTCCTCACTGAGGAGCCAAGCTGTCGGGCAGGTGTGTGAATTCCGGTGCACTAGACTATCTGTGCACCCCAAGTATTGCAAACCCCTCTACCTCCTCAGCTAGACATAGCAATTTCAGGAAAAGTGACCAAAGACAGGTTTAATGCAATATTGCTATAGTTTCTTCAATTGATACCATTTTCTCTAAGAATCCACTTATCGTACCACCATGACATAGGTATGGACCTGGCTTCCTGGTAGGACAAGAGGCCAATAAATAGGTCGTATCCATGGGCACGTGTCTCAATCACCTGGTGCTGCTGTGACACATATACCACAGGTGGGTGGTTTTAGAACAGAAATTTATTGTCTCAGTTCTGGAGGCTGAAAGTCCAAATCAGGGTCTCTGCTGTGTTGATTCCTTCCTTATCAGTATGCCAGGGCGTTCCTTGGTTCCTTGGTGTCCTTTGGCTTGTAGACAATTTTCACACGGGGTCTGTCTTCCCCTGTGTATGTCTCTGTGTCTAATCTAGTCTTTTTATAACTCAGACATAACTAGGTTTAGGATCCACCCTACTCTGGTATGACTCATTAACATAACAAAAGAAAGCCCTATTTCTAAACTGAATTACATCCACAGGTACAAAGGATCAGGAATTCAACACATATTTTGGGAGTACTCAGCTCAGTCTGTAAGAGCACTTGAAGAAGGGTACTGATTAACAAAACAGAAGCCATCTGCTAGAGGCTGTCCATTGGACCAGGGATGAAGCCGGTGACCATATAGGGAGCTCACTGAGTAAACAGCTGAGCAGGAATGGTGAGAAAACGTGGCTGAAAACCAAAAAATAAATAACAGCTAAGGCAGTTGGTTTAATGTTTGTTGAGTAATTGTATTTCGCTAGACTAAGGTCCCTGTCAAGCATTTAACATCCTTGATTCCACTTAATCCTTACTTAAACAGTGTAAGGTAAGCACTGTTATCCCCATTTTACAGATGAGAAAACTGAGGCTCACAGAGGATAAGTGTCTAATTCAAGTTAGCGCAATTAGTAAATGGCAGGAGGGGATTCAAAACTAAGGTGTCAGAACATCTACACTCACCTGCCTCCCCGAGATACTGAGCAACGTGCCTATGATAACTCCATTTGTTCTAATCATCTGAAGAGCTTTCTCAAATCAACCACTCAGGGGTCCAGATGAATCACGACTGAGCAAGAGTCAGCAAACAAGGGTGGTAACTGAGGGAACAGCTGGTAGGGAAGAACCAGTCACTTCTACCAGATGGCATTTGTTTGGCCTCATGTTTATTTTAGCCAACCTTTGCTCTTTAAAGCTGCAGCCAAACACTTAATAATAATGGAAAGGCCTGTGCTTATCAGTCATCCACAATATATAAGGTCTTAATGGGCTCCTTGCTGTCAATATCAGCTAAAATGCACCTCCTTCTGGCAGCATCAGTGCACCCAATGCAAAGAAAAATGTCAAGATGATAAAAGCGAAGCATAGGCTCTTACATCAAGTAGATGGGATTAGAATGGTCTCTATCATCTTGCAGGTAATTATCATGGCCAGCTGGGTGTTTAACGCCTTCAGGTTGGTACGTATGTGACTCTCTAGAGTGAAAAATAATCAACTTAAATGTTTCACTGATGCTTGTCAGGTGAGTGAGAGAATCACTTGGACTGTCAGGTCTGTGAGAGAAGAAGTTACCAGGGAACCAAGGCAAACAGAAAAACCTTAGGATTTACCCCGCTGAACGCGTGTGGAATGTCTCCAGGTGAAAGTCAGTAAGAAAAGAAGGAAGGAAAATAAGGGGAGTGTTTGCCACCCATGGAGTCCCTGGGTGGTGCAAACCATTAACGTGTTTGGCTACTAACCCAAAGGTCGGAGGTTCAAGCCCACCTAGAGGAACCTCAGAAGAAAGTCCGGGCAATCTACTTCCAAAAAATCAGCCATTGAAAACCCTGTGGAGCACAGTTCTACTCAGACACACATCGAGTCTCCATAAATAGGAGTCAACTAATGGCAACTGGTAGTGGTGCCACCCATGTCCCCTGGTCTGGAGAGGTTGTACTTGAATGTCGCACAGTCCACTAACAAGATGATGCTGACCGTGTCACTGGGGCTCCTCAACATGTATCCTTCCTCCTATCTGGTTCAGAATGAAATGCAGACCTCCTGCTTTGCTTCCGGCCCTTTTCAGCTTTAGAGTCTTCCAGCAAGCCTGTGGGGTGGGAGCATGTCAAGTAAAGAAGGGGGCTTCCACCAGCCTTGGGGCCTCCAGCCCGTGGGCAGAACCAAGTGAGTTACAGTGACAGGTTCATTTAGGAACAAATTAGGGGTTAAGTAAAAAGTACATGATGAAGGCAAAACAGAGGTTCCCTTTCCCCCTTCTTGTCGGTTAGAATTAGAAAGTGCCCATGAGCTGCAGTGTCAAGAATATGAACGTGAGATGTCATTTCAGCTGCCTCTAATTGAAGCCAGGATAAATGGAGTGAAGAGGCAGCGTCTAATCCAATCAAAACATGAAAAAGGTATTTTGACATGTAAATTACAAACTTCCTGTGTATTTTGTCTCCCCAATTACACCCTCCCCTGTCATGTTTTTTTAAATTATATCTTAATCTCCCAGTCTCCTAATAATTATGTCATCATTCTTAGGCCCTGAACACTGTGTAATGGTATTTTCTGGGATATGCCATTCATTATTAACTAAACTCACTCCCTATCCCCAGTGATACCATATCTCATGGTGTTCAAATATGCTTGGTGTCAGCTCCTGCTTTGCAAATGCTACAGCCGTCCCTTTTCCTGCTTCATGATTAAACAGGAGTGACTTTGTGATGTACTTTTGAACAGTTAATCTGGCTTATCAGTATTTCATGTGGGGCTACCCAACGCTGTATTCATTCTTTTTAATGGGACAGGCAATTGGTTTAAAATATAAATCTCTCTTCGTTGTGGATGGTGGAAATCTTGTTCAAGACTGCAGATTTGACAGCTGTTCTTAAAGAAAGAGCCACTATTGATGTCACACTATTGAGACTGCAAAAAGAACCCGGATAGTAAAGAAGAATGCCACTATGACATGCAGATTATGGTTTACTGTGGCTGTGGAGACCCTAAAACCAAAAAAAAGACAACAACAAACCCTTTGTTGTCCAGTTGATTCCGACTCATAGCCACCTCATAGGACAGAGTAGAAGTGCCCCATGGAGTTTTCAAGGAGCACCTCATAGATTTGAACTGCCGACCTTTTGGTTAGCAGCCACTAAACCACTATGCCACCAGGGCTTCCGAGAAGACACTAGCGAGTAATATTGTAAATGCTTTCTAAACAGGAAAGAACCTTGAAGACTATCTGGCGTAGGCCCCAGGTTTGTTGTTGTTAGCCTCCACTGAGTTGGCCCCTTATTCATAGGGACCCCGTGGACAATGGGATGAGACTTTCGTGATCCACAGGGTTTTCATTGGCTGATTTTCAGAAGTAAACCACCAGTCCTTTCTTCCTAGTCTTAGTCTGGAAGCCCTGCTGAAACCTGTTCGGTATCACAGCAACACACAAGCCTCTACTGACGGATGGTGGCTGCACGTAAGGTGTATTGGCCAGGAGTTGAACCAGAATTCTACCACAGAACCATCACTGGGCCCCGGCTTTGGGTTTACAGATGAGAAAACTGACAGCAACCAGATAAAGGAATTTCTCCAGGTCACTCTGTTCATAGGAGGTAGAAACAGAACTAGGTTTCTCAGGACCACACGAGAGTCCTGTCAACTCCCACCCCAGTGCCTGAGAGGCAATGTTCTAGAGTCAATGCATTGCATTTGGGCACAGATCAAGTGGAAATGAGTCAACTCTGAGGAACTCACCAAAGGCTTAGGCCATGAGAAACCAAACTTGTTGCCATCCAGTCAATTCCAACTCATGGCAACCCTATAGGACAGAGTAGAATCCATAGGATTTCCAAGGAGCAGCTGGTGGATTCGAACTGCCAACCTTTTTATTAGCAGCCAGGCTTTTAACCACTATGCCACCAGGCCATGAGAACAATGTGTAAAACCGAAAATCCCACTTCCAAAAGACAAAAGCTTTCTTTAAGATAGGAAACTTAGGAGGCAGTGAGTTGATGTTAATGGGGAAAAAACAACTCAGACAATGAAGGTGAGAATGGTTGCACAACCCGGACAGTGTAATCAATGTCACTGAATTGTACATGTAGAAACGGTTGAATTGGCGTATGTTTTGTTGTGTATATTCTGAACAACAACAATGAAATGTTTTTTTTTAACGAGACTGTCTTTTATCTAAGACCTTATTCAGCCTTGGAATTAGAGCTGTGCAGTGCAGCAAGTCTAGTCTTTGGGGCCAAAAAGATGGAAGTTTTAATCCCGGACCTGCTAATCCCAGGTGCATAACCTCAAGCAGGGAGTCTCCTCCCTGGCCTCACCTCAGGATGCTCACCTGTAGAATAGAGACAGCAACGCCACGGCTGCTGCTGTGACAAAGGAGTCAGACTTCATTTTCTCATACTGAGTGTGCTTTAAAAAATAAGTGTCCAAAACTCAAATATTAAAATTAAAGTCAGGTGTTCTGGATTTTTGTCCTGTTCTACCACTCTTACCTCTTAGACCTCCTTATTTAAAAAAAAATGGATATAACATACCTCCCAGAGTAAAATGAGTTCACATGGGCCTTAGGGTTTTACATGGAGCCTGGCAGGTGGCAGATGTTCAACAAATGCTACTTACCTCTAAAGCCATCAGAGCCATAGACATTTTCATTGAAATCAGGTCTAAATGACCCACGATTTACAGGAGTCAAGTTGAACAGTGAGACTAGTTGTGAGGGGGATGCTGAAGATGATGAAAATAGATGGACCTGCCACTAACAGGCTAGGTATGGACTGAATTGTGTTCACCCTAAAATATGCTGCAGTCCTATCCCCGATACCTGGGAATATGACCTTGTTTGGAAATAGGGTCTTTGAGGATGTTATTAGTTATGTCAACATGAGGTCATATTGCAGTAGTGTGGCTCCTAATCCAATCTGAGTGCTGTCCTTATAAAAAGGAAAATAAACACAGGGAGACACACAGAAAAAGATGGTCATGTGAAGATGCAGCTACAAACCAAGGAAGGCCAAGAAACACCTGGGGTACCAGAAACCCAAAGAGACAAGGAAGGATCTCCCTCTCAAGCAGACAGAGAGAGGCCATGGAGCCGGTAACACTCTGGATTTGAAATTCTAGACTCCGGAAGTGTGATACAATAGATATCTGTCCTTGTAAGCCACCCAGTGTGTGAGAGTTTGTTACAGCAGCTCTAAGAAACTGAGGCTGGCAGGTTTTTAAGACCACTCCCATTACCACATTGAATCGTTTGGTTAAATCCGATGTTCCATCCTCAACCACTGTGGTAACCAGACACAGCAGACCAGGCTACAAATGCTCAGTTTGGAGCATTCCCCAATGACCCCCTGAACAAGAATCAATGGGGTTGTTCTTTTCCATCTAAAATTGTGAGTACATTAGAGCTTAAGTGGCAGTCTTGCCCACTGACCTACACAGGTGTTGGGGGGAGGTTTTAGATACCAGGGACAGTCAGCAGCTTGCTTTATACTACTTCTCGTAACACTTATGCTGGGCCCTGTGGGGAATCAGATATGACGAAGACACAGTATCTGTCCTCAACAAGTCTCGAAGCAGAAATAAGAGCTGTAAGAAAATTACTCTTAATTCAAAGTAAAAAGTAGCACGTGTCCTACAAGAGTAGCCAACAAAGTTCAAGGAAGTTATTTTAGTGCAACCCTGGTCTTTATTGAATTACAAAGCTCTTAAATCGGTAGATGGAAGTTCACCCCACCTAGGAGAATTACTCATAGAAAGAAAGAATAATGCCTGAAATGTAACCTCCTGTGTTCTCAGAAATAATAGATAGAAAAGTTGAATCACAAATAATGACCTTTGTGTCTTGGAGGGCAACCACTGTCTAGTGGAATAAAGACTGGACTTGGAATCACAGTCTGAGTGTGAGTCCTAGCTCCAACCAGGTACCTGGTCTGTGACCTCAGGCTGGTTGCTCATCTCTTTGAGCTTCACAGTTCTCATCTGAGAAACGAAGATGGCCGCATTACAGCATAAAAGTGGCCAGGACAATATTAATGTATAAGAAGCCATAAAACAATCTCAACAGAGCACGGGTAAACCACAGGGGAACTACCTGTGTTTCCTAGAATTTAGATTTTAGATCTATGGGGAAATAGTAAATGTCTTGCCCTCATATAAGGGAGGCTTCACAGAGATGAAGAGGGAAGCACATGTTGGTGCCTACTTGGTCCAGTCCTACAAGCTGCACAGAGAGAAGACCAGCCACCAGTGGGCACAGATCAGCTATGCTCTCTTCTCCATTTCTCAAGAAAAATCTCCTACTCCCAAGGCTGGTATCTGTTTGCCTGGGTGCTATCTGGCTCCCCTTGGCTTCTGTCTTCTTTTTCAGCCTCCCAGCTTGAGTGATTAGGGCTGTGACATGCCTCCATCAAGGGCAGACCTGATTCTGGTATTTGTCTTCCACTGACCACATTAATCTGCCCAGACCACCTTCAGTCTTGATTCTTGTAATTTGGGTAACCATGGGCTAGACACCCTGCCCATGAACTTTTTCTATACTGTAGATCAAGCCCTTGCCAGATCAAACACAGTTTTGACCTTGACTCTTGATTCTAGATCAGCAACGACCAAGAAAACTTTCTGCAATGATGGAAACGTTGTGTATCTGTGTTGTTCAATACAGTGACCACTAGCCCCACTGAGCACTTGAAATGTAGCTAGTGTGGCTGAGGGACTGAATTTTTAATTTAATTTAGTTTAATTTTAATAGCCACATGTGGCTACAGATCACAGACTAGACAGCAAAGTTCTATAACTTGTGTGTTTAGGTGGGACAGCTATGAGGGACTCGCTGACAACCAGCACCGACAGCAATGCAGTTCCCTAACTGTAGTAGTTTTTCTTGCTCTCCCTCAACCCACCTCACTTCTTTCTCTAATATGAAAACTCGTAGAGTAGAAACTTAGCTAGCTGAACTTAGCTATTACTTTTCCTATTAGCCATGTATCTCTCAAGGTCACCAGCTCATCACCTGCCATCAGATGCAAGCACTGAGTGACCATGTGCTATGCACAAGGAACAGTCTTGTGAAGAAGGGGCAGGGACCCAGTCCTAGGGAACTTGCCTTAGACAACAGACAGTGGAGTCTTGATGATGGGACACTGGTGGAAGTGGGGAAGAGTGGTCATATTCCAGATATAGTTTAAAAGTAGAGTCAATAGGGCTTGAATTGTCTCAAATATGGTTAATATGAGGTGATGCTGTAGAGGAATCAAAGGGAACTCAGACAGTTTAAGCCTGTGAGAAAGCAACAGTGCTTCCAGAGACTGGGCTGTGAAAAGAAATTCAGAAAATGGCTCACACTCCTTTGTGAGGTTCCCAAGACCCGGAGACCCACCCACTGTTATTTCCCAGTTCTTCAGACATAACCACTCCCCAGGTTGCATTCTTCCTAGCCCTGGGCACTTGCTGTGCTCATTGCAATCTTTAGGCTTTTGATCAGGTACCACTACCCGCACACATATACTCCAGAAGGTCCTCTATCTTCAGTTTCATCCTAAATTATTCAATGGACAACTCTGTCTTTAGCCTTGACCTTCTCTAATTCTCCTACTATTGTTATCATTGTTCTCATTTTACCTTGTTCATATCACTTTCTTACTTAAAACCCTGTCATGAGTTGTAAAATACATATTATAAAATGCCTTCCTGATAAATAAGCCCCAAATCATTTATCATTCTCTGTGAAACATTCCCTAGATACCCAATGAAGAGTTAGCAGAACCCTCTTCTATGTTACTTTTATAGTTTAGCTCAGTTACCACATGATATTATTTTTCTCTAAAACAAAATTGTACTTAAAGCATAGACTCTGGCACACAGTAGACACTCGATAGGTATTAAACAGATATTTACTAAATCAATGAATCCTCCATTTGGAATTTTCCAGTATTTCAATAGTTTTACCTGTCTTAGTCCCATCTGTTGCAGGTTATTGGCTAGAAGTTTCAAATGGAAATATCTACAGGGTGCAGTTAGGGAAGGCAAATAAGAAAAAAAAATCAGGTGTATGACAACATAGACAGTGGTAGGGCTTGTGGCACATTGTATAGTTTGTGGCCTGTCTAAAGTCATTTGAATGAAAAATGAATAAATACCACATGAGCCAAACAAAATATTTCAAAGCAAATTTGATCCATGTAGATTGCCACTTCTATTTAAGTTCCAGTGGTATGTAATTTTTGTGTTTTATGAAGTGATTTGTAACTTACAGGACAATGGGGATACATAGACAGAAAACTCTTTAGGAGGCTGCATCCACAGGAGAAATTACCTGAGGCATCTACAAGGAGCAGTCTAGAGCTCCCCCTCACTACCATCATCACCCCCTTCACCCTATACCTTGTGGAGGAGTGGCCTTGCTGTTGAGTTCAGCCTTTTTTCCCTGGCACAATGTCATAGACAGATAAATAGATAGACAGATGATAGACAGGTAGGTAGATAGATAAGTAGACAGACAGATAGATAGATAGATAGACAGACAGACAGACAGATAGATGATAGGTAGGTAGACAGACAGATAGATGATAGGTAGGTAGGTAGATTAATAGAGAGAGAGAGGATAGATAGATAGATAGATAGATAGATAGATAGATAGATAGATAGATAGATAGATAGATAGATAGATAGATAGATAGATAGATAGATAGATAGATAGATAGATAATGGATAGATGGACAGGTGGATGGATGGATGGGTGGGTAGGTGGGAAGGTGGAGGAAGGGATGGATGGATAGACATAGATAGACAGACAGAAAGACAGATAGATACAGACAGCTGCTGTAAGCTCCACTCCAACAGAACAAAACGTTGCCTGGTCTTGTGTCATCCTCACAATTGCTAATGTGTTCAAGTCCATCACTATAGCTATTATGCCAGTCCATCTCAGGGAGGGCCTCCCATGCCCTCATTGGCCCTCTGCTTCACCAAATATGATGTCCTCCTCTAGTAACTGATCCCTCCTGACAATGTGAGTTAAAAAACATTCTGTTGTGATCAATAAGGTTTACATTGCCTAATTTACAGAAGTAGATCACCAGTCCTTTCTTCCTAGTATGTCTTAGTCTGGAAGCTCCATTGAAACTTGTCCACCGTGGGTGATCCTACTGGCATTTGAAATACTGGTGGCATAGCTTCCAGCATCAGAGATATACACAGACCACCACAGTACAACACACTGGCAGAGAATTGGTGGCTGATCATAGAGGCTCAATAAATATATGTGAATTAATGAATGAAGAGCTTCAGTGCAATGGATGCTTCTCTCTTTTTAGATCTGACACATTCCTGAAGTTACTCTTCCTGCCAAAATTCCAGGGGCTACAAAGACTCACCAATGCCATGGTGGGCCTCAAATGCAGCTACAGGAGAGGAAGAGGTGGTACCACTCAAGCAGAGAGAACTCAATGCCCATCCTAAGTAATTAATAAAAGAGTCAGTAGTCCTTTTTTTCAGACTCCTTGGGAGGCAGGGATGGTTTGTGTCTGGCTACTAACCTAAAGGTTGGTGGTTCAAACCTACCCATTGGATCTGCTTCAGTAAAGATTACAGCCAAGAAAACCCTATGAAACAGTTCTACTCTGTAACACATGGGGTCTCCATGAGTTGATATTAACTCAATGGCAATAGGTTTTTGGTTTTGGGAGGCAGAGGCAACTTCCTAAATCCTCTGCCGTGGAGGAGATAAGTGATCGGAGGAAACAGTCAATGAGGAGGCCCTAGTTAAAGCCTGGCCCGAGAGCAGCTGCTGACCTAGACATAGAGCACTCTCTGCGATGATAATCCACAGCCTGATGAATGAGAGGATCCAGACAGGACACAACGGGTACGTGTCCTGGTTGTTTTCCTTTTCCCTAGGGAAGAGGAATTGGGAACTGAGGCCAGAACTGAGTTGTGTATTGATTATAGTCTATTTTGCTTAATCAGCTTACGCTAACTGAAAGGGAAAATACACAGAAAGCAGCTGGTACCATATACTTGGATCAACAGTCAAAACAATACCCCTAATAACCCTATGTAAATTAATTTATACTTTATCAAAAAGTTACATGTTTCTTCATAGTTCTTACCTAGGCCTTGGCATTTGCTCACCAAAGTGGATCCCACATGGACACAGTACGTTCAGTTCATACTCCTGACCAGCAAGATCTTAGAACCCCTCCTTCCTTCGAAATATTGATTTCAGGCTTTTTTTTTTTTTTTTAATAAGCTTTGGGATTTATCATTCAAACGAAATTGAAATTTTCAAAAGAATCCCAGTACGCTAAACAGATGCAAGCTGCAATGCTCTGTAGGAAGAAGCAGGAGGGGCTATAATCCTCCAAATTCACAAGAATCGTAGTTTCATGAAGGCAAAAAAAGAAATAGCCCATCCCTCAAATGAGGAAAACAATTGTATCTACTTGACAGGACATGGGAGGATTAAATGAGATAATACACATAAAGCACTAAAAATGGTTTCTGATCCACAGTAAGCATTTAATAAATTTACATTAATATTATTTTAAGAACTCATGGATTTTCAGATACTGTGGCCAGAGAGAACTTCCTGTTCAGATCCCCTCCAAAAGATCAACCATGTGTTGTATAATGAACAAAGTTCTCAACAACATTCTTAGAGGAATTCAAGCAGTAAAGTTCAAAGAGCTGTTTCCAGTGATGCCCTCAGAAAACCACAAGGTTATTGTCCAAGAGTGCAGTTCAGGGATGACAGTATTGCCCATGGCTCAAGGAAACAACCCTCTGATGGTCTGGTCTTGATGCATTTTGAAACTCTGTTATTAGGTGCATAGACATTTAGGATTGTTGTGTCTTTATTATTATGAATCCATACTTTATCTCCCCACGTGTCTGTCAGTTTGTCGTACTGTGGGGGCTTGTGTGTTGCTGTGATGCTGGAAGCTATGCCACCAGTATTCAGATACCAGCAGGGTCACCCATGGAGGACAGGTTTCAGCTGAGCTTCCAGACTAAGACAGACTAGGAAGAAGGACCTGGCAGTCTACTTCTAAAAATCATTAGCCAGTGAAAACCTTAAGAATAGCAGTGGAACATTGTCTGATATAGTGCTGGAAGATGAGCCCCCCAGGTTGGAAGGCACTCAAAAGATGACTGGGGAAGGGCTGCCTCCTCAAAGTAGAGTCGACCTTAATGATGTGGACAGAATAAAGCTTTTGGGACTTTCATTTGCTGATGTGGCACAGCTCAAAATGAGAAGAAACAGCTGCAAACATCCATTAATAATCGGAACCTGGGATGTACGAAGTATGAATCTAGGAAAATTGGAAATCATCAAAAATAAAATGGAACACATAAACATCGATATCGTAGGTGTTAGTGAGCTGAAATGGACTGGTATTGGCCATTTTGAATCGGACAATCATATAGTCTACTATGCTGGGAATGACAACTCAAAGAGGAATGGTGTTGCATTCATCATCAAAAAGAACGTTTCAAGATCTATCCTGAAGAACAACGCTGTCAGTGATAGAATAATATCCATACACCTACAAGGAAGACCAGTTAATATGACTATTATTCAAATTTACGCACCAACCACTAGGGCCAAAGATGAAGAAATAGAAGATTTTTATCAGCTGCTGCAATCTGAAATTGACCGAACATGCAATCAAGATGCATTGATAATTACTGGTGATTGGAATGTGAAAGTTGGAAACAAAGAAGAAGGATCAGTAGTTGGAAAATATGGCCTTGGTGATAGAAAAAAATGCCAGAGATCGAATGATAGAATTTTGCAAGACCAATGAATTCTTCATTGCAAATACCTTCTTTCACCAACGTAAACTGCGACTATACATATGGACCTTGCCAGATGGAATACACGCAATCAAATTGACTACATCTGTGGAAAGAGATGATGGAAAAGCTCAATATCATCAGTCAGAACAAGGCCAGGGGCCGACTGTGGAACAGACCATCAATTGCTCATGCAAGTTCAAGCTGAAACTGAAGAAAATCAGAGCAAGTCCCCGAGAGCCAAAATATGACCTTGAGTATATCCCACCTGAATTTAGAGACCATCTGAAGAACAGATTTGACTCATTGAACACTAGTGACTGAATACCAGACGAGTTGTGGAATGACATCAAGGACATCATCCATGAAGAAAGCAAGAGGTCGCTGAAAAGACAGGAAAGAAAGAAAAGACCAAGATGGATGTCAGGGGAGACTCTGAAACTTGCTCTTGAGCGTTGAGCATCTAAAGCCAAAGGAAGAATTGATGAAGTAAAAGAACTGAACAGAAGATTTCAAAGGGCCTCTCAAGAAGACAAAGTAAAGTATTATAATGACATATGCAAAGAGCTGGAAGTGGAAAACCAAAAGGGAAGAACATGCTTGGCGTTTCTCAAGCTGAAAGAACTGAAGAAAAAATTCAAGCCTCGAGTTGCAATAGTGAAGGATTCTATGGGGAAAATATTAAATGATGCAGGAAGCATCAAAAGAAGATGGAAGGGGGGGCCAAGATGGCGGACTAGGTAGACACTACCTCGGATCCCTCTTGCAACAAAGACTCCGAAAAACAAGTGAATCGATCAAGTACATAACAATCTACGAACCCTGAACAACAAACACAGATTTAGAGACGGAAAATGAACAAATACAGGGAAGCAGCGATTGTTTTTGGAGCCTGGAGCCAGCGTCCCAGTCAGATAACCTTTGACGCCCAATTTAGGGCAGAGCCCAGGGGAGCTGAGGGCGCAAACAAGGGGCCCAGCCCTACCCCCCCGAACTCACCCCGGGAGAGGGCCCAGCCAGTTTGCGTGGGCGGTGTGGCGACGCAGCCAGTGGGAGAAGTCCCCGGGAGGCAGTGACTGGTCTTGGAGCTGGGAGAGCAGCGTCCCAGCCGGGGAACCGTCCCGCCGGGATTTTGACTGGGCGCTGGCACAGCACAAGCACGGAGAGCTGCTCCACTCCCCTGAACTAACCCCGGGAGGGGGCCCAGCTGGTCCGCGGGGGCGGCGCGGTGACTTGGCTGGTGGGAGAAGTCCCCGGGAGGCAGCGACTGATTTTGGAGCCGGGAGTAAAGCGTCCCAGCAGGGGAACCTTGAAGCTGGCAGCGGGTGGCTTCAGAGGGCCAGACCCCCAGGGGCAATCTCCACACAGCCAGCACACATAGGCGACACGCCCCACGGGAATCTCAGATATAATAGTCATTCCAAGCAAGACAAGCAACTCTGGCTATATTCTGAGGTGCTACTCTCCTATCTCTCTGATCCCTCCCCCACCCTTCCCAGGCGGCTTCATTAACATTGGAATTGCCTGAGCCAGAGGGAGAACCGCTCTGGCTCCGTGGCGGCTTTGCTTTCCCCCCTTTTTTTTTCCTTTTGGTCTTTTCCTAACCCACTCTTTCGGCCTGAGACAAGGAACAACAACAACAAAAAAAAAAAACCCAGAGACCAAAAATCCACCCCTAATTGGACTAAAAACACAGAACCAGCTACAGCCAAGCATATATGATCCAAATCTCAGACTTTCATCCTTACAGGGAACAAGGTGGTGGTTATAATCCAAAGGCAATTCTGATAGGGATCTGACTGCATTTGTTTTTAGCGGATTTTCTGGAAAAACTAGTTTCCCAGTGATGTCTCGGAGACAGCAGTCCATATCAAACCACATAAAGAAGCAGACCATGACAGCTTCTCCAACCCCCCAAACAAAAGAATCAAAATCTTTCCCAAATGAAGATACAATCCTGGAATTATCAGATACAGAATATAAAAAACTAATTTACAGAATGCTTCAAGACATCACAAATGAAATAAGGCAAACTGCAGAAAAAGCCAAGGAACACACTGATAAAACTGTTGAAGAACTCAAAAAGATTATTCAAGAACATAGTGGAAAAATTAATAAGTTGCAAGAATCCATACAGAGACAGCATGTAGAAATCCAAAAGATTAACAATAAAATTACAGAATTAGACAATGCAATAGGAAGTAAGAGGAGCAGACTCGAGCAATTAGAATGCAGACTGGGACATCTGGAGGACCAGGGAATCAACACCAACATAGCTGAAAAAAAATCAGATAAAAGAATTTAAAAAAATGAAGAAACCCTAAGAATCATGTGGGACTCTATCAAGAAGGATAATTTGCGTGTGATTGGAGTCCCAGAACAGGGAGGGGGGACAGAAAACACAGAGAAAATAGTTGAAGAACTCCTGACAGAAAACTTCCCTGACATCATGAAAGACGAAAGGATATCTATCCAAGATGCTCATCGAACCCCATTTAAGATTGATCCAAAAAGAAAAACACCAAGACATATTATCATCAAACTCGCCAAAACCAAAGATAAACAGAAAATTTTAAAAGCAGCCAGGGAGAAAAGAAAGGTTTCCTTCAAGGGAGAATCAATAAGAATAAGTTCAGACTACTCAGCAGAAACCATGCAGGCAAGAAGGGAATGGGACGACGTATACAGAGCACTGAAGGAGAAAAACTGCCAGGCAAGGATCATATATCCAGCAAAACTCTCTCTGAAATATGAAGGCGAAATTAAGATATTTACAGATAAACACAAGTTTAGAGAATTTGCAAAAACCAAACCAAAGCTACAAGAAATACTAAAGGATATTGTTTGGGCAGAAAACCAATAATATCAGATACCAGCACAACACAAGGTCACAAAACAGAACATCCTGATATCAACTCAAATAGGGAAATCACAAAAACAAATTAAGATTAATTAAAAAAAAAATACTCATAACAGGGAATCACGGAAGTCAATATGTAAAAGATCACAATAATCAAAAAGAGGGACTAAATACAGGAGGCATAGAACTGTCATATGGAGAGTGATACAAGGCCATATAGAACAATACAAGTTAGGTTTTTACTTAGAAAAATAGGGGTAAATAATAAGGTAACCACAAAGAGGTATAACAACTCCATAACTCAAGATAAAAGCCAAGAAAAACGTAACGACTCAACAAACATGAAGTCAAACACTACGAAAATGAGGATCTCACAATTTAATAAGAAAAAGTCTCAGCACAAAAAAGTATGTGGAAAAATGAAATTGTCAACAACACACATAAAAAGGCATCAAAATGACAGCACTAAACACTTATTTATCTATAATTACCCTGAATGTAAATGGACTAAATGCACCAATTAAGAGACAGAGAGTCTCGGACTGGATAAACACGATCCATCTATATGCTGCCTACAAGAGACACACCTTAGACTTAGAGACACAAACAAACTAAAACTCAAAGGCTGGAAAAAAATATATCAAGCAAACAATAAGCAAAAAAGAAGAGGAGTAGCAATATTAATTTCTGACAAAATAGACTTTAGACTTAAATCCACAACAAAGGATAAAGAAGGACACTACATAATGATAAAAGGGACAATTGATCAGGAAGACATAACCATATTAAATATTTATGCACCCAATGACAGGGCTGCAAGATACATAAATCAAATTTTAACAGAATTGAAAAGTGAGATAGACACCTCCACAATTATAGTAGGAGACTTCAACACACAACTTTCGGAGAAGGACAGGACATCCAGTAAGAAGCTCAATAGAGACACGGAAGACCTAATTACAACAATCAACCACCTTGACCTCATAGACTTATACAGAACTCTCCACCCAACTGCTGCAAGATATACTTTTTTTTTTCTAGCGCACATGGAACATTCTCTAGAACAGACCACATATTAGGTCATAAAACAAACCTTTGCAGAGTCCAAAACATCGAAATATTACAAAGCATCTTCTCAGACCACAAGGCAATAAAACTACAAAACAATAACAGAAAAACTAGGGAAAAGAAATCAAATACTTGGAAAATGAACAATACCCTCCTGAAAAAAGACTGGGTTATAGAAGACATCAAGGAGGGAATAAGGAAATTCATAGAATGCAACGAGAATGAAAATACTTCCTATCAAAACCTCTGGGACACAGCAAAAGCAGTGCTCAGAGGCCAATTTATATCGATAAATGCACACATACAAAAAGAAGAAAGAGCCAAAATCAGAGAACTGTCCCTACAACTTGAACAAATAGAAAGTGAGCAACAAAAGAATCCATCAGGCACCAGAAAAAAACAAATAATAAAAATTAGAGCTGAACTAAATGAATTAGAGAACAGAAAAACAATTGAAAGAATTAACAAAGCCAAAAGCTGGTTCTTTGAAAAAATTAACAAAATTGATAAACTATTGGCTAGACTGACTAAAGAAATACAGGAAAGGAAACAAATAACCTGAATAAGAAACAAAAAGGGCCACATCACAACAGAACCAACTGAAATTAAAAGAATCGTATCAGATTATTATGAAAAATTGTACTCTAACAAATTTGCAAACCTAAAAGAAATGGATGAATTCCTGGAAAAACACTACCTAGCTAAACTAACACATTCAGAAGTAGAACAACTAAATAGACCCATAACAAAAAAAGAGATCGAAACGGTAATCAAAAAACTCCCAACAAAAAAAAGCCCTGATCCGGACAGCTTCACTGCAGAGTTCTACCAAACTTTCAGAGAAGAGTTAACACCACTACTACTGAAGGTATTTCAAAGCATAGAAAATGACGGAATACTACCCAACTCATTCTATGAAGCCACCATCTCCCTGATACCAAAACCAGGTAAAGACATTACAAAAAAAGAAAATTTCAGACCTATATCCCTCATGAACATAGATGCAAAAATCCTCAACAAAATTCTAGCCAATAGAACTCAACAACATATCAAAAAAATAATTCACCATGATCAAGTGGGATTTATACCAGGTATGCAAGGCTGGTTGAATATCAGAAAAACCATTAATGTAATCCATCACATAAATAAAACAAAAGACAAAAACCACATGATCTTATCAATTGATGCAGAAAAGGCATTTGACAAAGTCCAACACCCATTTATGATAAAAACTCTTACCAAAATAGGTTTTGAAGGAAAATTCCTCAACATAATAAAGGGCATCTATTTTATGCAAAGCCAACAGCCAATATCACTCTAAATGGAGAGAACCTGAAAGCATTTCCCTTGAGAACAGGAACCAGACAAGGATGCCCTTTATCACCGCTCTTATTCAACATCGTGCTAGAAGTCCTAGCCAGGGCAATTAGGCTAGACAAAGAAATAAAAGGCATCCGGATTGGCAAGGAGGAAGTAAAATTATCCCTATTTGCAGATGACATGATCTTATACACAGAAAACCCTAAGGAATCCTCCAGAAAACTACTGAAACTAATAGAAGAGTTTGGCAGAGTCTCAGGTTATAAAATAAACATACAAAAATCACTTGGATTCCTCTACATCAACAAAAAGAACACCAAAGAGGAAATAACCAAATCAATACCATTCACAGTAGCCCCCAAGAAGATAAGATACTGAGGAATAAATCTTACCAAGGATGTAAAAGATCTATACAAAGAAAACTACGAAGCTCTACTACAAGAAATTAAAAAGGACATACTTAAGTGGAAAAACATACCTTGCTCATGGATAGGAAGACTTAACATAGTAAAAATGTCTATTCTACCAAAAGCCATCTATACATACAATGCACTTCTGATCCAAATTCCAATGACATTTTTTAATGTGATGGAGAAACAAATCACCAACTTCATATGGAAGGGAAAGAAGCCCCGGATAAGTAAAGCATTACTGAAAAAGAAGAAGAAAATCGGAGGCCTCACTCTACCTGATTTTAGAACATATTATACAGCCACAGTAGTCAAAACAGCCTGGTATTGGTACAACAACAGACACTTAGACCAAAGGAACAGAATTGAGAACCCAGATATAAATCCATCCACATATGAGCAGCTGATATTTGACAAAGGCCTAGTGTCGGTTAATTGGGGAAAGATAGTCTTTTTAACAAATGGTACTGGCATAACTGGATATCCATTTGCAAAAAAATGAAACAGGACCCATACCTCACACCATGCACAAAAACTAACTCCAAGTGGATCAAAGACCTAAACATAAAGTCTAAAACGATAAAGATCATGGAAGAAAAAATAGGGACAACTCTAGGAGCCCTGATACAAGGCATAAACAGAATACAAAACATTACCAAAAATGATGAAGAGAAACCCGATAACTGGGAGCTCCTAAAAATCAAACACCTATGCTCATCTAAAGACTTCACCAAAACAGTAAAAAGACCACCTACAGACTGGGAAAGAATTTTCAGCTATGACATCTCCGACCAGCGCCTGATCTCTAAAATCTACATGATTCTGTCAAAACTCAACCACAAAAAGACAAACAACCCAATCAAGAAGTGGGCAAAGGATATGAACACACATTTCACTAAAGAAGATATTCAGGCAGCCAACAGATACATGAGAAAATGCTCTCGATCTTTAGCCATTAGAGAAATGCAAATTAAAACTACAATGAGATTCCATCTCACTCCAACAAGGCTGGCATTAATCCAAAAAACACAAAACAATATATGTTGGAGAGGCTGCGGAGAGATAGGAACTCTTATACACTGCTGGTGGGAATGTAAAATGGTACAACCACTTTGGAAATCTATCTGGCGTTATCTTAAACAGTTAGAAATAGAACTACCATACAACCCAGAAATCCCACTCCTCGGAATATACCCTAGAGAAACAAGAGCCTTCGCACAAATAGATATATGCACACCCATGTTTATTGCAGCTCTGTTTACAATAGCAAAAAGCTGGAAGCAACCAAGGTGTCCATCAACAGATGAATGGGTAAATAAATTGTGGTATATTCACATAATGGAATACTACGCATCGATAAAGAACAGTGACGAATCTGTGAAACATTTCATAACATGGAGGAACCTGGAAGGCATTATGCTGAGCGAAATTAGTCAGAGGCAAAAGGACAAATATTGTATAAGACCACTATTATAAGATCTTGAGAAATAGTAAAAACTGAGAAGAACACATACTTTTGTGGTTATGAGGGGGGGGAGCGAGGGAGGGAGGGAGAGGGTTTTTTATTGATTAATTAGTAGATAAGAACTGCTTTAGGTGAAGGGAAAGACAACACTCAATACATGGAAGGTCAGCTCAATTGGACTGGACCAAAAGCAAAGAAGTTTCCGGGATAAAATGAATGCTTCAAAGGTCAGCGGAGCAAGGGCAGGGGTTTGGGGACCATGGTTTAAGGGGACTTCTAAGTCAATTGGCAAAATAATTCTATTATGAAAACATTCTACATCCCACTTTGAAATGTGGCGTCTGGGGTCTTAAATGCTAACAAGCGGCCATCTAAGATGCATCAATTGGTCTCAACTCACCTGGAGCAAAGGAGAATGAAGAACACCAAGGTCACACGATAACTAAGAGCCCAAGAGACAGAAAGGGCCACATGAACCAGAGACCTACATTATCCTGAGACCAGAAGAACTAGATGGTGCCCGGCCACAATCGATGACTGCCCTGACAGGGAGCACAACAGAGAACCCCTGAGGGAGCAGGAGATCAGTGGGATGCAGACCCCAAATTCTCATAAAAAGACCAGACTTAATGGTCTGACTGAGACTAGAGGAATCCCGTTGGCCACGGTCCCCAGACCTTCTGTTGGCACAGGACAGGAACCATCCCCGAAGACAACTCATCAGACATGAAAGAGACTGGACAGTGGGTGGGAGAGAGATGCTGATGAAGAGTGAGCTAATTATATCAGGTGGACAGCTGAGACTGTGTTGGCATCTCCTGTCTGGAGGGGGGATGGGAGGATAGAGAGAGCGGGAAGCTGGCAAAATTGTCACGAAAGGAGAGACTGGAAGGGCTGACTCATTAGGGGGAGAGCAAGTGGGAGTACGGAGTAAGATGTAAGTAAACTTATATGTGACAGACTGACTCGATTTGTAAACATTCGCTTGAAGCTCAATAAAAGTTAATAAAAAAAAAAAAAAAAAGAAGATGGAAGGAATACACAGAGTCATTATACCAAAAAGAATTAGTCGATATTCAACCATTTCAAGAGGTGGCATATGATCAGGAACCAATCGTACTGAAGGAAGAAGTCCAAGCTGCTCTGAAGGCACTGGCAAAAAACAAGGCTCCAGGAATTGATGGACTATCATTTGAGGTGTCTCAACAAACAGGTGCAGCACTGGAGGTGCTCACTCGTCTATGCCAGAAATATAGAAGACAGCTTCCTGGCCAACTGACTGGAAGAGATCCATATTTATGCCTATTCCCAAGAAAGGTGATCCAACCGAATGTGGAAATTATAGAACAATATCATTAACATCACACGCAAGCAAAATTTTGCTGAAGATCATTCAAAACCGCTGCAGCAGTGTATCGACAGGGAACTGCCAGAAATTCAGGCCAGTTTCAGAAGAGGATGTGGAACCAGGGATATCATTACTGATGTCAGATGAATCCCGGCTGAAAGCAGAGAATACCAGAAGGATGTTTACCTGTGTTTTATTGACTATGCAAAGGCATTTGACTGTGTGGATCATAACAAACTATGGATAACACTGCGAAGAATGGGAATTCCAGAACACTTAATTGTGCTCATGAGGAACCTTTACATAGATCAAGAGGCAGTTGTTCGGACAGAATAAGAGGATACTGATTGGTTTAAAGTCAGGAAAGGTGTGCATCAGGGTTGTATTCTTTCACCATACCTATTTAATCTGTATGCTGAACAAATAATCCAAGAACCTGGACTATATGAAGAAGAACGGGGCCTCAGGATTGGAGGAAGACTCATTAACAACCTGTGTTATGCAGAAGACACAACCTTGCTTGCTGAAAGTGAAAAGGACTTGAAGCACTTACTAGTGAAGATCAAAGACCACAGCCTTCAGCATGGATTACACCTCAACAGGAAGAAAACAAAAATCCTCACAATTGGACCAATGAGCAACATCATGATAAACGGAGAAAAGATTGAAATTGTCAAGGATTTCATTTTACTTGGATCCACAATCAACAGCCATGGAAGCAGCAGTCAAGAAATCAAAAGACGCATTGCACTGGGCAAATCTGCTGCAAAGGACCTCTTCAAAGTGTTGAAGAGCAAAGATGTCACCCTGAAGACTAAGGTGCACCTGACCCAAGCCATGGTATCTTCAATTACATCATATGCATGTGAAAGCTGGGCAATGAATAAGAAAGACTGAAGAAGAGTTGACGCCTTTGAATTGTGGTGTTGGCGAAGAATATTGAATATACCATGGACTGCCAAAAGTACGAACAAATCTGTCTTGGAAGAAGTGCTGCCAGAATGCTCCTTAGAGGCAAGGATGGCGAGACTGCATCTTGCATACTTTGGACATGTTGTCAGGAGAGATCAGTCCCTGGAGAAGGACATCATGCTTGGCAAAGTACAGGGTCAGCAGAAAAGTGGAGGACCCTCAGCAAGGTGGATTGACAACAGTGGCTGTAACAATGAGCTCAAGCATAACAACGATTTTAAGGATGGCACAGGACCAGGCAGTGTTTCATTCTGTTGTGCGTAGGGTCACTATGAGTCGGCAGACTCAACGGCACCTAACAACAACAACAATCCTTTACCTCTGATAATATATGTATGTTTTTGCTCTGGAATCTACTTTGTCTTCTATTACTACATCCACTCCAACTTTTTTTCTTTTTTTAAATTAGTGTTAACATGGTATATCTTTTTATTATTTTCCTGCATGTATAGTATACGACAGTATACTTCCAGTTCTCTATTTGTGTTATTGTCATACATTTTACTTATTACATATGTTATATACCCCACAATATATTTTTTTAGTTTTTTTCTTTAGTCAATTATTTTGTAAATAGATTTAAATAATAAGAAAAAGAAAGTTTTTTGTCTTTACTCACTTATCACTTCCAGACCTTCTTCGATCCTTTGTGTGGCCACAGGTTTCCATCTGATATTATTTTCCTTCTACCTCAAGGATATCCTTTAACATTTCTTGTAGTGAAGGTCTGCTGGTGATGAATTCTTTTGACTCTTTTTTTTATATCTTATATATATAAGGTCGCTATGAGTCGGAATCGACTAGACAGCGCTGGGTACTGGGTATATCTGAAAAAGGTTTCATTTCATCTTCATTTTTGAAAGCTGTTTTGCTGACTTGACAGGTTTTTCTTTCAGTGCTTTAAAGATGCTGCTCCACTGTCCTCTCACTTGTATTGTTTGTAATATAAAAATCAGCTGTCATTCTTATGAGACATCATCTGTCATTCTTTGTTCCAAAGTATATAAGCTCTTTTTTTTCTACTTGCTTTTAGGATTTTTTCCTGTATCACTTGTGTTGAGCAACTTGATTATGATGTGCCTTGGTGTAATTTTATTCATGTTTCTTCTGCTTGGGGTTTGTTGAGATTCTTGGATATTTAGGTTTATAGTTTTCATCAGATTTGGAAAATTTGGGGCCATTATTTCTTCCAACATTTTTCTGTCTTCACCGTCTCTCTTCTCTATAAGTACATGTATATTTACCACTCGAAGTTGTCCCAAAACTCACTGATGTTCTTTTTTTTTTGAGTCTTTTCTTTCAGTGTTTCATTTTGAATAGTTTCTATATTTCTATTGCTGTCTTCAACTTCAAGAATCTTTTCTTCTGCAATGTTTAATCTTATGGTTATCCTATACACTGTATTTTTCATCTCATACATTGTAGGTCTTTTTATATCTTCTATGCCTTGGAAACCCTCGTGGTAGTTTCCTGGTCTTGGCTCAAAAATGAAGGCAGACATCTGATTTCAATTCCAGCAGCCAGCAGGAAGTGCCTCATCAAGCTGTGCGCTCAGTTGCAGTGGCTTTCTTATAGCTTCTGATTTTTTGGTTTAATTACCAAATTTTTACTCAAATAATGTGAATGTTCTAAGTTTTTTGGTCATTCGTGCACTATGCTAACTTTTTAGAGCAACATGTAAAAAATTAGCATAGCGTACTTATGAAAATACCTCACGGGGGAGGGTTGGCAAAAAAAAAATACATAGAATATGCGTGCTATTTGTGTAAAAATATAGTATGTCCTTCTCTCTTATTTGGGTCTTACCCTTTTACTCTCTTTCCTTCTTTCTCTCCTTCCCTCTTTTTCTCTCTCTGTGACTTCCTTCCTCACTTTTACTTTTCTCCATCTTTTACCTTTCTCCTTCTCTTTCTTCTCCTTCCTCTAAAACATGTAGTAAATATTCCCTGCCACTAGGTGCCAGACTCTATGCTGGACTTTAGGGTGTCAAAAATAAATAATACAAAATCCTGGTCTTCAAGGAATATTTAATGTTTTATTCTACTTGTATCTTTTTCAAAATTAGTCAGAAAAAAATTTAGAAAAGGAAAAAAGCACCACTATCATTTATCTTCCACCACCGATCAATCTGTCACTTTATCGTACTGCGGTGGCTTGCATGTTGCTGTGATTCTGGAAGCTATGCCACCAGTATCTCAAATACCAGCAGGGTCATCCACGGTGGGCAGGTTTCAGTGAAGCTTCCAGACTAAGACAGACTAGGAAGAAAGGCCTAATGGTCTATTTCCAAAAATTAGCCAATGAAAACCTTATGGATCACAACAGAACGTTGTCCAGTTCCTTGCTTTGGACACGTCATCAGGCAAGATCAGTCACTAGAGGAGCACATATGTGTGCTGAAGTAGAGGGCAAGGGAGATCCTTGGTGAGATGGATTGGTACAATAACCTCAACAATGGACTTGAACATGGTTGCTGTTGGGAGGAAGAAGCAGGACCAGGCAATATTTTGTTGTGATGTATTAAGGTTGCCATGAACCAGAATCAACCCTATGACAGCTATCTATATCCATCCGCCTATCTATCTACCTACCTATCTTTCTTTCCTTCTTTCTCTCTCTCTCGTTCTTTCTTTCTATCTGTTTATCTATTATTCTGCTTAGTGTGATAGGAAGATTGTGCACTTTGGAATCAGACTACCTGACCCACCATCTTGTTTAACTTTAAGCGAGTTCCTTGACTCTCAGTTTCCTTAGCTAGAGGTGAGGGAAGATAACATATTCCTCACAAGATTGCAGTAAAGACAGAATGGGGTGCTTCTGAAGCACCTCTCATAGTCTTTGGCCCATAGCAGGTATTCAGTTAATGTTGGCTTTCCTTTCCCTATTCTCTACCTGC
This sequence comes from Elephas maximus indicus, assembly GCF_024166365.1. Classification (NCBI taxonomy): domain Eukaryota; kingdom Metazoa; phylum Chordata; class Mammalia; order Proboscidea; family Elephantidae; genus Elephas; species Elephas maximus. The sequence continues at coordinate 89,406,391 of NC_064831.1, forward strand.
CAAGAACCCAGTGCTTTTTTAAGCAATGTTCTTTCCATTTTATTACCATACCTCATAAAATATAAGAAGTCAAATGGATCAAAATTAAAAGTTGGTCCATGACCATGAATCTAAGTCATATATACTCTCCTTCCTTGGATAGAAAATGTGAGTAGGCATAAAGTCCAAAGGCAAAACCTGTTCCTTTCCCCCCAGAGTTAGCTCTTTTAGTGACACTCACATGGCATTTCACCACCAGAACAACTATTGGTTTCAAGAATTCAACTGAAAACAGCAACTTTAGTAATACAGGATTTTAAAGCCCTGTGCCTTCGACAAATGGTTAACCTAGGTTCAAAGAAGCAGTTATTTCTTTATTAGTTTCATTTAAGGGTACTATTGGCAGCGGGATTGCAGGAGAAGGAAACTCTGGTGGCATAGTGTTTAAGTGCTACGGCTGCTAACCAAAGGGTCAGCAGTTCGAATCCGCCAAGTGCTCCTTGGAAACTCTGTGGGGAAGTTCTACTCTGTTCTATAAGGTCGCTATGAGTCGGGATCGACTCGATGGCACTGGGTTTTTTTTGTTTTTTTTTTTAATTGCAGGAGAATGTCTAAGTAAGATGACGAGAGAAGGAGGGAAGATTCTAACTTAAAGTATTAAAAATGCCACAAGTTTGGATGTATTTTTTACCCTGGAAAATTGACCTTATGCTAATGTACTATAAAGAGAGAATTCAACCAGGAAGATCCATGGGACAAGAAAACTACAAAGGCAAAGAGTGTACAAAGGTTTGGTCAAAACACTGCCACAGCTTCTCAAGGCAATGGAGATAAAAGTTTAAATTACGATCATGGTCTGTGTGCCCCATTTTACCCACACTCCCCTATCTCCCATCCTGCCACTGTACTGTGTTACCTGCATGTCCTCAGATATGCCATCTGCTTTCACACCTTAAAGTACTTACTCTTGCTACTCCCTCTGCTTAGGGCACACTCACCCCTCCTTCACTAGGCCAACCCTAGTTCCTCCTCAAAGACTGGGGCATAAGGTGATCTCTCCAGGAAACCTTTCCTGATTCCCCTGCACCCTGCCTTCCAGACTAGGCCAGGTTTTCTCCGAGCTGTAACCATTGTAAAGTGGAAATGGAAAGAACAGGCACAAATCATTATGAAAAAAATTTTCCAGTAGTTTAATTCAGCTCATATGGAAATCTGGAATAATACTGGTCAAGATGTTAATTCCTAAAAGAGATTCTCACATAGGATTAGAATCTAGCCTGTACTTAGCAGTCTCATAATGGAGGAGCGGCTGAAATGAACTCAGTGGCTGAAATGCTGGGTAGGAGACACACACAGGCAAATATTACAGTTAGACATAATAAAGCGGCCCCTGCTGAGTGTAGTACATACCCCACTGCATGGCAGAAGCTCCTCTAACAACCCCCTTTAATAGCCAATTCCTCATCTCTGTCCCTGGCTTTAACAACAGGTCACATAAAACTACCAGGTAACTTCATGGGAATGTTACAGAGGCCATCACAATGAAGAAGCCATTTTTCTTTTTGTTCTGGGGGAACAGAGATCTCACTGCAGGAAAATAAAGTCTGTGTGATTTGGCATAAACTCATACACATGCACACATTTGCAGCATACAGATGCAGGAGAGAGGCGCCACGGGTATGGCTCTCATTGTGCAGACATATTATTTGTGTATCCATCAGGTGAGAGGAGAAATCAGATAATTCAGTTACTTCATCTCAGGTACCCTAAATTGTTATTCACTCCCAAACCTGTTTTCAGTATGAAGACCCCCTTGGCCATATCCCATCCAATACTTGGTTGTGTGCAGGTGACTATTTGCAATTTGCATCTACAGCTCATTGCACATATTCAAAGCTGGAAGCTTCTTGAGAATGTGTCCTTTCTTCCTTTAAGTACACAGTATGTACGAGGCTTAGAAATTTTCTCAGAAAAAATAATTGGCTGCAATGAGTTACATGTCCACTGCTTTGATAATTTTCAGGAGGGGTTTAAAAATACTTATTTTTCCAAGTACTTGCTCATCATTCCAATTGGTTTACACCTAAAGTAACTGAGCCACACACAAGTAGGTCCAGTATTTTTTAAATCTGCTTAATAAATCAGCTAAATCTATACAATATCAGTTATAAAACTGACTGGAAGCCCAACTCATGCACACAGTGGTTTATTCAGCTCCTACTTCCCACTTTACTTGCTGGGTATCCCAAACAGGTCCCAAAGGGCAGAAGTGACAACCTTTTATGGCTTAGCCAAAAGTCAACAGAGATCTTGTTACTCCTCCATCACCTCTTTAATGATAACTGGCCATGCTGTGGACTTAATTAAAAAAAAAAAAAAAAAAAAAAAAACCTGTTGCCGTTGAGTTGACTCCAACTCATAGAGACCCTATAGGACAGAGTATAACTTCATTGTTGGGTTTCCAGGGAGCCGCTGGTGGGTCCCAACTGCCGACCTTTTGTTTAGCAGCTGAGCTCTTAAGCACTTCACAACCAGTGGAAACCACTGCTACTTTAGAGCCAGGTCTCTCAACTGAAAACAGTCTTTATTGGTAAAATGGAAAACATATATCCAAGGCCTAATGCACAATATATCAAAAGAAATATTAATTGAATAAAGACATAAATAAATACATAAAATTTCCAAAATATACTACCACAATATGCCAGAGAAATTTAATGCTAATGGACCTCTTCACAAGTCTTTCAGCTTTGTTATCACCAAAAGAACCTCCCACCCAGGAATGTAAAGATATTTCAACACAGGGAAATCTATGGATGCGATATACCACATTAAAAGACCAAAGAAAAAAAATGTTATGAGTTTCTCAATAGAGACAGAAAATGCGTCTTAGCACAATAGAAATAGAAAGAACTTCCTTATCTTGATTTAAAAAATACATTCCAAAAACTTATAGTAAACATTATAATTAATGGAAAAACTTTAGACATTTCCTTTAGACTGGAAACAAGGCAAGAATTCCTATTGTTACTACAGCTGTTTAACTTAGTACTGAACATCCTAGACCATGTTTGAAGAGATAATACACAGAAAAGAAGTGGAACGATAAAGAGCCAAACTGTCATTATTTATAGGCAATATGTTCATAACCAAGAAAATACAACAGATAAGTTATTCGCGTCACTGAGATTGTTCATTGATTCACAAAATTTCTGTGAAGAACATTTCGAGGCTCCAGTAAGGAATATAAAAAAAATCCAAATAAATGGAGAGGACTTTTCTCTCCAGATAAGGCAAGTCAGGGATATAGTGATATAGAGCGAGGTACTTTTGGTTGGAGTTAGAGGGTGGCACAAACAGTTAAGCACTCCGCTACTAGCAGAAAAATTTACAGTTCAAACCCACCCAGAGTCACCTCGGAAGAAGGCCTGGTAATCTGCTTCCGAAAGGTCACAGCCTTGAAAACCATATGTAGCACTCTGCACACAAGGGGGTGCATTGAGTCAGGTTCCAAGGACCTGACAGCAGCTAACAACATGCCGCTTCTGGTGGCCATCTAATTAACAGCAATCGCACTCTTAGGTATGTATTGCACAGAACCTCACACAAGTCCGAAAGAAGACAGGGATAAGAGTGTCCATCGAAGCATTGTTGTGACATGGAAAGTTGTAGGTGATTTAGATGTCCATTCCTGGGGAATGAAAAACCACAATGTGGTAGATAGGCTATTCTGCAGCGACTAGAAGCAGGAGACTGAAAGTACACACAGCAACGTGAATAGATATTTGGAACATAGTACTGAGTGGCAAAAGAAAGAAAAAAAGAGAATGAGGTCAATAGCATAATACCATTTCTGTTAATTAGAAAACATGTTCGCAAACAACAATATATATTTTCCAAGAACATATGCTAATAAATGGATATATACCTTAGTGTGGTTGCCTGTGAGGGAGGGGTAGAGGGAGGAAATGGAAATGAGGAATGGAGATGAAAGGAAGGAAGGAAGGGAGGAAAGGAAGGGAGGCAGGGAAGGAGAAAAGGAGGGAGGAAGGAAGGCAGGATGGAAGGGAGGAAGGAAGGAAGGCAGGCAGGGAGGAAGGAAGGCAGGCAGGCAGGAAGGAAGGAAGGAAAAAAGGAAAGTTGGTTTAGAATTTTTTCTTTAATTATACTGCACCCCACTACAAAATATATATATACATATGTATATATGATGGCTATGAAAGGAATTATAGACATAGAGAAAAGAGGGCGAGAATAAGAAAAGCAGAAGGAAAGGGAGAGTGAGAGAATACATGGAGAATAGTTATAAAACTGAAAATAATAATTTTATCATCTCCTAATGACTCGAAGGCACTGGGTTGTTTGTTTTTGTTTTTTTTAACCAAGTTAAGGAGTCCCTAGGTGGTCCAAACAATTAATACACTCGACTGCTAACCAAAAGGTTGGAGGTTCAGTTCCACCCAGAAGCATCTTGGAATAAAGACCTGGCTATCCGCACTTAAAAAATCAGCCATTGAAAGCCCTGTGCAGGACAATTCTACTCTGACCACAGAGGGTCGCCATGAGTTGGAATCGACTCTATTGCAACTGGTTTTTTAACCAAATTAATGAGGTTCAAGATGAAATGTACAGCTCGGCAGGAAGTACAGTTTCTGGAATTTCACTGCATTACCCCTGTGATAGGAGCCCCTGGGTGGCGCAAAGGTTAAGCACTCCACTGTCGTTCAGAGGTTAGCTGTTCAAACACACCAAAAGGACCCTTAGGAGAGAGGCCTGGCGATCTGCTTCCAAAAGGTCACAGCCTTGAAAACCCCATAGAGCGCAGTTCTAGTTTGCACACGTGGAGTCACCATGAGTCGGAATCAACGGTAAATACCAGCAACAACCCCCATGATCTCCTGTGCCTTAGTGTGACATGGATTTCGAAGTCCATATTTTCTAATTCACCACCTCCACGTCTTTCTTTTCTTCCCTGCTGTAACACCAAAAGGAGCAAGCATGCAAGCATAGGTTTGGGGACACCCTCTCAGACCGGTTTCACAGCAGCCAGCTCCATCCGTGGGGCTCTACTCCCATCTACTGATAGAAGGCTGCTACTTCTCCCAAGCGCTCCTCGCCGGCCCTCTCCCTGAGCTAGTTGCTCCCAAGTCCATACCAACTGGAACATAAGGGTTCCCTGCCGCTGTGTGTCCCTCCACCTGGGAGACTTTTCAGGTCAATATAAGTGTGCGTATTTCCAAGAGTAATTAACAGCGTTCTACTGTACTGACTGGCGACTTACTGTTTTCCTTTTTTTGTTTCACTTTTGGCAGTCAAAGAAAAGACAATTATCGCTTGAAGCTGTTTCCTTTTTATTTTTTATTTTTCTGAAGACGGGTGTCAGTTTAATTAGGAAGAAAATCACACATTTCATGGTAGCTTTCAAAGCGCGTTATTACTATAAATGTGTTGCTATCTAACAGTTCAAAAAAAAAAGAGGAAGGATAATTTTTCCACTGGCAATAAATGCGGAGCTTGGGAAATGGTCCGGGGCCAGTTTTGAGTGGAGTTCCCCAGCTAAAGGCAGAAGCGCATGGATTTAAAGTGCTTTTGAATGCTGGGAGTATTTTTTATTTTTATTTTTTATTTTTTATGAGGTTGGGACAAAAAAGTGGGAGACTTGTAATTCTACTAAATCGTTACACGAATCCATGTTTAATTAAACATCAGTGATTTGAGAAATAAATTCTGGAAAAGTTTTATTTTGGGTTCACCATTTCTATCATGAGCACCTCCCCGCTTCCCCCAAACCAAAAAAGAGGGCAATTCGCCTTTAAGTTTGGTCTGCAAGCTAGTTCAGTCTGAAAGAGATTAAATGTCAATTTCATCTTGATTCATCATAGCTCTTTAATCAAAGTGAATGTATCACCTCGCCTGATCGCCCCTCCATGAAATGCTGACCTGAAAATCTCACACTTGCTTCCCAGCGCAGGCTGGCTAATTAAGAACTTGCTTATTCCACCTACAGCCTTTGAGAAAAGAGAGTGGTGGTTCTACCCCAAAGAGGTTGCCTTTTTATAGAGACAAGTCCAAGAAAGAGGTCAGTGGTAATTACCAAATAGCAAAAGAGTCCATGTACGTGTTAGACATTATTGGTCCATAAAACAGCTAGAGATTTATACCAGAAAACAGAAGCCACGTGCATTGAATGTCAACCCCAACTAAATTAGCCTCACCTGGTCAACTGTAGACCCATGGACCCTGTTGGGACAGTAGGGAGGAGTCCATGAAAAGAGCTTGATCCTTGGAATAGGGGTGCACGTCCCCGACTCTCCTACCTAACAGCTGTGTGTCTTGCTCTGGTAACAATGGGGCTACATCCTATGCTAGCTTAACTTCACCAGGAATCTGTGAAAGGGAAAGAAAATTTAAACCTGGGGAGGGACTCTAGCAACCATTTCACTCAGTAAGGGATTGCCCAGAATAAAAGGGTGATAGACCATGGGACTGTCCTGTCCCTAGCTAGCTCTTAGGTTCCTCTTCACACCCAGGCAGTTTTTGTGGCAAAAGTTCTTCATTTGTTCATACATCGTTTCCCTCTAATTGCAGGTCAATTGCTTTACCTGGTGCTCGGTTGAAGGAATGATAGTTTATTCCAGTTCTGGAAGGAAAACGTGTTCGGTTGCATTATTGACTATCTGTATGTTGGGCTCCACTGTAGCCATTCCCTGGAGAGATTTCAGGGTGACTTGGCTGTATGCAGTTTTCACTTTTCATGCTGACTTTGGAACTATGCCACAGGTAAGCCACTCCTCCACTGTATTCGACCTCTCTGAGCCTGTGCTTTCTCTCCATAAGACAGACACAGTAAAAGTATCTTTTTGTTAGAGGATTAAATGAGAAGACCTAAACAATGCCCTTCACCTCTTTTTATGGAGAATCAGGAGACCTGCCGCAGATCAGGGCTCTGTTACTATGTCACTGACTCTGACCTCTGGGCCACAGTTTCCTCATTGGCGAAATGAGGTAGTTGCATAGGAGAGACTCTAAGGTCCCTTCTATTCTTGTTTTTGCTTAACCTGTGATGTCAATCACCTATATAGCATGTTTCACATCCAATGTGTATGATTCTCTGTTGAGATGGAGCTATAAACAACCTTTATATTGGACTTAACCCTGAACATTTTCAACAAATATATTGAAGACCCCATTGCTGAAGACACTTATCATAGAGCAAACATTTGTTGAGGGTTCACTATGTGCCAGGCACTGGGTCTTCTTTTATTTCTCACACCATTCCCTTGAGTGAGGTACTATTATTTTCCTTTATGGCATGGATGAGGAAAGAAAGGCATGGAGACTTTAAGAAATGTGCACTAGGCCTCTAAACATAGGGAATGGTGGTATGGGAATTAAACCTACCCTTTTAAGCACTGTAAAATAAGAATTTTTTTCTTGATTACAGTATTCGATTAACTCATTTTCCATTTTCTCAGTCACTGTCCAAGGAGAGTCATAGCAGTTAATCCCAACCATAGAATCCAGAATGAAGTAGCAGTCCATCTTGGGTAGGATTGTGTCATCTGCATATTGCAAGTTGTTAATGAGTCTTCCTCCAATCCTGATCCCAGATTCTTCTTCATATAGTGCAGCTTCTCAGATTCTTTGCTCAGCATACAGACTGAATAAGTATGGTGAAAGGATACAACCCTGATGCACACTGTTCCTGATTTCAAACCACGTGGTATCCCTTTGTTCTGTTCAAAGGACTGCCTCTTGGTCTATGTACAGTTTCCTCATGAGCATAATTAAGCATTCTGGAATTCCTCTTCTTCGCAATGTTATCCATAATTTGTTAGGATGCACACAAGCAAATGCCTTTGCATAGTCAATAAAACACAGGTAAACATCTTTCTGGTATTCTCTGCTTTCAGCCAGGATCCATCTGGTATCAGCAATGATATCCCTCACTCCTCATCCTCTTCTGAATTCAGCTTGAATTTCTGGCAGCTCCCTGCCAATATACTGCTGCAACTGTTTATGAATGATCTTCAGCAAAATTTTATTTGCATATGATATTAATGACATTGTTCAATAATTTCCAGGCAATGAGCTTATGTTAATAAAGGGGGAAAAACTCAGAAAAGGAGGGTGAGAATGGTTGCACAATTCAAAGAACATAATCAATGTCACTAAATTGTACACGTAGAAACGAATTGGTTTATGTTTTGCTGTGTATATTCTGAACAACAACAATAAAATAAATAAATTTTAGACAAAAAAGTGAACTGAGAGAAAAAATACCCTCTAGAAGACAGCAGTTAGATTGGTTAAATTAGGTATCGATACAGAAATGACAGCGGAAGATGCCATCTATCACCGTAAGTACAGAGAAGACTGGAGGAAAGGGAGAGCCGTGTTTCCTGACATGGAGAGACTCAAAGAGCACGAGAAGGAAGGGGCAGAGTTGGGGGAGGCTAGATTAGTGCCCTTCCTCAAACTCTGCTACGTTTCTGCTCAATTTCTAGGCCACTGAAGCAGGACTTTATACCTCCTGTCTAAAACCAGGGGACTGAACCCCAATAGCAAATGAATGAGCAATTAGCAAAGAACGAGGGCTGCTAGGGTAGGTGAGGCTCTTCCATTGTTGCTTTAAGCTGCCCTTAAGTGGGCTCTGACTTACGGTGACCCGATGCACAACGGTATAAAATGCATCTCTGTCCTGCGCCATCCCTATGATTGGTTGTGGACCAGACCATTGTGATCCATAGAGTGGTCCAGAAGTATTGAATTTCAGAAGGAGATTGCCAGGTGTTTCTTTCTGGTCTGATTCTGGAAGCTCCACTGAAACCTCTGCATCATCATAGCGATACCCAAGCATGAGGTACATTAACTGGTAATCAAACCCAGGTTTCCTGAACGGAAGACAAGAAAGCTACCACCACCCCCTGTCCGTTGTAAAGCCCCATGTTGCAGCATGAGAGTACATGGCAGAGGAGGTGTCAGCCTGCCTGTCAACCTGCCTGCTTCCAGCCCACAAGCCCCATGAAGAAGCTGGCCTTTTGTCACACTGGCCTGTGTATAGGAACAGAGGTGTTCAAAGTCACAGAAAATTTATGCCAGCCGATTGCATTTACCCATTTTTTTTTCTTGCATAAATATGAACAGGTGGCCAAGAATCAGTGGATATATGAACAAAACCAGTGTCATGCAAGAGAAAAACCAAGACGAACAAATATAACATTTAACCACAGAGGAAAGAAGATATCAGGAAGCAGAAGGTAGCTGTTAGTATCCCCAGAAAAAGCCCTCACTTACTGAATCCGTAAAGCAAATGTAGGATTACTAAAGGGTCAAGTGAGTTCTTGGAAATTAAAAATAAATGGCTGAGTTTAGTAAAATAAACAAACTGGAATATAAACTTAAACAAATCTTCATAAATTAGACCCAAAAAGGTAAAGAAAAGGAAATTATGAGAGAGAAAAAAAGCAATATAGAGGCTCAATAGCCACCTCTTTTAAGAGAGGAGCAAATTCATGAAAAATTTATTTGAAGTTAACAAAGAAACATGAATCTTCTAACTGAAAGATCCCATTGAATCCTAAACAGGATAAATGAAAAACTGTAAAGAAATTTCAGAATGTCAGGACAGAGGCTATCAAGAGAGGGAAAAAATAGTTCATTACAAAGGAACAAGAATCAAATAGGCAACAGACTTATCATCAGAAAAATTAACTGCTAGAAAATAATTGAGATGTACATGAAGAATTACAAAGGTAAATTACTCTAAATCTTGAATTTTATTTTCATCTGAGAGTATGGCCCCCAGACACCTTTTTAGCTCAGTAATGAAGTCACTCCTGAGGTTCACACTTCAGCCAAAGATTAGACAGGCCCATGAAACAAAATGAGACTAAAGGGGTACACCAGCCCAGGGTCAAGGACTAGAAGGCAAGAGGGGACAGGAAAGCTGGTAATAGGGAACCCAAGGTCGAGAAGAGAGAGTGTTAACACATCGTGGGGTTGTTGACTGGTGTCGTAAAACAGTAAGTGTACTAACTGTTTAATGAGAAACTGGTTTGTTCTGTAAACCTTCATCTAAAGTACAATAAAAAAAGAAAAATTAAAATTAAATTTTTTTCAACATACAAAACACACATTTTTAAAATTACTTGAAAATATACTCCAGGGGGAAAAAAAAAAAACTCAGTGAAAGAAAATATGTCGTTGTTGTTAGGTGCCATTGAGTTGGTTCTGACTCATAGAGACCCTATGTACAACAGACAGAAACACTACCCGGTCCTGTGCCACCTTCACAGTTGTTGTTATGCTTGAGCCCATTGTTGTAGTCATTGTGTCAATCCATCTTGTTGAGAGCTTTCCTTTTTTTCGCTGACTCTCTCTCTGCTTTACCAAGCATGATGTCCTTCTCCGTGGACTGGTCCCTCATGATAACATGTCCAAAGAATGTGAGACAAAGTCTCATCCTTGCTTTTAATGAGCATTCTGGCTATACTTTTTCTAAGACAGATTTGTTCATTCTTCTGTCAGTCGATGGTATATTCAATATTCTTCACGAACACCGTAACTCAAAGGCATAAATTCTTCTTCAGTCTTCTTGTTCAGCCTTCACAAGCATATGAGGCATTTGAAAATACCATGGCTTGGGTCAGGCGCATCTTAGCCCTCAAAGTGACATCTTTGGTTTCTAACACTTTAAAGAGGTCTTTTGCAGCAGATTTTCCCAACGCAGAAAGTCGTTTGATTTCCTTGACTGCTGCTGCTTCCATGGACGTTGATTGCAGGTCCAAATAAAATTAAATCCTTGACAGCTTCAGTAGTTTCTCCATTTATCATGATGTTACTTATTGGTTCCGTCTTGAGGATTTTCATTTTCTTTGTGTTGAGGCGTAATCCATACTGAAGGCTGTTATCTTTGATCTTCATCAATAAGTGCTTCAAGTTCTCTTTGCTTTCAGCAAGCAAGGTTTTTCATCTGCATAATGCAGGTTGTTAATGAGTCTTCCTCCTATCCTGATGCCATGTTCTTCTTCATACAGTCTAGTTTCAGATTATTTGCTCAGCATAAGATTGAATAAGTGTGGTGAAAGGATACAACCCTGATACACATCTTTCCTGACTTTAAACCATGCAGTATCCCTTTGTTCTGTTTGAATGACCCCCTCTTGGTCTATGTACAGGTTCCCCACGAGCACACTTAAGTGTTATGGAATTCTCATTCTTCGCAATGTTATCAAAGTAGGCCTTTTGTTTGTTTTGGTAGCACTAGAACGCTCATTCTTTATTTCCCACAAAATTTGGTAGACAACAGCTGAGATTCTCATTTACTGTTATTTTCATTACGAAGTTGTTGCAATTCACATTTATTCAAATTAAAATTTTTCATGATTATATTTACAAAGTGTTATATTTAAAGGGCTTAGGGAAACTACGGCTACTAACCAAAAGATTAGCAGTTCAATTCCACCAGGTGCTTCTTGGAAATCGTGTGGAGCAGCTCTACTCTGTCCTATAGGGTCGCTATGAGTCACAATCAACTTGACAGGAATGGGTTTGGTTTGCTTTGGATTTATGGAAACCCTGGTAGCATAGTGGTTAAGAGGTCAGCTGCTAACCAAAAGTTCGGCAGTTCAAATCCACCCGGTGTTCCGTGGAAACACTAGGGGGCAGTTCTACTCTGTCCTATAGAGTCTCTATGAGTCGGAATTGACCCCATGGCAAAGGGTTTGGTTTGGGTTTTTTTGGTTTATATGATGCAGAAATGAAGAACTTCTGACCCCTAGGTCATAGAACCCAGAGCATCACAGTCAGTGAGGCTTTTCACTACTGTTGTAAAAAGGCAACGGGTGTGCCCAGGGCTCGAGCAGCGAGATCGGAGCAGGCACAAGGTGGGGACATTTTTACTCAAAGTCTTGTTTTCTTTATAACTGTGTACGCTTCTCTCTTTTGTGTTTGAATTGGCTTCTGAGCCTCTGTTCTTTGCTTGGTTTGATTTCTCCCTCCGTGGCCAGGTCCTTCTGTCTGTCTCTCATTTCTTCTGTAACCCAGCAACAGTCTCAGTTTCCTGCTCTTGCTATCTCTTCTACAAATCTCTTCATTTTCTCTTCATTTTATGACCATAGAATTTAATCAGGAGTTACGCTGTAAATTCTAAAAGTCCTGGCAATCTACTTCCAAAAAAATTAGTCATTGAAAACCCTATAGAACACAGTTCTACTCTGACATTCGTGGTTGGCCAGGAGTTGAAGTTGACTTGGCAACTGAGAAAAAAACTCTTTGAATAGTTTTATACTCATTATTATTATTTTTGGAGCCCTGGTGGTACAATGGTTAAGTGACACAGCTGTTAACCAAAAGGTCAGCTGTTCAAATCTACCAGCCACTCCTTGGAAACCCTATGGGACAGTTCTACTCTGTCCTCTAGGGTTGCTGTGGGTTGGAATCGACTTGACGGCAACGGGTTTGGTTTTTTGGTTTTATTATTACTTTTAATTTTATTCTCAAAACTAAATAAATAAATAAATATCTAGACTGAGTTGCTTATTTTTAATAAATGTTTTATTTTAGCATAGCTGTAGATTTAAAGAGAAATTAGGATAGTACAGAGTATTCCTATATACCCTATACTCAGATTCCCCGATTATTATCATACACATTTGTCAAAATTAATGAACCAATAGTGATACGTTATTATTAACTAAAGTCTACACTTTATTCAAATTTCCTTAGTTTTTACTAATGTCGCTTCTCTGTCCCAGAATCCATTCCAGATGCCACAGTACATTTGTATTGCTATGTCTTTTTAGGCTCCTCTTGGCTTTGACAGTTTTTCAGACTTTCCATGATGTTGATGACCTTGTCAGTTTTGAGAAGTACTCTCCAAGTATTTTGTAGAATGTTCCTCTTTGGGATTTGTCTGATGTTTTTCTCATGATTAGGCTGAGGTCATGAATTTTTAGGAGGAAGACCACAAAGGTAAAATGCCATTTTCATCACATCACACCAAAGATAAATATTATCATTATGATTTATTCCTGTTGATACAGACATGATGTTGACCTTGAGGCAGTCAGTGTTTGCCAGGTTCCTGCACTGTAAAGTCACTTCCCCTCTCCCTTTTATACTGTACTCTTTAGAAGGAAGTTACCATCCACAGCGTGAGTTGCCTTTTAATTGTGTTCTAAGCTGATTTGATTTTTCCTATGGGTCAGTAGCTCTAATACAAACTTCCCTGTATAAGATTGAGTAACATAATAATCAAATTAAGTATTGGAACTGTAAACAAGAAGATGCCACAATTGTAGGTTGTGAACAATGTGGAACAAATGGAAGAAAAGTACATGTCAAGGGAAGAGTAATGGTAACCAACTCTCAACCACACTGACAAATATTAATTGACCCTCTGAGGCAACTTGTTCTTGTTCTACCCTGCCAAGCATTCTCAAATGACAAACCAAGTCTGAAAGTGCAGTACCTTCCTTGAAGAGCTGCCGCTTTGGCCCCTGGGAAAGTGAGGCTTAACCAGTCTCTCTTCTGTGAAAATCCTACATTCTCAGACAGTACAGGTCACCCTTAGCATAAACAGGGACGGCAGAAAGGGCACTGAATGAGCGATCCTAGTTCTACCATTTATACAGCATGTGGTGAGCACCTTCACTTATTAGGCAGCAATAGATTCGATAACTCTCTGAATCACAGGATTATTATACGCATCAATTCAGATAATAGACTTTGCTTCACAAACATAAATAGTCAGTTCAGTGATAAAGTACCAAAGCAGAGCTAAGTAGAAAAATATCACAAAGCTTCCAGCATTATAGAGGCTTCGCAGCATCCTTGGTGTTGTTGTTGTTAGTTGCCATCCAGTTGGCTTTGACTTACGGCGACCTTATGTATAACGGAACGAAGCATTACCCAGTCCTATGCCATCTTCGTGATTGTTGATATGTTTGAGTCCATTGTTGTGGCTATTATCTCATTGAGGGTTTCCCTCATTTTTGCTTATTCTCTGCTTTACCAGCATGATGCCCTTTTCTAGTGATTGGTCTTTCCTGATGAAGTGTCCAAAGTAGGTAAGTCAAAGTCTCAGCATCCTCACTTCCAGGGAGCATTCTGGTTGTACTTTTTATAAGACTGATTTGTTCATTCTTCCGGCAGTCCCTGATATATTCAGTATTCTTCAGCAACACCACAGTTTGAAGGCATCAATTCTTTTTCTATCTTCCTTTTTGGTTATTCATACAGAATCCTTAGTCATCACCAATTCTGCAATTAGGACTTTGTGCTAAATGCTTTAGAAGCATTCTTCCATTTAACCCTCACAATTGCCCTAAGAGGTATTTTTACTATACCCGCTTTATAGATGAGCACTCTGAGGCTTAGAGAGGTGAAAGGTCACAATGGTAGGTCTTGAATCCAGGTCCGTCTGACTCTACTATCCATGCTCTGAAACAAGCCTCTAGTGGGTTTATCACGCCTAAGCATGTTTGCTCATCAGTGAATGTAAAAGTAAAGGCAAGCAGCATGGGTGATTTCCATGGTTTTAATGAGACCCACATGGTTGCTTTCATGTACTCTGACCAGTCGGACTTAATCTGATTTTTTAAGTTTATCTACTTGAGTTCAACAAAGCTACTGTTGGCTTTTCATATGATATCACAGAGCTGAGGTAACTGATCTTTTTTTTCTTTACATTTCAACCAGCTGTTTCAGTGCAGAGTGTAGGCAGCTTTCTCTAATAAGCATCTAGTTGTTTATTCTGAGGTCCGAGGTACCACACTGACTTGTCAGGGTAACTGAAACAGAATTAAATAGGATTAAGTATGATCAGTAAAAATGTTTCATGGCTAGGAGGATCAAGAACTTTGTAATACTTGTCCAACCCCCTAGGATGGTTTAATGCAGCCACAGATTAGGTTATCCAAATCCTCAGAGTGTACCCAACCTTGATCGCAATCACTGCAGCACCAGTACCCTGCTGATCTATCCACCTTGAAAAGTAGAAGGCTAGTCAGCAGTGTGCTGGAGGATGGCAATCTCCTCCCAACTGTGGGCCAGGGATGTCGCATTAGTAGCTTGAAATCAGCCAATGGTAGAAATATTTACACCACAGCAGTTGGCAAAGATTACAAATCAGGGCCTTTCTACCAGCACACTACTGGTTTTAATTCATAGTCCTGGAAACTTTTAATCTGATCCAATGAAACCTGAGCTTACTGTGCCTTGTGCGGGTTCACTTTGAGGTACTGACCTTTTGGACATTTTATCCAGCAAGTGAGCCACTCAACCCAAATTTGCTGAGCACTTATTAAATGCCTTGCCATGCATCAGATGCTGTTCAATTGAGCAACAGTCATATTAATCATGACCAACAGGGAAGGGGCAGAAAAACCAAGTCTCCAATACATGCATCATCCTAGGTGCTGTGGAGTGAAGGCTGTGTATTGATATTCAAACTGGTGTAGCACAGCCTATAAATTTATTTTGAGCAACCTAACAAGCTGTCGTTGCTAATTGCCATCGAGTTGGTTCCAGCTAATGACCACTCCAGCTAATTACCTCTTGATCAAAATCAGGAATCTAAAATGTTTGTAAATCTGAACAGAGCAAGGCAGATTGGAGCTCAAGCAGATAAGAAAGTTCAAAGGAGCCTTAGGAAGGCATTGTCTCTCTTGTGTCACCATCTCCTGAGGAGAGGATTTGTTGAGCCCCCTTCCTGACCCAACAACCAGATGGAAGAAAGTCTGAGCAGCCCAGAGTCGCCACCAATGGAAGCCACTCTTCAGTGTATTATTAAGCTGGTCGAGGATTTTCAACCAGTTTTTAATTAAAAAATAAACAAATTGGAGCCATGGTGGCTGGATGAACCCCTGAAGCTATTGCCAAGATAATCTTTAAACATTAAACCAAAAACATCCCCTAATGCATTCTTAAAACCAAAGAGTAATTTAGCTTAACTAGTAAAAAAATGTCTGCCTTCAGCATTGTGCTCTTTAAGAACTACCTATATGGGATCAAAGTGACAGCAGCAGCTCAAAAGATTAGATAGGAACATTGGGGGGCAGTGAGTTCATGTTAACAAGGGAGGAACAACTCAGAAAAGGAGGGTGAGAATGGTTGTACAACTCGAAGAATGTAATCAACGTCACTGAATTGTACCTGTAGAAACAGTTGAATTGGTGTATATTTTGCTAACAGTCGAATTGGTGTATATTTTGCTGTGTATATTCCCAACAACATAAAAAATTAAATAAAAAAAAAAAAGAATTAAGGGAATCTGAATCAATGTCTAAAACACTATTTCCAAATTTGAATTTTTGTGACCTCTTTGGACTTCAGTTCCGTCATCTGGAAAATGAGAGGGTTGGACTCGACAATCTTAGGGTATCTCCCGGTGCTAACAATATGCCATTGTTGTTAACTGCCATCAAGTCAGACCCCATCTCATGGTGATCTCATTCACAACAGAACAAAAGGCTGCCTGGTCCTGCACCATCCCCATGATTGGTTGAGGATTGGACCATTGTGACCCATAGGGTTTTCAAGCTCCACTGAGACCTTTTCGGCATCATAGCAGCATACAAGTAGTTTCTACTGAAACATAGGTGGTAGCTGACCATGAGCTGTACTGGCCCAGAATCAACCTGGTTCTCCTGCATGGAAGGCAAGAATTCTACAACTGAACCACCACTGCCCGCTGCTGATAATGTAAACCAAAAAAATCCCACTGTCGTCAAGTAGA
This sequence comes from Elephas maximus indicus, assembly GCF_024166365.1. NCBI lineage: Eukaryota > Metazoa > Chordata > Mammalia > Proboscidea > Elephantidae > Elephas > Elephas maximus. The sequence goes on from NC_064831.1 coordinate 89,423,111, forward strand.
TTCCTACTCATAGTGACCCTACTGGATTTCCAAGTCTGTAAATCTTTACTGAAACAGACTGCCACATCTGTCTCCCACAGAGCAGCTGGTGGATTCGAACAACCGACTCTTTGGTTAGCAGCCAAGCACTTTAACCTCTGAGACACCAGGGCTAATTTATTGAACTGGGTTTGTATCTTCTGTTTTCTGTTGTTATTGTTAGGTGCTGTCCAGTTGGTTTCAACTCTTAGTGACCCTAAGTACAACAAAATGAAACACTGCCCAGTCCTGTGCCATCCTCACAATCGTTGCTCCATTTGAGCCCATTGTTGCATCCACTGTGTCAGTCCATCTCATGGAGGGTCTTCCTCTTTTTCACTGACCCCTTGCTTTGTTTTTGCTGTTGTTAGGTGTCGTCAAGTCAGTTCCGACTCCTGGGGACCCTATGTACAATACAGAACAAAACACTGCCTGGTCCTACTCCATCCTCACAATCATTGCTATGACTCTCTACTTTGCCAAGCATGATGTCCTTCTCCAGGGACTGGTCCCTCCTAATAACTTGTCCAAAGTACTTAAGAGAAGTCTCGCCACCCTCCCAAGGAGCACTCTGGCTGTGCTTCTTTCAAGACAGATTTGTTAGTTCTTCTGGCAGTCCATGATATATTCAATATTCTTTGCCAAAACCATAACTAAAAGGCATCAATTCTTCTTCAGTCTTCTTCATTTATTGTCCAGCTTTGCATGCATCTGAGGCAATGGAAAATGCCATGGCTTAGGTCAGGTGCACCTTGATTCTCAAAGTGACATCTTTGCTTTTCAAGGCTTTAAAGAGGTCTTTTGCAGCAGATTTGCCCAATGCAATACGTCATTTGATTTCTCAACTGCTGCTTCCACGGGCATTGATTGTGCATCCGAGTGAAATGAAATCCTTGACAACTTCACTCTTTTCTCCGTTTATCATGATGTTACTTATTGGCCCATTTTTAAGGATTTTTGTTCTCTTTATGTTGAGGTGTAATATATACATACTGAAGGTTGTAGTCTTCGATCTTCATCAGTAAATGTTTCAAGTCCTCTTCACTTTTAGCAAGCACAGTTCTCTCATTTGCATATCACAGGTTGTTAATGAGTCTTCCACAAGTCCTGATGCCATATGCTTCACGTACTCCAGCTTCTGAGATTATTTGCTCACCATACAAATTGAATAAGTATGGTGAAAGGGTATAGCCCTGACACACACTTTTCCTGATTTGAAACCATGCAGTATCTCTTCGTTCCTTTCAAATGACTGCCTCTTGGTCTATGTACAGGTTTCACATGAGCACAATTAAGTGTCCTGGAATTCTCAGTCTTCGCAATGTTACTCATAATTTGTTATAATCCACACAATTTAATGCTTCTGCATAGCAAATAAAACACAGGCAAACATCTTTCTGATATTCTCTGCTTTCAGCCAAGATCCAACTGACTTTCGCAATGATTGTCCTTGTTCCACGACCCCTTCTGAATCCAGCTTGAATTTCTAGCAGTTCCCTGTCTATGTAGTACTACAACGATTTTTTGAATTATCTTCAGCAAAATTTTTTGTGCGTGTGATATTAATGCTATTGTCTGATAATTTCCACATTCTGTTGGATGGTCTTTCTTTGGAATGGACACAAATATGGTTGGCCAGGTAGCTGTCTTCTGAATTTCTTGGCATAGATGAGTAAGCACTTCCAGCATTGCATCCATTTGTTGAAACATCTCAGTTGGTATTCCATTAATTCCTGGAGACTTGTTTTTCACTGGAGGCCTGGTGGTACAGTGGTTAAGAACTTGGCTGCTAACCAAATGGTCAGCAGTTCAAATCCACCAGCTGCTCTTTGGAAACCCTATGGAGCAGCTCTACTCTGTCTTATAGGGTTGGTATGAGTCAGAATTGACTCGACCTCAGTGGGTTCATTTTGTTTTTCACCAACGCCTTCAGCGCAGCTTGGACTTCTTGATCATATGCTACCTCCTGAAATGGTTGAATGTCAACCAAATCTTTTTGCTACAGTGACTCTAGGTAACTCTTCCATCTTCCTTTGAGGCTTCCTGTATCATTCAATATTTTTGCACATATAATCCTTCAGTACTGAAACTCAAGGCTTGAATTTTTTTCTTCAGTTTCTTTCAGCTTGAGAAATGCTGAGTGTGTTCTTCCCTTTCGGTTTTCTAACTCCAGGTCTTTGCATATTTCATTAGAATACTTTGTCTTCTCGAGCTGCCCTTTGAAATCCTCTTTTACTTCATCATTTCTTCTGTTCACTTTAGCTACTCTATATTCGAAAGCAAGTTTCAGAGTCTCTTCTGAATCCATTTTGGTCTTTTCTTTCTTTCCTGATTTTTGAATGACCTTTTAGTTTCTTCATGTATGATATCCTTATTGTCATCCCACAACTCATCTTGTCTTCAGTCATTAGTGTTCAATGAATAAAATGTACACTTGAGATGGTCTCTAAATTCAGGTGGGATATACTCAAGGTCCTACTGTGACTCTAGTGGACTCATTTTAATTTTCTTCAGTTTGAAGTTGAACTTGCATATGAGCAATTGACAGTCTATTCTGAAGCCAAGCCCGGCCTTGTTCTGACTAATATATTGAGCTTCTCTTTCATCTCTTTCCACAGATGTAGATTTGATTCCTGTGTGTTCCATCCAGCAAGATCCCCATGTATAGTCACTATTCGTGTTGTTGAAAAAAGGTATTTCCAATGAATAGGGCATTGGTCTTGCAGAATTCTATCATTTGATCTCTGGCATCATTTCTGTCATCAAGGCCGTATTTTCCAACTACTGATCCTTCTTCTTTGTTTCCAACTTCAGCATTCCAATCACCAGTAATTATAAATACATCTTGATTGAATGTTTGATCAAGTTCAGACAGCAGAAGCTGATAAAAATCTCCAATTTCTTCATCTTTGGCATTAGTGGTCAGTGCACAAATTAGAATAATAGTCATATTAACTGGCCTTCCTTGCAGGCATATGGATATTATCCTATCACTGACAGTGTTGTATTTTAGGATAGATCTTGAAATGTTCTTTTTGACAATGAATACCACACCATTTTTCTTCAATTTGTCCTTCCCAGCATAGTAGACCATATCATTTCCTGACTCAAAATGGCCAGTACAGTACATTTCAGTTCACTAATGCCTAGGATATCGATCTTCAAACATTCTGTTTCATTTTTGACAACTACTATTGCTCTTAGATTCTTACTTTGTGCATTCCACTTTCCAATTACTAATGGATGTTTGCAGCTATTTCTTCTCTTTTTGAGTCATCCCATAAGAGCAAATATAAGTCCTGAAAGCTTGACTCCATCCATGTCATTAAGGCGGACTCTACTTTGAGGAGGCAGCTCTTCCCCAGCTATATTTTGAGTGCCTTCCAACCTGAGGGGCTCATCTTCTGGCACTGTATCAGACAATGTTCTGCTGCTATTCATATTTTTTCACTGGTCAATTTTTTTCAGAAGTAGATCACCAGGTCATTCTTCCCAGTCTGGAAGCTTCACTGAAACTTGTCCACCATGGGTGACCCTACTGACATTTAAAATACCAGTGGCATAGCTTCCAACATCACAGCAACAGGAAAACCACCACAGTATGACAAACTGGCAGACAAGTGGTGGATTGCCAGAGAAGTGGCAACTCTGAGTAACTCTCCAGATTCATTGTCTGATTCACTAGTAGAGTTTTTAAATTTTACATTCATCAACAAAACATCTCCAAAGTGAAGTACGATTTACATCAATTCATATTAAAAGAAAGAAACAAAGAGATTTGCTCCCTACCTCTATGGCATTCTCTTGACCCCATTGTGGTTTCTGCTTACCTGATGTTCTTGAACACCTTTAGCCATTCTTTAAATAGTCATGGCTTTGCTAGATCTTCTTAACTCACAGAGAATAGCCAGATGTCCAATGAGCCGTTCGTCTGAAATGATGGTAATATTTTACGAAAGACATTGACAAGCAACATGCTCTTGAATTTTGCTCAGCATGTTGAGCCTAAGCAATGAGAACTTGAGACTCCATTTCCCTCCACGATTACCCAAGGGGAAGGAAGAACAGCACGCAGTTTTCGAGGACCCACTAAGCATCAGGTATTGTGATAGGCACTTTATATATATTACTCTTCATTCATTCGTACAGGCATGAGGGGATACAGTGGTATTCCAAAATGGTCCCTGCCATCAAGGTACTTAAAGTTGTGTGCAATTCCATGTGGCAAATGGCAAGATTTGGGTAACTATGGCCCACTTTTAGCAATGAAGACTGGTGGGAAGCTGAAACATAAAGAATAATTCACAGTAAGCAAATGGGGAGGGGCATTTCCAGGCATCGAGAAACATAAAAGTCCACCTATTTTTAAGTAAATAAATGTCTGATTTATGCCACCAGATTTCCAAAACTTTCCATAGCCACTTCTTTCCAACTATTGTTGTACGTTTTGAATTGTGTCCATAATCACTTAACTAACATTTTTACCACCTACAATTTGCAGAACACTTCTATATATATCATCACATCCAATTCCACAGCAACCTATGTAGGAGCAAGAAGAAGATAACCAACACTTCTTTGTTTTTAATGATAAGCCAGCTATATAGGAGCTTTATAGGGTCACAACAAGTCGGGATCCCCTCAGTGGCAATGAATTTGGTTTTTGGTTTATGGATGTATTTCATTTCATCTAATCCCCACTTCAACTTTGAATAAGGGTAGTATTACCCCCATTTTAAAGATGGGGAAATAGAGACTCAGCTAGGTAAAGTTACATATCCAGGGTCATGCAGCCAGAGAACACAGAACGAGGCCAGGCCAAAGGTTCCTGGTGCTCAGGCTTTAAGAGGCTTTAACTACAGGACAGTTGTCCAAGAACAAAATGGCTACTTTGAGGAGTGATGAGTCTTCCTCCTCACCAGCAGTGCCCCAGCAGAGACTGAGCATGAGGAACCAAATCAAATCCAAACCCACTGCTATCGAGTCAATTTTGACTCATAGCAGCCCTATAGGACAGAGTAGAACTGCCCCCACAGGGTTTCCAAGGAGCAGCTAGTGGATTCGAACCACCATCCTCTCAGTTAGCAGCCATAGCTCTTAACCACTGCACCACCAGGGCTGGGGAAGGGGCAGAATTTTGTAGAAAAGATGTCTTCTTTGGAGAAGAGTCCAGAGGAGATAGCCTTTCAGATCATTTCCAACTTTAAAATATGTTGGGTTGACGGCCACAGTGGTCATTAGGGCTTTTCACAAACATTCCAGTTCTCTCTCTCTTCTGGGCACATGGAAGGTAGATATGTTATGCATCTTGCTTTTGTCAAGCAGGAGTGATATGTGTCAGTTGCAGGCAGGAGCTTTGAGAATGAGGCACTACTCACCTTACTCCTTTTTCATTGCTGTGGTGGTTGTAGATGCAAGTGTTGTGATGGGGCCACCTTCAGTGTGGGTCTCTGAATAGCTCCAATGAGCAGCAGCCCCTGCTGAACTGCAGTGGACATAGAGTATGAGCAGGAATTAAACTTTAGTGCTTTTAAGTAACTGAGACTTTTTGTTGTTGTTACCTCAGCATAACCCAACCTATCCTGACTGAAACAGTGATATTTTAGATGGGAATTCTTCATAGATATCTTCTGGAATGGGCATCCTATGTTACTGAGTTGGAGGGTGGGGAAGTCCTTGCAGGGCAGCTCTGCAGGGACACATGAGTGACAGGAATCAAAGGAAACCTTTTCTAAGTAGAGGGTGTGAGAAGTGAGAGGAAAGAGAGCGAGTAGAAGAGGGGCATTACCATTGAATGAGCCCATTATTAGCCCTTCCAATCACTTGGGCACAAAATCTAATAATTTACCACTGTTGCATTCTCTCAACTCCCAAGAGGAAAGCAGAGGGCTTTCTTGCTAGAAAAATATTGACCTTTTCTAGCACACAGACAGACTAGCAGCAATTTAACTACGATTCCTGTAGTTCATCCCCCCAGGACATAAGCTTGTGCAAGGGAGAATATTGATTTTTTTTTTTTTTTAAAGTAAACTTGCACAGCGTTGATGGTGTTTTTTTTAATGTAGAAGCAGGTCAGATTTAAAAAAAAAAAAAAAAGGCAATGAATTACAGGATCAGGATTGTAGGAAAGAGATGGCAATTTTTGACCTTTCGTATTGCAAACCCACTAAGAATAACATACCATCAGTTTACCTCTGTGTCCTGGGACTACAGATGCTTTAAATATAGATGCAGTTCAGTCTCTCTTAATGAACTTCACATCTGCATCTCTGGGCAGTTCCAGCAGGGCATAAGCTTTGCAGGGAAAAGAGGTTGTCTGGAGGCTTAGATGGACCTAATCGCTCTGTCCAAGAGTCTAGTCTAACAATCCGGATACATTAGTGTGTGTTTAAATGCACAGCCTGCTCTGAGGACAACAGAGTCAGAAATTGTTGTGGCGTAGGAATAGCTCAAGCGAAAAAGTTGCACCCAGATGACAGAGCTCACAACAGGAGCTTCTAACTGAGCTTCTAGCCCGCCTCCCCGCCCCCGCCTTTAATCCATGCACGCAACTGCCAGCAACAAATGGGCTTCAAAATAGCAGAAGTTCATTTCTGGCATTACTCCTTTCTTATGCTTCAATAACTTTTGTTCTGGTTTACCCCAGAAAAATTGTACTACTTGACAGGCCACAATAGCATTAATTGGAATCTTTTAGACAGTTCAGGTGGGTATTCACCCTTAATAGCTATTCTCTAGAAAGGGCTAGCAAGCTCTGTATGAGAGTTCCGTTACAGAACTACGTTGTTGCTGTTGTTGTTAGCTGCCATCCGTTAGGCCTCGACTCACGGTGACCTCGTGCACAACCAGACAAAACGCTGCCCGGACCTGCATCGTACCCATGGTTGGTCGCACATCAGACCGCTGTGATCCACACAGGTTTCATTGACTGATTTTTGGATGTAGATCACAAGGCCCTTCTTCCTAGTCCATCTTAGTCTGGAAATCCATGTGAAACCTGTTCAGCATCATAACAACACGCAAGCCTCCACTGACAAACAGGCAGTGGCTGCACTTGAAGGGCATTGACTAGGAATCGAACCCCGGTCTCCTGCAAGGAAGGCGAGAATTCTACCACTGAACCACTACTGCTCCCTCTAGCCACTCCTTATGCATTTGGCTGACAACAGGAGCAAGGAGCACTTGGCTTCTCCTCACTGGCTGGGTCATCTTCCATCACAGGCAACTTCAGCTGCAAGCTTCTAATGAGATCTGTGGGTTTGCCTTTAATGTACCATTCCCCTCACCAGGCTGGAAATGCTGTATTTATAAATAGAAGCTCACTTATGTTGTTGCGGAATTCCTATTTCTACTTCCACACAAAAACCAAAAAACTGTCCACTACAAGATGAAAATGTTGAGGACGGAGAGAGGGAGACAACCACACCAAGGCTGTGTAAGTGCTTCTCTGCAGCAAAATAGGGTTTTTTCACCCCACAAACCTCCCATAAAGAACTGAGTTGATTGTTTCTTTACGTAACACTTTCCCAGATCAAGAAGATCAAACAAGCAGGACTGTTTCAGCCCCACTACCATTTACACTGACCTGGCCAATTAGAAACATTCAAACTGATTGCTGGCAACTTGCTAAGAATTCAAAACACCATTATAGACATACCTCTGCCCTTCCAATACTTCACCTTAGTGACTTCAACTACTAGTCTCAGGACGTGTAGGAGTTGTATCTATTTCCATTGCCCTTCTATACTCCCCGGATGGTACAAATAGTTAATGTGCTCGGTTGATAACTGAAAGGTTGGAGGTTCAAGTCCACCCAGAGGCACCACAGAAGAAAAGCCTGGTAATGTACTTCCAAAAAACCAGCCATCAAAGACCCTACAGAGCACAGTAATACTCAGCTGCACACGGGGTTGCCATGAGTCAGAATTCACTCCACAGCAATGGTTGTTATGTCTATTTCCACTGACCTTATTAACTCAGCATCTAGCAGAGCTCCTGTTATACAGCAGCTACTCAATAAGTGCATGGTGAATGAATGATTCAGGGGAAAAGAAAAAAAGCGTAGACAAAACTAACTGTTCATTCATAAATTCAACACATATTTAATGGCGGTCTACTGAGTTCCAGGCACCTGGGTTTCAGATGTGATACCATTATGTACTTTCCCATCTAAGGAGCTACTAGCAATCTGCAAGCATTAACTAGTTCTCACCTGAGGTGTATCATGCAATGATGCAGCTGAACATAGATTTGAGTACAAGGCTCACTCACCGAATGAAATATTCCCTGGCCTCTCCAGGAAAGTTGATCTCTCCCTTACTTTTATGTCCATGACCATCCAGCACGTTACTTTACATCCATTTGCTGACCTCGAGCTCCCTAAGGACAAGTACCATCTCCACCACATCTTCGTATCTTTGATGCTCAGCACGCTGTCGCGCAGCACTTAGCAGGTTCCAGAAAGTGTTGGTGGAATGAATAGATACTAAATGAGTGAACAAACTTCCTACCAAGTGTCTCCCACTGTGGTAGAAGCTGAGGAAGAATGGGGTGGGGGAATGGAGAATAGACTAAAACATTGGTTCTCAAACTTGAGTGGGCCTGTTAAAACAGTAGAATTATGTTCCCCAATCCAGGGTTTCTGATGCAGCAGGTCTGAGGAAAGGCCTGAAAACTGGCCTTCTTAACAAGTCCCTAGAGTCCCTGGGTGGTGCAAATGGTTTACATGCTCAGCTGCTAACCAAAAGTTGGAGGTTTGAGTCCTCCAAGAGGCACCTTGGAAGAAAGGCCTGGTGATCTACTTCCACAAATCGGCCACTGAAAACCCTGTAGAGTGCAGTTCTACTCGGAAACACACAGTTGTCATGAGTCAGAAATAACTCGGCAAACTAGAACAAGTTCCCACGTGATGCCGATGCTACAGGTCTGGGGACCTCACCGCGAGAACCCCTGTTCTAAAGGAAGGATTCAACATGATTCCCCTATGTCAGGGAGCTTACTGTGAACATCTGCCTTGTATAGAGGAAACAAAAAGAAAACACTGTGAGACTGTGGATGACAACACATTCATTTACAATATTTCACAGACGGCGTAGTGGAAACAATTAAGGGGTATACCAAAGCTGACTTCATTCACATCTGTCAAAGAGAAGGAAGCAGATCCTAAAAAAGTTGAATTCTTTGTTAGAGGTCAGATCACAAGACAAATGTTTGCATTTGCTGCCAAATGGCATGTACAAAAGTGCCCCTTTCTTTATTCAAAGTAGTTCTAAAATGGACTCGCCCAAATTTCCATTAACGGTTAAGGGAATAAATAAATCTGGGTACTGTATTAGTTTCCTCAGGCTGCCATAACAAAATACCACAAATTTGTTGGCTTATAAGAACAGAAATTTATTGTCTTGTTGTTCAAGAGTCTACAAGTTCAAATCAACGTGTCAGCTGAGCCACACTCCTTCTGAAGGCTCTAGGAGAAGAGGCTTCCTTCTCTCTCCTGTTCTCTGCTAGCCCCAGCTGTTCCTTGGCTTGCAGCTGCAGCCCAGCTCCTTTATCCCATGATCATCCCTCCCCCGCCTCTCTTTTCTCTTCCCTTTGATAAGGAATCACTCAGATCGGATTAGGACCCATCCTGTTTTAGTAAGACTCATTTTTTTCCTAAGTGTCATTTATTTTGTTATTGTTGTTGAGAATATACACAGCAAAATATACACCAACTCAACAGTTTCTACATGTAGAATTTAGTGACACTGTTTGCATTCTTCGAATTGTGCAACCATTCTCACCGTTCTTTTCTGAGTTGTTCCTCATTAACATAAACTTACTCCCATCTAAGGATCCTATCTAATCTTTCAAGTTGCTGTTGTCAATTTGATCCTATGTATACAGTTCTTAAAAGAGCATAATACTCAAGGCAGACCCTTTTTTACTAGCTATGCAAAACTATTACTCAGTGTTAAAGTGACTTCAGGGGATATTTTTGGTTTAAGGTTTGAAGATTATCTCAGGGCAGTAGTTTCAGGTGTTAATCCACCCTCCATGGCTCCAGGAAGTCCAGAGGCCATGAAAATTTAAAATTTCATTCTGCATTTTCCCCCTTTCAGTCAGGATTCTTCTATGGAATCATTGATCAAAATGTTCCATAGTGGTAGTCGGGCACCATCCAGTTCTTCTGGTGTCATGGCAAAGGAGGCAGTTGTTCATGGAGGCAATTAGCCACTCATTCCATCTTCTCTTTCTATTCCTGCCTGACTCTCCTTCTTCCTCTGTTTGTCCGGGTGAATAGACACCAATTATTGTGTCTCAGGTAGTTGCTGTAAGCTTTTAAGACCCCAGGCTCTACACAGTGAACTACGATATACAGCAGAAGCAATAAGCACAATATTAGGCCAATTAACTGGGATGTCCCATGAAGCCATGACCCTAAACCTCCAAACCAAGGAACCAAATCCCATGAGATGTTTGGTTGTACATAAGCAGCTTCAGGAGCTATTCTTTCTTTCTTTCTTTTTGTCATTGTTGTAAATATACCTGTCACACAACGTTTGCCAATTCAACTTTTTACAGGTGTACAACTTATTGACAGCAATTACAATAATCAGCTATGAAACTCTACCCTTAATCGATGTGATTTTCCATCACCATTTGTCACTCTTTCCCCCTTTTCTCCTACCCCTGGTAACCACTGATAAACTTTAGTCTCCGTATATTTGCCTTTTCTTGTCTTTTTATACAAGTGAAGTCATACAATATTTGTTCTTCTGTAATTGGCTTACTTCTCTCTGCATAATGTCTTCAAGCTTCACCCATACTTTAGCATGCATCAAGACTTCATTTCTCCTACTGGCTGGTAGTATTCCAGTGTATGTATGTACCCCATTTTGTTTATCCATTCATCCATTGATGGGCATTTAGGTTGTTTCCACCTTTTTGCTATTGTGAATAGTGCTGCAATGAACATTGGTGTACAAATCTCTGTTCGAGTCTCTGCTTTCAAGTCTTTTGAGTATATACTTAGGAGTGAAATTGTTGGGTCATATGGTAGTTCTGTAGGGTTGCTTGCTATGAGACAGCAGTGTGGTTTTTTTTTTAACGGTATTCTTTTTTTTTTTTTAGTTTTTTGAGGAACCACCACATTGTTTTTCACAACAGCTCTACCATTTTGCATTCCTGCCAGCAATGGATAAAGTTTCCAATTTCCCCACATCCTCGCCAACATTGGTTTTTCGTTTGTTTTTTTTTTTTAATCTTAGCCATCCTAAACCAAAAAACCCGTTGCTGTCAAGTCGGTTACAACTCATAGCAACTCTGTACGACAGAGTAGAACTGCCCCATACAGTTTCCATGGAGTGCCTGGTGGATTTGAACTGCCGACCTTTCGGTGTAGCTCTTAACCACTACATCATCAGGGTTTCCTTACCCATCCTAGTGGGAGCGAAATGGTATCTCATTGTGGTTTTGATTTGCATCTCTCTGATGACTAAGGATGTTGAGCATCTTTTCATTATTTGGTGGCCATTTGAAATTCCTTTTTGGTGAACTGTCTATTCAAGTTCTTTGCCCATTTTATGATTGGGTTGTCTTTTTGTTGTTAAGTTGTCAAAGTTTTATATACATTTTGGCTATTAGATTCTTGTCAGATACATGATTTCCAAAGATATTCTCCCAGTTGGTTGCTTGTCTTTTCATTTTTTTTGGTAAAGTCTTTTGATGAATGAAAGTTTTTAATTTTTATGAGGTTCAATTTATTTTGCCTTTTTCTATTTGTGCTTTTGTTATTATATTAGATAATTCCTCGTTGAAAGCTAGGCCTGACAGCATACTGCTTGTACTTTGAAGAATTTTATGGTTTTAGTTTGCACATTTAGGTCCATAATCCATTTTGAATTTGCTTTTGTATATGGTGTGTGGTGTGAGGCATGGATTCTGTTTCATTTTTCTGCATGTGGAAATCCAGTTTTCCCAGTACCGTTTATTGAAGAGACCTTTCTTTCCCCCCCCAAATGGACTTAGCACTTTTGTCAAAAATCAGTTGACCGTAGATTTGTGGGTTTATTTCTAAACTCTCAATTCTATTCCATTGGTCTATCTGTCTGTTTTTATGCCAGTCTCGGGCTGTTTTGATTGCTGTAACTGTATTGTATGTTTTAAAATCAGGAAATGTGTTTTAGCTATTTGGGGCCTCTTGTCATCCTATATAAAGTTGAGGATTGTTTATTCTACTTCTGTGAAGAAGGCTGTTGGAATTTTGATTGGGATTGTGTTGAATCAACAAATCACTTTGAGTAGCAATGATATCTTAACAATTTTAAGTTTTCCAATCCATGAACATGAAACATCGTTCCATTTATTTAGTTCTTCTTTAATCTCTTTCAGCAGTGTTTTATAGTTTTCATTGTGTAAGTCCTTCACATCTCTGGTTATATTTATTCCTAGCTTTTTTATTCTCTTAGATGTTGTTGTAAATGGAATTGTTTCCCTCATTTCCTTTCAGATTTCTCATTGCTGGTGTACAGAACTTAACTGATTTTTATTTGTTGACATTGTACACTGAAACTTTGCTAAATTCTTCTACTAGCTCTAGTAGTTTTCTGGTGGACTTTTTGGGGTCTTCTATGTATAGAATCATATCATCCATGAATACTGATAATTTTACTTCCTTCCCAATCTGCATACCGTTTATTTCTTTTTCTTGTCTTATTGCCGTGGCCAGGACTTCTAATACAATATTAAACAGAAGTTTTTTAATGAGAGCAGGCACCCTTGTCTCTTTCCTGATTTCTCTTAATGTGCTGTTGGATTCTGTTCACTAGTATTTTGTTGAGGATTTTTTCATCTATATTCATAAGAGGTATTGGTCTATAGTTTTAGTATGACTCATTTTAACTTAATCGATAGTATCTTCAAAGACCCTATTTCCAAACAAGGTTATATTCACAGTTATCAAGGGTTAGGACTTCAGCTATCTTGGCAGACACATGTAATCTATAACAGATATGTTCATATAACACAGCAATAAAAATAAACTACAACTGTATGCAACAACATGAATGAATGAATCTCACAAATATAGTGTTGAGTGGAAGAAATCAGCCACAAAAGAACACATTTTGTTTAAGTCTATTAATACAAACCTTAAAAACAGATGAAACTAATCCATCAGTGTTGGTGATCAGGATGTTACTTGGATGAACAAGCAGGGATAGTGATTGGGAGGGGCCTCTAGGGAAGCCCCTAGGGTGCTGGTAATGTTGTACTGCTTCACCTGGGTGGTGGTTGCAGGGATGCTCACTTTGACACTTGCACATTTTTCTGCAGGTATGATATACTTCAAAACAGAAGTTTTTAAAAAATGGAAAAAGAAAAAAGTGGTCAAAAGGAAGAAAATAGAAGTGGAGCTAAATCCGTAAGTCAAGACCTGTCCCAGGAGCAGGCACAGAATCACCCTTATGAACATCAAGGAAGGAGGTGGTGAGCTTTTCAAGAAGGCAGAAACCAACAGGGGTCACTCCAGAAAGCTTACTCAGGCCAAGTTTACAGCCCAACAAGTGAAACGATCAGATAATCTTGAAAGTACAATACCTAAGTTAATCTGTACGTGAGATTCATAGAGCTGGAAAAGACTTGGAGGATCATCAAAGTTCAGCAGAAGATTTTATAGCAAAATTTCTTAGAGCCTTTCACATAAATCAGCTCAGTATTTATCTGGGCCAGATGTCTTTCTTGGCTCAATGTCCTCTGCTATAAAAATGTTTTCTCATTGGCTCCTATAACTTTACTCATCATTGAGGAAGACAAGGTTTTATTTAGTTCTCAACTCCGTAGGCAACAAATTACTTTTTCCAAACCCCACTGTTCTGATACATTTTCATAAATTATGAAGGAACCTGAAAAATCCAGACGCATTTGTACCAATCCCTTGCATGGGAAATTAGGTTGTGTTCGTCCCAAACATTTCTGTAAACCAAGCAGCCCACCAGCTTTTCAGGCTGCTGTAAACATCTGGCTGGTTCAGAAATACAGTCTCCTAACTGATCTATTATAGTGAATGGCCTAGACAAGGAAACTAGAACTCTTCACTTTTTTACACTTCGTAAACCCAGGTATAAGTGCAGGTGAAGGCGGTCATAAATATAAAAACCACCAGAGCAGAATGGCCTTTGATCTTTGTTTATCACAGGCTAATTAAAACACAAGCTGAACATAACTCAGTTCTTTAATGGAGGTTACCAGATGTGTTATAACTTGACCCTGCTCAGTATGAAGTCCACGTATAATAACTATAATTCTTTATTTAGTACTGTAGCCCTGCTGTAGTTAAGGGTATGTCTTTCTTTTGATTACAAGGCCCACATTTTAAGGAGGGGGGAAGAGGATGGTTAACTACTGAGAACATGTTCCCTGGGCATTGAAACTATGATTAATATAAGCCCAGTCCAGGAGTGAATTCTTGGATGCGCTGCATGCTATAGTTATGCGCCGTGCCTAAGACACATTTTCTCTGGAAGTATAATTACTGACTTTTAAAAGTCACCTTTCATCCCAAGGAACCCCAGCTCTCTCTGAAGTGTTAGAGAGCCATTACAAATTACAGTTAGAGTAATGGCTTCGACCATTCAGCCGTCACTTAAGAAGCACTTTAGCTGCCTAGAGCAGGAAAGGTCAGCCTTGAAGAGGCCGCCCCTCTTTAGATGGGAAGCCATGTGGAACTTTGTTCAGTGAGGTGGGCCTGGTAAATGGCTGAGGAAATTTGAGCATCTGGAATATGCCACACATTTCCGCATACAATGCCTAGCATAATGCCATAAACACTTGGGCACCCAAGACAAGCTATTCCATAATGCTATTAGTGGAGCTGGAAGGGGCATTATTTCAACAATCAGCTATGGGGCCAAAAAAAAAAAAAAGAACCCAAACCCACTGCCATCAAGTCAATTCATAGCAACTCTGTAGAACAGAGTAGAACCGCCTGCCCCATAGGGTTTCCAAAGCTAGAAATCTTTACAGAAGCAGACTGCCACATCTTTCTCCTGTGGAGAAGCTGGTGGATTCAAAATGCCAACCTTTTGGTTAGCAGTTGAGTGCTTCACCACTGCACCATCAGGTCTCAAGAGCTACGGGACAGTAGCTTTCAAATCCCAACCCCCCACTCAAAATCCTTGCAAGATACACCTGAACCTTAGACTCATTCCCACTGGATGTCTCCACGGCATTTCAAACTCAGTGTTTCCAAAATGTAATTCATCATATTCCCTTGAATACCATTCTTATGTCCCACAGCTCAGGAATCACACCACCACCCATATATTTGCCAAATCCCCAAAACTGAGCTTCATCCTTCCACTCCATACCTAAACTGCCAAGATCTCAAACTCAACCAAGATCATCAATTCTACCTGTTACATTCCAACCCGCACTTTTGCCATCATCTTCCATTTAGTTCAGGTCATTATTTTCTCTCATTCCCTAAAACAATGGTTCTCAACCAGGGGCAATTGTTTCCCCCAGGGGACATTTGATCATGTCTGGGGACATTTTTGGCTGTCTTCTGCAGGTACAGTGCCACTGGCAACTACGGGTTGTCCATGACTTACAATGAGGTTCCATTCTGACGACTCCATCATAAGTCAGTTCTGACAGTAAGTTAAAAACCTCTCTTTTTTTTTTAGTTTTCATTATTATTGCCTTTTATTATCTGTATCTTTATAATTATGATCTTTATTTATCTTTAGGGGTTGGAAATATTACACATAAACTTCAACATCAGCACTCTCTGTTCTCTGGGTATACGCACTTTATGTAAGTGAAAAAAAAAAAAAGACGGTTGAAGGTACAGTTTGTTGTAACTCAGATATAAGTCGGGAGCTACCTGTAATGGCAGAGGCCAGGGATGCTGCTAAACATCTTACAATGCACAGGACAGACCCCACAACAATGAAATATCCAGACCAAAATGTCAGTAGTGCTGAGACTGAGAAACCCTTCCCTAAAACACCTCCCTGTCCTACAGCGAATTTGATAAAATACAGATCTTAACGTGTCACTCTCTTACTCAAAACCCTTCAGATCTCATAGTTCTTAGAATAAATCCCCAATGCCTTGACACACTTTTCAAGGTTGTTTCCACCTGTGCCTGGCCTGCCTCTCTAACCTTGTCTGTAGTTGCTTTCCCCCACCTGCCCTGCATGCTCCATACTCCAAATGTCCACCCCATACACTTTTCAGTTCCGTGAACTTCCTGGGTTTCTACCTGAAATTCTCTGCCTGCCCCCACAAGGAATTCACCTGTACTCAGAAAATGCTTACTGTTGCCGGGCCTTCAGCCTAAACACTGTCTCCTATACTGGGTGTTGCTCTCCTGCTGTGCCCTACCATTACACATGCTTTTTACAAAAAAATTTTTTTTTTTAGTTTGCCTTGACTATGGGAGTCCCTAGGTGGTGCAAAGGAGTAAGTGCTTGGCTGAAACCCAAAAGGTGGAATATTCAAGTCTGCTCAGGGGTGCCTCAGAAGAAAGCCTGGTAATCTGCTTCCAAAAGTCAGCCACTGAAAACCTTATGGAGCAGAGTTCTCCTCTGACACACGTGGGATTGCTATAGTCAGAATTAGCTCCCCAGCAACTGGTTTGTTTTCTTCTTTTTGCTTTGTCTGTATGTTACCACTGAGCCTTGTATGTGCTCCATACAGACAAGAGACCTTGTCCACCTGTCTCTTGCAGCTCTAGTCCAGGTATCTGCCTTACAGTAGCACACTCCATACATATTCAATAAAATAATGAATAAATAATGTGTTGTTACACTAAAGTTGGTCTCTGGTGCAGTCTAGATTTGGGCAACTCAGTCAAAAAAAAACTTGTATCTTAAATTATGATTTTCTCTACTTTGGCTTATTCTTTAAATCAGTATCTCAGACACTCAGAAAAAAAAAAAAAAAAACCTATTGCATCCATTCTGACTTACAGTGATCCTACAGGACAGAGTAGAACTGCCCCATAAGGTTCTCAAAGAGCAGCTGTTGGATTTGAACTGCTGACCTTTTGGTTAGCAGCCAAGCTTTTAACCACTATGCCACCAGGGCTCCAGATACTCAAAAGGGGTTTGAAAACCAACTAGTCCATCTTGACATCTGATGCCCATATCCACTCTACATAACTACATAACTACTCTGTGCATGCATGTGTGTGTACACACACACAAACGCACACAGCCACGGCCAACCAGGTTTGGCTTGAACAGCCACTCCGACCTTCTTCGTTCTATGTCCTCTTATCCAGTGTTTCTCTCCTTCTGCTTACTATCTGAAAGAGTTCCACTTGGTCAAGTTCTGTCTCAAGGTGTCTTTGTAATAGTGATTCCCATACCTAGCCAGCCTCCCAAATCACTGCCAAATCTTTGAAGATAATATGGCAATATCCATCAAAATTTTAAATCCACATTTCCTTTGACTCAATAATGCATATTTCTAAAAATTATTCCTGATATTTTAAGGAGCCTTGGTGTCACAATGATTAAGTGCTTGACTGCTAACTGAAAAGTTGGCAGTTATAACCCACCCAGCCACTCTGTGGGAGAAAGACCTGGTGACCTGCTCCAGAAAAAATTAAAGCCTAGAAAACCCTATGGACAAGTTCAACTCTGTCACATGAGGCCACTACCAGTCAAAAATAGACTTGAGGGCACCTAATGACCACTACCACCACCACCAAAATTTTAAATGTATGTGCCTTTTGACCCAATAACATATATTTCTGGAAAGTTATCCTGATATTTGCTCCAAGGTACATGAATAAATATATTCACATTGTAGCATTATCTTCAAAGGCAAAAGCATGGAGTTTCCCTAAACGACCGTCTTTGGAAGATGGGTTACATAAACAATGGTCCATCCACACAATAGAATGCCATGCCACTGCTACAAAAAATGACATCCTGGACAGACGCAGTGGAAGAGACTACAAGCTATGTTACTAAAAGCACAAACCAAGGTAGAGAACAATATGCATTGTTATACTTTCTCCCAGAGTGAGAAGGGGAGGAGGAAAATAGAAATGTGGTTCATGTCCTGAGGAGGGGAAAATGTGCTAGTTTGATTCCTTTTTCTAGTCTTTCTCCTTCCACTCTTATTTGCACAAAATGACACCAAAGAAGACAAAAGAGTAACTTAAATAACACCTTGAACTTCAGGAAAAAAGATCATAGTATTAGACAGAGCTGTTTGATTCTCTTTTAACCAACTTGAACTTCACATGATCTTTGAAAATTATAATTTCCCTAGACCCAAGGGGAAGACTCTCATTGAGATGGATTGACACAGCGGCTGCAACAACGGACTCAAACATAGCAACCGTTGTGGGGATGGCGCAGGACCAGGCAGTATTTAGTTATGCTGTACATAGGGTCACTACGAGTTGGAACCGAGTCAACAGCACCTAACACAGCAACAATATTCTTTTTAAATTAAGTGTGGCCTAATTAGCTGAGGTAACACAGAAAACCCAATTGTTGTTGTAAGTTTCTGTCAAGTTGGCTGTGACTTGTGGCGACCTTGTATATAACAGAATGAAATGTTGCCAGCATCTGTGCCCTCTTCATGATTGTTGGCATGTATGAGTCCATTGTTGCAGCTATTGTGTGACCATACTAATCCTTGGAAAAGGTGTGGAGAAACCTGGATTCTCATGCACTGCCAGTGGACGTGTAAAATTGTATGAGCGTTCTGGAAAACATATTGGCACTTTTTTTTTAGTTAGAATATAAGACTGCCATATGATTCCACCACTCATCTATCAGTTTGTCATAGTGAGGTGACTTATGTGTTGCTGTGATGCTAGAAGCTATGCCACTGGTACTTTAAATACCAGCAGGGTCACCCATGGTGAACAGGTTTCAGAGGAGCTTCCAGACTAAGAAAGACTGGGAAGAATGACCAGGTATTCTACTTCTAAAAAAATTGGCAAGTGAAAAACCTTATGAGTAGCAGTGGAAGATGTTTGATTTAATGCTGGAAAATGAGGCCTCTCAGGTTGGAAGGCACTCAAAATATGACTGGGGAAGAGCTGCCTCCTCAAAAGAGAATTGACCTTAATGTTGTGGATGGAGTAAAGCTTTCCGGACCTTCATTTGCTGATGTGGCAGGACACAAAGTGAGAAAAAAGAAATGCTGCAAATATCTATGAATAATCGGAACATGGAATGTACAAAGTATGAATCTAAAAATTGAAAGTTGTTGAAAATTAAATGCATAAAGATGGATACCCTAGGCATTAGTGAGCTGAAATGAACTGGAACTGGCCATTTTAAATCAGATAACCATATAGTCTACTATGGCCAGAACGACAAACTGAAGAGGAATGGCATCACAACCATAGTCAAAAAGAAAATTGCAAGATACATCCTGAAGGACAACACTGTCAGTGATAGGATAATATCCAAACACCTATAACAAAGACCAGTTAATACACTTATTATTCAAATTTACGCACCAACCATTAAAGCCAAAGATCAAGAAATTAAAGATTTTTACCAACTTTTGCAGTCTGAAATTTATCAAACAAGCAGTTAAGATGCATTGATAATTACTGGTAATTGGAATGCTAAAGTTGGAAACGAAGAAGGATCAATAGTTGGAAAATGTGGTCTTGGTTGATAGAAACAACGTGGGAGATCATATGATGGAATTTTGCAAGACCAACAACTTATTAATTGAAAATACCTTTTTTCAACAACACAGATAGTGACTATACACATGGACTACACCGGATGGAATATACAGGAGTCAAATTGACTACATCTGTGGAAAAAGACACTGGAGAAGCTCGAAGCACGAGCCAGAACAAGGCAAAGGGCTGATTGAGGAACAGACCATCAATTGCTTATATGCACATTCAACTTGAATTTGAATAAAATTAAAACAAGTCCATGAGAGCCAAAGTATGACCTTGAGTATACCCCACCTTAATTTAGAGATCTTCTTAAGAACACATTTGATGCACTGAACACTAATGACCGAAGACCAGACGAGTTGGGGGATGGCATCAAGGACATCATACATGAAGAAAGTAAAGGTCATTAAAAAAATAGGAGAGAAAGAAAAGACCAAAATGGATGTCAAAAGAGACTCTGAAACTTGCTCTTGAACTTAGAGTGGCTAAAGCAAACAGAAGAGCTGAACAGTTTTCAAAGAGCAGCTCAAGAAGATGAAGTATTCTAATGAAATGTGCAACACCAGGAGTCAGAAAACCAAAAGACAACACATTTGGCATTTCTCAAGCTGAAAGAACTGAAGAAAAATTTAAGCCCAAGTTGCAATATTGAAGGAATCTATGGGCAAAATATTGAATGATGCAGGAAGCATAGAAAAAAGATGGAAGAAATACCCAGAGTCGCTGCACCAAGAAGATTTGATTGACATTCAACCATTTCAGGAGATAGCATATGATTAAGAAAGGATGGTACTGAAGGAAGAAGTCTTAGATGCACTGAAGGCATTGGTGAAAAACAAGGTAACAGGAATTGACAGAATACCAATTGAGATGTTTCAACAAATGGTGCAACACGGGAAGCACCCACTCATCTACACCAACAAATTTGGAAGACAGCTACCTGGCCAATTGGCTGGAAAAGCTGAAAGCAGAGAGCACCAGAAAGATGTTCACCTGTGTTTATTGACTATGCAAAGGATTTGACTGTGTGGATTATAACAAATTGTGGATTACAGTAAACACTTAACTGTGCTCATAGGGAACCTGTACATAGACCGGGAGACAGTCATTCAAACAGAATAAGAAATACTGCAATGTTTTAAAATCAGGAAAGGTGGAGGGGGCGGGTGTTGTATCCTACTTATTCAGTCTGTATGCTAAGCAAACAACCTGAGAAGCTGGACTACATATTCATGGAGGGATTGCAGAGATTACTGCCACCATTAAGGACTTGAAGAATGCAGGGGTGGTAATTCCCACCACATCCCCATTCAATTTACCTATTTGGCATATGCAAAAAACAGATGGATCTTGGAGCATGATAGTGGGTTATTGTAATTTTAACCAGGTGATGACTCCAATTGCAGCTGCTGTTCCCGATGTGGTCTACTTACCCAGTGCCCCAGGGCCGTTGAGTCAATTCCAACTCATAGCGACCCTATAGGACAGAGTAGAACTGCCCCACAGAGTTTCCAAGGAGCGCCTGGTGGATCTGAACTGCTGACCCTTTGGCTAGCAGTCATAGCACTTAACCACTATACCACCAGGGTTTCCATGTAGTCTACTTGCTTGAGTAAATTAACACATCTCCTGGTACCTGGTATGCAGCTATTGATCTGGCCAATGCCTTTTTCTATGTTTTTTTTTTTTAAGGAACACCAGAAGCAGTTTGCCTTCAGCAGGAAAGGACAGCAAAACACCTTCACTGTCCTACCTCAGAGGTATATCAACTGTCCAGCCCTATGTCATAATTTAGTCCACAGTGACCTTGATCATCTTTCCCTTCCATAAGACATCTCACTGGCCCATTACGTTGATCTATTATGCCAATCGGACCTGGTAAGGAAAACGCATCAATGACTTTGGGCTTATTGGTAAAATATATGTGTGCTAGAGAGTGGGAAATTAATGCCACAAAAAATTCAGGTGCCATCCACCTCAGTGAAATTTCCAAGAGTCCAGTGGTGTGGGGAATGTCAAGGTATTCCTTCTAAAGTGAAGGGTAGGTTGTTACACCTGGCTACTCCTACAATTAAAAAGGAGGCACAATGCCTGGGGGCCTCTTTGGATTTTGGAGGCAACATGCCCCTCATTTGGCTGTGCTTATCCAGCCTATTTATCAAGTGACTTGAAAAGCTACTAGTTTTGAGTGGGGCTCAGAATAAGAGAAGGTTCTGCAATAGATTCAGGCTGCCGTGCAAATTGCTCTGACACTTAGTCCGTATGATCCAGCTGATCCAATGGTGCTTGAAGTGTCAGTGGAAGATAGAAATGCTATTTGGCGTCTTCGGCAGGCTTCTATTTGTTAATCACAGTGCAGACCCTTAGGATTTTGGAGTACAGCCCTGCCATCTTCTGCAAGTAACTACACTCCTTTTGAGAAGCAGCTTTTGGCTTGTTACTGGGCTGTCTTAGGCTGGGTTCTCTAGAGAAGCAAAACCAGTAAAGCATATAAATACATAGAGAGAGATATTTATATCAAGGAAATGGCTCACTTGATTGAAATATCCCAAGTTCATGGATCAGAATAGAGGCTTCTCCTGATTCATGTAGCCGCAGGGGCTGGCAAACCCAAGATCAGCAGGGCAGAGAGCAGGGCTCTTGCTCATAGGCTGTGAATATCATCAAATCCCAAGATCACCAGGTAAGCTGCTATCTCAAGTTCTAAGAATCGGAGAGCAGACAAAGAGGAGCTAGCTGTAAGATCCAGAGATCCAGAACAGACAAAAGCCAGAACGTTCACTTACATTTGGATGCAGGCCGCATGCCCAAGGAAACTCCCTTTCAACTGATTAGCTACTCATAGCAGATCCCATCATGGGGGTGATCACATATAAACACTGAGAATCATGGCCCAGCCAAGCTGACACACAATCTTAACCATCACATGGGCCTTAAAAGAGACTGTACACTTAACCATGGGCCACCAAGTTACCATGCAGCCTGAGATGGCCATCGTGAACTGAGTGTCAAAAGTTGGACATGCATAGCAGCACTCCATCATTAAGTGGAAATGGTATATACGAGATCAGGCTTGAACAGAACCAGAAGGCACAGTAAGTAGCATGAGGAAGTAGCCCAAATGTCCATAGTCTCCACTCCTGTTACATTACCTGCTCTCTCCTAATCTGCACCTATGGCCTCATGGGAAGTTTCTTATGACCAGTTGGCTGAGGAAGAGAAAACATGTACCTGGTTTACAGGTTGTGATCATTAAGGTTGTGTGTCAACTTGGCTGGGCCATGATTCTCAGTGGTTTGGCAGTTATGATGTTGTTTGACAATCGTATAATGATGTAATCACCTCCATGATGAGATCTGATATAATGTGGTCCCTTCCAAGGTGGGATCTACTGTGAATAGCCAATCAGTTGAAAGGATTGGAGATGCTGCCTGCATCCAATACAGGTGGCCTGCATCCAATACAAGGATGGGGGGGGTGTTGCTCGATCTGGATGCTGCAGCTGGCTCCTCTTCATCTGACCTCTGGTTCTTGGGACTTGAGCAAGCAGCTTGCTTGCCAATCTTGGGTTCCCCAGCACTGCAGGTACGTGAGTCTGGAGAAGGCTCCAGCCTGATCTAGAGACTTGGGACTTTCCAAGGTCTATGACTGCATGAGCCATTTTCTTGATATAAATCTCTCTCTCTCTGTCTCTCTCTCTCTCCATATATGTCATGGATTGAAGTATGTCCCCCCAAAAATGTGTGTATCAATTGGGCTGGGCCATGATTCCAGATATTGTGTGATTTTCCTATTATGTTGTAAATCCTGCTTCTATGATGTTAATGAGGGAGGAGAGGCAGCAGTTGTGTTAGTGAAGCAGGACTCAACCTACAGGATTGGATTGTGTCTTGAGGCACTCTCTTGAGATATAAAAGAGAGAAGCAAGCAGAGAGACAGGGGTACCTCATACCACCAAGAAATAAGCACCGGGACCAGAGTATGTCCTTTAGACCCAGGGTTCCTGTGCAGAGAAGCTCCTAGTCCAGAAGATTGATGAGAAAGATCTTCCTCCAGAGCCGACAGAGAGAGAAAGCTGTCTCCTGGAGCTGACACCCTGAATTTGGACTTTTAGCCTACTTTACTATGAGGAAATAAATTTCTCTTGTTAAAGCCACCCACTTGTGGTATTTCTGTTATAGGAGCACTAGATGACTAACGCTATATATATATGTGTGTGTGTGTGTGTGTGTGTGTGTGTGTATTTATATATACACATATATATACATACACACACATGTAGACGTTTCACTGGTTTTGCTTCTCTGGAGAACCCAGCCTAAGGCACAGATGGTTCTGTGCAATATGCAGTCTCCACTCAAAACTGGACAGCAGCAACACTGCAGTCCCTTTCTGGGACTTCCCTGAAGAACAGTGGTGAAGTTAAATCTCCCGATGGGCAGAACTTCGAGCAGTGCACCTGGTTTTTCACTTTCCTTGGAAGGTGAAATGGCCAGATGTGCAATTATATACTGATTCATGGGCTGTGGCCAATGGTCTGGCTGGATGGTCACGAACTTGGAAAGGACATGGCTGGAAAATTGGTGACAAAGAGGTCTGGGGAAGAGGTATGTGGATAGACCTCTCTGAATGGGCCAAAGAAGTGGAAATATTTTTGTTTAAGTGAATATTCACCAAAGGGTGACCTCAGCAGAGGAGGATTTTAACAATCAAGTGGATAGGATTCTGTCAAAACCAGTCATCCCCTTTCCCCAGCTACTCTTGTCATTGCCCAATGGACTCAAGAACAAAGTGGCTATGGTTGTAGGGAAGGAGGTTATGCATGGGCTCAGCAACATGGACTTCCACTCACAAAGGCCAGTTTGGCTACAGCTACTGCTTAATGCCCAATCTGCCAGCAGCAGAGATCAACACTGAGTTCTGATGTGGCAGTATTCCTCAAGGTGATCAGCCAGTAACCTGGTGGCAGATTGATTACATCGAACCACTTCCATCATGGAAAGGGCAGTGTTTCCTTCTTACTGGGACAGGGGCTGTGGATATGGATTTGCCTCCCCTACATGCAACGTTTCTGCCCAAACTACCATCTGTGGACTCACAGAATGCCTTATCCACTGTCATAGTATCCCACACAGCATCACCTCAGATCATAGGACTCACTTCACAGCAAATTAAGTACAGCAATGGGCCCATGCTCATGGAATTTACTGGTCTTACCATGTTCCCTAGCACCCTGAAGCAATTGGCTTGTAGAACAATAGAATGGCCTTCTAAAGACACAATTACAGTACCAGCTTTTTTTTTTTACCATGTTCCCTAGCATCCTGAAGCAACTGGCTTGTAGAACAATAGAATGGCCTTCTAAAGACACAATTACAGTACCAGCTAGGTGGCAACACTTTGTAGGGTTGGGGCAATGTTCTCCAGGAGGCTGTATATGCTCTAAACCAGTGTCCAACATATGGTGCTGTTTCTCGCATAGCCAGGATTCATGATTACAGGAATCAAGGAGTGTAGATGGGAGTGGCACCATTCGCTATTACCCCTAGTAACCCAGTTGCGAAATTTTTGCTTTCTGCCCTTGTGACCCTATGCTCTGCAGGTCTAAAGGTCTTAGTTTCAAAAGGAGGAATGCTCCCACCAGGAGACATAACACGGATTCCATTGAACTGGAATTTAAGAATGTCACACAGCCACTTTTGGCTCCTCATGCCTCTGAATCAACAAGCAAAGAAAGGAGTTACCATACGAACTTAGGGTGATTGACCCTGATTACCAAGAAGAAATCAGGTTTACATTACATAATGGAGGTAAAAAAGAATTTGTCTGGAATACAGGAGATCCCTTAGGTTATCTCTTAGAACTACCATGCACTGTGATTAAAGTCAGTGGAAAACTACAGCAACCCAATTCCAACATGACTACTAATGGCCCAGATCCTTTGGGAATGAAGGTTTGGGTCACACCACCAGGCAAAGAACCAGGTCAGCTGAGGTGCTTGCTGAGAGTAAAAGGAATATGGAATGGGTGGTGGAAGAAGGTAGTTCTAAATACCAGTTACAACTATGTGACCAGTTGTAGAAATCAGGACTATAATTGTTATGAATATTTCTTCCTTGTATGTGTGCATCAAATATTTTTGTGTTCTTCACTCATAAAATATATGGTTTAAATGGGGCTAGTACTTCTTCTGTTGTATGCATGTTAGTTGTAGCATGTTGGGTACAAGTATGACTTTGTAACTGTCTTTATTTAGGGTTTATGTATGGTTTAATCAGGCATGTTCAGGTGCCTAGTTGAAAAGAGGTAGGCTGTGATGGTTAAGGCTGTGTGTCATCTTAGCGCAGTGATTTGACAGTTATGTAACGATATAGTTTGGCAGCTATATAATGATGTAATTTGGCACTTATGTAATGATACATAGTCATCCTCCATGATACTATCTGATGTGATCAGTCAATCAGTTGTAATGATAGTTTCTTCTGGGGTGTGGCCTGCATTCAATACATATATGGATGTTCTGGCAAAACTTGCTTGCTTGCTCTGGATCCTGCATCTGGCTCATCATCATCTGATCTCCAATTCTTGGGATTTGGGCCAGCCGCCCGCCATAATGCCTGCTGATCTTGGTATCCATCAACCTCTGCAACCTGTGAGCCAGCAGCCTACCTTCTTCCCTGCTGATCTTGAATTCTTCAGCCTTTGCAGCCCGTGAGCCAGTGGCCTGCTGTCTGACCAGCCTGTCTTAGGTTCATCAGCTCCTGCAACTATGTAAATCAGAAGTCTCCAGCTTGATGCCTGACCCACAGACCTAGGACTTGCCAGGCTCTACAACAGCATGAGCCATTTTCTTAAGATAAATCTCTCTCTTTATGTGTATGTGTATATATATTTCACTGGTTTTGGTTCTCTAGAGAACCCAGCCTAAGACATAACTATAGCCTACTTCCCTGCCAAGGCAGTGCTTAGGAGAGATCAGATGAATTCAGAGTCTCAGAAGGTGACTTATTAATATAAATGGATACATTAAGTAACTTGCTATAAAGGAACTTTCAAGGTTGGACTACCAGATATCTTTGTGAACTTAAGAAAAAAATTATATCAATCCCAACCACAAGCAAAATTCCCACTAGCTCTTTTTTGAAGAAAATTCTTGTCAGCAAGGCACATCTATCAGAATCAATATTCACTGAAAAGAGTTCAAAGGCATTTCAAGCTGAAGACAGTTTATGAAATGTGTTAGGTTTATTGAATTTTGTTCCTGAATTGGCCCATACATTTGGGGAAAGGGAGTTGGAAGGACAAAAAGGTGAGGGAATGAAAAGGACTTTGGCCAAGGGAAATCATTAAGATGACGGTCTGTCAGATGTCATTTTTGTGTGTGTGTGTGCATAAGAATTATTTTAGTAGATACTGTATTTCTCTTTTTGTGTAATATTACCGCAAAAAAAAAAAAGTTAGCTCTATTTGTTGAGATAATTCATTTTTGTTTGTGTGATCTAAAGCTTCCTTGTTCTCTCTATCCTAGCCAGGCTCCAGTTTCCTCATCTATATATGACTAAGACAACCCACTTGGAGATTAAATTGGAGGGATTCTTTTAATATTCACACTAAATGAGTCTCAGGCCATATCTCACCTTACACAGGAATATTGTCTTTCTCCCCTCTCTAGGATCCTCCCTCCTGTGACAAATCTCAGAAATCCAGGAGTGCTTTCAAGAAAACACCTTCATCAATTGGATCATGAACCAGTTTGCCAGCAAGCTCAGACCTAACAATGTTCCTGCAAAAGAGAGTGCTCTGACCATCAGGAGTCCCTTTCTCTTCAACCGGCACTGCCCTTGTCCACTCCAGAGGCTCTGTGATGTCTGTCACGTGCCACCACCTAACTTGGGAACCTGGGCTGCTCGCCACGAACTGAAGAAAGCATGTGGAGGACGGATCTTACAGCACCATCACTTACTCAGCAAAAGTAGGCTTGGTTCTAATCCTCCCTGCCCCTATGCAGTTCTGGAGATATATAGCTCTATTCACACACACACACACAGAGATACACACACAGATACACATACAGAGAGACACAGGTACACACACAGACACACAGAGATGTAGACACACACAGATGTACACTGACTCACACACAAACACACAGACATGCACACAAACACACACACACACAAATGAACACACATAGACATATGCACCACACTCACACACACAGCAGTTTCCCCTGAGGCATGTCCTCAATGCCAGGTTGGCAAGCTCTATCGAGGTTTTCAGCCTTAGTTCCCCTTCTTTCACAGACTTTGTGTTATGGCCATCTTCTTGGAGGATATCCTTCCCAATCTATGATCCAATATCCCAAGGCCTCAGGGAAGAAATGCACTTTCTAACACGTAAAATAATATCCAGCTTCCCATCCTGAAAGTTCATGATCCCTCATGCTATCTCAATTGTATAAACCTTGGCTGGTCACATGTGTCTTTTTTTGGAATAAGAAGGTAAAAATAAAGCTGATCCGTATGTAACAGCTAGCTATTTCCATGCTAGAATTCAGTTTTTTGATATTATTTTGGAAAATTAGTTAAAATAGTACTTCATTTGTCAGACATTCTCAGTTTACAAAATGTATACATCGACAGAAAGTCTCATCATTGTCAAAATTAAACTATCCATCAATTTTCTTTTTCTATTCTGGACAAAAAGTATTCATTCTTTAGGCTAGACTCTTGGGCTTGTCTGTTTCTTCAAATGTACCCCTCCTTGTTCTGGGGCCGTGGCGATGAAGAAATCACTAGACATGGCTCTTGACTTTATAAGGCCTCACCTTCCAACCAAAAAAAAAAACCAAACCCATTGCTCTTGAGTCGATTCCAACTCATAGTGGCCCTAAAGGACAGAGGGGAGCTGCCTCAGAGGGTTTCCAAGGGAGCACCTGGTGGATTTGAACTGCTGACCTTTTGGATAGCAGCTATAACTCTTAACCACTACACCCCCAGGGTTTCCTACCTTCCAACAGCGAAGACAAAACTCTCCCGGAAATAATACCTACAACACGATAATGTGGGCTGAGCCTCCACAAGTCTTCTGACTCCACCAGGAAGTCAGAATGATGTTAAGATACGTATCTTGTGACTCCTTTATCCCCCATACCTAGCATATAGAAGTGCTTTAGACTTGTCAGTAAACCAGTGAAGGAAGGAAGGGAGGGAGGAAGGGAGGGAAGAGAGGCGAGGGAGGGAGGGAAACACAGAAGCACTAGCACAGCCTTGACAATCCACTCTGGTCATGAAGACAACTTCATCAATTGGATCAGCCCCCAGTTTGCCAGCAAGAATGCAATGGTAATAAAGTACTGACCCCAGATCTTCTGTTTTGATTTATATATTAATGTAGGGAACCTGGAAAAGAACACATTCCATCTACAGAAAGTCTCACCATTGTAAAAATAATCTTTGATTTTACACTTCAGCTTAAAATTTAGCTGGAACCTAGCCTCCCCCCAAGTGATTTAGTTGGTGTGGATCTAAAGACTGGATTTTCTAAGATATAATTAACACTTCTCTAATATTTCTTCTGAGTCAGCTTAGGTCATCTGATGAATCCAGCTACTGGAAAGAAATTATTTAACCCATAGGCTTTGAAAACCATCCAACAGCATCATCTTAAGGATTCATTTGTCTTTCTAGGGAAAGAAAAACTGCCAGCAGTCCGAGGGTTAAGCAGGATTCCTGTCATGTTTGCCCTGAACTTGCCCAGTTAAATTGCAACAGCATGGGTCTCCATAATTACCTAATTGTTAGTGTTGTGCCTTTACGTAATTTATGATGTAGCATTAAAGTCTGACCCTGGGTTTGAAATGAAGTGCAGGACTGCTGACATCCAAGCTCAAATTAGTAGGTAAGCACCCAATTAACGATTATGCTTCTGAGCTTTCATTTCCATCTGACCACACTGCTACGCTAATCAGTTTTCCAAGCCTTTCACCTTCCCCATAACTAACAAGCATTTCTCCTGCTTTTTATGTCTATGAATGCCCTGTGTCCTCATAAAAAGCTCTCCAAGACTCCTCTCTTCAGGACTGTTGCCAAACGTGAGTGTCCACAAGTGAGTTGGCCAGCTCAGATACCCTTTGCTGGCAAAGCCAAAGATCAGGTTGATGGGCCCCATTTCTGTCTTCTGAAAAGGGATAATTTCTGCAGACTACTGAGGTTCTGTAGATGGCTTCTGTTGGTCATTGGAATCACTCCAAGCAAAGGACGGAGCCATTTGGGTGTTTAGATCACAGAGACAGTGAATCCTCTCGTGAAATGGAATGCACCAAAATTCTTACCATATAGCTAACTTGCAGGGAAAGAAGAAGAAAGCAACAATAGAAGGAAATAATCAGGCATTAGTCCCTTTTCCAACTTCACTCATCCTTCACTCTTCTCTCCCACCTCCTGGACAACTCTCCCCATTCCCTCCACACACCTGCATCTCCATCAAAACAGTAGCAACTGAGCTTAAAATATCAGAATTTTTTAGACACTCACCAATATGATTACTTTGACCCCAGTACCTGTACCAGGCAGACCTACTCATTACCACATATGGGTGCAACTGCTGTACTAAACCCATGTCTCCTGTCTTCTCGTCCACTGCTCTTTCTAAAACCCACATCACTTGATTTTGCATCCCAGTTAGCTGAATCACCCCAGCCCCACCTCTCAGAGGGCACCATTACTCAGTCTTTCTTCTCTGAGACTATCCTAAAGTCAGATAAGCATTGCATATTTGTTTACAACTCCCTGCCAAACACACAAAATCAGGACTGAATTTGGAATCCCTATAACTATTTTCCCTAGTATATATCCTAACAATATACTAGCCTTGCCTTCTACTCCAGATTTATCATCTTTTGTACATAACATCAACACCTTCCTGTCCAACTCATGTTTGTTCTGATCATAAAGCCATCAGGAACTTTATCTAACATCAGTGACTTTCAAACTTTAGTACCAGAAGTTTTTCTTCTGTTTTTGTTTCTATAATCAAAACTTACTCATTAGCCCCAATAGAAAAATCGTATTATAAAATAATGGATAAAAATAGGGCCCTTCTCGTGAGAATGGTGCTGAACACCCCACCACCTCTATGGTGCAATCTGACGACGCTCTGGCATAACCAGTTTGAAATCCAGACAAACTATCCTAGACAAACTGTCCACCACCTGTCTGTCAGTTTGTCATATTGTGCTGGCTTACATGTTGCTATGATGCTAGAAGCTATGCCACCAGTATTGCAAATAGCTGGAAGCTATGTCACCCATGGTGGACGGATTTCAATGGAGCTTCCAGACTAGCATGGATTGGGAAGGAAAGCCTGGCTATCTACTTCTGAAAATAAGCCAATAAAAACCTTATGGATCACAAGAGAATACTGTCCAATATGGTGTTATGTTATACAGATATTTAAAAGTGCAAAACAAGCAAATAAACCTAATAATCTCCAAACTTGGTGGGAAGTGGTTATAGATAACACACTGTGCTGGAAAAATAATTGCATGGTAATGGTAGCTGTCCCAGAACCTTGCAAGAAAGGATGGTAGATGCTCTACCATCTATCTACACAAAGCCAAAAAAAACCTTCCCATCAAGTCAATTCCAACTCATGACAAACCTATGGGACAGAGTAGAACCTGCCCCACAGGGTTTCCGAGGAGTGGCTGGTGGATTCAAACTGCCAGCCTTTTGGTTAGCAGCCAAGCTCTTAATCAATGTGCCACCAGGACTCCAACATCTACACAAGAGAACCACAAAACTGCTTATGAGAATGAGTGACATTTCTCATCTGGAGCCCGGTGAGAGCAAGTGAGTTAATGTGAAGCCCCTGATAAGAGTGGTATCAGTGGTGGTTAGCACTGGGGTCACTGCTCTTCCCAGTAGAAATCTAATCATCTCATTAACTCCATTTGAGCTGTGTACTTGCACAGTGCAGATTCTTTAAGAAATAGTTTGGTTGCATTACTCATTCAGTAAAGACTGGTGGAAGAAAAAAGCAAACCAAAATACCCTATCGGCCATGATTATGAAACCATGAGCTTTTGAATTAGAAATAATACATACTAACAGAACTTAGCCAAGTTATTTAACCTTGCCAAGGCTCCATGTTCTAACCTGTGAGGTGGAGATAATAATACCCATTTCATTGCATAATTCTGAGGATTAAATGAGATAATGCACGTGAAGCACAGGGTACTCAACAATTACTCAACAAATGCTATTTCCTTTTCTTTTACCCCTTAAAATCTTTGATGCAAGGATATATGGTTCTCAGTCTCACGATTCAAAATAACTTATTAAAAAATGGCCTCAAAAAAGACAACCTACAGACATAAAAAATTTGGGGCTATGACAATTCGATCAGCATCTAATTTCTAAAACCTACAAGATATTGCAAAACCTCAACAACGAAAAGACAAATAACCCAATTAAAAATGGGCAAAGGATATGAACAGGCACTTCACCAAAGAAGACACTCAGGCAGCTACCAGATACATGAGGAAATGCTCATGATCATTAGCCATTAGAGAAATGCGAATCAAAACTACAATGAGATACCATCTCACCCCAACAAGGCTAGCATTAATCCAAAAAAACACAAAATAATAAATGTTGGAGAGGTTGTGGAGAGACTGGAACATTTACACACTGTTGGTGGGAACGTAAAATGGTGCAACCACTTTGGAAATCAGTGTGGTGCTTCCTTAAAAAGTTAGAAATAGAAGTACCAAAAGATCCAGCAATCCCACTCCTTGAAATATATATAGTGCTGATCACGGTAGCAAAAAGATAGAAACAACCTAGGTGCCCATCAATGGACAAATGGATACACAAATTATGGTATATTCACACAATGGACTACCATGCAACAATAAAGAACAATGATGAATCCTCAAAACATCTCATAACATGAATCAGTCTGGAAGGCATTATACTGAGTGAAATTAGTCAGTTGCAAAAGGTCAAATATTGTATGAGACCACTATTATAAGAACTCAAGAAAAGGTTTAAACACAGAAGAAAACATTCTTTGATGGTTACGAGGGTGGGGAGGGAGGGAGAGAGGTATTCACTAACTAGGTAGTAAACAAGAATTATCTTAGGTGAAGGGACGGACAACACACAAGGGAATTCAGCACAACTGGACTAAACCAAAGCTAACAAGTTTCCTGAATACAACAAAACATTTCAAGGGACAGAGTAGAAGGGTCAGGGGTCTGGGGACCATGATTTCAGGGGACATCTAGGTCACCTGGCGTACCAAAGTTTATTAACAAAATGTTCTGCATCCCACTTCAGTGAATGGTGTCTGGGGTCTTAAAAGCTACCAAGTGGGCATCTAAGATGTATCAATTGGTCTCAACCCACCTCAAGCAAAAGAGAATGAAGGACACCAAGGACACAAGGAAAATATTAGCCCAAGAGACAGAAAGGGCCACATAAACCAGAGACTCCAACAGCCTGAGACCAGAAGAACTAGATGGTGCCCAGCTACTGCCAATGACTGTCCTGACAGAGAACACAACAGAGAGTCCCTGACAGAGCATGAGAAAAGTGGGGTACAGAACTCAAATTCTAGTAAAAAGACCAGACTAAATGGTCTGTCTGAGACTGGAAGGACCCCAGAGGACATGGCTCTCAGACTCTCTGTTAGCCCGGAACTGAAACCATTCCCAAAGCCAACTCTTCAGACAAAGATTAGACTGGAGTATAAGACATAAAATGATACTCATGAAGCAAGTGCTTATTAGGTTAAATAGATTTAAAAAAAAATACGTGAGACTAAATGGGAAGCTCCTGTCTGGAGGTGAGAAGGCAAAAAGGGACAGGAGCTGGATGAATGGACACGGAAAACCCAAGGTGGAAAGGAGGAGTGTGCTGTCACACTATAGGGAGAACAACTAGGGTCACACAACAATGTGTAAATAAATTTTCGTATGAGAAACTAATTTGGACTGTAAACTTTCACTTAAAGCACAATTAAAAAAATAGCCTCAAGGCTTGCATTCACTAGGTTTCAAACTAAGGATTATGGATAATTTTTCATAAACTTGCAAAAGAAACCCCTCTTTTTCGGATTATTTTTGTTGTTGTTAGGTGCCATTGAGTCAATTTCAACTCATAACTACCCCATGTGACAGACTAGAACTACCTCACAGGATTTTCTTGGCTGTAATCTTTTTTTTTTTTTTTAACCTAGTTCCTTTTTTTTCTAAATTTTATTTATTTGGTCGTTTTGTTGAGCACAATATACACCAATTCAACAGTTTCCACATGTACAATTTAGTGACACTGATTACATTCTTTGAGTTACACAATCATTCTCACCCTCCTTTTCTGAGTTGTTCCTCCCTCACTAACATAAACTCACTGCCCCATAAAGTTCCTATCTAACCTTTTGAGTTTCTGTTGTCCATTTGATCCTGTATAGATAGTTCTTAAAAGAACATAATCCTCAAGGCAGATTTTTTTTACTAGTTTTAAACTACTGCTTGGTTTTAAGATGACTTTAGGGGATATTTTTGGTTTAAAGTTTAAAGATTATTTCAGGGCAGTCGTTTCAGGGGTTCAGACACCCTCCATGGCTCCAGAAAGTCTACAGTCCATGAGAATTTGAAATTTTGTCCTACATTTTCCCCCTTTTGGTCAGGATTCTTCTATGGAATCTTTGATCAAAATTTTCAGTAATGGTAGCTGGGCATCATCCAATCCTTTGTGTCTCATGGCAAAGGAGATAGTGGTTCATGGAGGCAATTAGCCACACATTCCATATCCTCCTTCTATTCCTGCCTGACTGTCCCTCTTCCTCTGTTGCTCCAGGTGAATAGAGACCAATTGTTGTGACTTTGATGGTGGCTTGCAAGTTTTAAAGACTCCAGGCACTACACAACAAACTGGGAGGTAGAACTTGGCTGTAATCATTATGGAAGCAGATCTCCAGGTCTTTCTCCCACAGAGCTACTGAGTGGGTCCCAACCACTAGTGGTTATCCCACTAAGCCTTAAAGGCAGAGGAGACAAATTAAGGATGACACCCTCAACTTTCAAATGTTATGGGAATAAAGGGCAGTGATTACATTTATTCTCAAGGATGTATGCCAAAGGCAGAAATGGAAGAGACACAAAGGGCAGGTTGTATTCCACCACTGCAGCGTAATTTTACTGGAATATTTCCATTCCTGCAGACTTTGTCACTGTATAGGGATAAAGATAGCTCACCATAATTTAACTTAGATTTTCCTAAAGCCCAAAGCTAAAGGGAAGTTAGCACTTATGAAAACAGATCAGTTGGTGTTAACTCTAACTCATGGCATCTCCAGAGGTGTCAGAGTAGACGTGTGCTTCATAGAGTTTTCAATGCCTGATTTTTTTCAGAAGTAGATCACCAGGCTTTTCTCCCAAGGTTCCTCTGGGTGGACTCAAACCTCCAACCTTTTCATTAGCAGCCAAGCACCTAAACCATTTGTACACCCAGGGAGTCCTAACTAAACTCACATACCCAAAACTCCAGCATCTGCCTCCTGCTGACCTGTGTGTTTAACCTGCCAGCGTGGAAAATCTGAATGCGCCCCTTACCTCTGTGGTAGCAAAGTACAGCTTGAACGAATGACCTCTGGTGATCACGGCATCTCTTTGCCCCTTTGCTCCATCTCATGATGGACCAAGAGAAGGATGCCATAATAGAGAGGGTAATTTAATCTGAATTGCTCTTTAATCCCTGGGCATCTCTTGACTGCCTCGCTGTCAAAAGAAAGTGTGTTTTTCCAGCTGCTTGGTCTATCAGGCTTTCATTAATCTACCATGTTTTAATATCCATTAGTGAGCATTAATCTAAAAGGATGGATTTGGGGCAGAGATCCCATTCCTCTTGTCTTTTCTAATTTCCTATCATCAGAGGAGGGTTTTTTTTTTTTTTTTTCCTTCAAATCTCCAAAGAGGATAAAATGAAATAGAGTGTCTATCTACATTGCCAGATTGCCATTTGTGCCACCCCAGCAGAATTCGAAGGGTTTTTTTCTTCTCCTTGCAGAGCACACAGCACAAGTTTAATCTCTTCTCATACTAGACCATGAACTCCACCCTTCACTATTGACCACAAGCAGGCTCCCTGCTTGGATACATTTTCCTTCTCCATGTGCTATTTTTTATTCCTGTGCTTCTGCTCAACACCAAAGGCCTGGCCCCTGGACGTGACCATGGAATCTAGCTTGCAAAGTCAAAGTGTTTGAATCTGAAGTCACCTTGGTATTACCAAAATGCAATGCGATCACCAAAAAAGGAGAGATTCCAGAAAGGTAAAGAGACAAAACGTTTCCCAGTGTGTCTGATCATTGTCGCAGCGAGATGAATTTGCATTTTACCTGTATCTTTCCAGGACACTCTAGAGCCTCGCCATCTCTGGAAAGAGACGACAGTTATACACATTAAGCTTTATTTGTCAGGGGAGTCCCTGAAAGTGCAAACTGTTAAAACACTCAGCTGCTAACTAAAAGGTTAGAGGTTCAAGTGCACCCAGAGGTGCCTCGGAGGACAGACCTGGGGATCTACTGCCAAAACAACAGCCATCGAAAATCCTGTGGAGCACAGTTCTACTCTGACACACACTGGGTCACCGTGAGTTAGAGTAGACTTCATGGCAACTGGCTTTTGGGTTTACTTTCAGGGGTTGAAAACACATCCAGAAAATTTGGTCTCTGCTATGACTTAAAGGTAGAAGTCCTCTATCAAATGCGCATAAATGTATCTACGTAAAGAAGTTTAAATGCCACTTATTCAGGTTGGAATTTAGAGTCTTCATCAATGAATACGAGAGACTTCTTCACTGTGACTGAATTCTCCGTATTCACATTTCCTTCAGAGAAGATTTAATTTGGCCTTAAAGAGGCAAAAGCAGAGTGTGCTTTGACCCTCATGTCTAATCTCTTCCCCGATGTGAATTGCAAATGTATAAATAACCTTGGTTCACTTTCTAGATCACCCCGGGATACACCTCTGGGTAAAAAAAAATAATAATAATTTTTTTTTTTTTTTTTTTGTATTCTAATTCCTTATTCTTAACCTCAGGGACCAGCAGGACAATGTTGGTGAGTGAATCAGGACAGGAAGTCCATGGAGAACTAAAGAGCATAAGTCTTATGGTGGGGTCCTATTAGTTTCCCGTGACAACTATAACAAACTACCACAAATTTTTCTGGCATAACACAGTAGAAATTTATTCTTTCACAGTTCTGGCAATCAGAAGTCTAAAATCCGTGTCACTGAGCCAAAATCAAGGTGTTGGCAGGGCTGCATTTCTTCTGGAGGATCTAGGGGAGAATTTATTCCTTGTGTCTTCCAGATTCTGGTGGTTCCTGGCATTTCTTGGCTTGTGTTCTCATCACTCTAATCTTCAGGGTCAGAACTTTCAGATCTCTCTTTGTTCTGTCTTCACAAGGCCTTTCCCTTTGTGTGTATATGACCTTCCTCTGCCTCCCTCTTATAAGGATACATGTGATGGCATTTAGAACCCACCAGGGATTATCAGGAGAAAGATGTGGCAGTCTGCTTCCATAAAGATTAAAACGCTTGGAAATCCTATAAGGCAGTTCTACTCTGTCCTGTAGGGTCACTAAGAGTCGGAATCGACTCAGTGGTAAAGGGTTTGGTTTGGTTTGGTTTGGTTTGGTTTGGTTTGGTTTGGTTTGGTTTGGTTTGGTTTGGTTTGGTTTGGTTTGGTTTGGTTTGGTTTGGTTAGAGACTATCCAGGATAACCTCTCCACCTCAGGATCCTTAATTTAATCACATCTGCAAAGACTCCTCCCCCACCCCCGTCCCTTTGGTTTTTGCTGTGTAAAGTAACAGTCAAAAGCTCCAGGCATTAGTAAGTAGATATCGTTTGTGGTCCACTTTTCAGCCTACTAGAGGAGGAGAAGAGGGCATAGGGGAAAGTCAGTCACCCCTGCCTGATAGCACCATATGGGATTCAGGTCCTCAGGTTTATGAGGTTTCCAATTTCTCAAGAGAAGCTAGAAATCCACAATTTTATGTGAAATCTTCCAAATTTAAAAATAAACTTTCAAATATTTTAGACGCTGAGTAAAATGCATCTGTAGGCAGAAACCAGTCAACAGTCTCCCAGTTCTATCATGCTGATCACTATGGCGCAAGGGCTGGACCCCTGTAGATGACGTATCACCTGAAATACAAGGTCAGTCATTTCAGACACATTTATCCCTTCCAATTAAGACTCTAAGAAGGCAGGGCACCAAGGCCTCTAGGAAGACTGCAGTCAGAACTCTGAGGTCTGAACTATATCCAAGGGCTTTCATAAACATGGCTTCATTCCCACTGCCTAACATTTAGAGTGACTTATTTCTTCAGCCTATTGTTTGGATCAGCTCTTTGCTGTTTTGGCCAAACACGTCATCACCAAATACGCCTGACCTTTCTTAACAAATAAAGTCCAGAGGTCTCTAAATCATGTGTTAAAGGGGTACAGTAAGCTCTGTTCAGTAATGGCAGGATAGCTTCTATTGGATTA
This sequence comes from Elephas maximus indicus, assembly GCF_024166365.1. Lineage (NCBI taxonomy): Eukaryota > Metazoa > Chordata > Mammalia > Proboscidea > Elephantidae > Elephas > Elephas maximus. The sequence continues at coordinate 89,461,349 of NC_064831.1, forward strand.
ATTCTTCCCTAGATAACAATCATTAATTGTGAACAAAATACTTACCACTATTTTAAAAAAAAAAAATGTTTTTATTTTTATTTAGGCAGCCAAAAGCAGGCAGAAACTACAGCCACCCTGGGTGAAATCCACATGCATACAGAGTTGCATTACAAGAAATGCCAAAAGATGTTCTTCAGGCCAGAATGAAATGACGCTAGATGGAAACTTGGATTCATAGGAAATAATGAAGAAATAATAATAAACACATGGATAAATATAGATGAGTATATTTATCTTTTGTGTGCTTTTAATTTCCTCCTAAGGCAACTTACTGCTTAAAGTCAAATATACATACATATATACAAAACCAAAACCAAAAAACCAAACCCAGTGCCGTTGAGTCAATTTTGACTCCTAGCGACCCTATAGGACAGAGTAGAACTGCCTTGTAGAGTTTCCAAGGAGTGCCTGGCAGATTTGAACTGCCAACACTTTGGTTAGCAGCTGTAGCACTTAACCACTACGCGACCAGGGTTTCCAGCACATATATATATATATATATTTATACATACATGCCCTCATGGTACAGTGGTTAAGAGTTTGGCTACTAACCAAAATGTCAGCAATTGGAATCCACCAGCTGTTCCTTGGAAACCCCATGGAGCAGTTCTACTCTGTTCTACAGGGTCGCTATGAATCAGAATCAACTGGACTGCAACGAATTTGATTATTTTGGGGTTTTTGTTGGTGGGTTAAGTGCTACAGCTGCAAACGAAAGGGTTGGCAGTTTGAATCCATCAGGTGCTCCTTGGAAACTCTATGGGGCAGATCTACTCTGTCCTATAGGGTCACTATGAGTCAGAATTGACTCGATGGCACTGGGTTTTATATACGTGTGTGTGTGTGTGTGTGTATACACGGAGCCCTGTTGGTGCAGTGGTTAAGAACTCGGCTACTGACTGAAAGTTCAGCAGTTCAAATCTACCAGCCTCTCCTTGGAAACCCTATAGGGAGTTCTACTCTGTTCTATAGGGTTGGTATGAGTCAGAATCAACTCAACAGCAGCAAGTCTGGTTTTAGATATACATATTCATATATACAGGACTCATATGTATACAGGAGTTCTGGTGGTGCAGTGACTAAAACACTCAGCTCTTAACCTGAAGTTCAGTGGTTTGAACCCACCAGCCACTCGAAGGGAAAAAGATGTGGTAGTCTGCTTCTGTAGAAGATTTACAGCCTTAGAAACCCTATGGGACAGGTCTCCTGTGTCCTACAGAGTTACTATGAGTCAGGATCAACTCAACAGTGGGGGGGGGGGGGTTGTTCGTAAACATAATGTTGTACTTTGGAATTTACAATGTATGTTGTTGCTGTTGTTAACTGCCATCGAGTCAGTTCTGACTCACAGCTAGCTGATGTGCAATGGAACAAAACAATGCCCAGTCCTGTGCCATCCTCAAAAAAGTTGCTATGCTTGAGCCCACTGTTGCAGCCACTGTGTCTATCCATCTCCTTGAGGATTCTCTTCTTTTGCACTGACAAAACATGATATTCGTATCTAGGGACTGATCCTTCCTGACAACATGTCCAAAGTATGCGAGAAGTAGTCTTGCCATCTTTGCTTCTAATGAACATTATGGTTGTATGTACCACTTCCAAGATAGATTTGTTCATTCTTTTGGCAGTCCATAGCATATTCAATATTCTTCACCAACACCATAATTCAAAGGCATCAATTCTTCTTCAGTTTTCCTTATTCATTGTTAGCTTTCACATGCATATGAAGTGATTGAAAACACCATGGTCAGGCGCACTTTAGTCCTTGAAGTGACATCTTTGCTTTTTAACACTTTAAAGAGACCTTTTGCAGCAGATTTGCCCAATGCAATGCATCCTTTGATTTCTTGACTGCTGCTTCCATGGACAGCATGGAAAATGAAATTCTTTACAACGTCAATATTTCTCCATTTATCATGATATTGCTCATTGGTCCAGTTGTGAGGATTTCTTTCTTTATGTTGAGGTGTAATCCATACCGAAGGATGTAGTCTTTGATCTTCATCAGTAATTGCTTCAAGTCCTCTTCACTTTCAGCAAGCAAGATTGTGTCATCTGCATATTGCAGATTGTTAATGAGCCTTTCTGCAATCCTGATGCCTCATTTTCTTCATATAGTCCAGCTTCATGGATTATTTGCTCAGCATACTGATTAAATAAATAAGGATGAAAGGATACAACCCTTACGCACACTTTACCTGGCTGTAAACCACCCATTGTCCCCTTGTTCTGTCCAAACAACTGCCTCTCGATCTATGTACAGGTGCCTCATGAGCATAATTAAGTGTTCTGGAATTCCCATTGTTCACAATGTTATCCATAATTTGTTATGATCCACACAGTTAAATGCCTTTGCATAGTCAACAAAATACAGGTAAATATCTTTCTGGTATTTTCTGCTTTCAGCCAAGAACCATCTGACATCAGCAATGATATCCCTCTTTACACATCCTCTTCTGAATCCAGCTTGAATTTCTGGTAGTTCTCTGTCAATGTACAGCTTCAATGTACTGCTTTTGAACAATCTTCAGCAAAATTTTATTTGTGTGTGATATTAGTGATACCCAACCCAGTGCTGTTGTTTGAAAATTCCCACATTGTGTTGCTCACCTTTCTTTGGAATGGGTGCAAGTATGGATTTCTTTTGGTTGGTTGACCAGGTAGCTGTCTTCCAGATTTCTTGGCATACACAAGTGAGTACTTTCAGCACTGCATCTGCTTGTCAAAACATCTCAATTGGTATGCCATCAATTCCTGCAGACGTGTTTTTAACCAGTGCCTTCAGTGCAGCTTAGACCTCTTCCTTCAGTGTCATTGGTTTGTACAGTATCTCTGTGTATTCCTTCCACCTCGTTTTGATGCTTCCTGTGCACTTAGTATCTTCCCCATAGAATCCTTTAATATTGCAACTCAAGGCTTGAATTTTTTTATTTTATAATGTATCGAGATGTAAAATATATATGGTAACAATAGCACAATGGGTGAGGGAGGAGGAGAAGTAAAATTATACTGTTCCAAGGATCTTATATTTTATACAAAGTGGTATAATAAGAACATTAACTAGACTGTGATAAGGTAATGATTCATATTATAATTCCAAGAGCAACAACTAAAAATAAAAATACTAAGAACTGAAAAGCTAATAAAAAAACAAACCCATTGCCATCAAGTCAATTCTGACTCATGAAAAGCTAATACAGGAATTAAAATGAAATACTAAAAAATATTTGATAGCCTAAATAAGGCAAGAAAGGAAGATCAGAGGAACAAAAAACAAATGTAACAAGTAGAAAACAGATATCAAAATACTGGACTAAATCCAACCGTATCAACAATTACATTAAATGTAAGTAAACTAACAATTTCAATTAAAAGCCAGAGATCTTCAGACTGGATCAAAAAAAGCAAGGCCTGCTTACATGCTATCTACAAAAGAAGAACTTTAAATGCAAAACCAGAAATAGGTTAAAAATAAAAGGATATAAAAAAAATATTATGAAAACTATGCATAAGAAAGCAGGTGTGGCTATAGCTAACATCGGACAAAATAAACTTCTAGATAAAGAGTATTACCGAGAGATAAAGAAGGACATGCTACAGTAAGCATGAGTCAATCCATCGGGAGAACAGAGCAATTCTAAATAAGTATGCACCTATGCTACACAACAATGAAGAACAATGATAAACCTGCAAAACGTCTCCCAACGTGGATGAATCTGGAGGGCACTATGCTGAGTGAAATAAGTCAATCACAAAAGGACAAATACTGTATGAGACCACTATTATAAAAACTCATGAAAAGGTTTACACACAGAAGCAATCTTTGATGGTTATGAGGGAAGGAAGTGGTGGGGAGGGAACAACACTAACTAGACAAAAGATAAGCGGTAAATTTGGTGACGGGTAAGACAGTATACAATACTGCGGAAGCCAATACAACTTGACCAAGGCAAGGTCATAGAAGCTTCATAGACACATCCAAACTCCCTAAGGGACCAAATTACTGGGCTGAGGGCTGGGGACCATGGCCTCAGAGGACATCTAGATCAATTGGCATAACATAGTTTATAAAGAAAATGTTCTACATCGTACTTTAGTGAGTAGTGTCTGAGGTCTTAAAAGCTTGTGAGTGATCATCTAAAATACTCCACTGATCCCACCCTGTCTGGAGTAAGGGAGAATGAAGAAAACCAAAGACACAAGGTAAAGATTAGTTCAAAGGACTAATGGACCACAACTACCACAGCCTCTACCAGATTGAGTCCAACACAAGTATATAGTGCCTGCCTGCCACCATCAACTGCTCAATAGAGTGTAGTGGACAGAGCTGGACAAAAAAGTAGAACAAAATTCTAACTCACAAAAAAAGACCAGAGTTACTAGTCTGACAGACACTGGAGAAACTCTGAGAGTATGGCCCCTGGACACCCTTTTAACTCAGCACTAAAGTCACTCCTGAGGTTCGCCCTTCAGCCAAAGATTAGACAGACCCATAATACATAAACAATAATACACATAGTTCAACCATGTATACGAGACAAAATGGGTACACCAGCCCAGGGGCAAGGATGAGAAGGCAGGAGGGAACAGGAAAGCCAGACAAATGGAAATGGGGAATCCAAAGCTGAGAAGGGGAAAGTATTGACATGTGATGGAGTTGGCAACCAACATCACAAAACACTACGTGAATTAATTGTTTAATAAGAAATCAATATGCTCTGTAAACCTTCATCTAAAGCACAATAAAAAAATGAGTATGCACCTATTAACAGAGTCTCAAATACATGATGCAAAAACTGATATAATTAAAGAGAGAAAGAAAACAAACCCACAATCATAGCTGGAGACTTTAACAATAAGGATATAGATTATCTCAATAAAAATGGGTACAGCATCACTCCATTCAGGAAATACATTCAATACATTGAACAATAGGTGAAGCATGGGCTACAAGCAATCAGAACAGACACTGGCCATAGTGATGGAAGCAGGTTTCAGAATGCCCTGACTTAACAAGCATTACTGCTTCATTTGCTGAATCGTGATGGAAAGGTCAAGTAGACCAGGAGTGGAGAGGCTTAGAAAAATGCATAGTTACCAACAATTATGAAATTATTACAGTATTTTAACAATCAATATAGCACCACAGGTATATATCAGCAAAACCTTAGCCCTACCTCTTCCAATAAGAATATTGCCACCATCCTTCGAAGAAGTATTTTATTAGACTGAAAGTTCTCTAAAAACAACATCTCTGACTGATTTCATCCATATAGTTCTCACTAAGCTTGGTACAGAACTTTTGTAGTGATAAAACACGCTAAATACTAGTTCAATGAAAGAAAGAATAAATTCCCTTCCCTTTCCTTGGTTTATGAGGCACCCTTTGGCAGCATCTCCATCTACATTGAAAAAGATGACATTGTTGCACTTGAATTCTTTCATCACAATGGTTAAAGCCAAAACTAAGCAAAACATATTGGGATGCCAGCACCTTCTGTTGAACAAGTTGTATATAAAATGCTGCTGAAAAGCACCATATGCTTTTGATAACTGTAGAACGCATTATATTTAAGAATCAGGAAGGAATGTAAATGCTGAATATTAATGCATTTGGAGTCTTATTTAAATTAAACTTTGATCTTTAATGCAACTTGATTCTTTCCAAAACACGACAATCCCTTCCACAGTCTCTTCCATGTAGGCCACAAGGATGAGAAGTCAGCCTTGCTCCTCTTGCCCCTGTATCCCTATCTCAGGACCTGAGGCAAGGATTGAGGTGCTAACACTTCGTTTTGAAAATGAAGGTGGTCTACAAAAGAAGCAAGCACAGAAAGATGCAAGAAGATGCTGCTGTGTGTTGCTATCTGGCCACTCATTCGCTGTGAGCCACAGAGACACAGTCTGTCACCCAGCAAATATGTTCACTTACCGTGTGGGACTTCACTGTAAGGGAAGCAAGGAGGAACCACATCTCAGAGAGGTCCATGCAAGCAAACAGAAAGGTAGGGGGTCTGTATCTGTTTGGCTTCCTCCCATCTCTCATTTCCCTTGGGCCCAGGTTCACTCCGTGTGGAGCCAATTTCCCAGCACTTCTGGATGCCATCATGCAGCCCTTCATTGGCCATCCTAGGTACAGACTCCGTGCTGTGCGTGTGATGTTCCATCCAAAGCTTACAGTAGGGGGCAGAGGGGTGGTGACTGATATGGGTGGGAGGCTGACAGAGAGAGAGAAAGAAGGAGACGATCTTCTTGAAATCTGGAACATGCCCAAGCTTTAGTCCCAACACGCCTCGTGCCTGCTAGTCCCATGGACCAGTGCAGAGGCCACCCCAGAAATAGGACAGGGTCATGGAGCTCTGCAACCCTGCAAACCTGACTCACATGGCAGGTTGCCGAAGGCTCTGGCTGCAGTTTACAAGTTAGACTGTGGATGGAAGAGGACAGACGGTGAGGGTGGTGGGCCAAGACGCAGTGTGAACAGAGAAAGGAGAGAAATAACCTAGGGTCCTAGAAAGAGCTCAGACCTTGTAATCTGAAAGATAGATATAGATGATAGACAGGTAGACAGGTAGACAGATAGACAGACAGACAGACAGGTAGGTAGGTAGGTAGGTAGGTAGGTAGGTAGGTAGGTAGGTAGATGATAGATAGATAGATAGATAGGTAGGTAGATAGGTAGGTAGATAGGGAGGTAGATAGGGAGGTAGATAGGGAGGTAGATAGGGAGGTAGATAGGGAGGTAGATAGGGAGGTAGATAGGTAGGTAGATAGGTAGGTAGATAGGTAGGTAGATAGGTAGGTAGATAGGTAGGTAGATAGGTAGGTAGATAGACAGGTAGATAGACAGGTAGATAGGTAGATAGACAGGTAGATAGACAGGTAGATAGACAGGTAGATAGACAGGTAGACAGGCAGGTAGATAGATAGGTAGATAGACAGACAGACAGCTGCCATCAAGTTGACTCTGACTCATAACAACCTTATTTACAACAGAACAACATATTGCCCACATTTCGATATCCTTACATTCACCGGCATGTTCGAGTCCGTCACTGCAACTATCGTGCCAATCTGCCTCACCTACTGTCTCCCTCGCCCTCACTGGACCTCTACTTCACTAAACATGATGTCCCCCTCTAGCAATTGATCCCTCCTGATGACATGTCCAAGACAAGTGAATCAAATAATGTTCGGTTGTAATCCATAAGGTTTTCATTGGCTAATTGTCAGGAATAGATCACCAGGCAATTCTTTCTAGTCCGTCTTAGTCTGGAAACTCTACTGAAACCTGGCCACCACAGGAGACTCTATTAGTGCCACAGCTTCCAGCATCACAGCATCGCACAAACCACCACAATATGACACACTGACAGGCTGGAGGTGGATAATCTGAAAGACTGTGGTTCAAATCTCATCTCTACAGCTTATTAGTTGTACAACTTCAGGCAAGTCATTTAACTTCTCTAAGTCAAGTTTCCCATCCAAAGAAGGGATAAAAATATTTGATTTGAAGATGTGTTACGCCAAGATAGCCCTTGGCATTTCACGGGGCTCTAGTCTCTCTTCCAACATTACTTCATGCATGCACCAGAGAAAGCATGTCAAAACCCAGAGGGCTTCACGCTGTCCAGTAAATAAGGTTTGTTAGCAGCCTATTGCCTGAGAAATGAACAGTATGAAAGCAAAGTCCCCCCAGTCAGAAGAACACAGCATTATCTATAAACTATATGGAGACATATATGTATAACCATATACAAACAGGGAAATTTGTGAAAGCCTTCAGTACACCCAGGTATACATGGGACTTTCTCCTACAGCACACATCAGCCACTAAAGAGCTCGAAAACTCAGTTTGAGGACAAGTTGCCTCCTTTTTCCTTGTTTCGCAAGGACAAATCTGACAGAAATGTAGGACCTGCATAGACATTTAAACAGAGAAAGCCTTCAGCCTAGCCATGAAGAATAGACTTTACAACAACATCCACTATACAGATGAGCCCTCAAATTAGTACAAAAGACGTGAGTCCTCGGGCTTGGAGGAGAGATGTGGCCCCAGCCTGGCTCTGCCACAAGCCCGGTGCGGGACATCCATCACAGTAAGTGCCAGGAGGAACACCACCTCTGATACCTCTTCATTGGGGCGCCAGCAAATGAGGCACTAGATTAGGCTTGACACTGGCATAACGCAGGCGGAGGTTCACCGGGTGTAATTAATTGGAACTTCGCCAGCTTGACAAATTGGGGTGATGAATCTCTCTTGTATGAATAGGGAAAAAATGCATAATCACTCAAAGATTTAGTTAAGACAGCTTTTTTCTGACTCCCTGCCACAGCAAAATCCATTACAGCAAGGAAACATCACTTTACAGGAGGCAATGTCCTTCACATGTTCAATTTATAACTTTTTGTTCTTGAATTTATGGGCGAAGTCAACTCGGATTTGCTTGACTTTAAGGCGAGAAGAGGTTGCTCCGGTGAGTTTAAGAACTAATCCTTCTTCCATCTCCTTCCGTACAGTCGGAGAGATGTATAAATGGGGAAATTTTATTATTAATTCTTTAAGGCATTTTAATGGTAGTTGAACCAACCAGGCCACTTCGCCTCTATGGAGATAGGTTTATGATAAATGACAAAAGAACACAAAAACTTTCTTGTCGAGTTTGTCCCTCACCACCGGCTTTTCTGGACCACTGTTTATAGGCTGTGATGAATTCAACAGGAAGTGGGTAAGTGCTGCTTTCTTTTCTAATTGGCGGGGGAAAACATTTTTAATTTGTTCTACATTCAAGTTGGGTCTAATTGTGAAGTGAGAAGCATCAATTAGGTGATTATCTGGCTAATTTGACCAATGATTAAAAAGAAATCAAACAAGATAATTCAGCACTCCTATAAAAAAATCTTTTGAATTATTAATCAGATTAACTAGATATTTATGCCGTGGGCAAGAAGACATTGCTTCCAAGAAGAAAGGGAGTGTAGGTTCACACGTTCTCATGGCATGACCCACAGGTATTCATTAGTTCATGGGCCGTAAGTCTATAGGATCTTTTTCTCTTTAATTTGTGTGTCAATAACACTCCTTCTCCTTTCCTATTAAATAATGGAGTGATTCTATTTGTTTGTTCTTATCCTTTGGGAAACAGAGGCTGTCTACAGCTCTCACAACAAAAGCCTTGCAAAAATCGATAAAATGGTCCACACTGAAACCTGTTCATTGTTCCCCTTCTCCAGCCAACACAGAGCAAAGTGCTAAGGCAATGCTTAGGTTAAAACGGTATGAATGCCAAGGCCTCACCTGCGGCCCCATAGAGTGTTTTGAATACAAACACCAGAATTCACCCATTTCGGCTGGCCCTTACGGGCACCTGCCAATCCATATCCTATATAGGTGTCCCTGCCAAAGTGGGAGCTTAGGGAGTTATGTGACCTGGAGTCCATTCAAGGAAAAGTGTACTAAAGCTGTTAGTAAGGCACAAAGGAGAAGAATTTCAAGGGAAAAGTGGACCAGGTTACGCTGTGAGCTGACATGCAAGGGTAATTACCACTGAGCTTTCAAGTCTGTCAGTTTTTTCTCCCCTCTGCTCAGTATCCTGTAAAAAAGACTTCTGTGCGCTAATGTCCATTGCAGCATTATTCACAATAGCCAAAAGGTAGAAACAATCCAGGTATCTATACAGACGAATGGATTGACAACATGCTGTATATACACATAATGGAATGCTATTTAGCCATAAAGAGAAATGAGGTCCTGATACACACTAAGACATACATGACCCTTGAGAACATATTCTGAGTGAACCAAGACAGACACAAAAGGACAAGTATCATATGATCCCACTTACATGAAATATCTAAAAAGGTAAATGCATAGAGACCAATGTTTATCAGTGATTATCATGGGCTTAAGGAGCCCTGGTGGTGCATTAATTAAGAACTTAGCTGCTAACAGAAAAGTCAGTGGTTTGAACCCACCAGCCACTCCACAGGAGAAAGATGTGGCAATCTGCATCCGTAAAGATTTACAGCCTTGGAAATCCTATGGGGCAGGATATATATGTTTGTAGTGTTTGTAACTTACTAAGCACCACTTTGGAAATGGACTCTGCTGTCCTGTAATTTGAATCACACCTTAGCTTCAAGTGGCAAAATGCCTTTCCTCATTACCCATAAAAACTTTAAATGTTCAGTGAAACTTAAAAGTAGAAAGGTGCTAAATTTTCCTCTTGTGGGCTTTCTTTTTTTTTTTTTTAACCCGAACCAAACCAAAATGGCTTTCATTTTTACTGAATGTATCACCATGAATTATCTCATTTAATCTTCCCCATCTCCACGAAGCAAGAACTGATTTTTTAAATGGGTTCAGAAAAGTTAAGAGAGACATCCAAAATTTCATAGCTGTAGGTTTATACCTGCGATACAAAACCATGGTTTTCAGATTCCAAATTTTATAGGTTTTCCATTATACTATCATGTACCGCCTTCCCATAATAATAATCTCACTTTTATAATTTTTTTAATTAGTAATGAAATAATAAAAATAGCTGTGTATCAGGCACTGTGCTTGGAGCTATTTCAATTAATCCCACAATATCCCTAACCGTACATATGTTATTCCTGCTCTGCTATAGGTGGGTCCCCGGTGGTGCAAACGGTTAACAGGCTCTCCTATTAACTGAAAGGTTAGCAGTTTGAGTCCACCCAGAGCTGTTTTGAAAGGCCTGGTGATCTACTTTCAAGAAAGCAGCCATTGAAAACCCTATGGAGCACAATTCTACTCTGTCATACATGAAGTTGCCATGAGACGAAGTTGACTCCATGGTGACTGGTTTGGTTGCAGGTAGGGACATTAACACTGAAAGAGGGAAAGCAAGATGGTGGAGATCTGGACAATGTTTACCCAAGGTCCAAGTCTAACTTCTTAACACCAAGCTCAAGTCACAGGTGACAAAGCATTTCCACACCACTTTCTCTGTGATCTTTTCACTTCCCATTTTCGGGTCAAAATCCACCCATAAGCATCAATCTCTTACCCCTTACCCAACCAGAAACAAAATCTACCTGATGGCTGAATGCTCCTGTCTCTCCATCATTTGGTCCAAGGGACACTGCCACTTTGGTCAGAGAGCAGTCTTCCCTCCACTCAGCAAAGATTTGTGAGTATTTACTCTGTGTTGGACACACAGTTAATTCTAGAGTACCTCACACTGACCCAATTCCTGTCATCGGCGGGCTCACAATCAAACACAGCAGACTCACAGTTAACATGCCAACTATTAAATATCTAGTTAAAAGCAGGGATGAGTTCTATAAAGGAAAAGAACAGAGTAAACAGTTTGTGGCTGTGATGCTGGAAGCTATGCCACTGCTATTTCAAATACCAGCAGGGCCACCCATAGTAGACAGGTTTCGGCAGATCTTCCAGGCTAGGACAGTCTAGGAAGAAAGGCCTGGCAATCTACTCCCAAAAATTAGTCACTGAAAACCTTACGGGTCCCAAAAGAACATAGTCTGAATCACTTGTTTTGGACAGGTCATCAGAAGGGTTCAGTCTCTAGAGGAAGACACCATGTTTCGTGAAGCGGAGGGTCATGGAGGGTGAGGAAGACCCTCGGTGAGAAAGACCCTCGGTGAGAAAGACCCTCGGTGAGAGCGGTTGGCACAATAGCCACAGTGATGAACTTGAATATGCTGGCAATCACGAGGATGACGAAGTGCCAGGCAACGTTCTATTCTGTTATATATAAAGTCGCTTTGAGTCAGAGCTGACTAAATGGCGGCTAACAATAACATGCTATAGAAAATAAAGGGTGAGTGTGGGAATGCCGATGACGGCAGCACTGGGCTCCAGGACTGGTCCTCCTAGAAGAAGTTCCTCTTGTCTAGCCCCTCAGCCAGGCCAAGACAGAGAAGGCCATATCACCATTTCAGTGAAGACTGGGTCCTGCCCAGTGAGAACAATCACTGAGAAGGCCTTTTACAGCTGGCGGCTAAAAGGTGAGCTGCGGGCCACCATCTACCTTAACCCCCTTGCTGGGGACCCTTTCAGGAATTCTGAGTTTAACAGGCAGTCCTGCCTGATTGACTGTCCATCTTGCCTGACTGTGTCACGGTGCCTGCCCCAGGCTGGAGCTGTCAGGGCCACACCAACCCTCGGCCCCCGACAGTGGCCTCTATAGCTCTCAGCGGGGCAGATATCGGGCTCTGGTTAGCAGCACTTCTCTCTGACTCTGGGCAGTTCCTTCTTCCTTCGTCCTCCAAATCTGCCCTAAGGAAGGCCTGTGCTCTCCTGACAAGTGATAGCATCACTACAGTGCTCTCGTCAACACACGGAATACCTTCAACTTGGAGGAAGAGCAACTGGTTTTGCATCATGAAAGAGACCTGGATCAAGACAGACCTCAGGCAACATTGTAAGTCCAGCCAAGGCTGTCTATGGACCTGGTGGGCTCCTTTCATCTCCTGCCAGCTGGCTCATTCTGCATTCTGCCTGACGTCCTTCTCTGGCAACAGGAGACCAGTGGGGCAGCAGGGTGTGGTCTAATAGCCCACAGGAGTGAAACATGCACTGGAGACACAGGCAGAGCTTCAGAGGGGGATCCAGACGGACCAAACAGACAGCTGGATGGGCAGTTTTGACCCTAAATTTCCAATCCCACAGAAGCACAGTGATGAGGCTCTGGTAGAATGGACATTGGGAAGCTCATAAGGAGGCAATGTTTACTTAGGAGATTGCCCCTGGTCTGCAGAGGCCCAGGCAGGATGGGTACAGGAAATGTAGATCAGTCCTTAAGCCAGCAGACGGAGGGCAGGGAGAGTGGGAGACACCCAGGCTGTTGCTGGGAAGAAGTAGGACATGGTGCTTGATGACCACCCAGGAGCAATGGAGTCATGGTAGACCATCCCAGGACTGAGGTCCAGAAAGTGATAAACCCTAAAGCTTCTGGTTCCTTCACGGTCTCCCATATAACTGAAACCACAGGGTAGACATACCAGGTCCTAGCTGTGAGGAGCCTGAGAGAAGGGTCAACTCCACCTTCCCAAGAGATGGTATGTGTAATTCTCCTGAGGCAAGAAGTGTTTAAAGGAAGGAAGCACTCTCTCAAATGGGGGTGGAGGGGAGGGTCGGGGGATACAGGGATACAGGCTGCAGGAGTTCTTGCTGGAGCCCATCAATTCACAAAGAGAAGTGTATGGGATGGAAAGTCCATGGACAAGGACAGGAAAAATGTATGGCTCTAAATTCCAGTTCAACCACTTAACTGCTGAGTGAGCTAGGACGTCTCTGAGCCTCTCTGCCTCATCCATTAAATAGGAAAATGCTAATAATGCCTTCCTATAGTGGAAACCCTGGTAGTATAGTGGTTAAGAGCTATGACTGCTAACCAAAAGGCTGGCAGCTCAAATCCACCAGGCGCTCCTTGGAAACCATATGGGGCAGTTCTACACTATCTTAAAGAGTCACTAAGAGTCGGAATAGATTTGATGGCAATGGGTTTTCTTTTTTTTTTTTTAGTAGTAGATACCGAGCCCTGGTGGCATGGTGGTTAAGAGCTTAGCTGCTAACCAAGAGGTTGGCAGTTCAAATCCACCAGCCGCCCCTTGGAAATCCTATGCGGCAATTCTACTCTCTCCTACAGGATCGCTATGAGTTGGAGTCAACTGAACTGCACCTAACAACAACATAGTAGACACAGGCCATTTTGCCTCCCTACTTGCTCAGCCATCTTAGCCCTCAGCCCTGGCAGCTCTGGGCCATGTCATCCTGGCTGTACCCTTCTCTGGCTGGACCGCGAAATGATTTGAGGACAATGGGATGCTAGGAATTTGAAATTGGAACTTCAGAGATGGAGTCAGCCATGAGTGGAAAAGCTGCTAGGTTAGGCAGACTTGGTCTCTAGGGCCACCGCTGTCCCGTTATCAGGCAGATTTGACGGGCTGTGTGCAAGCAGTTGAATGAGAAGACGTGCAGCAAGAAACAAAAGTGGAGAAAGTGCTTTTTTTAGCTGATCCCCATGGGGTTGTAATTAGGTTCTAAAAGATTTGTCTACAAAAGTTATTGTCTTACAATATGCTTTCTTTTTATTTGAGCCTCTTTGAATGAGTTTCTGGTGCTTACAAACATTTGCCCTGATTGAGATCTTCAACAAATGGTAGCAACAACAACAATGACGCCAAGATGAGTACAAAGACAATGACTTCCATGTCATCAAATGCTCTTGTGTAAGATCTACCCTGCCCCTGATAAAACTATTTGCAGATTACTGGCCTAATCATGAGACGCTACAGCAATAAGATAAACGTAGATCTCAGGACTTTGCTACCCAAAGCATCACCTGGGGACTTGTAAGAAATGAAGGATCTCAGGCCCCAGTCCATCCTTATCAAATAAAAAATTTGCATTTTTATAAGATCCCCAAGTGATCTGAATGCACACTTAAGTCAAAGAAATGCTGCTCTGGTAATAATACTTACCCAGCTAACAACAGGGGGCATTGATGGTTTAGTGTCCAATTCTTGCCTTCCCTGTGGAAGACCCAGGTTTGACTCCAGATCAGTGCACCTCCTTGCATCCACCACGTCTGTCTGTGGAAGCTTGTGTGTTGCTATGATGTTCAACAGGTGTCAGTGGAGCTTACAGACTAAGATGGACTAGGAAGAAAGGGCTAGTGATCTACTTCCAAAAATCAGCCAGTGAAAACCCTATGGATCAGAATGGTCCAATCACGGGGATGGTGCAGGACCAGGCAGTTTTCTGCTCTGTGCTGCATGGGATTTCCATGAGTTGGGGGCCGTCTAGACAGCAGCTAGCAACAACAGCTACTGACCACCAGGACTGGCTCAGGTGATGTGGTTGGCAGAGTAGGTTCCATAATTCCATCCGAGTTCCATATATGCCTTCCCAAACCTCATTTCAAATCCCAAATCTCAAAGGCTCATTTAAGAGGACAGCCTTCCCTGCCAAATGTGGACCATTGCTCAGTCAAGAAGGCCAAGTCAAAACGCTGGAATGGGCATCTCAAGCACCATTCACTAGATGAGCTGCAAAAAAAAAAAAGCCCCATTAATTCACAAAACCTAACATCCATTTCTCAGATCACACCACTTGTGGGTTTTGTCCAGCACCCATTACACCATATAAATATATCTATTAAATATTCACTGTAGGCTTTTTCAGTCCCCACCATTGGAAAGGCTGGTCAAGGCAACCTCCAATGCACAAGAAAAGCTAAAATGAAATCATGTAGCTTTAATCTTTTCAACAACCTGATTTTTAGTAAAATGGGAGCAATTAAATATCCTAGGCTTTTAATGACACAACAAAAAGTTTACATTATGGGCTTCACAGAGTCCAAATGAGAAGGTATATGCTTATGTATGTATTTATTTATTCATTCACTCATTCACTCTTTCATTCACTTGGGCCAATGAATTATTTTCCTAGAGCTTCCACAACGAAGTGCCATGACGTGGGTGGTTCAAAACGACAGAAGTTTATTATCTCACAGTTTTGGAAGGCGAGAAGTCTTAATTCAAGGTGACAGCAGTGCTGTGCTCCCTCTGAAGGCTCTGGAAGAAGAGCTCTCCCAGCTTCTGGTACCCCCCAAGCATTCCTGGACTTCCAGCTGCAGGAAGACTCCATCGTCAAATGGCCTTCTTCCCTCTGTCTGTCTCTTCTCTTTTATAAGGACACCACTCATATTTAATTGGGGCTCACCCTGCTCCAATATGACCTCATGTTAACTGACATCTACAAAGACTCCTATTTCCAAATAACGTCACATTCCCAGGTACCAGGGGTTAGGACTTCAAGATATTTTTGTGAGGGACACAATTCAATCCAGAACAGTCCAATACCCTGTTCCAACAACAGAGAACGGAAGAGACGGGAAGCTTTCCATGCTTGTGACTGCATGAGGAGGTGAAGACTATCAAAGAAGCACTATATTGGAGCTATGCCAACTCTTTGAAACAAATTATTAGGTTTCTTTTCAAGATTTTAATTATTTGAGAGTGGATGAGAGAGGGTGACATGTGAATTAAAGAGAAGAGCGACTTCCAGTTTTGGCTGACTTAGTGCCCTGTGAGCTTGGTGAGTCGCCCACCTCTCTGGACCTGACTTACCCCATGTGTAAGATGAGGACAACACCTACATTGCTGACTTATTCCAAGGATAAGGAAAAATGTAATTTGTTATCATTATTATTCCATAGAAGAAGAAATCCCCTGACTGTCAATACCTACCAAGAGCCTGCTGAAAGTGGAGCCCCTGAGCCTGGCACTCTCAGAGGAAACTGGATTGGCTGGTCTGTGACTGGACACCCACGTTAAATAGCATTGTTCTGTTCTCCACAGACACTCCAGTGAGACATCAGGAAAAGGCCCTGTACGGTGAAATGGCTGAGTGGCGCAAATGGCTAATGTGCTGGGCTGCTAACTGAAAGGTTGAAGGTTCAAGTTCACCCAGAGGCACCTCAGAAAGAAGGTCTGGTCATCTTCTTCTGAAGAATCAGCCATTGAAAACCCTATGGAGTGCAGTTCTACTCTGCCACACATGGCGTCGCTATGAGTCAGGGGCAACTCCGTGGCAACTGGTTAGTTCAGACTCTGGATTCAGAGCTGAGTTTGACCTCTGGCCCCATCACTGTGTGAATTGGAGCAAATTATTTAACTTCCCTAAAACTCCATTCCTTGTCAGAAAAATGAGGCGCATGGTGGTGCTTATGCCCTAGTACCCTTGTGAGGATCCAAGGAACTAATAATGATTGTGACTGTTATAGAAAAGTGCCTGACATTTAATCTTGCTACATAGTGTCACCCGTTGTCACTATCTTTGGGATCAAACAGTAGCACACTAGCTCTGTGACCACTAGCGTGTTTATTTCTTGATCAACTAGTTTATTTCAGCAAAGATTCAAAACAGCTGTCAAGTTACCTCAGTTTCCTCAACCATAAACTGGGACTGTTATAAATATTAGACAAGAAGAGAGAAAAAATAGTTGCTGATATTTTCCTTTTTACCCCCAAACCTATTCTCTGCTCTTCTCTGTTCCGGGCCCCAGGGGACTGATCCTTACAAAGCACATCCCCACCTCTTTGTTTGCTGAATTCCCTGTGGGTTTGGCCAATGGGAAGCCAGGAAGAAATGGGGGGTAGTCAGAGAGAGCGGTAGGGCTGATTTCTCCCCCATGTTCTCCCCGCTTCAGCGCAGCATCCCTGAGTGTCTGTACCCTCCCCACGGCTGCAGCTTTGTCAATAGACCCCTCCTCTTGGGCTCCAGTTCTCACGAACCTCTGTAACACCCGTTGTTTTTAGTTGCCATCAAGTCAACTCCAACTCATGGTGACTTTATGTGTAACAGAAGGACACATTGCCCCGTCCTGCATCATCCTCACGATCACTGGCATGTTGGAATTCATCATGGCAGCTATCGTGCCAATCCATCTCACTGAGGGTTTTCCTCACCCTCTCTGGTCCTCTACCTCACCAAACACGATGTCCTCCTCCAGTGATAGATCCTTCCTGATGGCATGCCCAAAGCAAGCAAGTCAGACAATGTTCTGTTGTGATCCATGAGGTTAGCATTAGCTAATTTTTGGTAGTAGATTGCCAGGTCTTTCTTCCTAGTCTGTTTTAGTCTGGAAGGCTCCACTGAAATCTGTCCACCATGGGTAACCCTGCAGGTATTTAAAATACTGGCAGCGTACTTCCAGCAACACACAAGCCATTACAGTATGGCAAACTGACAGATGAGTGGTGGTCGGTAGCACTATTTCCTCCATTTTCTACTTTATTCCCCACTGACCACAACTCCCAACTGTTGCTAGTCTTTGGGTGCCTCAGCATCCCTTGTTGGGTCCCTTACCAGTGCCCAAAGTTCTTTAAAGCTTCTCCATCAAAACACCTAAATTCTACTTCCTAAATTGTTTCCTGAAGGACCCTGTGTGTACCATGGTATCGGGCCAAAAAAAAAAAAAAAAGATGCTGAGTTGTAGGAAAGATTGTTTGGGCTGCCTGTTCAAACAATGTCTCCTTCTTTGGCATTGCACTTCAGCCACTTTGGAAAGGACAAGGCTACGAGTCTAACCCCAAGAGAACAAATCCATAGGCAAGATGGAGCCTGTAAAACATTTTCTGGAGAACTGAGCTAAGAGAAATAAAGTCTGAGTCAGTTAATGACAGTGGGGAGTCCTAGTCCTAGTAGAATGGAAGACGAGAACTTGGGGACAGTCCTTGGAACGTCAGTCCGGTATTAGTAGGCCATACTAAAGAATACGGATGAGACTGCTGAGTGAAAACATTCTGCTGAATGAAACAAGTCAGACACAAAAGGATAAATATTGTATTATCGCACTTATATAAAAATATCTAGCATAGACAAATGCATAGAGACAAAACTTTATTAGTAGTTATGGGGGCAGTTATCACTGAAGAGGCACTGAGTTTCTGGGGTGATGAAAAACTACTAGAAGTGGATAGAGGTGGCAACAGCAAAGCATGACAAATGGGATTAATGAATGTCACTAACTGTACACTTAAAAGTATTTAAATGGCAAACTTTTTGTTTATATATAAGATATGTATATGATATCATAAAGGATCTCATAAATCACATGGTGAAGGTTAATACTACCTTCAACTCCGTTTAAATCTGAAACGAGGCAGCGTACATATAAAATTCCATTTGGTTCAAATTCTATTGTTTTCACTGTAGATTCTAAATGCTATTGAGAATTGCATAGCAATGTAAATTATATATTATGCATAACAATAGACTGGCTCAGAAATCAGACTTCTGTGAACAGAATATAAAGAAATAAATGAAGAAATGAAATCTATGGAAATTGACGCATTCATTTCTACATTATCTACAATATGGAAAAATTGGAGACAGTTTATAAGTCCAACAATATGGGACTGAATAAGTAAAATATGGAATATAAATTCAGTACAGCAGCCTAGAACCAAAGACATGTAACAACATGAAAACTATTTGGCATACAAAGTTCACTAAAAAGAGCAGAATTCAAAATTCTGTGTTTGCTATGATTGTGACTATGTAAAGCTATGACCACATCTTCTAAGGGACCAGGTAAAAATGAAAACAGTTGAATAACAGTGATAGGATTAGAGGTAAAAACCAACCAAACCCAGTGCCGTGGAGTCGATTCCGACTCATAGCGACCCTGTAGGACAGAGTAGAACTGCCCCATAGAGTTTCCAAGGAGCGCCTGGTGGATTTGAACTGCCGACCCTTTGGTTAGCAGCTGTAGCGCTTAACCACTATGCCACCAGGGTTTCCAGGACTAGAGGTAACATATTTAAAAAGAAACTCCCTTTCTATTATAAAATTGCTCTCTACAATTTGAAACAGAAGGCTTGATCTGGACGAAAAGATTTCATGATTCTATGGAAGGGTTCTTTCGTTCTGTTGTGCATAGGGTCGCTAGGAGTCGGAACCGACTCGAGGGCACCTAACAACAACAACAACACAGAAGGGCTCTGCAAAGTTGGAAGGGAGAGAGATGAACATTTATTTCTGCCTCAGTCAGGGACTATTGGTTGTGAGAGACGGAAGCACATTCGGCCCAGTTTAAGGAAAAGGTAAATATTATTACCTTATTGTAAAGATACAAGACGGATTCAGGAAGAGAATCAGCTGGGCTACAGCAGGGGTTGGGTCTAGAGCTGGAGCAGCAGGCGCTGGCCCACCGGTGGCCTAACATTCCCCAAGGCCACGTGAACAAAATAACATTTAAATAAAGACAAGCTCCAGCCTCACAGTTGCACAGCCCTGAGAGTGATTACCTCACTCGCTTCACCCTAACCCCAGACCATGGATCCTGTTTTTCAATTTTTGATATTTTGTTCATCCTGTATTTTTGCATTAATACTGATTTTTAAAATACCACGTTAAAGTATTATCTTAATCACTGAGTTTTTTTGACTCCCTCTTATATCTTATGCCTAAGGTGAGTGCCTAGTCCCTGATCTGCCTGGAAGCGTGTCTGAAATTCTCCCTTTCAAGCCTTTCCTTGGATCTGGCAACTATTTCCCAACAGGCTCTGTTGAAGCCTCAGCCTGTGCCCTGATAATAACAGATAAATCCGTTGTTAGGCATTTTCATACCAGAGCGGTTTTATTCATCAGATGAGCTGAGAATGGGAAACAGGGCATAAAAATTTGGGTTAAGGAAAGGATACCCATTACCCGTTGCCATAGAGATAGGAAAACCCTGCCAGGGAAGCCCCTGGCCCTGGAGGGAAAGAATAAACCCAATGCCATCGAATGGATTTTGACTCATGGAGATGGCACGTGTTACAGTGTAGAACTGTGCTCCATAAGGTTTTCTTGGCTGTATTTTTTTTTTTTTTAATCTTTACGGTAGCATATTGTCAGGCCTTTCTTCCTCAGTCTCTCTGAGTGGGTTCTAACTGACAGTCTTTAGATTAGCAGCTGATTGCCTGTGCCACCCAGAGACCAGGGAAAGAATAGGCCAGATCAGATGCACATCATTTTTACAGCCTTCCCCAACCCTGGGAAAAAAAAAAAAAAGACCCAAACCTGCTGCAGTCAAGTCAATTCCAAATCATTGTGACCCTATAGTGATCCTATGGGACAGAGTGGAACTGCCCCATAGGGTTTCCAAGGAGCATCTGGTGAATTCAAACTGCCAACATTTGGTTAGCAGACAAACTCCTAAACACTCCACCACCAGGGTTCCGCATTACTTCCCAGGGCAAGTAAACTCCCTGGTCTCCTTCCGCCTTACTTTCTACCCAGCTCCTTAATCAGGTGAAAACTAGCAGCCAGCAATGGACAAGCATACGACAGAGATGGATTTTCCCTCTCAGAGGCCATCCACCATGGAAATCATGGGTGGTGGGTTGCAGAGTTGGCTGCCCTACACCTCTCGCTGTGCACAAAACTCGGCCATCCCCCGGTGCCCAGGCCTGCTCTCCTGGACACAGATAAGCCCTTGCTCCCAACTCGGCTCTTGTCTGCCATCCCCGCATAAGTCACAAATGCCCTGATGCACATTGTTAAGGCATGTCAGGAAAAGGATGATGGATGAGGTTGCTGGGTTTTATTCAAAATATACTTCCCATTAAAGATAAATGTCACTTGTGCCTCGAGCCATCTGAAGCACATTTGTTTTCATACTAATGGAAATATATTTGTTGTTCTCTCCCTTTTCTTTCTTCCCTTTCAAGTCCACCCCTCTATTCTTCACCCCCCTCTCCCCACCCTACCCCCAATATTTCTTTCTAAAATATGGCTGAGCAGTTACAAGAGTTTCCATCTTTGGAACTCTCTTGTGACGAAGACGTGAGGAAACATCCCTGTAACGTGAGAAGCCCAACTTTTCCCTGCGAGGCGAGTATCTCTGCTCTGACCCAAAGGAGACTCATTCACCTTTTCTCCGTGAACATTTCTGAGTCTTCCCCTGCGTTATTGAGCTAATCATGTCTCCTTCTTCTGAGAACCAACGGAGGCTGCTCATACATTTCACATCCCGCCTGATGGCAGATGGGATAGTGAAATGTCAGATGGGTCAGTCCTCCCTACTGCTGGATTCCAAGAAAAGAAAGCACCTGGGCTTAATTACCAAGACAACATAGATTCTGGGAGTGCCCAATCTCAGTGCCATCTTCAGAGTTTCTCTTTTATTTGCTGGTTTGATTAACATCCTTGTCAAATACCTTTTTAAGCCAGTCACCGCAATCCTGGGTGTTCTTGGCTATTCTTTACAAGACTCAACTGCAGCCAAGACAACAGCATTCACCTTCCAATTTTCATTCTTTATTTCATCTGCAAATCATTTGCCTTTGAAGAAAATAACTGAGTGGTTCACACTTTTGGATTCAACTATTATTATCATCAAACTTTGAAGAACTCCAGTAGAATGGTTTTACAAATTCTCCCAATCCCTGCTTCTGCACACACACACGCGCACACACGCACACCCTAACACAGTGCCTATTTTGCAAGGTAATATCAGAAAACTATTAAAAAAAGAAATTTTAGAGAAACAAAAAGAAGGACTGACCACAAAAAGTTTCCAACCTTAATTTCTCTCCTTCATAATGGGGCAAAACCATATATACTCAAGTGTCAAAGAAAAGATATTGGCCACCATATGTAGTAGCTCTTCTGGATTTAAGCCCACTTATTCATACTTAAAAATACAGTAATGTTTCTTTACTGATGTAAACGTATTTCTGCTGAATAAACACTAGAGGTGATGGCATTTTGGCTAAGTGACAAATCAGGTCCTCTCGTAAGGAAGAATACAGGGGGTTGAAACAAATATTCCGACCCCATTGACTCCTCCCATCTCACTTCCGCCTACTTTACGCTGCCTCCAAGCTGGGAAACCAACCACCTTGCACTACTCAAAGGGGCGCCGTTTACAGTGTTCTATGCAATGCAGCAGACTTGCTTCCACCACCCAAGATCCTAAATCAAGTTCTCAATTTTACCACCAACCCATAAAGGTTTTATCTTTGTTGTTGTGCTTTCAGACATCACTCCAAGAAACCAGAAGTTAAAAATAAATAATAGTGGAAATAGCTTGAGTTGCAGTCAGAGAGACCCAAACTTGAATGCTTAGCAGCTGTGACCTTCGGCAGATCATCCATACTTTCTAAGCCTAGGTTTTCCCACCACTAACCTAGGGATGACAATGCATACATTAAAAAAAAAAAAAAAATTGCCGTGAGTCGACTCCCACTCATAGCAACCCTATAGGTGGAGCAGAACTGCCCCATAGGGTTTTCAAGGAGCAGCTGGTGGATTCAAACTGCCAACCTTCTGGTTAGCAGCCATAGCATCTAACCACTGAGCCATACATATATCACTGTCCTCTAAAAACCAAAAACCCAAACCAGTTGCCATCAAATTGATTCAAACTCATGGAGACCATATGTGTATCAGAGTAGGCCTGTGCTCCACAGGTTTTCAGTGGCTGATTTTTTGGAAGTAAATCACCGGGCTTTTCTTCTGAGGTGCCTCTGGGTGGATTTGAACCACCAACCTTTCGGCTAGCAGCTAAGCATGCTGTTTGCACTACCCAAGGACTTCTAGTATCCTCTAAAACCAAAAACTAAACCGGTTGCTGTCAAGTTGATTCCAACTCATAGCGACCCTATAGGACAGAGTAGAACTGTCCCATAGGGCTTCCAAGGAGCAGCTGGCGGATTCAAAGGCATAGTGTCCTCTCGTGGATTTAAATGGCATAGCACTGTTTCCTGAACTTTCTAGGGGCTCAATAAATGTTAATTGGTTCCGTGGCACACATGTCCCTCTTCCTTTACAAATCTTTCATTCTAAGTAAGGATGACCAATTTTGTGAGCCATGGTCCTGTTTTAAGAGAAGCCGCTCTAATATCAGTATGGCCAAATGCATTAAGTGTTAATGATCACCCCTACCCCAGGGGTCCCAGGAGTTTGATGTGTTCTTTCCACTTGGGAGGACAGCCTAGCTTCCTTACTTTTGGTAGAAGACTCCAAAGTATCATGTAAACTTGGCATAAAACAAAGAGCAGAGATTTCAATGGTTTCACGTCCCAAGGGAAAAGACCAACCAACTTAAGGTAACTTGCTCAAGTACTTTTCTACACTATTTAACATCTGACAGTTTGCAGGGTCTAGCCAGCCATGGTGCTGTGTTTTATGACTGGCCATTGAAAATAATTAGTTGGTGACCCAGAAAACTGATGTATAAAATCCTTTTAATCACCAATATGGCTTTCAATTATACAGCGTAAACTTATTAACCTTTTTACTGCTGAGATTTGATTTATGGAATTTATCTACATTACCATTATGAGCAGAGATAAAAAGGATATTATCTGAGGTGCTGGCATTAACAATAAAGAACTGCCTTTTCCTCACCATGGGGACTTAAATGGCAGTGGCAGCCTCCCCCTAACGTTCGAAGGATTCATTGGTTTCCTGTAACTCTTCAGCAATGGTTGGCTGAGGACCTAGTGTGCATCTTTCTGACTTCATAACTTAACAGGAGAAGCCCAAACTCCTTGGCAAGGCACCAACTCGAATGGACCTAACCCAGCTTTTCCAGCTTCCACTCTTAGTAATTCGCCACCTTCCAATGAACTGTGTTTTTCACTGCTCCATATTCCTGCCATGTGTACTCCCTCCAACTTAAATGGAAACCCTCATGCACACCAACACCTCACACACACACACACACACACACACACACACACAACCCCTACCTCCTCACACATACAACCCCCACAACACACACACACACTCCCCACACACTGTCACAACTCCATAACACATACACTCACACAACCACGTGGACACACACACACACACTCAACCCCCTCACAACCTCCCTAAAACAAATACTCACAATTCCACCCCACACAGACACAACTTCCTCAAAAAAAAAAATAAATAACAAAATAACCTTCACAGTGCTGCCACACACAACACTTTCACAATCCCCCCAAAACACATCCATAATCTTCCATTCACATAAATGCATACACACAACAGAAACCCCCTCACAAGTACAACCCACACACACATATCCACAACCCCCCACAACTCCCTCAAAACTTCTCCACAGCACACACACAAGACACCCACATGACACACACAAAACTCACCACACAAACTCGTACAATCCTCCTAAAACATACACACACACACCATATCTCCCACAACACACACATAACACCATACACACACCACACTACCCACACAACACCACGCACACACACAACCACGCACCCCCAGAACACTAGCACAACACCACACACACACACACACACACACACATCTTCTCTGACTGGAGAACTCCTCATTTGAGTTCTTGTGAAAGCGTCTCCAGTTTCCAGGGCAGAATGTGTCACCCCTCCTTTCTGCTACCTCACTTCGCTCACAGAGCTCTCCAGGGGTTAAATCACTCCGACAGACTATAAGCTTCTCAGGGTCAGGAATTCTGTATCCATTTATCTTTTCGTCCCCAGTACCTAGCAGAGTGTCCTGGGTGGGAATGAACCGAGGAAGTGAGCGAAGAGCAATATGGTGCCTGCTCCCAAAAGCCATTATCTATTTAGTATAAAAAAAGTGTGTGCATTTGAAGCAACTTTAAAACAACAATTTTTAATACATGAGATAATTTTAAATAATTTTATTCATAAGATAGAGGAGAATCCCAAAAGTTATCAAAGCAAAATGTTTCTACTTCAATGTTCTGCATGGTGCTGACCCAGAACAGAGAAATGTCTGAGAAAAGAACCACCCTAGGGAGGAAGTAATGATGCTTCAGGAAGTAACAAGACCGCTGACTTATACAGAAAGTCCTCTGTGGATGAGACATCAGGAAGTTAAAGGATGAGCAAGTATACACAAGAGAAACAGAGCTTCAACTTTTAATATCATAGCCAAGCAGGCTCCAGAATTCGCATGGCCCTTTGAACTCAGGTCCACCAGGAACAGTGCTGCATAGCCAAGGGGCACAACCAGCATGAACATAAAATCCAAAATAACAAACCTGTTGCCTTAGAATCAGTTTCGACTTGTAGTGATCCTATAGGACAAAGTAGAACTGCCCCATAGAGTTTCCAAGGAGCGCCTGATGGATTTGAACTGCCAACCTTTTGGTTAGCACTTAGCCACTACTCCACCAGGGTCTCCCCATGAACATAAGTCAACAGGAAAGCAAGCTCCAAAAACATTTCATTGATAACTGGATTTCATAATAGTATCAATATAGTCATACCAGAAAATATCAGAGCTTGGTTGGCCTTCATTATGCTATTTTATGGTTTAGTGTTGATTCCATTCAGAATTATTATGGGAGGGAAAGATGGGAGAAAATCATATTCTTTTCAGAGTTTAAGCCCTCTAAAATCTTAATCTTGCTGGGATTAAGGTATGTATTATACAATATCCATTTTATTTATCAACATTTCTTCTCTCCAGCTAGGTTTTGTAAACTCCCTGTTATGGATTAAATTGTGTCCCTCCAAGGGCTGTGAGAACCATGGCCTCAAGGAACACTAGCTCAATTGGCATATCATAGCTATGTTATAAAGCCTCAAATTGCAATAGTGAAGGATCCTATGGGGAAAATATTAAACGACGCAGGAAGCATCAAAAGAAGATGGAAGGAATACACAGAGTCATTGTACCAAAAAGAATTAGTCAATGTTCAACCATTTCAAGAGGTAGTATATTATCAGGAACTGATCGTACCGAAGGAAGAAGTCCAAGCTGCTCTGAAGGCACTGGCAAAAAGCAAGGCTCCAGGAATTGATGGAATATCACTTGAGATGTTTCAACAAACAGACGCAGCGCTGGAAGTACTCACTCGTCTAGGCCAAGAAATATGGAAGACAACTTCCTGGCCAACTGACTGGAAGAGATCCATATTTATGCTTATTCCCAAGAAAGGTGATCCAGCCAAATGTGGAAATTATAGAACAACATCATTAATATCACACACAAGCAAAATTTTCCTGAAGATCATTCAAAAACGCTGCAGCAGTATATCGACAGGGAACTGCCAGAAATTAGACCCGTTTCAGAAGAGGATGTGGAATCAGGGATATCATTGCTGATGTCAGATGGATCCTGGCTGAAAGCAGAGAATACCAGAAGGATGTTTACCCGTGTTTTATTGACTATGCAAAGGCATTCAACTGTGTGGATCATGACAAACTATGGATAACATTCAACTGTGTGGATCATGACAAACTATGGATAACACTGCGAAGAATGGGAATTCCAGAACACTTAATTGTGCTCAAGAGGAACCTTTACATAGATTGAGAGGCAGTTGTTCACACAGAACAAGGGGATACTGATTGGTTTAAAGTCAGGAAAGATGAGCGTCAGGGTTGTATTCTTTCACCATACCGATTCAATCTGTATGCTGAGTAAATAATACAAGAAGCAGGACTATAAGAAGAAGAATGGGGCATCAGGATTGGAGGAAGACTCATAAACAACCTGCGTTATGCAGATGACACAACCTCACTTGCTGAAAGTGAAAAGGACTTGAAGCACTTATTAATGAAAATCAAAGACCACAGCCTTCGGTATGGATTGCACCTCAACATAAAGAAAACAAAAGTCCTCACAACTGGACCAAGGGGCAACATCACAATAAATGGAGAAAAGATTGAAGTTGTCAAGGATTTCATTTGACTTGGATCCACAATCAACAGCCATGGAAGCAGCAGTCAAGAAATCAAAAGACGCATTGCATTGGGTAAATCTGCTGCAAAGGACCTCTCCAAAGTGTTGAAGAGCAAAAATATCACCTTGAAGACTAGGTTAAGCCTGACCCAAGCCATGGTATTTCCAATCACATCATATGCATGTGAAAGCTGGACAATGAATAAGGAAGACCAAAGAAAAATTGATGCCTTTGAATTGTGGTGTTGGCAAAGAATATTGAATATACCACAGACTGCCAAAAAAACAAACAAATCTGTCTTAGAAGAAGTACAAACAGAATGCTCCTTAGAAGCAAAGATGGCAAGACTGCGTCTTACATACTTTGGACATGTTGTCAGAAGGGATCAGTCCCTGGAGAAGAACATCATGCTTGGCAAAGTACACGGTCAGCGGAAAAGAGGAAGACCCTCAACGAGGTGGATTGACACAGTGGCTGCAACAATGAGCTCAAGCATAACAACGATTGTAAGGATGGCGCAGGACCAGGAAGTGTTTCGTTCTGTTGTGCATATAGGGTCACTAGAGTTGGAACCGACTCGATGGCACCTAACAACAACAACAAGCTTATAAAGAAAATATTATACATTCTAATTTCGCGAGTAGCATCTGAGGTCTTAAAAGCCTGTATGTGGTCATCTAAGATACTCCACTGGTCTCACTCCTTTGGGAGCAAGGAAAAATGAAGAAAACTAAAGATACAAGGGAAAGATTAGTCAAAGGACTAAAGGGCCACATCTACTATGGCCTCTACAGACTGAGTCCAGTACAGCTAGATGGTGCCAGACTACCACTACAGACTGCTCTGACAAGGATCACAGTAGAGGGTCCTGGACAGAGCTGGAGAAAAATGCAGAACAAAATTTTGACTAAGAAAAAAAGACCAGACCTGCTGGCCTGACAGAGACTGGAGAAACCCTGAGGGTATGGCCCCCAGACACTCTTTTAGCTCAGTAATGAAGTCACTGCCGAGGTTCACCCTTCACCCAAAAATTAGACAAGCGCATAAAACAAAATGAGACTAAAGGGGCACACCAGCCCAGGAGCAAGGACTAGAAGGCAAGAAGGGACAGGAAAGGTGGTAATAGGGAATCCAAGGTCGAGAAGGGAGAGTATTGACATGTCATGGGGTTTTTAACCAATGTCATAAAACAATATGTATACTAACTGTTTAATGAGAAACTAGTTTGTTCTGTAAACCTTCATCTAAAAAGTACAACAAAAAATAAATAAATTATGTCCCTCCAAAATATGTGTTGGAATCCTGACCTCTGCACTTAATCCTGTTTGGAAATAGGGTTTTCTTTTTTATGTTAATTAGGTTAGACCTGAGTAGGCTGGGTTCTAAATCTAATCACTTCTGAGTTATAAAAAAAAAGCAGATCAGACACAGAGACAAGCACACACATGGGGGAAGAATATGTGAGGATCGTCTACAAGGCAAGGAACCAAGGAATGCCCAGAGCTACCCAAAAGGAAGGAATTGACAAGACAGAGACCCTCATTTTAATTTTTAGCCTCCAGAACTGTGAGAAAATAAATTTCTGTTTTTTAAAGCCATCCACTGTGGTATTTCTGTTACAGCAGCACTAGGAAGCTAAGATGCTCTCCAAAGGCAAATACAGTATCATAATCATTCCTGTATCCTATGTATCTAGCCCAGGGTTCATCATACAAAAAGTATTCATTAATGCGTTGTTCCATTCTTCATTTCCTTCACTGGCCTTCAACAGAAACCCAGTAACATGAGGCCAAAACTGATACTCAGATTTTGGACTTATTTTGTTTAACAATTTATGTGTTTTCTCTCATATCGGACTACAAGTCCTGCTAGGGCAATAAAAAATTATAATGATAGGAAAATTAATTTATTCAGGCTGACTATATGCTAGGCACTGAACTAAATATTTTACATCAGCTTTCTCATTTCTCATACAAACACTGTGAAATAGCTACTATCACAGTCCTAGTTTATAGTTTATAGGTGAAGAAAACTGAGACTGAAAGAGTTAAGTGCCCCAAGCTGTAGGATTCGTAGACGCTAACGACCCATATTGTACATGGAATCAGGAATGATGTGGACAACTTTGTTGTTTGGTTGGTTTCCTAATCTACCTTGCTCGAAAGAAAAATTTTAAGTGGCTTGCAGAATTGAATAAAATACACAGTTACATGTACTAGAAGTAGGATGGAGCCCTGGTGGCGCAGTGGTTAAGAGCTACGGCTGCTAATCAGCAGTTCGAATCCACCGGCCGCTCCTTGGAAACCCTATGGGGCAGTTCTACTCTTTCCTGTGTGGTCACGATGAGTTGAGTCAACTCAAAGTTAACAGGTTTTTTTTTAGAAGTAGGATAGAAAGAAAAATGAAATGATGGGGACATAAAATATGGCTAATCCAAAACACATGTTTTAGTGTCCCATAGCACTACCCCAGGTAAGCCACCAGTTTCACCCTAAGCTGTCTAGGACCTACCACAGCAGAGGAAAACCAATCAATGACTCAATCCCCAATATTTATAAAATTAAAGCAGATGAATTTCTCTGGATATGTTCTATATCCAGATATAGCAAGTATAGAAGTTTGAGTTGGCAAGGGTCTGCAGGGGAAGCTAGTGCAGAGGTTTTCTAGACTTTGGGGATCTGAGCTGGGACGAGGAGATCCAAGAACATCTTCCAGGCTGGGATGGGGAGGAGGTAGTGCCTACCTCAGCTGAGGATGTTCTCTATGTAAGGACTCTGAATCAGTTTTTTTGTTTTTTTTTTTTTAAATACTTAAATGCCTTAAAGTCTTTAACTCAACAAATCCCTTCATTTTGCAGAGGAGAGAAGTCAACATGCTTGGTCAAGGCCATCAACTGGTTAGTGTCAAGGCTGGGGCAGACCTTTCCCATGAGACCTTCCAGAACATTCAGCTTGGGCTACAAGAGAATTGTGAACCACACAGACTCTCAACCTCAGGACTAACAGCCAGGTGCTCTAACCCAGGATTAACCAGCCACAACTTCATTTCTGGTAAAGCTTCTTTCATGTAAATACAGTAATTGCAGTTTATTGGATATACTCATTATCTGCTTAATGGAATCATTCTGTCTCTCATTCCAGACAGATTTTCCCTCTTAAATATCAGCTTTCCACCATCCCCAAGCTTAAGAAAAAAAAACAAAAAATAAAACACTATTTCTTAGTGTCTTCATTACCTTAACAAGTCTATCCGGCTTGCAACAAAGGAACCCAAGAATTTCTCACCAGTCCAGGAATCCAACAGTTTGTTCCATCTAACTAGTCGCTGCCCAGTTAATGCCAACTCATGATGGCCCCACGTGTGTCAAAGTAAAACTGTGTTCCACAGGAGCTTCAGTGGTTGACTTCTTGGATTTAGATCACCAGGTCTTTCTTCCAAGTCACCTCTAGGTAGACTCAAACCTCCAAACTTTCTGTTAGCAGCTGAATGTGTTAATCATTTGCACCATCCAGGGAAGTCAGGTGTCTATTAACAGCACACAACCCATTCAAAGGAATGATTGAAAGCACAGAGTTTGAGGCCTGAAGGTAGGCTATTACGAATTCAAATCCCAACTCTGACCTCTTCTAGCTGTATGACCCCATACAAATTACTGAACCTCTGATGCCCACATCACCTGACCAAAATATCAATGATAATTGGACCTTCCTCATCGTCATGAGGCTCCAATGAGATAAAGAATGTTAAGCATTCATGTCAACAAGCCGTTCAGTACATAGAAGGCACTCAGTGAATTTTTGCTATCGTTGTCACTATACACGTCACCCCCTCGCAATTCACTAGCCATTAATAACGGCACCAACAGAGAGGAATCACATGATTTTAAAAGACAGTTCGCGAAACAAGAGCAATTAAAAAAAAAAAATCAATAGCACCACATAACCCAGTGTCTTAATCCACTCACAAATCATCATTTGTTCAGTTGGGGAAATTATGGGCTGTCTGGAAATAATACAGTAAAGACAGTCAATGACAATTAGAGCATGAAGACTCTAATAGAGACTGTGCTATGAATCTGCGGTCTCCTGTTCTACTAAAGCCCATTTATTACACAAAATCCTGGAACCACTTTAGCTTAAGTGGCTATCATTTAGTGCTCGATTACAAGGAAATTCCACCGGCGGTATGTATTAAATGCAGACCATCTACATGAATACCAGGAGAATTGGTTGAGATTGATGCTATTGCAATGAGTACCAGATGAATATCAAGGGCTTCACTTACACCTTCCCTGCTCTTGGGCTCAGGCATTACTACCCCCTGGCTCTTACCATCTCCATTTCTAAGGAGTTTTTATGGAGGCAGGAGTTAGGCATAGAGCACATGTCTATTTACTTGTACTCTAGCTTAGAGCTGAATGGTTCTCCAACACTGATTAATCAACGCACATCGTAAGGTAATATTAAAATAACAGACACCCCAACCACCACCACCGCACGCAATTCATTTTCCAAAAGATTATAATCCTATGTAACGGGAAAATTTTAAAAGGGAATAATTTCAGACTAGGCACTAAAAAGACCTCTTAATAGCTCTAACATGAATTGAATTTAGCGGAGCAAAGAAATCTTGGTCCAAGAATTAAGACCTGCCCTGTTCACACTTGGGAACGGTAATGGCTCTGGCGTGGACTCTGTGCAGTATAGCAGATTTCTGTAACATCCTATTCCAACACAGGTTAGTTGAGCTGGCAAGAAATTTCCACTGGAGTCATTTTTATGCTAATCAAGAAAACTCTTAACTATGTAGGAATTTGCACAAATATGAAGCCAAATTCCCTTTATAAAATTTTGGGTCATAAAAAATAAATAAAAGCTATGATTTTTTCATTATTTTTCATACTATATTCCCAGGCAAAGGGGTAGAGGTGTGGTTATCCAGAGTCTAGGGTGGTAAGTCATTTGCCTTCTTATTACATGACCTGACCCAGTTTCAGGTTCCAGCTCAGCCACTTACTGACTGGGAAGCCACTCAGACCTTCAGTTTCATCTTCTGCAAAATGGTAATAATAACCTCGTCATGTTGCCATGAGGATTAAACGACAGCTCCCAGAACAATTACCTGCCTCAAAGGGGATGCTGCCAAGTTGCCTGGGCCTTGCCCCTCTTCTGTCTCACGGTGAAGACACTTGCTACAGAGGAAGCTATTTCTGCCGCCCCAACATACACGGAGCCCTGGTAGCGTGGTAGTTAAGAGCTCAGCTTCTAACCAAAACGTTGGCAGTTTGAATCCACTATCCACTCCTTGGAAACCTTATAAGGCAGATCTACTCTGTCCTTTAGGGTTGCTATGAATCAGAATCAACTCGATAGCAATAGGTTTGGTTTTGAGTTTTGTTTTGTTTTGTTTTGTTTTAACATAAACACAGAAATTGCTCTAGATCCGACCTCCATCGTGGGCTAGGGTCCTTCTCTCTGGTCAAAGCAAGTCATATTTATCCCACATAATTGGTTCATGGACCCCTTTCTAGTTGTGCAGTGGGGTTTTGACCCAGCACTTCCCTGGCTTCAACCAGCCCCCCATTTTAGGCTTCTACTACACAAGCCTAGGCAGGGACTTGGGACCTATGGGCAAGTCGCAACCCTAAAGAAAAGTCTACACATGTTGTCAAAACTTTTAGGCCTTCTGGAGGGAAAAGTGGTTGGTAGATTTGTTTAGGCCAGAGGTTGCCAAAAGGGAAGCCAAGGGCCACTGTAGCTATTGCCCACACAGTGTTTCTTGTCATTTTATAGAGCCTCCATTTGAAATAGTGAAATTTCACGTTTAGAAGACCTGGATTGGGGGCTTTTCTTGTAAAACCAAACATTCTGGTTCCCACATACCACAATTAACTGGAGCTCAGCTGAGGTTGCTCATTTCGAAGGGGCCTGAGCTCTCCTCATCCCAATGGGCTCCACCACTCCCGGTGGTCTTCCCACCGGGCCACCCTCATTCACTTACGTCACTTACAGCACCCATGAAGCCCCTGTTTGGGACCCCTGATGTAATCCACAATAGTATATTTGACCTCGGCTTGTATTTGCGTTCAATGAATCCTTACACATCTGGCAAAGGGGTCAAATCATGGCACCCTCTCTCAAAAGCAGCGGTTCTCCAAATGTGGTCCCCAGATCAGCAATGTCGGCATCACCTGGGAATTTGTCAGGCCCCACCCCAGACCTACTGAGTCAATGACTCAGGGCTTGACGGTCCAGCAGTGTGGTTTCACCAGCCCCTCAGGCGATCCTGATGCACGCCAGCATTTGAGAACCACTGAACTGGAGGGAGATTAAAGTATATGAAGTGCCCAGCAGTCCCCTCAGGGACACATTTCAGTTGAGCCACACTTGCCTGAACTCTCTGGTGCTTCCCTGAGGCCTCGAGGTTGGCCCAATATTCTTACCATGCATCAGTCCAATTCCTGAAGCTATTCATATAAGCTTGGTTACTTCACAAATATTAATTCCTGCATAATCCTCCTAGTGCAGTGAAGCAAAAAGAAGCCACATCCACGGAAATGTGACAAGGGAAAAACCAACAGTGCTAAAAAATGAAATATGTGTCAAGTCCCCAAAGAAGTTCATTACCTGAAGGACACATTATCCCTTTCTCTTCCCATGAGTCAGCACAGTCAGTAGTTGTTCCTAATTGGTTTAAAGCTTAGTATGAAATATTAGGATGCCACCGTATATGATGACACAGCTGTATTCCTGAGGGGATGGCGGAGACTAATCTTTGTAGAGCAGAGACAGGTGGAGACAAAGGGAGCAGGTGGAAATGGGTTGTAAATATAACATAACTTAAAAAATAATGGGATATTTGTTCCCTACAGGTTTCTGGTGCTTCATCACTAATTAAATATTGAAACTACAAAAGGAGAAATAAAGTTTTGTGGCTCTTTGGATTTAGGGCATAAATGTAAATATGTGGGACCATTAACGGCAATTTCATTTGAGAAACACACGCCTGGTCTTGGAGCATTGAGTTGTAGGCATGTGAGCTGAGAAGGGGGTAGATTTAAGGAAAATATTACCAGCTAATAGTGACATGTATTTTTCTCTAGGCTATAAGGGGATGTGGGGTTGTGCTTTCCCGGGCAGTATTTTTCAAATTTAGAAAATCAATGAGGCTTTTCAACAAAATAGTGGATTCCCTGTGATAAGGATTGCAATCGAAATCACAACACACAGAGCAGAGAAGTTGTTGCCAAATGCAGAAAATTGCTTGGAATTCTTGGGTGATCCACACCAGAGAGTAGTAGTTGAATTATTTATGGTCTCCATCCTCCAAGCTTGCAATAGTGAGGCACCTGGAATGCTCAGGCAAGGAATCTTGGGTCTTGGCTTTAGTGTAGAATGATCTATAATTCTGTGAAAAGAAGTAGAAGCTTCTGGAACCACAGAGTCACAGGCACTTAGAGTTGGCCTTGAAGCTTGGCTTGGCCAACTTCCCACCACTGCAGACTGAGCGCCCCACTTAACTCCCTCACCATATCTCACCAGGATAACAGTGGACCTTGTTGAACAGCTCCAATTAGGGGCTCATGCATCCTCTCTATTCACCTAAGGGTTTGTCCCTCAAGGTTCTATTCTGCTTCTAGGATAATAAAAGAAGTTGCACTCTCACTTTCCTTCCATCTGACAGTTTGGTGGTCTGGACTTGCAGTTAGAAGACCCAGTTCCATGGCCCAGCTCTCCCACCTAGCTTTGGAGCCTCAGTTTTTGCATGTGTAAAATGCCTTCCCTGACTCCTTCCTCAGGGTCCTGTTTGGGGCAACATAGGATAATCTGTGTCAGTATTTTGTCAGATGGGACACAGTGAGTGTTAGCAGACAGGCCCAGGCCTTGGAGCCAGATGATCTTGAGAACTCAGTGTGCA
Organism: Elephas maximus indicus; assembly: GCF_024166365.1. Lineage (NCBI taxonomy): Eukaryota > Metazoa > Chordata > Mammalia > Proboscidea > Elephantidae > Elephas > Elephas maximus. The sequence goes on from NC_064831.1 coordinate 89,496,492, forward strand.
ATTTTGAGGAAATCGTTTGAAATAGGGACATAATAGATCCCATGAAGGCCTTTTTGAGAACTGAAGGAGATAATGGAGTCCCTGGGTAGTACAAAGAGTTAATGTGCTCAGCTGCTTATGAAAGGTTGGCAGTTCAAGTCTGCCTAGAGGCACCTCAGAAGAAAGACCTAATGATCTACTTCTGAAAAATCAGGCATTTAAATTCCTATGGAGCACAGTTTTACTCTGACACACATAGGAGCACTATGAGTCAAAGATGACTCAATGGCAAATGTGTTTTTTTTTTAAGGAAATAATGCATAAAAGCCCTGGCATGCATTCATGCTCCATAAGTATGGTCCTTCCCTTCACCATGTATTGTTATTACACATTTGAGCTGAGACAAGCTGAGTGCGTTGGTATGGAAACAGGACCGTAAGAACCACCACATCCTTTGGTACCTATGGCTGGTCCTTTTTCTTCCATGATTGGATGCACCATCTCCAGCCCCAACCTCCCTTCTCCTCCACTGGAAGAGATCAGCAGTGGACACACAACAGCAAAGGACTTCATAGGTGGGAGGTGGCCAGGATGGACCCAATGATCCCTCCTACTCTCTCTTAAGGGAATGCACCATAGTATTTGGTGGTGGGAAATTTACGAGAAGAGCAAAGGAATTGCAAAGGGAGCCATTTGGGGTCCTTTGCAGGGAAGTAGCATTTGGGTTGCCAAAACTCTTGAAGTAGAACTATTTTTCAGGTAGGGAGAGACTTGTTCTTAGAAGAGTCAAGAGGGGCCAGGGCAGAACCTCAAGAAAAAAAACTGAGTGGTTGGGCTGATGTACAGACTCTAGCACGGAGAGACTGGAAGAGAACCTTGGGATTTCTTTGTGTGCTTCCCAGCCGAGGACTGGAAAGAGAGCAGAAGGCCTATTCAGGAAAAGCCTGTACGTGTGGTGACATATCACAAGCAGGATAAACAGGGAAGTAGAATTGAAGTCCCAGGAGAGGGAGCAAGAGGGCAAAAATCTCCATCATTTCACAGAATTACTGAGCAGTTGTGCTAACATTAGCACCCCTCAGGAGGAAGTGACCATCATGAGATGGACCCAGCTAACAGGAACTCGTTGATAGTGATGATAGTAGTTGTCGTGAGGAAAACTCAGGCCCTTCCATTAAGCTCCATTGGGGTTGGAGGTAATGGGGGTAGGCAATGGGTGAGCGATGAAGTCTCCAGTCTACCAGTTAGACCCATATCAAGTAAGCGGGGCCAAATGCCATGGCTAAATCTATTAGAAAATATCAAAAGCCAAGGTTAAAAAGTAAAGATCAGGAAGAAGCAAACAGAAAGCATGGTATTATCTCACTTTTCAGAATTGGAACTTTGATAACACAGCTGTAAATGGAGGAACCAGGACTTAATCCCAGGTCTGCCTGGCCCCAGACCCTATACTTTTCTTTCCATCACCCCTGCTTCCCAGACAGAAAGGAGTAAGTGGAGACGGTGCCTCCAATTGTCCATCATCTGAAGACAGAACCCTTGTACACTTAGCCACAATGGATCCAACACTGTCTTGTCTTCCTTTTTAGCCACCTGCTTGGAATTATTTAACATTGGGAAAGAACAACCAAACATGGTAGAATGAATAGTAAAATACATTTATCAACATTTAAGCAGAGTTATCCAAACTGTGGGTGAGGGCACAATCCTTCAGACTACTAAATCTGCCCAAGATTTCTGACACCAACTGCAGGTTCAGGGGTTCCCGAAACTACTTCTAGTTTTGACAATTAATTAGAAGAACTCGCTGAAGGCTGTTATACTTATGGTTATGTTTTATTACACAGAAAGGATACATTAGAACCAGCCAAGGGAGGAGACACATAGGGCAGATTCTAGCGGGTTCCAAATGCAAAGCTTCTGTTGTCCCTCCTGGAACTGATGTGTGACAATACCCGTGGACTATTGCCAACCTGAGAAGCATTCCTGAATTTCAGTTCCAGAGCTTTTATTGGAGGTTCATTATGTAGCCATAGAGCCCTGGTGGTGGAATTGTTAAGAGCTCATCTGCTAACCAAAATGTCGGCAGTTTGAATCCACCAGCCATTCCTTGGAAACCCTAGAGGACAGTTCTACCGTGCCCTATAGGATCACTAGGAGTCTGAATCAACTTGGCAGCAACAGGTTTATTACGTAGCCATAATTGAATGATTGATTGCCCATGTGGTTGAACTCGGTCTCCAATTCCCCCTCCCCAGAGGCTGAGCTGATACCACTCCAGTGGCCCACCATAAGTCACCTCATAAGCATAAATTACCTGGTATGGTCCAAAGGATCTACCATGAATAACAAAGACACTTCTATCGCTCAGGAAATTCCAAGGTTTAGAGGTTACCTGGAAACCCTGGTGGTGTAGTGGTTAACAGCTATGGCTACTAACCAAAAGGTCAGCAGTTCAAATCCACCAGGTGCTCCTTGGAAACCCTGTGGGGCAGTTCTACTCTGTCCTGTGGAGTCACTATGAGTCAGAATTGACTCAATGGCAACAGGTTTGGTTTTTGGCTTTTTTTCAGAGGTTACCTGCCATCACTTGGGGGCATAGGCCAGGTCTCTTGTTGGGCAAAGCCAGATTCTTTACAACATTACATCTGTATACCAGACACATCATCTGTATTAAACAGAGGGGGATGGTCCTTAGCTCAAGTCCTTACAGAGATGGCACCAAGCAAAAAAATATGTATCTTTTTTTATTTATCCTGGAATGCTAAACACCCTCTCTTTACCTCTGTTAGTGGACAAGCCTCACCCCCTCCAAAATCTCCCAAATTGTTCGTTCACACTAGGCGTTCACGCACATCCATGTTCACAGTGATCATATTCTTTTATAGTACAAGTTACACACATGCAGATAGTAAACCCTGGTGGCATAGTGGTTAAGTGCTATGACTGCTAATCAAAAGACTGGCAGTTCAAATCCACTGGGTGCTCCTCAGAAACTTTATGGGTCAGTTGCTACTCTGTCCTATAGGGTTGCTATGATGAGTCGGGATTGACTCGACAGCGACTGGTTTTTGGTTTAATCATCTGTACATCTCTTCGTTGATTCTTCCTGGGTCAGATTCCGTCTGCCTGCATAGTGTTTGATCCTGATAACACTGGGAGGTGGATGTTTGTGTTCCCATTTAAAGATGTGCCCACTGGATGTCAGAGAAGTTGAGTAACTCATCCAAGTCACACAGCTGGTGAGTGACAGAGCCAAGATTTAAACTTCAATGTGTGTATCACCAAGACTGCTCTTTCCACTATACCATTCTCCTGCTCTTTCCTCCTTTCTCCTCATTCTTTTCCTCCCTCCTCTTTTCTATCCCTCTTTCTATCATCTTTCCTTTTTGTAGATAATTTTGCTTGCTCCTTGCCTAATCCATAACTCCTTCGCGATCCAGTCTGACCTAAATATTTTTGGAAAATTACTGAAAAGTGCCAAACTGTGTAAAAATTCATTTTGAAAAGTCTAAGAAGAGTACAGATTCAAACTATTGCCATATGAGTTTAAAATTAGATTCATGTTATCGATACCCAATGCTGACTTTTATTCTCCAAGAACTGATGCAATGAAATACCCATTGCCGCAATAAGTGAGGCTTTTGAACATCCCCCTGGGGTAACTATTCCATAATCTAATGGGTTTGAGGTGGAAACTTTGCTCTAAATATTCAAAATAAAATCCTTAAATCAGCCCCCTATTTCTCCACTTAATCCAAATTTATAGTTGGTCAGGCTGAAAAATGTAAATCCTGCATTTGTTGTTTTCTCTGTGGTGTGCCTTTCAAAATTTGGTGACTTATCAAATGTTCCATTAGTTACTTGGCCAAGCTAAACTTCTAGTGTGTCCTAATACATAAGAACAGTTGCCTGTAAATTATACTTTGACTCCTAAATTTTTTTAGTTATGTGAAGCTTAATATCTACAAAAATTAACATTTCTGATCAGTAAGTGTTCTGTCTGCTAAGACCAGTGTCGATGCCTCATGGCAATAATCTAGGCTATAAAAAAAAAACTTTTTTTTTTCTCCTAAATCTGGATAAAAATGGTCGTTAGGCCCAGTAAGAACAATTAATTTACTGTTAAATGTTAGACACTATCTGGCCGAAGGTGATCTACATCAAAGTGATTTACCAAAGGAGATGATGGAGATTCCTTCAATGAGGGTTTTTTTTTTTTTAGTTTTATCATAATAAAATAAGTATATCAAAAAGTTTGTCATTTCAGCCATTTTTAAGTGTACAATTCAGTGGCACAGTCACAATGTCGTGCAACCATCACCACTATCCATTTCCAAAATTTTTGATCATCCCAAACAGAAACTCTGTACTCTTTCAGCAATAACTCCCCCTTCCCCACCCCAGCCACTGGAGACCACTAAGAAGCTTTCTGTTCTATGCATTTGCCTATTCCGGGTATTTCATGTAAGTGGGATTATACAGTATTAGTCCTTTTGTGTCTGACTGATTTCACTTAAGATAATGTTTTCACATCATAGCGTATATAAGAACTTCACTGTTCTTTATGGCTGAATAATACATACATAAAACCCATTCCTGTCCAGTCATATACATATATATGTATATGTATTACATTTCGTTTCTCCATTATCTGTTGATGGACTCTAATGGGGATTTTAAAGTTCAGTTGATCTTTGTTAATATTGCATGATTATGCATGGGTGTGTGTGGCGGCATTACAGTTAGTATTTATCAAACTTTGTTTATATACCCAGACATTTCACATAAACGATCTCATCTAATCCTTGCGCCCCTAGGAGTAGGAATTACACACATTTTATCGTGAGAAAAGAGTCTCAGAAAGACTAGCCTGCCCACAGTCACACAACTAGAAGGTGCTGGAACCAGGATTTATACCAGGGCCCTCCGGCTTCGTTTTCTCATTACTCCACAGTTGCCCAAAACCTGTTTTGTTTTTTCTCCAGAGGGCCAGATAAGAAAAAGAATAACAGAGAATTTTTCTGGCAACTATAACGCCTCTGTATTGACTCTTGGGTGGGAAGAGAGGCAGGACCTGCTGATAGGGATATCTTTGAGCCAGAAGAGGAAGGGTCCCGGAGATCTGGCAGACACCCTCCTTGATGAGAAAACTTGTGGGTGACAGTGTAGACTGGACGGCAGGGACCTCTGTCTTGGGGACCTACTGTTAAAGTCTCTCAAGAGCTCTTGTGAGAGCTCCAGCTTTGGGTCAGTCACCTACAGTTTAGAAGATAAAGACAAGAAGAAAGCAAATTTTTTAAACCAACTAGATGGAGTGGGGGTGTGGAAGATGCATATAGGAGCCCATTTTCTAACTCTCTGAACAAAGTCTTTTATAATCACTCACAAATGGCATAAATTTGTATGAAAACTCCCCCTTTTTCCTGCTCAAATTGTTCCAGGCCTGGAAACATGTCAAAAAAACACAGGAAAATGAGAAGCACTTCTGGAACAGAGCCTAGAGAGTGACACTGAACTTCTCCTAAGCAAAATAACCATAACCGAGAGAAATTATTAAAAACAACCAGTTAAGTATCTAGAATTTTCCTAAGGGCACGCAGCAAATGGAGAAACATTTATTCAAGAAAATCTACTAAATCTCATTAAGAAGAGTGAGAGGTTATGGCATTTTGGCATTTGATCCACAAAGTTCTCCTTCTCCACCTCCCTACTCAGCGACAGAAGATTTACTCCCGCTGGACGCAGCCGATAAGACGGGGCTCTCTCTACCCCCACATCTCAGTCGAGGACAGTTTCACCCAAGCAGAGCAGGCTCCCAGAATTTTTCCTCCCCTTCCCTAGTTCTGTGTTGAGAAGCTGTATTTTAGGCAAGCATAATTGAAACACCAGGGATCACCATCTTCCACTCAGCCCCCACACCTATTTAGCTATTCTACCTCTGTGTGTGGTAGTTTAGTTAGTTAGTGTGTTTCTAGAAATTTGTTCATTTCCTCTAGGTTTTCAAATTTGTTGGAGTACAGTTTTTCATAGTATTCTGTTACTATTCTCCTGATTTCACTTGGGTCTCTTTTGATATCACCCATCTCATCTCTTATCCAAGTTATTTGCTTCCTTTCCTGTTTTTCTTTTGTCAGTTTGGCAAATGGTTTATCAATTTCATAGATCTTTTCAAAGAACCAGATTTTGATCTTGTTAACTCTTTCAACTGCTTCCCTATTCTCTATTTCATTTATTTCTGCTCTAGTTTTTATTATTCGCCTTCTTCTTGTGCCTGAGAGCTTCTTCTGCTGCTCTCTGTATGAGTTGAAGGGTTAATGCTTTGATTTGGCCCTTTCTTCTTTTTGGATGTGGGCATTTATTGCAATAAATTGGCCTCTGAGCACTGCTTTTGCTGTGTCCCAAAGGTTCTGGTAGGATGTGTTTTCATTCTCATTTGATTTTCTGAATTTCTTTATTCCGTCCTTAATCTCTTCTATAACTCAGTAGGTTTTTGAGTAAGGTGTTGTTCAGTTGCCATGTATTTCATTTTTTTTTCTATACTTTTTCTGTCATTGATTTCAACTTTCATGACTTTTTGGTCAGAAAAGTTGCTTTGTAATATTTTGGTGTTTTGGATTCTGTTAAGGCTTGCTTTGTAGCCTAATATGTGCTTTATTCTGGAGATAGTTCCATGTGCGTTGGAAAAGAAAGCACGCATGGCTGCTGTTGGGTGGAGTTTTCTTTATATGAGATCAAGTTGTTCTATGAGATCGAGTTGGTTGATTTTTGCATTTAGATCTTCCTTGTCTTTATTGAGCTTCTTTCTGGATGTTCCGTCCTTCACCGAAAGCAGTGTGTTGAAGTTTTCTACTGTTATTGTGGAGCTGTCTATTTCTCTTTTCAATGCTGTTAGAGTTTTTTTTATATATTTTGGAGCCCTGTTGTTGGGTGCGTAAATATTTGTTATGGTTATGGCCTCCTGGTGTATTGACCCTTTAGTGGTAATATGTTCTTCCTTATCCTTTGTGCTGGATTTTGCTTTAAAGTCTATTTTGCCAGAGATTAATATTGCCACTCCTGCTCTTTTTTGATTGTTGTCTGCTTGATATATTTTTTCCATCCTTTGAGTTTTAGTTTGTTTGTGTCTTTAAACCTAAGGTGTGTCTCTTGTAGGTAGCATATAGACAAATCATGTTTCTTTGCCCATTCTGCTACTCTGTCTCTTTATTGGTGCATTTAGTCCATTTGCAGTCAGTGTAATTACTGATAGGTATGAGTTAGTGCTGTCATTTTGATGTATTTTTTTCATGTGTCGTTGACAGTTTCTTTGTCCCACTTAATTTTACGCTCTAAGTCATTTTTCTTTATATATTTTCTTTTCGTTGTTGATTTTGTATTTACTGAGTCTTTTTATTTTTCATCTTTTTTTTTTTTTAATTTTGATGTGTAGGATTGTTATGTTCCTTTGTGCTTACCTTAATATTTACCTCCATTTTTCTAAGTTTAAACCAATCTTTTATCTCTTGATACACACCTTGACTTCCTCTCCATATGAAAGTTCTATGACTACATTATTTAATCCCTCTTTTTTGTTTTAATGTTATCATCTTTTACTTATTGATGTCTCTGTTTCCCTATTTTCAGTGTTTTAGCTTTGATTTATTTTTGTAACTTCCCTACCTGGGTTGATATCTGGTTGTTCTGTCCTGTGTCCTAGTCTTGGGTTGTTATCTGATGTTATTGATTTTCTAACCAGAAGACTCCCTTTGGTATTTCTTGTAACTTTGGTTTGGTTTTTACAAATTTCTTAACATCTGTTTATCTGGAAATGCCCTAATTTGGCCATCATATTTGAGAGACAGCTTTGCCGGATATATAATTCTTGGGCTGGCAAATTTTTTCCCTCAAGGCTTTATATATGTCATCCCATTGCCTTCTTGCCTGCATGGTTTCTGCTGAGTAGTCTCCTTTGTAGATGACTTTTCATTTATCTGTAGCCATTCTTAAAATTCGGTCTTTATCTTTGGTTTTAGCAAGTTTGATTTAATATGTCTTGCTGACTTTCTTTTGGAATCTACCCCTTGTGGGGTTCGATGAGCTTCTTGGATAGATATCTTCTCGTCTTTCATGATATCAGAGAAATTTTCTGCCAACAAGTCTTAAACAACTCTCTCTGTATTTTCTGTTACTTCCCCACCCCCACCCCGTTCTGGTACTCCAATGACTCATAGGTTATTCCTCTTGATAGAGTCCCACATAATTCTCAGAGTTTCTTCATTTTTTAAATTCTTTTATCTGATTTTTCCTCAAATAAGTTGGTGTCAAGTGCGTTATCTTCAATCTCACTACTTCTGACTTCCATTGCCTCAATTCACCTCCTGTGACTTTCTACTGAGTTGTCTAATTCTGAAATTTTATTGTTAATCTTTTTGATTTATGTTTGCTGTCTGTGATCCTTGCAGTCTGTTAAATTTGTCATTATGCTCTTGTATAACCTTCTTAAGTTCATCTGTTGTTTTGTCTGTGTGTTCCTTGGCTTGGTCTGTGTTTTGTCTGGTCTCCTTCCTGGTCTCTTGAAGACCTCTGTATATTAAGCTTTTGTTGTCTCCAAGCCATCAATAACTTATTATATTTAGTTATTTTATATTTGCTTACTGTGTCCTAGATTCTTTTTTGTTTTGTTTTGATATGCCCAAATAGGCTGATCGTGTGAGCTACTTTGATTATTGGTGCCTTTGAAGCTCTCACGGCCTGGCACCAGGTGGTTAGAGCTGTTGCTAGGTATGTGAGCCCATGAGTCCATTTACTTTTCTTGTGTGGATTCAGCTCAGCTGTCCAGGTTGTCGGGCACTGAGTGTGTGATGCAGGCTCTCACCTACAGTCCTGGATGAGCAAGGGTGATTGGAGTAGGTACAGGTATCTGGCTGCAGTAGGGGATCACGTGCTGAGCAAGGCAGGGGGCTGACAGCTTCCCCTGAGTGCCTAGGGGGGACGTGTGTCCCTGTTCCCTAGAGTGCATAGGTGGGTGGATTTTGCAGCTGGACTTTAGGCACCCAATGCTGTTGGCTATAAGGACTGGAAGGCACTACTTTTTCTCAGTCCCCTGTCGCAGGTGGCCAGGTAGAGTGGGTGGAGCCACCAGTTCTCAGGCCCCTGATGTGGATAGGTGAGGGCCCTGCTTTATGGGAAAGGCAGTGTCAAAAGTCATGAACCTGCCACTCCCCCTTAGCTGTTGCCATTGAAAATAGGCTTCAGGTATATACCCTGTTGTACTGTGGAATGAGGGCCTGCACTATTGAAATGGGCCCACATAGATCTAGGCAGGAGTGAAAGGCATTTGAAGTCTGTGAACCCCTTGTGCGTGTGCCTAGGCAAAGGGACTGTTCCTGCCCTGAGTTCCTGGTTTAGGAGAGCTGGCAGATTATTTTTTCCTGTTTGTTAATTTGTTCCCTCTTTTTCCAAAGCCGGGAAAATGGCTTTGAGCACTCAACAGCTCCTACTTTCAGCCCAGGGCATGCAGCAATTGCTGAAGCCAGACTGGGACCCGGAGCAAAGTGGGGAGGGGGCAGGCAAATGGGAGAGATGTACTTCCCAGAGGACGGAAGGTTTTTTTTGATCCCGTGTGGTAGGTTAGAGGCTTGTACTTAACTTTCACCTATTCAGTGCCGCTTCTCCCTGGTTCCAGAGGCTTGAGCAGACTCTCCACTGCTAGCTTTCTCCTGATGTGGAAAACACGTCCTGTGCACTACTGCTTGCCTGAGCCTACCTCCCTGCCTCCAGCCAATACAGCCTGCAGGGTGCTGGCCAGGTCAGGTCTGGCAAATCCTCATTGTTTCTGAACTGTCTCTACTCCTCTTGCCACTCAGTCAGACTCCTCAACTTGGTCTTTGATGTTCAGGGCTCCTGGATTGTCATATATAATCAATTCACTTGTTTTTTTGGGTCTTTGTTATAAGAGGGACCACAGGAACCATCTGACTACTCCACCATCTTGACCCCACCTCTTGTTTTTTTTTTTTTTTTATAATTGCAACTTGTTTTAGTTTTTAAATTGCTTACTATTTGTTTTTCCATTATAAAAACAAGACATGGTCATAAAATATGGATTGTTTAGAATGATAGAAGTAAAAGGTCACACGTGGCCTGGTTACCTGAGGGCAATCACCACTCACATTTTGGAGTATTACTTATAGCATTTTTTTATGCAAATGTACACAGTCATGCATCATCTCAGTTTGTACATGCACAGCTCAGCGACATTGGCTACATTCTTCAAGTTACACAAACACTCTTGCCATCCTTCACCAGATTGTTCCACTCTCATGGCCTTAAACTCACTGCCCCCTGACCTTCTCATCTAACCTTTTGATTTGCTGTTGTCAATTTGAATTTACATAGATAATTCTTTAAAACAGCACAATTCTCAAGACAGACAACCTTTACTTATTAAAACAAACTATTTTTTGGCTTGAAGAAGACCTCAAGGATAACTTTCATTTAAGGTTTAAAGTTTAAAAATTATCTCAGGGCAATAGTTTTGGGTGCTTTTCCAGTCACGATGGCTCCAGAAAGTCTGGATTATCTCGAGAATTTGAAATTCTGTTCCACATTCTTCCCTCTTTTGATCAAGATTCTTCTATAGAATCTTTCATCAAAACTATCAGTAATGGTAGCTGGGTACCATCCAGTTTTGGTCTCATGGCAAAGGAGGCACTTGTTCATGGAGGTAACCAGACACACAATCCATTTTCTCCTCTAGTACCTGACTCTCCTTCTTCCTCTGATGCTCCAGGTGAATGGAGATCCATTGTAGTATTTTGGATGGCCATTTGCTAGCTTGTAAGACCCCAGGCACTATGGTATGAACTAAGAAGTAGAATAGAAGTACAAACAATACTAGGCAAACTGATTGGAATGTCCCTCAAAACTTGAATACTTATATCAGGGTTATTTTAAAGTCTTTGTTAATTATCTCCTGTAAACTGAATTATCTGTGGATCTATTTCCTTTGTTTTTCTCTTGCTTTTCGGTCATGTGGTCCTGTGTTTGGCATGTCTAGTAAGTGTGTATTTAATGGATATTGTTTATAAAACTTGTAGAAACCCCAGATGATGTTATTTTCTTACACGGATAATTTATCCTTCCCTTCTTTAAGGAGATAGGGTAATACTTGATTACTTGAATTTAATCAGGGGCTATGACATATTAGGTGTCTCTGGGTGGTAAAATTGGTTAAAGCATTCAGCTGCTAACTCAAAGACTGGAGGTTCAAATTCACCCAGATGCACCTTAGAAGAAAGGTCTGGCAATCTACTTCCAAAAATTCAGCCATTGAAAACCCAATGGAGCAACTGATTTTTTATGATGTATCAAGGCCCTGTCGCAGTCAATGTAGGGTTCAATCTATCCCCAGTTGGCTCTTATTTTATGGTGCAGCTTTCTAGGATTTTCATCTGACACTCACTGGGCCCCCTCCCCACAAACCAAAAACCCTTTGCCATCAAGTAGAATCTGACTCACGGAGATCCCACGTGTTTCAGGGTAGAACTCGTCTGTAGGGTTTTCAATGGCCGTGATTGCCCTGAAGTAGATCTCTAGGCCTTTTCTTCCACGGCACCAGTGCGTGGATTCAAACTGTCAACTTTTGGTTAATATTCAAGCCCAAACTGTTTTCACCACCCAGGGATCCTCCCTTCCAGTGCTGTTGTTGTTAGGTGCCATCAAGTTGGTTTCAGCTCATAGTGACCCCATGTACAACAGAGTGAAACACTGCCCAGCCCCATTCCATCCTTACAATCATTGTTATGCTTGAGCCCATTGTTGCAGCCACTGTGTCAATCCATCTCATCGAGGGTCTTCTGCTTTTTCGCTGTCCCTCTACTTTACCAAGCATGATGTCCTTCTCCAGGGAACTGATCCCTCCTGATAACATGTCCAAAGTATATGAGATGTAGTCCTGTCATCTTTGCCTCTAAACAGCATTCTGGCTGTACCTCTTCCAAGACAGATTTAGTCATTCTTTTGGCAGTCCATGGTATATTCAGTATTATTTGCCAAGGCCACAATTCAAAGGTGTCAATTCCTCTTTGGTCTTCCTTATTCATTGTCCAGTTTTCAAGGGCAAATGAGGCAACTGAAAACACCATGGCTTGGGTAAGGCCGACCTCCCCACGGTTGGTCCCAAATTCTAATCTTCATCTCTTGAGACTGTAAAGACTACTAAAAACTCTGCTTTTCAGAGGATTTCTACTTAGAATTTTAATTCTCACTTCAGGTAGCCTCAGAATTCAGCAATCGTCCTGAAGGAAAAACTAGGTCCACGTTTTAGGCCCCACGAGTCTCTGCCAAAAACTCTACTGGTTTTTCTTTTCCTCTGTAATAGCTTTCAATATCACAAATCCTGGATATTCAGCCTCTTGCTTGTACCTGGAACCAGCAAATGCCCTCAATCTAAAGGAGGCTACTGAAGTCAGATTTCCCAGAGTCTTTATCCCTCTAATTCTCTTTGCCTCAGCAGCTCTCTGCTGCCCTCAGATAGGTGATTTTTATATTTTATCTGGCTTTTTCAAGACACTCTCCACAGGAACTACAGTCTGTTGCCAGCTACTCCATCCGACCAGCAGGTGGCAGTCTCTCAGCAAAACCTTTAAAAATCATCCATTGCCTCACTCATAGGGACCCTATAGGACAGGGGAGAACTGCTCAATAGGGTTTCCAAGGCTGTAGTCTTTACAGAAGCAGACTGTCACATCTTCCTCCCGAGGAGCAGCTGGTGGATTCAAACCACTAATCTTTCAGTTAGCACCCAAGCGCTTAACCAAGGTGCCCCCAGGGTTTCTGTTTCCTAAAATCACAGGCCTGCAAATCTGAGTGTTCCCTGCTCAAACCTCCAAATGTCTTCCACTGCTTCTGGAATAAAAATCAAATTACTAGCCTGCTTGACCCTGCATGTCAGCCTGCTACCTTTCCAGCCTAGTCTTGCATGCCCAGGGCACTGCAGCCAAGTTGGCCTGATTTCCCTCCCTCAGTCAGGGCTTTTGCACACATACTCCCTCCCTGGGATGTGTTGCTCAAAAAGACTTCCTAAAAGGAGAGTCTGGCATAGCAGTCTTGATCCTCAACCTCACCCATTGGTTTTGGGAAGCCCATTTATTGCCCACTATTTATCAGGCAATTACTAGCTGTACAACGTCAGAAAATGTATTGATTTCTCTAAGCCTCAATGTCCTCATCTGTAAAATGGGAAAAATCATCTACAGTATTTCAAAACCTTTCCTGAGAACTAAATTAGGTGATGCATTTTCAAATGCTTGACTTTGCATGATTATGGCCTTCCCTCTTTACCCAAAAGCAAGTCTACCAACAGTGAACCTTCCCACCAGTAAGATTGGCTTTGGTTTCTATGGCAATGTTCCATTTTCCTTTTCTCACTCCTCCTCCTTGTTTGGCCTCAGCAGTTATACATGTTTTGAGATATTGCTATGACACACAAACACTTCCATCTTAACAGGAACCATGCATCCATTTAGTTCAAGAAGATGCCTCTGTTACAAGCCATTATTCCTTGGGGAAAGAAGAAAAAAATCTTTAGAAGCAAGTGATTTTCATCTTTCTAAAAAAATCCTTATCCTTGACTGACTGTGGTATGCCTCTAATTGCTTTTTTTTCTCATGTTTTATGTCCACTACACAATTCTATTGTTTGAGCACCACTTTAAATGAAATTATGCCAGCAAAAGGACACAGCATCTTTGGATCCTCTTAGTCCAACTATGAACTTTAAACTTAATCCTTTAGGACACCCTTGTCTGGTAAGGTTTAATTTATAATAAATTTTCTAAAAGGAAAAGCAGAATTGTCAAAGAGAGATAGCGAGAGAGACAAGAGTCTGTCTTTCATAAATTAATAAGCATCACTGACCGCCTTTCTTGACCCTTTAAACTCTGTGAAATTAATATAAGTAGACAACTAAGGCTTGTTTGGCTCCCCTCAGAGCCTTGCAAGTTCACTTAAGCAATCCAAGTTTCCTTAAAGTTTTATAAGCCAGCTTTTAAAGCAAGTCCTTTGTACTTATTACTGGTGACAGTGAGCATTACAGCAGCCAATGACCCTTTACTGACTCTCGACCCCAATACCGTCAAGCACTGTTATCAAGGGAAATATCAGAATCAGTGCTTGTATTTTACATTGAGGTCCTGACTTCTGAAAAAGCCCCTATAGACCCTTCAGAATATGTCAGTGACATAAACAGCTAATGCTGCAAGACACTTGACTGACAATGTTCAGCGAGTGCTGTTTGTTTAGCCACTTTTCAACCAGCCTAACCCTCCTAAAGGGTTGTTATTACTGTTGTTAGGTGCCGTCAAGTCAATTCCAACTCATAGCCATCCTATAGGACAGAGTAGAACTGCCCCATAGCGTTTTCTAGGCTGTAATCTTTATGGGAGCAGATCACCAGGTCTTTCTCCTACAGAGTCATTGGGTGGGTTCAAACCATCAACCTTTCTGTTAGCAGCCGAGCACTTAACTGCTGCACCACCAGGACTCCTTTCTAGGGGTATGTGTTTCCCCCCAAAAAAGTTTACATCCCCAATTCTTTTGCTGTAGACCTATACTTATGCCCACTTTTTCAAGTGGCAACACGTGTGGCTTTGCTGTAGGACACCTAGAACGTGTCGTCCTCCTCTGCAATTAATGGGCTTGAGTTATTAAACAGCTATGGATGGAAGGGGTAGCAGGTACCGTGCCCTCTTGACTGCACACTCACCAGGTGGGGCTGTAATTCACAGCCAGCATTCGAAAGAGGAAGCCTGGGCCCACATTCACTTTGTTCTCGCTGGAATTAATCATGTCGCTGCTTCACTAGGAACCCCTTCTACATATGTAATCACCAACTTTGTGCACGGACTTTTTATGTAACTTTAAAAGATTTCTATTTCTGTCACCGTTAGATTTTTCTCTGTGAAAATGCTCTACCAGGCATTGGAGTATAATCTGTAAGTAGTGCGCTTATCAGAGCATATGTTTTTAACTCGTTTTTTTTTTCCACTATAGATGGTCAAAGAACTAAGAAATCTTACTGGAATACTAAGAATGGATACATACGTTCCTTCATATATAAAGACTACGACGCTTTTCATTCCAGGTGATGCAGGGCAGACTTGAAGATTTCTGAAGTCCCTTCTAATGCTCAAATTCACTCACCTTCTATTTTCGAATATTTTTTCCCCTAAGATGGGTATCAGGGCCCTGGTGGTGCAGTGGTTAAGTGTTTGGCTGCTAACCAAAAGATCGGCAGTTCAAATTCACCAGCTGCTCCTAAGAACCCTATGGGGAAGTTCTACTCTGTTCTACAGTGTTGCTATGAGTTGGAATTGACTCGGTGGCAACGGGTTCTTTTTGTTGTTGTTGTTGTTTATGATGGATATCACTTTGCATCAAGCTATTCAAACTTTCCCACCTGGCAAGGAGCCAGGCTCCCAGGTTTGGCAGTCTGCAGGGATACCTCTTGTAGCCTTCGGCCCACTGGCATTCCACTCAAACAGTTGGAGCTAACCTGCCCAGAATTCAATCCAAAAGTCAGCATTGCCAAGGGGTGTTCAGCAGAGGATCAAAAGGTCTGTCTTCCCCCTCTGCTAGTCCAATAATTTTATTTGTGGCAAAAATAATTCATATCGAGTTAAGGTTTTATCGGGGAGCAGGCACTATTTCATCTCCTCAAAAGAACCTGTTTAGACCAATTCAGGAGGTGACTTGCTTTAAGCACTGTCGAAAGAAATTATGCCATTTGGATGCCAATGATCACACCTGGGATTGGAGGTGTGGGCTGGCCCAGGGGGTGGGAGGGGCCTGGTGTGCTGCCCAGAACGCTCAGAGGGTAACAGCTGATCAAGGTTACTCCTTTTGGGCAGCTGAAAGGGTCCAAGCTAGAAGAATTTCCGTGGTCAAGGCTCAAAAGGTAGAGTTGCCAAAGCCCCTGGGGTGAAAGCCAGGCAAAGCTGGTAGACAAGATAGAAAGGCCAGGGGCAAAACAGAGGGTACTGTGTCATCTCTAAAAGTAGGACTCAAAGCATAGAAATTATTCTTATTGGTAGCCAATCTGAATGCAAGGGGGTAGGTGAGGGTAGAGAATCAGCCCAGGCAAGATAGAAGTACTTTAACTAACATATTTTGTGTTAAGCTGTTGTTAATTGTTGCCATTGAGTCAACTCTGACTCATAGAGAACTTACATATAACAGAACTAAACATGGCCTGGTTCCATGCCATTCTCACAACTGTTGGTATGTTTGAGCCCACTGTTGCAGCCGTTGCATCAGTCCATCTCATTGAGGGTCTCCCTCTTTTTGCTGACCTTCTACTTTACCAAACATGATATCCTCCTCCAGCAATTGGTCCCTCATGAAGACGTGTCCAAAGTAAGGGAGACAAAGTCTTGCCATCCTTGCTTCTAAGGAGCATTCTGGCTGTACTTCTTCTAAGGCTGATTTGTTTGTTCTTCCGGTAGTCCATTGTATATTCAATATTCTTTGCCAATACCACAATTCAAATGCATATGACTAAGAGCACCCTTTCCACTAGTAAGGAATGATCTTACTACATTATTACAAAGGCAGCTTATATGTACAAAGGATAGTATCAATAAGTGATCCAATCGTCTAATTCCCTCCTCTCTCTGACTGACAAATTCCTACTTAATTCTTCAACAACAACAACAACAATAGGAAGGACCTTGATAATAGATCACACTTTGAGGAGTATTTTCCTCTGTGCACAGCTCTATCTTAAGCACCTTGTGGGCAGCATTTCATTTAATCCTCACACAATACTATGGTGCTGTTACTATGCCCATTCACAGGTATGGGCATGGCTCAAGGTCACAAAGCTGGAGGTGGTGGGAAGAAGCCCCTTTCAGGGCTGGGCCTTAATCATGATGCTAAACACCCCTTTGAAGACCCACCCAAATGTCACTGTCTTTATAAAACTACTTTCCTCTGGGACAGGGCTGTTCATTTATGCAGTATCCCCACCCCAGCTATGTTTCATCTCAAATGACATTGTAATATTTCTTTGTTTACACACATGTATTTTCAGAAGTCCCTAAGTGGTACAAATGGTTAATTTGCTCACTGATAACCAAAAAGCTGGAGGCTTGAGTATGCCCAGAGACACCTTGGAAAAAGACCTGAACATCTACTTCGAAAAAATCAGCCGCTGAAAACCCTACGGAGCGCAGTTCTACTTTGACACACCTGGGGTTTCCATGAGTCAAAACCAACCTCGATGGTAACTGGTTTGTTTGTTTGTTTGTTTTTCAGTGTTTTCTTTTTTTCTTGGCAGGGATGGGTATTACTTGCAAGATTGCAAATCATACATAGGTGGGCACTCTAGTTTCTCCATCTTTGCATATTCCAAAGCCAGCACAACTCAGCATGCGTTCAGTAACTGAATGAACAATTCATTCTCAATGAAGAATCCTTTCACTGTTAAAATTTAAGCAGTGTATTTGTCACAGATACTCAGTACTCACACCTATGTTTTCCCCCTTTCCTTCCACCTCATTCTGATAAATTTTTTTAAAAAAACATGTTTTTTTCACACAACTCCCCATGTACACATGCACTTTTTTTCCTGCGTTGGAACGACAACAGATGCCTATGGGGTCTAGAAGGACATCAGTCATTTTCAAGCCAGAGGCATAGCATGCTCCGTGGGGGAAACTAAGCGCTCAAGCAGGATAAACACCATCCTCCCCAGTACAGGGAAGGGCTAAGCAGGAAGGGATGAAGTGCTGGCACGGCACCACCAGCTTTTGGAGCCACTACCTGGGGTGGTTCCACTGCTATCCTTAAGGTTTATACTGCATATCATTCAAAAATGGTTGCAGCAGTATATCAACAAGGAACTGCCAGAAATTCAAACTGGATTCATAAGAGGACGTGATGTCAGATGGATCTTGGCTGAAAGCAGAAAATACCAGAAAGATGTTTACCTGTTTTGCCAACTATGCAAAAGCATTTGACTGTGTGGATCGTAACAAATTATGGGTAACATTGCAAAGAACGGGAGTTCCAAAACACTTAATTGTGCTCATGTGGAACCTGTACATAGACTAAGAAGCAGTCATTCAAACAGAACAAGGGATACTGCATGGTTTAAAATCAAGAAAGGTGTACGTCAGGGTTGTATCCTTTCACCATATTTATTCGATCTGTATGCTCAGCAAATAATTTGAGACGATGGATTATATGAAGAAGAACAAGGCATCAGTACTGGAGGAAGATTCATTAGCAACCTGCGAAATGCAGATGACTCGACCTTTCTTGCTGAAAGCAACAAGGACTTGGAGCACTTAACGATGAAGATCAAAGACTGCAGCCTTTAGTATGGATTACACCTCAACATAAAGGAAACAAAAATCTTTATAAGCGAGCAAATAAGCAACATCATGATAAACGGAGAAAAGATCCACTTTGTCAAGGATTTCATTTTACTTGGATCACAATCAACACCCATGGAAGCAGCAGTCAAGAAATCAGACAGTGTATTATTGCACTGGGAAAATCTGCTGCAAAAGACCTCTTTAAAGTGTCAAAACGCAAAGATGTCACCTTGAGGACTAAGGTGTGCCTGACAAAAGCGATGGTATTTTCAATCTTGTGTGCCTGCAAAAGCTGGACAATGAATAAGGAAGACCAAAGAAGAATTGATCCCTTTGAATTCTGGCATTGGCAAGGAATATTTAATATACCATGGACTGCCAAAAGAATGAACTAATCTGTTTTGGAAGAAGTACAGCCAGAATACTGCTTAGAAGCAAGGATGGTGAGATTTCATCTCGCTTACTTTGGACATGTTATCAGGAGGGACTAGTCCTTGGAGAAGGACATCGTGTTTGGTAAAGTAGAGGGTCAGCAAAAAAGAGTAAGATTCTCATTGAGATGGATTGACATAGTGGCTTCAACAACGTGCTCAAACATAGTAAGGATTGTGCGGATGGCACAGGGCAGAGCAGTGTTTATTTCTGTTGTACATAGGTCTCTATGAGTCAGAACAGACTCAACGGCACCTAATGACTTCCCTGGGGTAGGGAAGTAAGCAAACCAGTACTTACTCTTCTCCCGAAGAATTAGTCCTCTGCCTTCTATTCTCTTACTAAATCAAGGAGGAGTAAGGAAAGGTCCTGAACCAAAACAGACAAAAAAAAAAAACAAACTCAGTTGCCATCAAGTCAATTTTGACTCTCAGCAACCCTATACTACTCAAAACAGAACCAGCATTTGCCTTCAATGCTGTTAAACTCCTGTCCCTGTGGAAGACAGCTCCAGGGGTCTCCTTATCCTTCCTTCCTAGACCCCAAAATACTTGAGTTCAACTGTCAAAATACAAGGAAAAGGAAATCGTGAGCATAGGCATCAGTATCCAGAAAGTAGAGTCCAGCTTCAAATATCCCTTGAAATCAAGAAAGATTCAGAGCTCAGGAGAGTCTTTTGGGGAAAGTTTGGGCAAAGTATCACTTTTAAGTATTGAAATCATCACTACTATCAGAGAGCTATTTTAGTCTGGGAAAAATCCTCTCAGCTTCTAAAATGGCTTCTAAAAGAGACCATGGAGCCCCCAGCGTCATTCACAGATGCAGCATTAAGTAACATGGGCCAAGCAGAGAGAGTTGGGCCCCAGGCCTTCCCCTTCTTGGTGCTCTGTGGCGGGGAGGGTGGGGTATTAGCCATACGCACTATCCACAGATGGAAAAAAAAAAAACACCCACTGACCTGTCAGAAGTCACATCTACAAGGCCAAGAAAAGGGCTGTGTGGCCTTGATTGGGTCTTCTTTGGAATCCCGGCCCCTTCTTTACTGGCTAAGTCTAATTTCAGCAACTGGACCTCTCATACGAGGCTGATAGAAAGAGGATTGACTATAAATGGACTATCTATTTCATTAGATTGAATGCATAAAATTATATTTTATTTTGTTGTTGCTATAAGCCTCTGTCAAATCAGCCCCCAACTCAAGGAGACCCCATGCACAACTAAACAACATGCTGTCCAGTCCAGCACCACCTCCAGGATCTGATGTGGATCGGACCATTGCGATCCATAGGATTTTCATTGGCTGATTTTCAGAAGTAGGTTGCCAGGGCTTTCTTCCTAACATTTCATTTTTTTATTTATATTTAATTATATATATATATATATATATATATATATATATATATACACAAAATTTCATTGTATTGAAACTAAAAATAAGTTTGAATTGCCTTATCGAATAAAGTTTATGAAATCTAAAATTTTATATCTATTGACACTATACAATGCATCTTGAAAATTTTAGCAGTCCACAAACATTTCTGTTATTTGTAAAAGAATGGCATGACTGGGTGTGCTTGGCCTTCACTGGTTCTCTACTTCAACAGCATGATGTCCTCCCCTAGTGATTGATCCTTCCTGATGACGTGTTCATAACAAGCAATTCAGACAATGTTCTGTTGTGATCCATAAGATTTTCAATGGCTAAGTTTTGACAGTAGACTGCCAGGTCTTTCTTCCTAGTCTGTCTTAGTTTGAAAACTGCTGAAACCAGTCTACCATGTTTGACCCTGCTGGTGTTTGAAAGACCACTGACATAGCTTCCTGCATCACAGCAACATGCAAGCCACCATGATATGACAAATTGACAGATGAGTTGTGGACAATTTTTGCTGTTGAAAGGTTGTTACATGCCATTGAGTCGGTTCAACTCATAATGACCCTCTCAATGTATAGCAGAATGAAACACTGCCAGGTCCTGAGCCACCCTCATAATCATTGTTATATTTGAACCCATTATAGCAGCCACTGGGTCAATCCATTTCCTTGAGGGTCTTTTTTGTTGACCCTCTACCTTACCAAGCATGATGTCCTTCTCCAGGGACTGGTCCCTCCTGCAACACGTCCAAAGTACCTGAGATGAAGTTTCGCCATCCTCACTTCCAAGGTGCACTCTGGCTGTACTTCTTCCAAGGCAGACTTGTTCATTCTTCTTGAAGTCTATGGTATATTCAATATTCTTTCCAAACACCATAATTCAAAGGCATCAAAATTTTCCCAATGCAATAAATACATCATTGGATTTCTTGACTGCTGCTTCCATGGGCATTGATTATAGATTATAGATCCAAGTAAAACGAAATCCTTGACAACTTCAGAATTTTCACCATTTATTATGATGTTGCTTATTGGCCAAGTTGTGAGGATTTTTGTTTTCCTTATGTTGAGGGGAATCCATACTGAAGGCTGTAGTCTTTGATCTTCATCAGTAAGTACTTCAAGTCCTCTTCACTTTCAGCAAACAAGGTTGTGTCATCTGCATATCACAGGTTGTTAATGAGTCCTCCTCCAATCCTGATGTCTGTTCTTCATATAGTCCAGCTTCTCCGATTATTTGCTCAGCACACAGATCAAATAGGTATGGTGAAAAAATACAACCCTAATGCACTACTTTCCTGATTTTAATTTGAGATATAAAGAGAGAATCGAGCAGAGAGGAGAGGGACCTTATTACCACCAAGCAAGAAAAGCCACGAGTGGAGCATGTCCTTTGGAACGGGGGTCCCTGTGCTGAGAAGCTCCTGGACAAGGGGAAGATTAACGATGAGGACATTCCCCTAGAGCCTACAGAGAGAGAAAGCCTTCCCCTGGAGCTGGTACCCTGAATTCAGACTTCTAGCCTCTTAAACTGTGAGAGAATAAATTTCTGTTTGTTAAAGCCATCCACTTGTATTTCAGTTATAGCAGCACTAGATAACTAAGACAGCAAACTTATTCTCATCTTTGGGGACACAGTTACGCCCACCTCCTCACAATAATGTAGCTCACCACACAATAATGTATCTGCCTGTTTTCAGGTTTATCTCCTCCACCAGAGTGGGGCTCCTGCCAAGCAGAGTGTTGGGAATACAACAAACGATCAAGGAGGAGAAAGGCTGTGATGCAGATTCATACAGCATTGGAGAAGTCCAGCTATTACCTCAGAATCTACTGTTCATCAACATACAGTGTCCAGTATTCAGCAAAAAATTACAATTCATACAAAAATAATTAAACACAAACTATTTCCAAGCACTGAAGTAACCAATAAGACCAGGTATTAGAACCACTGGACTTGAAAATGTTAATGTATCTAACAGAAAATATGTACAACATACATAAACAGATGGGAAACTTCACAGAAACTACAATAAAGAGTCAAATGGAAACATTAGAATTAAAATCATAATTCTACTGTTGTGAGGATTTTTGTTTTCTTTATGTTGACGTGTAATCCATACTTGAAGGCTGTAGTCTTTTATCTTCATCAGTATGTGATTCAAGTCTTCTTCACTTTCAGCAAGCAAGGTTGTGTCATCTGCATATCACAGGTTGTTAATCAGTCTTCCTCCAATCCTGATGCCCCATTCTTGTCCATATAGTCCAGCTTCTCAGATTATTTGCTCAGCATACAGATTGAATATATATGGTGAAAGGATACAACCCTAAAGCACACCTTTCCTGACTTTAAACCACGCGGTGTCCCCTTGTTCAGTTCAAACGGCTGCCTCTTGATCTATGCAGATTCCTCATGATCATGATTAAGTGTTCTGGAATTCCCGTTCTTCACAATGTTATCCATAATATGTTATGATCCACACAGCCCAATGCCTTTGCATAGTCAATAAAATACAGGTAAACATCTTTCTGGTATTATCTGCTTTTAGCCAGAATCCATCTGACATCAGCAATGATATCCCTTGTTCAATATCATTCTCTGAATCCGGCTTGAATTTCTAGCAGTTTCCTGTCAATATACTGCTGCAACCACTTTTCAATGATATTCTGCAAAATTTTTCTTGCATGTGATATTAATGATATTGTTTGATAACTTCCACATTTGTTTGGATCACCTTTCTTTGGAAAAGGTATAAATACGGATCTCTTCCAGTCGATTGGCCAAGTAGCTGTCTTCCGTATCTCTTGGCATAGACAATTGAGTCCTTCCAGAGCTGCATCCATTTGTTGAAACATCTCAACTGGTATTCCTTCAATTCTTGGAGCCTTGTTTTTCGCCAATGCCTTCAGCGCAACTTGGACTTCTTCCTTCAGTACCATCAGTTCTTGATCATATGATACCTCCTAAAATGGTTGAACATTGACAAATTCTTTTTGGTACAGTGACTCTTTCCATCTTCTTTTGATGCTCCCTGCATCATTCAGTATTTTGTCAATAGAACACTATTGCAACTCGAGGCTTGAATATTTACTTCAGTTCTTTCAGCTTGAGAAATGCTGAACGTTTTGTTCCCTTTTGGTTTTCTAACTCCAGGTCTTTGCATATGTCATTATTTTATAGAAGAAATAATATAATGTCTGAGATTTCCTTCAAAATAATCATTGAGGAGGGAGAATGGATATAAATGAGGCAAAACTGGCCATGAATGATCAATCATTGCGAAGCTTCATGGTGGATACACACTGTTCTACCTCTTGTTTATGTTTGAAATCTTCGTAAATTTTTCAAAGAACTTAGATCTACACCAGCTGACTCAGAGGGATTTCATGTTGTATTACAGTGGATTGTGGGAAAATGGGAGAAATGTTCAGGTGTACATACACAACAAGCCTTCTGGAACAGGGTTTACTAGAGAAACTCATGGAGAAAGGAGGAGCTGCAGGAGGTTTACCAGGAGCACTCTGGGACAGCGCTCATGATCTAGCAAGGGAGCATCAGACTGAGAGAAGACCTTTCCTTTGGGCCTTGGAGATGTGACACTGAATGATTAGGAGTGACAGCCCCTCCTCTGGCATGATCAGAGGCTGAAATTTCCTCACCACCTTGAGCTTCAGCCCTGTCCTGCCACTTCTGCAGGCATCAATTGAGAGCACCCCTGCCCTCCCTCGGTATATTAAAAAAAAAAACTAACCTATTCATTAAATTCTTTTCATCAGAGAAAAAAAAAAAAGACCCTTTATCATTAATAAACCCACTGCCATCTTGTTGATTCCAACTCATAGAGACCCTATACAAAAAAAAAAAAAAAAAAAAACCTGTTGCTGTCAATTCTGACTCATAGCAACCCTTTAGGACAGAGTAGAACGGCCCCATAGAGTGTCCAAGGTCATTTGGTGGTGCCTTGGTTAAGTGCTCGACTGCTAACCAAAAGGTTGGTGGTTCAAACCACCAGTTGCTTAGGGGGAGAAAGATGTAGCAGTCTGCTTCTGTAAAGATTTAGAGCCTTGGAAACCCTAGGGGACAGTTCTACTCTTTCCTATTGTGTTCCTATGAGTCAGAATAGGCTTGATGACAATAAGTTTGGTTTGTTTGGTTTGGTTTGGTTTGGTTTGGTTTGGTTTGGTTTGGTTTGGTTTGGTTTGGTTTGGTTTGGTTTGGTTTGGTTTGGTTTGGTTTGGTTTGGTTTGGTTTGGTTTGTAGTGAAACAGCTTTTACCAAAGCCTCCTGCAACAAAGAGATTTTTATTGTGACATATCAGAAAACAAAATTGGCTGTAAGCACTCAGGCTATAAACAGACCAAAATCCAAAGCAGTACTATTTATTTATTTCTTTCTTCATTTTTGGCTTGCTTTAATACAATTTTGACAGGTGCTAATTCATTTTGAGTAATGGTCTTTCAACATACCTTTTATAATCTTTGGAACACATACCTATGAGTAATTACTTACAGACTCTGACTGCTTAAAGTAAAGACAAAGAACTAAGATCATGAATAGTAACCTTTTCTTTTTTTTCTTTTCTAGCAATTTGGTCTCTTGGCTCAGGGGTCTCGAGTCTGTCATATGATAGTTGTTTTTTTGTTGTTGTTGTTATGTGGGCTACATGTGATATTGGACAGATCTTTAACTAGCTTCCTGGGATAAGTTGTAGTTTAGTTTTGGTATACACATCCACCGTCCATTGAACCAATTAGGACACTCTGTCCTACTCTTTTGATGTAGCTTCCTATTGTTTTAAGCTTTTCATACTCTGACAAATAAGCTGACCTTTTGCGGTTATGGCCTGCTGTGCTAAGGCTAGCCCTTTATCAATCCCTCCTTTTGATCACTGATTACTGTAAGTACGTCAATGACCACAAGATGATACCTGGACTTTGCTGGGCTCCTAGATGGCAGCCATGCAGGCACTTTAAATTCATGGTCTGGTTTTTACTGGATACCATCTGGTTCTTTGCCAAGGTCCTGAAGATTGGGGATGATATGGACAGTGCAAGCACTGTAGGATGGGAAAAATTTTGCATATGGCAGTTACTACTTGCCCAGTAAAATGAGTTCCTCAATCACTACAGAGAATTCTTGGAGTACTCCAAGTAGGAATTCGGTTTTCTAAAAGCTTCTTTGACCCAAAGGTGGCAATGGCATTCCTATAACAAAAAACCTCTATCCACTGAGAATATCTACAAATTATGGCCAATACATATTTATATCCTTATGACAGAGTTAACTGAATAAAACCCATTTGCCTTTTTTTGTTTTTTGCCATTTGAAAATAGGTCCAGTAGGAAAAGGGTATCTGCCAACAGGGGATCTGAGTGCTTCTGCTGGATTAAATTCAGCACAAGTTGGGCATTGTCTCACAAGCTTATCTGCAGCCCTCCAAAAGCTACCCAACTAGTATTTCTTCATTCTTTGTACTGTCTTATCCCATCCTAAATGATCTCTTAAAGAAAGCTAGTAGCCACTGGGATGTGTAAATTCTTAGGGAGTAAAAAAAAAAAAAAATTATTTGATTTCATCCACAATCCTGTTTGTTGGTTTCCATTGATCTTGTTTGTAGGAAAGGGCAGCTTTTTGATGTAATGACAGGCTATGCCATTTTCCTTCCCCCTGTTTCCCTGGATCCTCAACCCGAGGTTCAAGTAAATGTATTTTTTCTGTTATAACAAATCTGGCATTGGTCTCATTCAAAAAATGTATACAGGGGGTGATACCTTTTATCTTCAGTTCCTCTAGCCATTAACATTAGTCTAAATTCTAACACTAGTCCACTTTCTGCTTTGTATAGATAATGGAGTGCTGCATTAATATTTTCCCAGAAATTTTGATCTAAAAAGGCAACAAGATCTTCCCATATAGATTTGATTTCAAACAGACAAGTTAATAATAATTTAAGGTGGAGATCTTGATGTATTACTGGTCTGTTTCCAGCCCCTTTCAATATTTGGGTAGTGGCATATAGATAGCACTCTCTTAAGAGCTAAATACCTTTTCTTCTGGAGCTAACTATTGATGCTATTTTATTGTTTGAAAACATAGGTAGGTTATGAATGGTGATTAAGAGTTAACAAAAGGAGGGGGAAGACCTTTAATTCTTCAGTCTTGAATTTGGGGGGAAACCTGTGCTAATTCCATTAAAATGAGTTGTGCTCCTATTTTGCTCAGTTGATGAGACTAAATATTCCTGAATGGGGGGTCTGAGCAGCCAGTTTGACAACTTTGTCAGCAAATCTACTTCCCTTTACTTCCTCTGTTTGGAGGCCCCATTTGGGTTGGTGAGCTTGTATTTTTATTACTGCTGTTTCAGAAAGTAATAAGAGAGCTTCCAGTAAATCAGCCACTAAAGTACCATTCTTTATGGGTTGTCCTGAGGAAGTTGGAATTAGGAAAGGGTCCACTTTCCAATACCTCTACCACAGTAGTGATGGTGTATCCTCTGTGACATCTAGAACTAGAAGTTTCAGGTTTTAGGGAAGAGCCATCTACAAACAGTACAAATAAAGTGTTGGAGAGCAGAGTTTCTTGCAGATCTATTCCAGGAGATAAAGATTGGTCTGATCATGTCATTATCATTGGGAGCAGACGTGAAGGTAGCTGGATTTAAGGTCCCTAATCTAAATTTTTTTTTTTTTAATCTAAGGTTGAGGGCAACTGGGAAAAGAGCTTCATATGAAGTTAGTCAGTTAGCAGAAAGGCATTGGGCTAGAATAGAATTTAAGACAGCAAAAACTGCATGAGGAACATATATATCCACGTTATTTCCCAATACCATATCAGCTGTTGTTTCTACTAATTCAGGAGTGACTATAACCACTCAAAGACTTGGAGGATAAGCTCTGGCTACTGGATCTAACTGTATGCTGTTGTACCCTACAGGTCTCTGTCTGTTCCCATGCTTCTGCATTAAGACTCCTAAGGCATTCCCTTGTCTTTCAGAAAGGAAAAGAGAGAAATTTAAAAAAATAATTAGGGAATTCAAGAACTGGAGTGTGAGCTAGAGATTCTTTTAATTTAGTTATGGATTGCGCAGCTTCCACAGACAGCTCAAAAGGTTCAGAGATATTACTCTTGTGATATATATAAAGAGGTTGTGCCAACAAAGAGAAATTTTTTATCCAAGTTCTACAATATCCACACACTCCTAAAACTCCCCTTAACTGTTTCGTTGTTGTAAGTATAGGGTAGGAAAAGATAGTTTCTTTTTGTTTTGGGTCAATTGATATTCCTTCTTCTGAGATTAAATAAGCCAAATATTTTACTTACAGAAGGGCAAATTGAATGCCGTATGCCCTCTAACAGCCAGATGATGTAATAACAGAAGACTATCCTGTATGTTTACCTGCTTGGTGTTAGAACAGACTAAGAGATCATCAACATATTGGAGTAACACAGATTTACATTCAAACTATAAAGGCAAGAAGTCAGCATGTAAAATCTGGGAAAAGTAGATGCATCTCTCAGTGAATCCCTGGGGTGAGACTGCCCAAGAATATTGTTGATTATCTCACACTAAAGTAAACAAAAACTGGTTGTCTGGATGAATCAGAATACTGAAAAAAGCACTACAGAGTTCAATGACTGTAAGCCACACAGCATCTGATGGAATTTGGGCTAATAGCAAATGTGGATTTGGAACAACAGGGGTTCGAGGGATAACAAAGCAGTTAATAGCTCTAAGATCTCGTACAAATTGCCAGCAGTGGTTGTTCAGTTTTCTGACAGGAAATATTGGGGTATTGCAAGGGCTAGTACATGAAACCATTAATCCCTTTTCTAAAAAATCTTGAATGATAAGTTTCAGTCCTTCCTTTGCTTCAGGTTTTAAAGGGTATTGAGCTACTTTAGGTAACTGTTTAGTGGAATCTATTTGCACTTTAGTAAGTTCAGTGTATAGAATGCGGCCAGCATCGATCCACAAGGATGCCCATGACTGCGATGGTATTTGATTAATAGTTTGAGTCTTTTTTTCTAAGGGCAGGACATCTTGTCCTCCGATACCAAAAGACCTTGTAATAAAAAAAGGGGGGATTCCTTTATCTCAGTCATCTAGGTCTTATTTTCATTTTCAATGTCAGGGAAATTGAGTAATATATCCCCTGCATCTGTAAGCTGAATATGGCATTTCAATTTGGAAAGAAAGTCACACCCTAACAAATTTACAGGAATACTATCACTTAGTAAAAATGGGCTGAAGTCTTCTATGGCCTTGAAGAAACTGGTATGGGTAAAGAATGGGTTAAAATTTGTTCCTCATTGGAAAGCCCTACGACATAAGAAGTCTGAGTACTCCAGGGAAGAGACATTTTCACTCTCATAGAGTTGATTGTTGACAGTGTCACACACATGTACACAAGGAAGGTACAAAGCTCCCCATTTACTTGGAGCATTGTTTTTCCCTGTTGGGACAAGAGGACTACTGCCAAAGCCTCTATAAGCTCCCTGGAGCATAGTCACATTGATCTTTCTAAGGTGGCACTGAAGGAGTCACCTTTTGTTTATTCTTAAGCTGAAAACAATCCATTTTAAAGTGACCATATTTCTTGCAATAGTTACAGACCATGAGAGCAGTGTTATTGTTGTGAGAATTCCCTTGCTTTGGCTTTTCTCCCATAGGTTTCTGTAGTTACTGCAACTGGAGAGTCACTAATTTTTCTTTTGTTTTTTCTCAGCCTCTTTCTTTTGCTCTTCCAAAGTCTGGTTTAATTTATAGGCTAAAGTGGATAATTCAGAAGTATCAATATTTTCCCAATTGATGCTTTTTTACCATTTGGGCTAATTCAGGATTCAGTCCTCCTACAAATAGTGAGTTAAAGGTGACTTAGGTCCTTTGTCAGTAATTTTTAACCCTAAATGTTTTAGAAACATTTTAGTTAACCTATCTCTATAATTATCTATAGATTTATATTTTTCCTGATTGCAAGCTTATAATTTTGCCTGATCGATTTTTGGAGGGAAAACTTTGAAGAAACAGTCTGTAAGTTCTCCTATTAATTTCTTAGTTTGTGTTTTAACAGATGTACCTGAGGCAGCAATAGGGACACTTAAAGTTTTTCAGGGTCTACCCATTTTGCTGCTTCCATTCACCAATGGACATCACTGGGACCTAACAGCATGTTTATTAAATTATAGATATTAGTGGCCCTGGGCTCATAAGTTTCAGCTAATATCCTAAATTCATGAATAAATTTGTGAGAATTTTCCCTTGGATCAAGGAACTCTTTTACAATAGCTCTAAGTTCAGCCTTAGACCGTGGGTGGACAGAGACCTCAGGGTACCCGCCTTCAGCGCTTTGTTTAACTACCAGTGTCATGGCGGGCCCAACATCTTCTGACCTAGCAAATGGCATTTCAGATATAGCTGAATTCTCTAAGTCTGAATAGAGTTTGGAAGGTGTGATGGTTAAGATTGTGTGACAACTTGGCTGGGCAATGATTCTCAGTGTTTTGGCAGTTGTATAATATTGTGACCACTTCTCTGTTGAAATTTGATATGTGATCACCCCCGTGATGGAATCTGCTGAGTGGTACCAGCCAGGGCACGGCCTGCAGCAGCTTACTGTCCCCTCAGCCTTCATCGCTCCACAGTCCACCACCTACTTCTTTCCTGCTCACCTTGTGAAGGCTTTTGACTGGTTCTGGATCCTGCAGCTGCCTCTTGTTTGTCTGACCTCCAGTTCTTGGGACTTGAGCTAGCAGCTTACCTGCGAATCTTGGGATTCATCCTGCTCTCCGACCTGCCAATCTTGGGTTCACCAGCCCCTGCAGCTATGTGAATCAGGAGAAACGTCTATCCTTATTCACAGGCTTGGGATGTTCCAGCCTCTCCAATCATGTGAGCTGCTTCCTTGATGTCTCTCTCTCTCCCTCCCTCCCTTCCTCCCTCCCTCCCTCCCTCTCTCTCTCTCTCAAAAAAAAAAAAATATATATATATATGCTTTACAGGTTTTGCTTCTCTAGGAACCCAGCCTAAGACAGAAGGCAATGATTTGTCTGAATCCAGTGTCGTACTGCCTTCCAACCCTTTTTGCAGTTTGAATTTGTTTCACTTGCTTAGACACTACTTCCTGTACAGAGGTAAATTCATCATGATGTTGATGCTGAGATGTCTCAAAACACCAACTATAAAAAATTTCCTGCTGCGGTTGCTTTGACTTGACTTGACACTTGACTTTCTAGTTTACATCTCAAATATAATATTTTAGCTAATTCAAAACTTCCCCATAAGGGTCACTGTTCAACCTCACTGTCCTTAGTGCAATTTTGCCATTTGTCTAGATACTCACCAGCAGCGGCACCAAAGTTTCAAACCATGTAGGCAGCAGGGGCCCCGGATGGGTTTTTTTGTTTGTTTTTTGTCAGTCTTGTTATTGTTATTTCCCATTTTCTTTTGTTAGCTAACACAGAAAAGAACAGGAGATAAAAAACAGAAACAAACCACAATCATAAAATTAAGAACTGCAGTTTTACCAAAATATCTCCAGATGGAGCTCTCAAACAAAAATCTCAAAATGAAGCTTCAAACAAAAGTTGCCAAACCAGTTTTTTAAC
This sequence comes from Elephas maximus indicus, assembly GCF_024166365.1. Taxonomy (NCBI): domain Eukaryota; kingdom Metazoa; phylum Chordata; class Mammalia; order Proboscidea; family Elephantidae; genus Elephas; species Elephas maximus. Next base: position 89,527,244 of record NC_064831.1, read on the forward strand.
AGAAAGTATGTCTCGATAATATTTCCTATTATTCAGAAAGGCAATAAAGATCATGCCTCGATAGCACTTACTTCAGTCGGAGGATCTCTGAAGGGGATGTGGGGTGTCAGAAGCGGAATACACTGGATCTGCTGTGACACCAAAAAGTAGTCCAGGTCTGCTGGAGATCTGAGAAGGAATTAGCTGGCAAACACCCTGATCACTGCACCAATCTGTTGTAGTGTAACAACTTTCATGAAAGTCTTCTGCAACAAAGAGATTTTTATTGTGACATATCAGAAAACAAAATGGAATTTTGGTCTGTTTATAGCTTGAGTCCTTACAGCCAATTTCTTGGTTAGCAGTCACGCTTAACCACTGTGCCACCAGGGCTCCTTCTTATCGCTGATAGTGAAATATAATGATTAAGAATAAGGCTTTAGAATCATAGAGCCCTGGATTCCAGTCTGCAACTAACTGTGTGACCTTGAGCAGGTTCTTTAACCTCTCAGAAACCTCACTCCCCGTATTTGTAAATTGTATATAATTTGGAGAATTGTTGTGGGAATAAATGGCATTATACGTGTAAAGTCTTTAAAAAAAAAAAAAAATTTTTTTTATAGCACATATTAAATGCACAAAAGAAAATGTCAAGTAAAAAGTCGTTGATAATGTTGTTAACATTAGCAATTATAGGCATATGAGCTTACTGAAAAGCAGATTTGTGGAAGGGATGGAATAGGGGCTATAGGTAATAAGAATATTAATGTTCTTAAATAATTATGCCTAATTATTATTAATATGCTCTGGGGTCAATGCGCTTGGGTAAAAACTACAGTTTGTGGCAGTGAGGGAATGAGCTGGGATGTTCGACGGATCTGAGGGTGAAGCCCAGCCTCACCACCTACAAATGGTATGCCCACACAATCTCTAAAGCTTTGCAACCTCAGGGTCCTTTCAGAGTTCCTTTAGGAACTAACCATGGTGTCTTACAGGAATTCAGCTCAGAGATGACTCATGTAAAAATGTTAGCTTCTCCTCCCCTCCCATCTCCCTGACTCCTTTCCTCTGAGCATGACCCTCATCCCCACTCCCACCCCAGAAGGCTTCTCTTCATGAAGCTTATCAGAGGAGGACTCCCTGAGAAAAAGGAATCTGGTCATCTGGAAAGATGAATTGAAAAACACATCAACAAATAACAACTCTTCATTTTCACATTAAAATCAAGATCTTATTCTTTGAAGTTGATGAAATATCCAAGTGTGCCCCTTAAAATATCTGTATTCATCCAAAAGTTTCCACATCTAGAGAAAAAATGAACAGGACAATCATCTAAGTGCTTTGATTACTTGACTCCAAATAGTGAAATATTTCCCAACACTTCTAGTTTGAAACAAGTAATTGCGATGTACCATTAAAGGGCTGGGCAAGAGGGACAAGTCACAGTTAAATCACCTCCAGGAATTCTCATCATTAAAAAAAATTTTTTAACTTTAAAAAACAGATTTCAGTCCTGTACAAGGACAGTTTCTTAATAAAAGAGAAGAACTCCTCGTCAGGATTGGAGGAAGACTCATTAACAACCTGCATTTTGCAGATGACACAACCTTGCTTGCTGAAAGTGAAGAGGACTTGAAGCACTTATTAATGGAGATCAAAGACCACAGCCTTCAGTATGAATTACACCTCAACATAAAGAGAACAAAAATCCTCACAACTGGACCAATAAGCAACATCATGATAAATGGAGAAAAGATTGATGTTGTCAAGGATTTCATTTTACTTGGATCCGCAATCAACACCCATGTAAGCCCTGCCTCCTCTCTCCTGCCTCCTGACCATTGCTGTTGAGTGGATTCCAACTCATAGCAACCCTACAGGACAGAGTAAAACTGCCCCATAGAGTTTCCAAGGAGTGCCTGGTGGATTCGAACTCCCAGCCTTTTGGTTAGCAGTTGTAGCCCTTAACCACTATGCCACCAGAGTTTCCATCCATAGAAGCAGCAGTCAAGAAATCAAAAAATGCATTGCATTGAGCAAATCTGCTGCAAAAGACTTCTTTAAAGTGTTGAAAAGCAAAGATGTCATCTTGAAGACCAAGGTGCACCCAATCCAAGCCATGGTATTTTCAATCGCATCATATGCATGTGAAAGCTGGACAATGAATAAGGAAGACCGAAGAAGATCTGACGCCTTTGAGTTGTGGTGTTGGCAAGGAATACTGAATATACCATACCATGGACTGCCAGAAGAACGAACAAATCTGTCTTGGAAGAAGTACAGCCAGAATGCTCCTTAGAAGCAAGAATGGTGAGACTATGTCTCACATACTTTGGACATGTTATCAGGAGGGATCAGTCCCTGCAGAAGGACATCATGCTTGGTAAAGTAGAGGGCCAGCAAAAAAGAGGAAGACCCTAATGAGATGGATTGACACAGTGGCTACAACAATGGGCTCAAGCATAACAACAATGTGAGGATGGGAAGGACCGGGCAGTGTTTCCTTCTGTTGTATGTAGGGTTGCTATGAGTCGGAAGCAACTCAATGGCTCCCAACAACAAAACAACATTTTAGAGTTATAATCATGCTGTCGTTGTTGTTGTTGTTGATAGTTGCCATCTGGTCAGCTTCACAAACTGACAGATGTGTGATAAATTATCATGCTGTGGAGTATTATAATTTTATCAGTAATAATATTATAACCAGGAATTGAAATGAAAGGGAAACACATACACAGGCTATGAACAGTTTTATTGCCTAACTATTTTTGCTGCTTCAAAACATTAATAATTTTTAGATGTAATGCGTTTATCTATCAAATGTTCTTAAGCATTTGAAATATGCTAATGCTTGTTTGCTAACAAGGGCAGATAATAAAACTAAAGAAGAAAAGTAGCCAATCAATTTGACAGAAAAACCCAGAAATATTAAATGTTAAAATGTGTTCAGAGTTGCAGAGTCCGTGTACACACATCCAGGAGCCTTATTTTCCCCAAGTTCAATTGTTTTTAGTGGCTGGAATTACATGTTAACATTGAATGCCATTCTGCCCCCATGGTCTGATGTAACAGAAAATCATGAGATAGTGAGCTCCCTTACGCAGAAGGCATCTCTGCCTGAAAACTCCGGGTGGGATATTCCTTGCCCCTCCTCACCTGGACCCCTTGTGGCCACACCTCTCAAGCTTAAAACGGAAGTGGTGCTAGGAAGAAGCAGAAACCCTTTCCCCATCATCTCCCTTCTTCCCTCCTGCACCCCACCACCTAGGAATGGGTGGAGAAGGAGCAGCCCCCACTGTGGATGGCAATAATGTTGTAGGCTGACTTGGGGAGATGTCTGTGTGATTTCTTGGCCTGTGGTCCAGCTGGGAATCTGGACGGAGCAACTCACCCAGCCCTGCAACATAGAACCACAGCTTTGTTTTACTCCAGTTTTGATGGCGTTTTCTACTCTCAGCTTTATGCCAGTGTCTCACATAATTTAATTTATAACTTCAGAAAATGAAAATCGTCAGTAAATGTGAACTATCACATATACTAAACTATCCTAGTCTACTTAACTTAATGAGCAACATATTTTCATAAGAAAAACCAGACGATACATTCAAGTGGCCCCAGAGATTTAAAGGGCATAGTTCCCGTAAGGGGAGGCCATGGGGGTTCAGTGGTAGAAGCCTTTCCTTCCATGGGTGAGATCTGAGTTTGAGTCCTGGCCAATGTACCTCAAGCACAGCCACCACCATCTGACAGTGGAAGCTTGCATGTTGCCAAGATGCTGAACAGGTTTCAGCAAAGCTTCTAGCTAAGACAGGCTAGGAAGAAAGGCCTGGGGATCTACGTGGGAAAATCAGCCAGTGAAAACCCTGTGGATCACAAGGGTCTGATCCTCACCCAGCCACAGAGACGGTACAGGACTGCGCGGTGTTTGGCTCCGTTGCGCGTGGGGTCGCCATGGTCAGATGCTGACTCAACAGCAGCGAACAGCAACGAAGTATAAGTGCTGCGTCAGATTTTTTTTTAATTTTTTTAATTTCCCAGTTGGAATTTGTTTTTCACCGGAAAGGGAAGAAAATCGCATTTTTCCCGGCGGGCAGGATTTCCAAATTTATGAAAACTTTGAAGATCTAACACCAGTCTGGCCTATAACTGGCAAGTGGAAAGAAACCCAGAAAAGCATGTCTTCCATGAAGTCACATCCTGGCCCCACTCCCTCCTCTCTCAGGCTGGTCACGTGCCCTCTCAGCATCCTCATTTCTAAGACAAACAGAGGTGGCTTTCTGCAAGACGGTGAAAAGTGCTCCTGCTTTGGAGTGGACATATGGCCATGGTGCCAAGTACCTGCTCCAACATTCAGTCGCTCTGCAACTCTGGACAAGGCTCTCTGTTGTTGTTCTTAGGTGCCGTCAAGTTGATGGCAGGGTAGACTTGGTGTGGGGAAAATAGCCTTCTCACCATGGTGTTGAGAGGATTACACAAAATAACACAATGGAAAGCACATTTCCTGACATCCTGCAGAAATTCAACATGTGGCTACTAATAACCACCGCCTGTGGTAAACAGAGTCCCGGGCCAGTGTAAGTGCTCAACGCTCTTAGTTGAAGGTTTGAGTCCACCCAGAGGCATCTCAGTAGAAAGGCTTTGCAATCTACGTCTGAAAAACCTATGTAGCACAGTTCGACTCACACACATAGGAAGTGAGAATCAACTCCATAGCCGCTGGTTCCGGTTGCCTGTGTTCATAGGAGTGGTGAGAGCAGAGGTCCTTGCCTTATTTCCATCTTAAGGAGAAAGCACTCGGTCTGAATTGTGATGTTAGCTGTAGGTGTTTCATAGTTTGCTACGTTCTGGGTTAACGACGTGGGAGCTAACATCTCCTGGTATTATAAGATTTTTGTGAGAACCAAAGGAAAGCATATGCATGAGGGCACTACATAGGTTGCTCGACTTTAGTTATTGGCATGAGTTAAATCCCAGAAATCAAAAGGAAAAAAACGAAGAAGAAAGGTATAGTAGAGACTGTGAAAACACGATTGCCGAGATGACGGATCACCAAAACACAACCTGAGAAGGGAATGCAATCATTTTTACTCATTAATAAAATGGACATATTTCCTCCATTTGTGACTACATGGCACTTTTGGAAATTGATCATCCGTTCAGACCCAAATACTGTCGCACAGAGACCTTTTTTATTTTTCAAAGTTTGCTGTCATTTTTAAGTCGTCCTGCACCAATCCTTCTCTAAAGAGTAAATTCTGAGGCAAGCCCAGAGTCCATTGTTTTGGGTATTCAGTGTCCCTTCTGTATACTCAGCAGTCCATGAGAAATTGATGTCTGTGCGCACTCGGTGCAGGGAAAACGCCCACCTAGTCCCAGACCCATATTAAGACCAGGTATTTAAAAAGGGAAAAAAGTTACTATCGAGTCAGTTCTGATTCACGGCGACCCCACGTGGGTCAGATCAGAACTGTGCTCCATAGGGTTTTCAGTGGCTAATTTTGGGGAAGTAAATCACCAGGCCTTTCTTCTGAGGCACCTCCAGGTGGATTTGAACCACCAACCTTTCAATTAGTAGCCAAGCACTTGTTTGCACCCCTCACGGCTTCCTGAGGAAGCATGCTTTCCCTTGGAATCAGTCTCTTTTCCAGGGTCACATTCCATCCCAGCAGAGAAACGTTCGGACTTGTTTGCACACAGGAATTTGGTCCTGTCCACTGTCTTACTGCCCTGGTGAGAACTGGCTTTCAAATCTATACGTTTTTCCCTTCCTACGTAGTTGGGAAGAAAAAGCTCTTCTTTCCTTAAAAGAAAAAAAAAAAATTTTTTTTTTTTAAAGAAGGAGAGAAAAATCCCTTTGATGTTGAAATTTTCATTTGTGATTCAGAAACCTCCGTGCCCCCCAGAGTAATTTTGAATTCAAAGAGAAACTTGTTTGATAGGGTTTTGCCTGCCTTTGTGTGTGTGTTGGGGGAAGGGAGAGCTTTTTTTAACCATGATCAAACACAGATATAAAAGCACTATAATTAGCTAACTCAGCGCTGTGCTATCCAAGTGGAGCTCATTTTTCATTTTCAACCTTCCTAGGGCCATGTCTTCGTGCCTTTATAAAATGCCCCACTTTCAGTCAAACGTGCTGTCTTCATAACTCTTTCTGTGTGATCAGTTGGATTTGTCAGGCCATGGCGAAGGTTACTAACAGGAAAGCATGCTAATTAGCAGTTGCAATCCAGAAATGCGTAGCCCCCTCAAAACAGGTGCCAAAAGGTGAAAGAGCCTAGCTTCCGATGCCACCTGGACAATGTTTGATAAGGCAGTGGGAGAAGCGGAGCCAGGGCCACCACAACTCAGGCGGCAGGTGTGTCTGAGGGAGTTGCTCCACTGGGTATTTCTGCAAGGGATCCTAGGCTCACGCTGGACAGAAGCCTTCCCAGCATCGTGGTGGAGCTCCAACAGCAAGCCCTGGGAGCCAAGGATGAAGGTGACAGAGGCATTTGCAAAAAGTGCACACAGGAGGAAAGCAAGACACTTTGGGTTTCAGGAATGTACAGCAGCACCTAAACGCTGGGGAAAATTGGTGTGTAATTGCAGGCAGAGAGAATTCCCCTAAAACTTCCCCACGACGGGCGCGCAAAGCACCAGGAAGAAACAGTGCGCATTCAGACTCAGAGGCACCTGAGAGACAGAAAACTCGGAAGACTGAAAGCTGATGGGCTAACCCATCTAAAGGGCTGCCAAGATGCTGCTCTGCAGAGTACTGGGAGAGAACTCAGGCCACACTGGCGACTGGACCTGAGGAGGGGCTGGCAGTTAAAAACAAAACCAGCCCACATGGCATTAGAACTTTGAGGTCCAACATTTGCCAGCTCAACATTTATGGAGTGGAATTTAGTCTGTTTTCTGTAGCAATAATTATAAAGTCCTAAATTGCTTTAGGTGTGGACAAAAACAAGCATTTGGACCAGCTGACAGCAGAGTCAGTATTTTAATGTCACCAGAATGGAACCTTTGCCAGAAAGGGTTCCAATTAAGGCCTAGTCCTCTGGGGAGATTTCCTAATTTTCTGCAGGCTTTCCCACTAAAGCTTTCTCCAGGCTTTCCCTCTAAAGCTTTCTCCGTGTTCCTAAAGGGGGCAGTACTCTTGGAGATGATGGGAAGACAAAGACAGGTAGGCTGGGTGTTAGTACAATTAGGAGGACTCCAGGGAGGTTTAAACACCAACCCAATGCGTGCTGATTTAAGATCAGCCCAGAAGACAATTTGTGCCACAGGGCTGTACCCTGTTCAAAACCTTCACCAACCTGGAATGAGCCTGAGGAGGCACACTGAGCAAAATTGAGAGGAGCTGGAAGGAAGAAAATATATATCAGAATATAGAATAAAAATGTGAAAAGAAATGTCCATGTAAACTGTCATAATTGTTTATGTTTTTTGCCGTTACTAGGGGCCATCGAGTCAATTTCAAGTCAGAGCGACCCTGTGTGAAGGAGTAGAACTGCCTCACAGGGTTTTCTAAGCTGTAATCTTTACAGAAGCTGATTGCCAGTTCTTTGTCCCACAGACCATCTGCATGAGTTTGAACCATCAACCTTTTAGTGAGCAGCTGAGTACTTAACTGTTACACCACCAGAGCTCCATAATTGTGTATGAGAAGGCTTAAAATATGAATAAACACAAAATTATTCACTTAAATGTGAAAAAGCCTAGGGGACAACTCTAGGAAGGCAGTGAAGGAAAGAATGGGATTTCCCAACAGGACATGTGAAAAAGACGCGGGGATTTCTGGTGTGAGTAAGCTAAAAATGTAATCACGCCATTTCCCTGCTTAAAAGGGCTTCCCACTGGCCTTAGCAGAAGGCAGAGGCCTTGTCTAAACTCGCAGATTCTTCAAGACTGGGTAGGTTCCAGCTCTGTGGCCTCATCTTAACGTTCTTGCCTGTTACTATTGGGTCCAGTCACACAGGACTCCTTTCCATCATAAGATATTCCACGCCCTCCTCACCTGTGGGACTTTGCACAGTAACACTCCCCACGGCTCACTCCCACCCTTGCTTCACCAGGCGAGCACCTACACAGCATTTGAGTCTTAGCTTGAACACTGCTTCCTCAGGGAGGCTTCCAGCACCCACTGAACCAGATTCCAGCTCCAGATTCTATAGCCCATAACTCTCCAGGCCCTCCTTTTCTAACACTCATCCCTGTGACTGCACCATCAATGTGAATCTTCCCCTCACCAGACCGTACACTCCATACAAGCAATGGCCATATCTGTCTTGTTCACCACTCTATCCCCAGTACCTGGCACATCACAGCTCTCAACTACTAGTTCATAGAAATTGATTATAATTATTAGTGCAATGTAGTTGCCAAGAAAGCACGGTGGTCTCGAGATGTGTCGAAAGACATATATTTTCTATGACAAAGGAGGTCACAGACATGCCCCTTTTGCACCAGTCAGACCACATACCAGGGTTCATGCTGGGTCCCACACCAAGATGGCGCTGAAGTGATGAAGGAACTAGAAAGCACGTCCTACTAGAAACAGTTAAACGAATGGAGCGCATTTAGCCCGGAGATGAGACTTAGGGAAATTATGGCTGTTGGATGCAAGTATCTGAAGGACTTTTACATGGCAAAGGGCATGTCTACTCTGCAGAGAGAAGCAAAGGTGTGCAGCGGCTGAATGGACAACCTCATGATACTCCCTTTTGATGAAAGTTTTCAACCTTAATCTTCACAGCCACTCAGCAAGGGATCCAGTGTTGGCTGGTGTTATGGACTGAACTGTGTTTCCCAAAAAGATATATTGAAGTCCTCACCCATTTACCTGTGAATGTCACCTTGTTAGGGGGAATAGGGTCTTTTTTGGAAGATATTCACAGTTAAGTTAATAAGGTCACGCTGGAGTAGGCTGGGTCCTAATTGTATATGACTGGCGTCGTATAAAAGAAGGCAGACACAGAGACAGAGCCACGCAGGAAAAGACACCATGTGAAGATACACCTACAAGCAGCAAAGGAACGCCAAGGATTGCTGGCTGCCATTAGAATTTAGGAGAGAGGCACAGAACAGTTCCTATCTTTTAGCCTTCTGAAGGAATCAACATGGCAGATATCCTGATTTGGACCTCTAGCCTCCAGAACTGAGAGATAATTTCTGTCCGTTAAAGCCCCCCACTTTGTGATATGTTGTTATAGCAACTCTAGGAGACAAAGACAGTTTCTCCCTCTTCCAGCTTGGAGGCTCCATGCTTCTCCATCCCATCATTCTCAGACCTAAAGACCTCATCAGCTGGACAAGAGAGTCGGACCAAGTCCAGCCAGCTGTAGCATTCTCTAAGTTCTGTGCTGGGTGGGCAATGATTGGGGCTTATCCATTAAGTTGAGATTGAAACTGGCCACTCGAAACCATTCTCAACACTCAGAGGAGAATTTCTTACAATAGCACTTTTGGGTCTGGTTTCTGAAAATCAATATTTTATGAAGAAAATGATCAATTGGCATCCAAATCCCTAACAAAAAAAAAAAAAAAAAAAACATGTACCCATGCTCATCAAGTCATAGGGAAGGCATTAGGTTCCAGGAAAGTTGGTCCATCTCTGCTACCTTCTGGTCTACGAGGATGAAGACCCGTGGTGTACAACGAGGGAGCATCTTCAGGGGGGTCCAAGTGCTGGTAATGGTCACAGTGAGAGAAGCAGAAGAACATTCTGTCTTGGAATCATGGAAATCTTATAATTTACCTCCCCATTTCTCTCCCCACTTCTGCACAGAAAATGGAAGCACTGGAAATCACGTTTAAATTTTAGAACAAAATTCTCTTTCAGGGATCCAGCATTTTCCTCTCCCCAAAACATTAGCCTCCATTTAAGCCCTGGCGAGTTGCTGGTCATTTCCCTATTAGCCTTGTCTTGCAGTCTGCATGCCTGCCACCTTCTTAAAAGCCCATACACCTGACCCAGGAGATTGCTTTCTCTCTCCACTCATTCACTGAAGTGTTAAAAGGGTACCTTCTCTTCTAAGATCCATTTCTCTTTTCTTTCCCTTTCTGAGGTCCCTCCTCCCCATTTGTAACAGCCCCTAATACGCACCCCATTTGATTTTCCTTACTCAGCTTGAAACCCTCTCATTCTAATTACCTTTTCAGTTTTCTTATATTTCTCCCTGGAGATGTCTCAATTAGTGTACTTTTTCATGCTGCCTGTCACCTCTGCACCGCAAGCTGGGTCTCACTCCAACTGAAGCCACGCAGAAAATAAATGAGGAGCTGTTCTGGACGGCCGGGCCGAAGGTGGGGTTACTTTACAAACTTCTGCACCTTTAATTGATGATAAATGGACAGGAAAGTTGCCTTATTAGTACAGCAGCCCTGATTTGGTTGGCACGCAGCGTCCTTTCATTACTCAAAGATACAGAAAAGGCAAGCCAGGCTAGTCCTGGGTGAGGAACTTCTACTCAGAGAGGGAGAGCCAAGGCTAATTAACATAGTTCTGGTCAAAGTCAGAAATTAACTCGCCTCTTTAAGACCACAGCTAAAAATGCCACTTGTCTTCGCTGTAATTACACTTATAGGTAATTATACCCACAGTATACGGAAAGTTAAATGGATGTAGGCCTTTCTCCCCCACCACATAACTCCTTTCATTCTAACCCTGTCTAAAGACTAAACAAAAATAAAGGTGACTGCCACAGTATATTTCTTTCATTAATGAGTGCTTTGTTGTCTTAAGGCTTCTCTAGAAAGCTCCAATTGTGTGGTGTTTGTTCCTTCAGTCCCTTGGGAATCCAGAGCCCTTATCTGAACCTTTCAGAATTAAGAAACACACAGAAGGTCAGTTGTACTTAAAAGCATTTCCCAGCCACTAATATCTGTGCTGGTCTATCAAGGAATGTTTAAAGAACAAGAACCAGGGAATCACTATCCCCTTTTCTCCTTGGCTGTGGAGTAAAGTTTAGATATTGCTGCCACATCACACCTAACCGAAACCAGTGTGCACCCCTTCCCACCACTCTTCTATGACTGTCGTCTTTCTGAGGACCTCAGGGGTCCAAAGAGATAAGAATGTGCACACTGAAGAGTGGCATTTAGCCCCTTTTTAGCTGGAAATACGCACGTGTATCCTGGACCCAGGATGCTAGCACAGGGCTCATTAGCAGTGGTCTGGCTGGGTCCCAGCACTCCACAGGCCGCAGGGAGAGAGGATGGGAGAGCCCCTTTAGAATTCCACAGTTCCCAGGAGTTCTGGCAGGCTCTTCAACTAGTCCCATAAATTAGCCCCTGAAGAATCTAAAGGGTACTCATTGGAAAGTCTCCAGTGGTGACTTCTCTGAAGAGTTCAAGGATGGGCCAAGAGCATCCTTTGGGGTTCCCACTTGAGTCCATTTCCCATCACTGCTTCATCGTCTCTTGTCTTCCCATTGTCAGGAATTTTTCTTTCTGCCATCCACCCCCAAATGCACCCCCCTCCATTTTGACCTCCTTCATCCCTTTACAGATTGCCCAATTGATAATGAAGCTTCTGTTGAAATATCAACTTAGGCTTGTCTCAATTTCCACATGCCTTTCTGTGTAATGCTCTGGAGCCACACTGCAGCCAGGAAGTGGTGTTCTTCTCTCCAGTGGAAGACAAAACCTCTGACTTCCATCTCACTGGGCTGAGTGATTCCAGTGAAGAATTCCAGAGTGAAACACTACACATCTCTACTCACACATTTACTGGAGAATTACTTGTACAGCCTTCTCATAAAGCAATTTGGCAGTATGTATTAAGGGCAATAAAAATATTAACTGTGAAACTTTCATGAGGAAATAATCTTAAATTCAGAAAAATGTTCAATACAGTGCAATAATATTACACAAAACAGCAGTGAGGAAAAAAGAAAATAACCTAAGTGTTCAGAATTGGAGAATGTTCAGATTAGTAAATGGCATATTCACTTGATGCATTACAATGTGACCACTCAAAAGGATGGTTATGGAGACTGTGGAAACCTGAACAAGTGGTTATCATATTAGATTAAAAAAATCAGAACAGAAATCGGAAAAAACCAACACGATCACAACAGTCACACCACAACACTAATAGTGACTGTGTTAACAGGGTGGGATCATGGCTGATTTTTTCTCTTTCTGCTCTTTTCCAAAATCTCTGCAATGGATTTATATTCCTGCTAATAAAAAACCAATGTTAATCTGATATGAAAAAGAAAAAATGCATAACTCTTGTGAACGTGAACCTTATGAGCCTGTCAAATGAATCTAAATCTGGCCCCGTGGCTAATGGCTCTGCCCTTGCTCTGGGGTTGCTGAGACCTGCCAGGAGGCAGCTCTGCTGCTGACAAGCTGATGACCTCCTGGGAATCACTTAACTCTCTGAGCTCCAATTTCTTCATGAAAAAGAAACACACCTTCCTTGTGGATGGTGTCACGATTTTTGTTAGTGTCTGTTGTGGATCGAATTGTGTCCCCCAAAAAAGATACACTGAAGCCCTACCCCCTTGTACCGAGGGATATACCTTGTTTAGAAATAGGGTCTTTGAATATGTTATCAGTTAGGTTTACAGGAGGTCACACCTGAGTAGGGTGGGTCCTAATCCCATCAAAGTGCTGTTCTTGTAAAATATATATATATATATATATATATATATATATATATATATATATATATATATATATATATATATACACTAAAAAAAAAAAAAAAACACAGAGAGGCAGACAGCAAGTGCTTCATGTGAGGATGACGTTGTGCTATAGCCACAGAAAGCCTGGAGCTACCAGAAGGTAGGAGAAAGACAGGGAATAGAGGCTCCCTCAGGGCCTCAGAAGGAAGCAACACGGCAAACACCCTGATCTCAAACTCCCAGGCTTCAGAACTGTGAGGTAATAAATTTCTGTTCTTATAAGCCACCCACTTTGTCATACTTTGTTACAGCAGTCCTAGCAAACTGACAGTGCCCACAGCTCCACTCACACAGATTCTCCTTCTACCTCCTGAGCTATCCCTTCCCAGTCTCCTCCATGGAATCCTTTTCCTCTGTCCACCCATTTAATGTAGAGCTCTGCCAGGATTCTGTCTGCTGCCTCTCGCTCTTCCCCATGTCCAAGGTGTCAGTGACACATTCCCAGTTCGTCTACAATATCCCAGGCCTCCTAAGCCTTGTACCTGAATTTCCAGTTTCTTGCATTGTGGTGGTTTATATGTTGCTATGATGCTGGAAGCTCTGCCACCAGTATTTCAAATACCAGCAGGGTCACCCATGGTGGACAGGTTTTAGGGGAGCTTCCAGACTAAGGCAGACTAGGAAGAAAGGCCTGATGATCTACTTCTAAAAATTAGCCAATGAAGACCCTATGCATCACAATATATGATCTGATATACTGTTGGAATATCACCCCTCTAGACTGGAAGACACTCAGAACACCCAGTGGCTGCAACAAGGTACTCATGCATACCAATGATCATGAAGATGGCACAGGACCAGGCAAGGTTTCCTTCTGTTGTACCTGGGGTCGTCATTTACCAGAGCCAACTTGACAGCAGCTAACAACAACAATAGCCTGGATATCTGCACTCAGCATCTTCAAAGTGGAACCCACATGTCTCCCCTATGTAGACCAGCTTCTCACCCACCTTCTCTATCTGACAACAGTACCACCACTCACTTTCTTGGCCCACATCAGAAACCTGAGGTTCCACGTGGTTCTGACCTCATCATCTATGACAGGATCTGCTGACTAGTTAGTGCGTCATCTCTCCAGTCATCCCCTGAGCTATCTCCAGATAGAATCTTTCTAAAGGACAAATCGGCTGCATCCTTCCCCACCCAATACCAGCAGGTGCTTTCTGTTCACATGCAGGGGAAACCCCAGGTCTACATCATGACTGCTCACAAGACCCTCCCTGTTTTCTGGCCCTCTCACTTCTCCCCACACTCACCCTGGAGGGCAGCCAAACTGGATCCTTGGGGCTCTGGTTGCTGACCCCCCTTGCCTTGCTCAGCTCTCCTCAGCCTGGTCCACCTGCTGCCTCCACCAATGACAAGGCCACCCTGGATAATGCAGACTGTGCTATGATGACCCCAATGATCCTGCCTCCCCACAAACCCCAACTGCCCATGTTACCTGGAGCCCCCGCTGGGCACACAGCCCCTTCCTGCTCTCCTCCCGTGTTCTTCCCATGAGATTCCAGACTTCCTTTTAGAAACGTCTGGTCCAGTGCCAGAGTGGGTCTGTGCTTTCTAGATGATGCTGCATTTTCTGAAATCCTGGGTTGCACATACCCTCAGTGGTGGACTCCTCTCAGCAGAGCCTTCATCGGAGATGCAGCCAGAGTCTTATGACTTATGGGATGCTCCCCTCAAGGAGCTGCTCCAGGGAGTTGTCAAGTTGCTGTCTACACTAGGATGTACCTCTCATTCCCTATCGACCAGCAGAAAAGATGGAGAAGCAGGGCCTAGCTCCTTCCCTGGGACCTTCTCCTATGTCCTGGGTACCATTGGCCCAGGGGTATCAACAACTGAGGTGGGGGCTTCACTGCCTCAAATGCTTTGAGGCTGGGGCACAGGGCAAGAGAAGGGAAAATTCTAGCTCAGGAATGCTCAGGTCACATAACGGGCTCATTCTAGCCACTTCGGTTTTGATTCAAATGCCCCCCTTTTCCAATCCTCCTTTTTCTCTATTAAATGACCCTGTTCTGTTTGTTTATAACACTTGTAACACTCTGTATCATCTTAATTATGTGTCTCTGTTATTCCTCACTGTGCCTGGCACACAGTAGGAGCTCAAATACTTGTCCATAAATAAAAACAGTAGTCCCCAACCCATCCTCAGTATCACTTTCCAAGGTTTCAGTTACGGGTGGTCAACCGTGGTTCAAAAATGTTAAATGAGTACATAGCTTGATGAAATCTCATGCCGTCTCACTCCGTCAGTCACATAACTTTTATTACAGTGTATTACTATAATTTTCTATTTTATTATTATTGTTGCTAATCTCTTACCGTGCCTAATTTATGAATTAAACTTTATCATAGGTATATATGTATAGGACAAATCATTGTATTATATTGTTCAGTACTATCCAAGGTTGCAGGCATCCATGGAAGGTCTTGGAACGTAGATAAGAGGGGATAAGCAGATAACAGGGGACTACTCTGTTCACTGTCCCCTGAAAACATGTTTCTCTCGTGACGAGGCTTTTACCTCTGTTGCGTCTTCTCTCAGATGGACCCTTATTTCCCCTGTCCACTCAAGAAACTTCTACTTATCCTTCAAAACCCAAATCAACCCACATTCCTCAGGGATACTTTCTCTGCTCTTATTCCCCAAGCAGGGCTCCTATTGTCCCCTCTGCAATCTGCTATCACCATATCCACCCCTCAGTTGCAGCACTTCACACATGATATTATAACTTCTTTTATTTTACACCAAGCCTTAAGGAGACTATGAAATTTGTCAGGCCAATGTGTCTTATTAGGGCATCCCAGGACCTTGGGCAGCATCAGTCACAAAGCAGGTGCTGAATAAGCATTTGCTGAAGGCGGAAGGTGCTGGCTCAGATGGGGACATTACCCCTTCATGAATGCAGAGTGCTAGGGGCATTCTTACCTTCTAGGTCACACAAGTAAGTAATAGTGAGGAGATTACAATCTGAGGCCCCGCAATGCTTTAGCCAGCAATCACTGCTTTAAAAATGTCAGTTACCTTAAAGAGTTGACTCTGCCCACCCTATAGGCTTGTTTACACAGTTCAAATCTTTTCTTTAAAGATGCAAAGGGAAACTTCAACCTCCCCCTGGTCCAAATTTCAGTTTCTAAAATAGGTCTTAAAGTGGAAAAAGCTACTTGCATCATCCTTCCTGAAAACATTCTCCCTCATCGAATATGCTTCCTTGGGGTGCTCCTCAGGATGTGACCAGCACCCTTCCACTCGGGCGCAGCAGTGTGTCTAGTGGAAATGGTATGGGCTTTGAAACAAGACAGAGATGTGCTCAGATTTGCCCCTTGTACAACTGCACAGGTTGCTTAACCTCTCCGAGCCTCAGTTTCTCATCTGTAAATGGGGATAATAACACCCACCTCAAAGGTTCTTTGTGAAGAGTAAATGTAACACGCACGAATCTATGAGCTATCTAACTTAAAAGTCATTTTTCTTCATTTCCTTTCCTGTATTAAATTCCCTGAAAACAGCCTACTCCCTCATCACAGGGTTTTCACCCCTGTTTCTTCTTCTGCCTGATGGGCCCTTACTTCCCATGGCCACTCAAGAACCTTGAGTGTACCCCTGGAGATGTGTCCACCCCCAGAGAGCCCTGCATTTGGGCAATGCTACCTATTCATAAGCAAAAAACAGACAAACACAACCTATTCATTAAAAAAAAAAGCTGTTGCCGTCGAGTCGATTCCAACTCATAGCGACCCTATAGGACAGAGTAGAACTGCCACCATAGAGTTACCCCTAAAAAAAGAGGAGACTTCAGCCAGGGTTTCTTGACTGTAGCACTGTTGACATTTGCACCAGGTAAATCTTTGTTGTGGGGGCTATCCTGTGCACTGTAGGATGTTAGCAGCATCCCTGGCCTCTACCCACTAAATGTCACTAGTACTCTCCCCCGTCCCCCCATTCATGACAATCAGAAATGCCTCTAGACATTGCCAGTGACCCTTGGGGGCAATATTGCCCACAGTTGAGACATCACCAATAAGAAAATTTGCTCGGTTTTCCCTAAGGACCTGTTCTGAACAGTCCTGGAACCCCATGTGGCAAGGTCCATGCCAGTCAGGAGGTCACACGTCAGGATGAGAGGGGACATGTGCTTGCCCACTGCTGTCAATGGCAATCTTGTTCTCTCAAACCAAAGAGTGAATCACGCCTTCTCACGACAATCAACACCCCCATCACGCTGTTTACTTGGGCCTCCAGTCCAGGTGCAGACCTCTGTGCCGGGTGTGGGGGCTACTACAGTGAGTAAGTCCCTGCTGTCATGAAGTGTATACTCTAGTAGAGGCCACAGACAACAGCAAATGGATGGACAACAAAACGGTGGGTAAAAATTAATGACATGAATACCACTAAAGCAGCACTGTAGTGGCTTCCTTGTTGCTGAGATGTTGAAAGCTATGCCACCAACATTTCAAATACTAGCAGGGTATCCATGGTGGACGGATTTCAGAGAAGCTTCCAGATTAAGACAGACAAGGAAGAAAGGCCTGACAATCCACTTCTGAAAATTAACCAGTGAAAGTCCTATGGATCACAAGAGGATATTATTCGATAGAGTGCTGGAGGATGAGCCCCTAGGTTGGAAGACCCTCAAAATACAGAGGTCACAACAATGGACTCCAGCATGCCAATGATCGTGAGGATGACACAGGACCATGCAGTGTTTTGTTCTATTGTATGCGGGGTCACCATGAGTCAGGCACCGACTCACCGGCAGCTAACAACAACAACAACAACAAACAGGGCTAGGGAGCCTTCCAGTGAGAGGGTGCCCACTTGGGAAGGACTGCACCTGGCTCTCCTGCTGTGAGTGGACCGCTGCAGAGATGTGTGCACCCCAGAGAGCCCTGCATTTGGGTAACGACAGAGGAGGGCCTCCTACTCACAGTCAGTAAGTTTGTTTGAGAGGCAGGAGGGCTCTTCCTGGAAACGAAAAGTCTGTATCACGCCATTTCCATCCTGTAGCAGGTTAGTGGCACCGAGCTCTCAAGTCATCTTAGGGAGAAAACCTGCAAAACACACTAGAGTACATGAACCTCCATTCCTCCTGGTTCATTCAGTATAAAGGCTGTTATAGCCACAGCTACACTGTTTTAAAAAAAGGGAGAGAGACGTGGAATGCAACCTTTAGCTGCCTTTCAGCAGTGGGATTATGGGTGGTTTTTACAAATTCATTATACTTTTCTTTATTGTTAAAAATTGTCTGCAAGGAGCATTACTTCTTATAATTACAAAGTTTCAAAACTTTCATTTTTTTTAATGGGGCGGGGTGTAACACGGTGCCTGGTTTGATCCTGATTTATAACCAAGGCTTCTCATCCGATGGAGTAGGTTGCCACAGGAGGGAGGTGATTTACAACAGAGCTTTCTAATGTTTAAACATACAACCGAGACATGGAATTGTTAAAACCTGAATGGTTGGGCCCAACCCAGAGGAGCCCTTAAAGTGGGGAGTGTGAAAATGGACTGTACTTTAAAAACTCTTTTGATCTGAAAGACTCTGGTGTCTTCTTTTGAAAATACTACAATTATAATTTATCATGTAAATCCTTCTTAATTTGCAAATTATTGACCCCAGAGCCACAGAGCTCCTCCCAGGCATCACAGAAGTCCATTGTGGGGGTATATTGCTCCCCAGTCCCAGAGCCCAACAAAGGGGGACCTCCCTGCCTTCTTTGTCCCAAGTGCATTTGTGAATTTTTCTTAGAAACAACATGGCTCCCCATAACCGGTAGCCATTGGACTCAGGAGAACAGCTCTGTCATTTATGTTCTTCCCCTCACCTGCAGATTCACAGTACAGTCTCATGGGCAAAAACGCACTCTGAAACATGGAAGGCAGAGGGAGGAGGGACAAACCACTGGCCCCTTCGGATTTCTCTGGCAGTTTTTCTGTGCCAGGCAGGTGTGTGGCTGGGGGACGGAGCACTGGGCCTTTGGGATGGCCACAGAGTCAGAGTCCCCATGGTGTGCTGCAGCCCAGGCTGGGGATGCTGGCCGCTCTCAGAGGCCTCTACTCCTATTCTCCCAAACAGAGTCTCCCCCAGGAATGGCATCTGTGGTATATTAGCTTCCTAATGGTTGTTGTTGGGTGCCAACAAGTAAATTCTGACTTACAGCAACCCCATGTGACAGAGTAGAACTGCCCCTACTGGGTTTTCTTGGCTGTAATCTTTACAGAAGCAGAGCTACTGGTTAGGTTTGAACTGCCAATCCTTCTGTTAGCAACCAAGCACTTAATCACTGCATCACCAGATCCCAGTGGTGCCTTGCCACAGTAAACTACCACACGCTCGGTGGCTTATAAGAACCAAAATGCATTGTTTCACATTTCCGGAGGCTACACATCCAAATCAGGGTCTCGGTCATATTGGTTCCTTCTGAGGACTCTGAGGAAGGACCTGTTCTACACTTCCCTCCTATCTCCTGGTGGCTCTCAGCAATCCTTGGCATTCTTTGGCTTGGAGCTCTGCCTTCTACAGTCTCTGCCTCCTTTATCACATGGCCATACTGTGTGTCTACCTGTGTGTCTCTTCTGTTTTATTAGGATACCATTCAGACGGGATTAGGACCCACCCTACTCCAGTATGACC
Source organism: Elephas maximus indicus (assembly GCF_024166365.1). Taxonomy (NCBI): domain Eukaryota; kingdom Metazoa; phylum Chordata; class Mammalia; order Proboscidea; family Elephantidae; genus Elephas; species Elephas maximus. Next base: position 89,546,535 of record NC_064831.1, read on the forward strand.
TCGTATTAACTGTTAGCATCTTCAAAGACCTTATTTCCAATCAGGGTCACATTCACGGGTACAGGTGTTGTTAGAACTTCAGCATATCTTTGGGGGGACAAATTTCAGACCATAACAGGTGGTCACAAGGCCACATGTCTCTGCCTCTGGCCACTTCCCCATGGCTCGCTAGCCTGGGGGACCCCGTTATGGAAGCTGGTGCTCCTCTCTGCCTGCCCAAGTGGGCATCTGTGTATCCCTTGGAGCCATCTGAATTCAGAGGCTCAGAGGCACTGCTCTCTGACTCCCATGCAGCATCCCAGCTTCTAGTCTGCATGGGGCTGTTAAGAACATAATTATTTTCAGAAGTGTTATCCTGATGCGCTTCAGAGGAAAAAAAAAAAAGAAAAGCTCAGTACAAATGATGGCTGGCTCTGCAAAGGCTGCTGGCATGAAAGAGAGAAAAATCAATTCTTTTTATTACGGTTTTCTGTTTCCCTACTTTTGTTTCCCCTCTTTTTTGCTGATGGTCAGAAAGAAAGTAAAATGAATCTGCTTTCTAAAGATGATCAGTTGTGATTTAAATTTCTTGCCATTCATTGCTTTTTTGGTGGAGGGTGAAGAGGCAGGCCGACTTGACCCTGATAATTATTTTAGCTTGCTCTACCCAGCAGGACACACCATCAATTGCTCATACGCAAGTTCAAGTTGAAGTTGAAGAAAATTAAAACTAGTCCACGACAGCCAAATTACAACCTTCAGTATATCCCACCTGAATTTAGAGACCATTTGATGTATTCAACACTGATGACCAAAGACCAGACGAGTTGTGGGTTAATATCAAAGACATCATACATGAAGAAACCAAAAGGTCATTTAAAAGGCAGGAAAGAAAGAAAAGACCAAAATGGATGTCACAAGAGACTCTGAAATTTGCCCTTAATCAAAGAGTAGCTAAAGCGAATGGAAGAAATGGTGAAGTAAAAGAGCTGAACAGAAGATTTCAAAGGGCAGCTCGAGAAGACAAAATAATTTAATGAAATATGCAAAGATCTGGAGTTAGAAAACCAAAAGGGAAGAACACACTTGGCATTTCTCAAGCTAAAAGAATTGAAGAAAAAATTCAAGCCTCAAGTTGCAATATTTAAGGATCCTATGGGCAAGCTGGTCTTTTCAAAAGCCTTATATGCATGCAAAAGCTGGACAATGAATAACGAAGACTGAAGAAGAATTGATGCCTTTGAATTATGGTGTTGACAAAGAATATTGAATATACCATGGACCGCCAAAAGAATGAACAAATCTGTATTGGAAGAAGTACAACCAGAATGCTCCTCAGAAGCAAAGATGGTGAGACTACATCTCACATACCTCAGACATGTTATCAGGAGGGATCAGTCCCTAGAGAAGGATATCATGCTCGGTAATGTAGGGGGTCAGCAAAAAAGAGGAAGACCCTCAAAGAGCTGGATTGACACAGTGGCTGTAACAATGGGCTCAAGCGTAACAATGATTGTGAGAATGGCGCAGGATCGGGCAGTGTTTCCTTCCGTAGTACATAAGGCCACTATGAGTTGGAACTGACTCAATGGCACCTGATAACAATATGGGCAAAATACTGAATGATGTAGGAAGCATCAAAAGAAGATGAAAGGAATACACGGAGTCATCACACCAAAATGAATTGGTCAATGTTCAATCATTTCAGGAGGTAGCACACTATCCAGAACTGAAGGTATCTAATGAAGAAGTCCAAGCTCCACTGAAGGCATTGGAAAAAAACAAGGCCCCAGGAACTGACAGAATACCAATTGAGATGTTTCAACAAACAGATGCAAGGCTCAAGGCACTCACTTGTCTATGAAAAGAAATTTGGAAGACAGCTACCCAGCCAACCAACTGGAAGGGGTCCATGTTTGTGCCCACTCCAAAGAAAACTGAATCAACATAATGTGGACATTATAGAATAATATTATTAATATCACATGCAAGAAAAATTTTGCTGAAGGTAACTCAGAAACAGTTGCAATGTATATCAACAGGAAACTGCTAGAATTTAAAGCCAAATTTAGATGAGAACATGGAACAAGGGATATCATTGCTGATGTCAGATGGATCTTGGCTGAAAGCAGAGAATATCAGAAAGATGTTTACTTATATTTTATTGACTATGCAAAGGTATTCAACTGTGTGGACCATAACAAATTATGAATAACATTGAGAAGACTGGGAATTTCAAAACACTTAATTGAACTCATATGGAACCTGTACATAAACCAAGAGGCAGTCATTCGAACAGAACAAGGGGACACTGTGTGGTTTAAAATCAGGAAAGGTGTGTGTCAGGGTTGTATTTTTCACCACACTTAATCTGTACGTTGAGCAAATAATATAAGAAGCTGGACTATATGAAGAAGTACTGGGCATCAGGATTGGAGGAAGACTCATCGTAAACCTGCAATATGCAGATGACAAAACCATGCTTGTTGAAAGCAAAGAGGACTTGAAGCACTTACTGATGAAGATTAAAGATTACAGCCTTCAGTATGGATTACACATTAACATAAAGAAAACAAAAATCCTCACAACTGGACCAATAAGCAACATCATGATAAATGGAGAAAAGACTGAAGTTGTCAAGGATTGCATTTTACCTGGATCCACAATCAACACCCATGGAAGCAGCAATCAAGAAATCCAACGGTGTACTGCATTGGGCAAATCTGCTGCAAAAGACCTCTTTAAAGTGTTAAAAAGAAAAGATGTCACTTTGAGGACTAAGGAGAGCCTGACCCAAGCCATGGTATTTTCAATCACCTCATGCGCGTGGGAAGGCTGGGCAATGAAAAAAGAAGACCAAAGAAAAATTGAAGCCTCTGAACTATGGTGATGGTGAAGAATACTGAATATGCCATGGACTACCAGGAGAGCGAGCAAACATATCTTGGAAGAAGTACAGCCAGAACGCTCCTTAGACGTGAGGATGGTGAGACTCTGTCTCATGCACTTTGGATATGTTATCAGGAGGGACCAGTCCCTGGAGAAGAACATCACGTTTGGTAAAGTAGAGGGTCAGCAAAAAAGAGGAAGACCCTCAACGAGATGGATTGACACAGTGGCCTACAACAATGGTCTCAAATGTAGCAGTGATTGTGAGGATGGCAGGCACCGAACCAGGCAGTGTTTCATTCTGTTATACATAGGGTCACTACGAGTTGGAACAGACTCGATGGCACCTAACAACGACAACAACCCAAGCTGGTGCACAGAGTTAATGCACTTGGCTGCTACCCGAAAGGTTGAAGGTTCAATCTACCCAGAGGTACCTAGGAAGAGAGGCCTGGCAACCTGCTTCCAAAAAATCAGCTCAGTTCTACTCCGACACATGGGGTCACCAGGAGTTGGAGTCTATTCAGTGGCAGCTACTATAGTAATATATTTCTGTTCACAATTTTCTAAAGTTGTTTTTTGTTCTTTTTTTCCCAAAAACTATCCTCCCTCAGAGCTTTCTCACTGTCACTCAACATCTGAGAGAAATTACTTCTCTTAGAATCTATTGTCCCTTTGTCTCCTGCCCAGACCATTTTATTCACAGTGCCAGGACCCAGTTCTGCTTTGCACAAGAGTGAGTGATTTCCAAGACTGTCTCCCCGATAAACTGGGGGATCCTGGAGGAAGGGGCCTCCTCCTCATCTCCTCGGGATTCTCAGTGCTGCCGAGAACCAGGCCTGGTGTATAGAGAGGGCTCCAAAGCTACCAAACGAACAGATGGAAGAGCAAGGGAGCCCTCGGATTCCTGGTGGAAACTATGTCGTGAAAACCATTTGGCTAAAATAGCACCAACAAAAAGTGTATTACTTTACCTTGCATATTCCTGATTGCTGGTAAATTTGATCCTATTTGCATGGTTTATTTGGAGCCCTGGTGGTACAGTGGTTAAGAACTCAGCTGCTAAACAAAAGGTCAGCAGCTCAAATCCATCAGCCACTCTTTGGAAACCCTATGGGGCAGCTCTGCTCTGTCCCATAGGGTTGCTACCAGAAATCAACTTGACAGCAATAGGTTTGAGTTTTTTTGTTTTGTTTCTTCTGTAAATTGCTTGTTCATATTCTTTTTCCATTTTTAGGTTGGGTTATTTGTCTCCATCTTGTTTATTTGTGGGTACTCTTTATATAATATAGAAATTAGACTTTTGTTATATTGATTAAAACAACAAAACTCACTTTTTTGATAAGAAGAAATAAGGTGAGATGATTTTCACCAGAAGCAACTGGGTGAAGTGTTGCCCAGGGGGAATAATTCTCAAGACTCCTCATGGCCTTGTAGTTGGTGCAACCACAAAGTTCCTTTCCCTCCACCAGGACTTTTGGATCCACCACATCAACCCAGAGGCACAACCACGAATGCCAGCCCCATTCTCAGCATGGCTCAGGATGGGCATAGGCCACATGGACCCTGTGGGAGTCAGGGCTAATGCTGACCTCTAAACTTCTCCCTTCCCTCCTAAAAGGTGAAGTGGACGGAATAGAGCCTTGAGAATTAAGCAGGTGTGTATTCAAATTCCACATCTACTGCTCACTAGAAGTGTAGCCAAGGACAAGTATGGAACTTCTCTATGCCTCAGCTTCCTTATCTGTAAAATGGGATGACAATGCAGAACCAACTTTTCAAGATTTTTTCCCAAGGACTGGTGCATCAGTTTCCCAAGGCTGCTGTAACAAAGTACCACAAAAGTGGTGGCTTATAACAACACATTTATTCTCCCAAAGTTCTGGATGCTGGAAGTCCAAAATCAAGGTGTGTCAGCAGGGCCATGCTCCCCCTGAAGCCTCTAGGAGGAGATCCTTCCTTGCTTCTTCCAGCTTCTGGCAACCCCAGGAGTTCCTTGGCTTGTACACCCATCACTGCAATCTCTGTCTCCTTCTTCACATGGCCATCTCCCCTCTGAGTCTCTGTTTCTGTGTCCAAATAGCCCTTTTCTTCTAAGGACTGGATTAGGACTCACCATAATTCAGTATGGCCTCACCCCACTAATTACGTCTGCAAAGACCCTATTTCCAAATAAGGTCACATTCACAGGTTCTGAGTGGACATGAATTTGGGGTGAGGGGGTGGGGAGAGGACACTCTTCAGCCCAGTACAGTTGGATACACTGTCACACTTGCCTGGTGTGAGCCTCTGTTTCCATCTCAGGAGGAGGCAGCTGGGAGAGTTTTAAAGCTGCGCATTTTATGAGAACATGAAGTGAACAAGAGGGAAAGGCTTTTCTTCCTTCTTTCATCAAGGTGCCGGATACAGGTGAGGACAGGTGGCCCGGCCCCCATGTGCCTGGCCCAGGGAAGGTGATCAGCGAACAAGTGATCCATGAGTGACCCTCCCAGCTCACAGTCCACAGGGAAGACGTACAGCTGAGGGTTATGAACACGGAGCTGTGAGGGACCAGAGTCCACCACGGTGCTTATGGGCTCATTAGAGCCACCGAGTGACTTGTTTTTCAGCTCTTGGTGCGTTTTGTCACACAGCTAAGGGCAGAGTTATAATTACAACTACAGATTTGAAACTGGTCCATTCATTTCATCACCATGGTCAAAACAAATCACCAGGCTAAATCTGTGAACGAATCTGTGTAATATCAAGAACCTTACGACTGCCCATAATTTTTGCCCGGTAACTTTACTTCTCCACCATCTGTCTATCAGTTTATCATACTGTGGTGGATTGCTCGTTGCTATGATGCTGGACCCTATGCCACTGGTATTTCAAATACCATCAGAGTCACCCATAGTGGACAGGTTTCAATGGAGCTTCCAGGCTAGTAAGAAATGTCTGGCCATCTACTTCTGAAAAAAAAATCAGCCATTAAAAACCCTATGGAGCACAGTTCTCCTCTGACACACATGGGATCGTCATGAGTCAGAATTGACTCAGTGGCAACTGGTTTATAGTGCTGGACGATGAGCTCTCTAGGTTAGAAGGCACGCGTGATGGCTGCAACAATGGCCTCAGACATGTCAGTGATCATGAAGATGGTGCAGGACCAGATAACTTTTCATTCTGTTGCACATAAAGTCACCACGAGTTGACACGGACTTGGCAGCAACGATTTTACTTCTAGGAATTTACCTTAAGGAAATAATCAGTATTCACATAGGGGTGTATGCACAAAACTGGTTTTCAACTCGGCATTATTTATCAATGAACCAGCTGCACCTGGAAAGAGCATACGTGCTTAAGGTTAGGCAACTAATTTAAAAAAATATCCTGGTATACCTCTATATAAAGAAGTACTATGCAGTCATCAAAGACTTGTTTATAATAACAATATATAAAATTACATGACAAAGTAGATTTCAAAACAATGTATGAATATGGTCACAAATTTGTAAGTACAAATAATATTTGCATGATTTTCAAAGGAAAAAAGAGAAACATTAGCAATGATTTCCCTCAGAGGTAGTAGAGTTTCATGGTTAAAAATGCAGCTTCCAGAATCAAAACAGACCACCAGCACCGTTTGCTACCAAGTCGATTCTGACTCATGGAGACCCTGTGTGTGTCAGAGTAGAACTGTGCTCCATTGGGTTTTCATGACTGTCACGTTTTGGAAGTAGATTGCCAGGCCTCTCTCTTAGGGTGCCTCTGGGTGGGTTTGAGCCACCCACCTTTCGGCTAGCAGCCATTTGCTCCACCCAGGGACTCCAGTGCCAAACTTCTGGGGCTGACTCCTGACCCTGCCACTTCTAAGTGTGTGACATTGGAGAAGTTATTTCTCCTCCCTGTGCCTCAGTTTTCTTAGAGTTAGCAAGTGGTTGCTAGTTATCCCAACTCCATAGAGGGTTTGATGAACCCAGTAATAGAAGAAGGGTTCTAGATAGTACTTGGCACGTAGCAAGCACTTGTAAATGCTTTCTATAGTTAGTTACTGTTGGTGGTGGGATTACTGGTCATTTAAATTTTCTATTTTAGTCTTCTGTATATTTTCTACCTGAAACTGTTAGACTTTTACAGTCGTGGAAACAAAATAGCACTGTTTAATTCATTTCAGTCAATGAGAGGAATTCAATGAAGAGATTAGTTAGAACTACTTTGCAATAACTGACACCAACATCTGCTGTGTCTAGAACTAAATCAGATATAATACAGTCAGCTCTCGATTCTACACAAGGCATGTTCATTTATCTGCGGCTAATCTCGCTTTCCTGTTTTTCCTGGCCTCATTAAGCATTGGATATAACATCATATGTTACAGCTCTATCTAGCTTCTGTTTACTTTCTCTCCCACAGCCAACAGCTCAGCAAGAGCCTTGTAAACCAATTCTCTTAATGATCTATCCAGCCCGGGAAGGTGTGAACCAGCCGATACAGGGAACTTAGAGGAGGGGCCGTTAGCTCCACCGCAGAGAGGGGACCCGAGGCCCAGTTATCATGACTCGGATGGAAGTCTGAGTATGGCACACGTGCCCAACTGGGGCCCCTTCTGAGCACCCCAGTCCTCTATGTCAGAGCCACCCAAAGCCTCTATTCACCTAGCCATACGGGGGGAAAGAGTCTTTAACTTAGGGCTGTCTTAGTTTCCTAACACTGCTATAATAGAAATACCACAAGTGGGTGGCTTTAAAGAACAGAAATTAATTTTCTCCCAGTTTAGGAGGCTAGAAGTTCACACTCAGGGCACCAGCTCTAGGGGAAGCTCTCCCTCTGTGGGCTCTGGGGGAAGAGCTTTGTCTTTTCCAGCATTCTAGGGTTTCCGGACAATCTTCACATGACACCCATGTCTTCCTATGTTTATGCTTGCTCCTGTGTCTAGTCTGCTCTGTTTACAGCTCAGAAATGATTAGGTTTAGGACACACCCTCCACTTCTATGGCCTCAATAACATAACAAAGAAAATCCCATTCTTAAACAGGCTTACATCTACAGGCATAGAGGTTAGTCTTCCAACACATATTGGATGAGGGGGCACTATTCAGTCCACAACTGGGCTATAGGAAGAAGATAAGGATTGATGGGGAATGGTTGACCCCACAATCTGTGATGAAAGCTGTGCTTTCAGCTACATGAATATAAGCATTGAGATGCGCAACATTCAGCGAGTTTCCATCGGCAGGTCTCCATCCCTGCCATGAAACACCGAGACAGATCCCCTTCTCTTGGTGCAGGCCTGGATGGGATATTGTTTCTCAATTCACCTACCATGTTACAGGATCTTCAGTCTTTGCCTTTTTTAAAGTCAACATTCACCTTAAAGAGAGATTTGCTTCCCTTCCCTCCCAGACATTCTGTCCCTGGGAGGGGTTTCATGAGGCTGCACCTCTCTGTCCTTCTCTCTCTGACTCCAGAGGCCAGCCCTGTATCTTGGCTGGCTGAGACCTCTCTGGGCCACTGTTATTGCTCTCTGTGCTATGGGGAGAGGGAAGTAGTTCAAGCTTCTGCATCTTGGAAGTGCCATATTCTCCTTGGAGTCACTGGATAGCACCGTGGCCTTCCGTATACACCACCTTTGGGCTCCGCCAGCTTCAATGGATTCACTATCCCTCTGCCCACCCCCACCCCCAACCCCACCCCACTGCAGGGCAACAGCATCTACTCATCACAAACAATAAGAAACAGAAAAAAACATATGAAGAAAAGGTATGGACTCTGCAGACAGATACAACTTGCTGGAAAGTTGATTCTTGGATTAATAATTGACCCTTCACAGTAAACTGGTTGTTTAAGCCAGGGAAAATTACTCAGCTTCAGTTCCAGCTGCCAATTGTAATAATGATGACAATGTCTTTGATATCGCTGGAAAGCATACATGTGAAAGCCCAGCGTCTGGCCCATTGTAGACACTCCATAGAACCGTGTTTTTCTTCTCATCTTCCTTCTAGCCAGGCCTTCACTGTGATGTTTCATTTGAAAACGTGTATTTGTTAGGAATTGTTTGCCTGCAAGTAACAGATAACCTAACAGTGGCTTCAACAAGTAAAGGCTTGTTTTTCCTCTAAAATAAAAAGTGCAGAGGCAGATGGCTGCTGGGGTTGGTTTATCGTAATTGAGCCAGGGTCTCTCCTTTCCTCTTAGCCTCACCCTCATGGTTGCAAGTTAGCTGCCTGAGTTCCAGACATTGCATCTGCATTCAAGGCAAGAAGATGAGGGTAGTGGGTGGCGATCTTCCACATCTATCTCTTTTCTTTTTTTTAATTTTTATTGTGATGAAATACATACATATAAAACAAAGCACAGGGGGAAAAAGTTCTAAAAAGGCTTTCCCAGAAACACCCAACAGTGGGTGTTACATTGTATTAACTAGATCTATGTCACATGACAACCTACTACGTTGAGAAAGACTGATAAATCACATACTTACTTAGTTTTTTCTGTCTCTATAGTAGAAGGTAACAAGAGAGAAGGGCCAAGAATGGCTGTTAGGCCAGGCTACCTTCAGGATCTGCCCAGACGTTTGGAAATTTTTAGATTAGCACTTTTCATAGGTAAATGTTATGTAAAAAAAAATAATAATAGATACATTTCAAAGCCAAATGTCTATGGTTTACCTTCGTCCATGCGGGGCTCTGTCTTTCTTTGGTTTATATCAGTTGTTCACCCTGGTTTTACATGAGAATCACCTGGGGTGATTGCAAAACACACCAATGCCTGGGTCCCTTCCTCAGACCAACGAAGCCCTCTGGAGCTGAGGCCCAGGCAATGCCTTGAGCATGGCAACTTACAGAGACGGTGAACCAGGTGGAGCGTCTGCAACTGTGGAGAGCACATATCAACCACTAGAGGCTGCAAGCGGTAACTCCAGCCAGGAGTGACCAATCATGCAGGTCTCTGGCAGCTCCCCACTGACCAGGGACAGTACAGAAGGCACAAAAGGTGTTCTAACCACATACTGGCACGCATTTCCCAGAACTTCTCCCCAGCTCTTACTGAATCCAGGCCACGTACAACACACTGTGTTGCTCTTCTGTACTTTTGGTGATTTGGTAAAGTAAAGCCCAGAAAGGCTCAGAACCCTGCCCAAATCAGCCGCAGCATCAGCAGCTGTCCCCCTCTTTGTGCCTGTCTCCTCTGCCACATGGAGAATGGCCCGGCCCCTGCTGCTCCTGGGCATAGTCTCCAACTGCAGCTCCAGGTACTGTGACAAGGCGACGGGGGCGCTTGCCTGAAGACACCAGCTTCGTGTGCATCTTCTCCTCTCCCTTCCAGGCAGCTAGTTGGTGAACGCTGCCAGGAAGCTCTCCTGTTGTCTCTAGCTGCAGTTTTAGCGAACAGAGGGAACTCGGTGGTAATACGCCTTGCAGAGTGCAGCACTAAGTGACAGGCAGGCAGCTCCAAACACTTAGGGTTTATGCAAAGCCACAAAGCCAGCATGAGAGGATCTAATTACTGTGTGAATTACTGAAAAAACAGATGCAACGTTTACAGAAATGCCTGTGAGTGCCTAGTAAACGGCCACAATTGATAGAGATATTGCAAAGGCATGCTGGGGACAAAGGCTGATTCAGACACAGTCCCAGCCAAAAAAGGGTTGTCGCTTGCTGCTTACACCCCCACGCCTTCCACTTCCACTTCTATGAAGCGAAAAGAGCTGGGTAAGAGCCTATAGGCAGCTGGGTAATCGCCCTGCACACGGGAATCACAATTGTTAACAAGTGCCACCCACAGGCTCCGTGGGAATGCTTTCATGCTTAATCAATTCGATTGATCACTGTTTATTAAGTAAAAACCTGCTTTCGAAACAGTTCCTCCCTAAACGGTGTTTTTGCAGGCTGCTAGAAAACAGGAGACTAATTAGGGCTTTTAATTTCAATCCAAGCAGGGGAATGCAGGCCTGTGCATTAGCAAACATTAGGAGAAGAGTACTGGACTGAAAGAGCCGCCCCCACGGCTGCCCCCAGAGTGGCAGGGCTAAAGCTGACACGCTCCCAGAATAAAGGCCTCCCACGCCTCCTTTCATTTCCCAGGCCAAGCAGCCCGTATGACCAGGTCAGATGAGGACATCAGGACGGAAGCCCGCTGACAGTATAGATTATGGGAATGTTGGAGCTGCATCAGTGCTGTTCAATTGATCAGCTCCATTCAGCACCTTGCAAATCAAAATTGGAAATCGATGGTTGGCAGGCGGGTTAGGAGCCGAGATAAGTGACCATAGCATACTTGTGTTATCTCCTTACAGAGCGTAATGGTCTCAGCCGCCTTGAGTGCTCTAAATCTAAGCACCACAAATCCAACGCAGGCCTGGACACAGAGGGGTCAGGGCGCTGATGCGATCGCGGTGCCTCTGAGTTCAGTCCACAGAGGTGTCTGGCTTGCCACAGTGAAGGTGTTTCTCCACGTGGATACCCTGGGAGGTGAGAAAGTGGACCCAGGCAGGCATGTCAGCTCCATTTGATGAGCATAACCTCTGGTCTGCAAGAGTTTGGTGCTCAGCACGACACCGGGGAGGCCAACTCCTCACAAGCAGAGGCAGCCAACATGGAGGCACTATAACATGTCATTGGCATGAGCTGGCACCCCTAGAAAAGAAGTCCTGTGTTTCCTGTGCATTGCCCATCTCTGCTGCAAATTGTCATCTGCATCCTGTGAAGCCACGGAGAGAGCCACGCTTCCGCCCTACCCAGGATTTCTCCTTCAGTTTGGCATTTGTGATAGAAACCGACTCTCACTGAAAAGTGAGCTCGCAAGGCCCCTCACATGTCCCACCAGCCACAGACCAAATGCCAGCAATGAGGCATCATTAATGAAATGAAGCATTTTTACCTAAAACTCCACATAAATTACCATAGGGACAAGTATTTAAAGTTTCAGGCATCCAAATCAGAAATAACATGGGTTATTCTGAAAGGGCACAAACCAAAGGAAAATGAAATCTTCTGGACGTACCGAGGTTGGAATTTTAATTCCAATTGGTACAACATTTTGAGGTTCAGGTCACCAACCTTGGCCCCAGCAGATACAAATAATACTATTCCATACACTGAATGGAAAGCTAGTATTATGTGTCTCCAAAAACAGGAAAGAGAGACTCTGAACATTTTTGAAAATTATTTCCACCCAATCTGATTGGCTCTGTGGGCTCTGTGGCTCATATCCACTCTCGTATTAAAGCTACCTCCATCTCATAAAGAAATAACAAACCAAGTTATCACCATTTTGAAACACAAGTGGCAGGTGCTTTTCTCCACCTGAATAAGGGACATCAACAAAATCTGGAGGCGGGACATAGGCCTTCTCGTTACAGCGCCTGAATGGCGACTGCTTAGCTGTGAAATATTAGGGCTCAGGCTGAGATAGACAAGTCACAGCATCCACAGTTCTGTAGGAAAGAGGAAAACTTTTAATAGGAGTGGGACCGCATCAAAGCCACCGGTAATTAGGTACAAATTTGGCTCTTGGTTCAGCAATTTATACAGATTAGCTGCGCTGACCTTCCCCAGCCCCAGGGCGCCCGTTTCTCATACACAGTCGCAGAGTGACCTCTAGTGTTAGAAGGAGAGGTTTTTTTTGTTTGGTTTTTTTTTTGGGTTTTGTTTTTGTTTAAGAATATCTTGTCAAAAATTAACATTTTATCCAGCTTAACCACTCAAAGGTTGGACCATGGCATGGGTTGGGGGAAAAATGAAGAGTTCCCAGGAAACCTTCATAATGTGGAAAATTATAGATGTGACCCTTTCTGTTTGTTCCGTATTTAAATCACCTCCGGTTAGATATTGTTCTAAACTCCTGCCACGGAAATTTCCAAAGGGTTTAAAGAACTAAGTGAAAGTCTGGTTTTCTTTTTCTTTTCATTATGTGTTGAAGGGTGAATTATTATTTTTTTAAGTATGCCTGTCTTATGGTACCCTCTGACCTAAACCAAAAAACCAAACCAAACCCATGGCTATCAAGTTGATTTTGACTCACAGAGACCCTAAAGATAAAGTAAAACTGCCTCACAGGGTTTCCAAGGCTATAATATTTACGGAAGTAAACTGCCACATCTTTCTCCCGAGCGGCTGGTAGATTCAAACTACTGACCTATCGATGAGCAGCCGAGGGCTTAATCACTGTCACCAGGGCTCCTTCTCTCTGACCTAATGGCATTTAAATGCCTTATTAAAGAGAATGGGTACAGCTTCGACCCCTGCCTGAACCTGAAGTTTGTGGAATGTTTTTATAATTCTTTTCCTAGTTCATTGAAAATCAAAGTGGGGAAGCCGCAGTGGAAACTCTTTGGACCAGGGTCAGTCTCGTCCTTCTGCTCAGGTTTTATGGGACTTGGAGTCGTGGTGAGGGGATGGTCTTTGCTGCCCACCAGTTGTGTTGGTCAGGGCTGGCTACATAATTTGTGGGGCCCAGCGCAGATGATAAGGAAAAGGGGCCCCTAGTTTAAGAGGCAAGAAAAAGTGCTGTTAAAGGTACTAAAATATAAAGCTTTTCCCTTCTGCAGTTTTTTAATTTGTCATGGTGTTTTTTATTTACTATGTAATGTGTTTTGTTAGTTTGTTGTACTGTTGTGGCTTGAATGATGCTGGAAGCTATGTCACCAATATTTCAAATACCAGCAGGGTCACCTATGGTGGACTGGTTTCAGCAGAGCTTCCAGACTAAGACAGACTAGGAAGAAGGCCTGGTGATCTACTTCTGAAAATTAGCCAATGAAAACCCTATGGATCACCACAAAACATCATCCCATACAGAACTAGAAAAGGAGCACCCTAGATGGGAAGGCATTCAGGTACACGCATAACTCACTCCTTCATCAACTTTAAAACTAAACCAAACCCATTGCCCTTGAGTAGATTCTAATTCATAGCGACCCCATAGGACAGAGTAGAACTGAGCTACGGGGTTTCCAGATTGTGGCTGGTGCATTCGAACTGCTGACCTTTTGGTTAGCAGCTGTAGCTCTCATCTCCTTTAAGCCTTGCTCAGATGCCACCTTCCAGATCACACATGACTTCACCAAACCATTTAAAACTGCAGCTCCCTCCACCTCCATGGGCTCTCTATCCCCTCCCTTTTCTCACTGTACCACCTGTCACCTAGCATACCATAGGATTTACTTATTATGCAGATTGTTATTGTTTGCCTCCCCCACTAGAGTGAAGGCTTGGCAAAAGCAGGGCCACTTGTCTGTTGTGTTCACTGCTGTACCCCTGCCCCTTAGACAGGGTATATACACTTGGCTCCACACTCCAGCCCCTGGTTCCCCTGTGCCCGCAGCCAGGTGTGGCTCCCTCGGACAGCAGCATTTGCCATCCTGCTCTATTCCTTGCACGCATCCAGTCTCATCCTGAACACACCCTGCCAGCAGTTGGGGTACTTCTCCTCCCTGCAATCCACCTCCAACCCATTCCACATAGCTGCTAAAACAGAAAGAGAAATGCTGATTGTAGAGTCATCCCGTGGTGTGAATGACGTCGAAGCTGATCCCAACCAAAGGGAAGGGGCAAAAAAGCCCAAAGGTACCAGGTGTCTCTGGGAGCACCTGGGAGCTAGGGAGAGAGGAAAATAAAAAGAGTTGGGTGCACATTAGTTGCTGGTTTCACTTGGCCAGGGCCATGCTCACTTCCACGGTGCCCAGGGGAGCCCCATCACCTGGCACCCACTGACAGGCCACCCACTGGCTCTGAAGCATTGGTCATCATGAGCTCTGCTGGGGCGAGGTCCCGTCCTAGGCTTGCAGACCCCTCTCCTCCGTCTCCCTTCTCTTTGCTGGCTCCAAGGGAGCCCTGGGTGCTACTCCAGCTCCCAGCACCCCCACCCCTGAAGATACCGCCCTGCTGGGCTCACCTGCATCCTCGCTGTCCCTGGCCACCCTGTGCAGGGAGAGCAGAAGCTCTAGAAAATCAGGCCATCCCTTGATCACTACTCTCTCTCAGTGGCGTTTACAGCAAAGAAAGCCCTTTAAAAGTGTCTCCAGAATGATGTTTCTCCCCGCTCCCAACCAAGAAGCCCTGATTAAGAATAAGAAAGGCGCAGTTTCATCCCAACGTTTTTCTGGGAATTTTCCTCCTTCTCCTCAGGCTTCTGTGGTCTGTGTCACAGCTTTACGCTCTCCTCCTCTGTGAGCCGTCTGCCTACCTCCTTCCTGGGGGACAGCACCCCTCTAGGCTGCCGCCATCCCGCTGCATCGAATCCAAGCCCACTCCCTGCAGCTCTGTCTGTGTCAGACCGCGTGTGCATGCGTGCATGTGTATGTGAGTGTGTCTATGTGAGTGTGTCTGTGTGAGTGCACTTGTGTACATGTGTATGCCTGTGCATGTGTGTATGTGTGTGTACAAGTGCGTGTGTGCATGTGTGTGTGTGAACGTGTGCAAGCACATTTGTCTGTGGGCACGCATACATTCGTGTGTTGCAGGAATGATTTCAGAAGAAACCTTCTGTTCAAACCCTGTTCCTTCCAGCTGTCCCTGCCACTGGCACCTTCTCTTCTGAGGTATGAGAATTTTCAGCTATACTGTCCAGAGCCAGCTGCAGGAGATGGGGCAGGAGCTGGCTTCTAGCAGCCTCATCCCTGGATGGCTGGAGAGAAACCCAGGCCACTAGGAGAGGAGTGACCACACTGCTTTTCCCAGACAACCCTGATCTCGAACATTCTGACCTATATTCCGCATCAGTACTCTCAGACTCCAAAGACCACGTCATGTGTCCATCCAACAGGCTCGGGAAACATGCTCGCGTTAGTTTTAATGAATTCCTTCATCTCCTTGTTTCTCACTTGAAGGGTGAGGCTATAAGAACAAAGTAAAATAGCAAAGATGTGTGCACTCTGAAAAAGTTAAAGCCTCTACAAGAGTATGACACATCAAATAGCTCTCTGTTTTATGTTAAGAAAAGTAGAGAATGGCCGATCTTCACCCTATAAATTAAAAATGCTAGCTAAGGCACCACCATTATTCTCGCTATGAATATATTTGCATAAGCATTATTGTTTGGGTCTCATTAATCACACCAGCTGAAAACCTACCCCTCAAAAATAATAACAATAGAAAGGCACAAAAAGAAAAAATGCTCCCAGCCAGTTCCAACAAATGCTGACATATTGGCACATGTCCATCAAGTCTATCCATGTAGCAAAATGGTATCAAATTACACTGGCTGTTTTGTCTCCTGCTTTTTGCCCTCAGCATTATTCTGAACATCTCCCACGTAAAGAAATAATCTTAACAGCATGATTACTAATGGTTGCTCTGGTTTGCCATGAGTTCCTTAATCAATCCCGTTTAGTTGGACATTTCCATTTCCTTTTATTTTTGCTTCTCTCCCTCTCTCTATTGCAGTGTTACAGCACAACCTCAACCATACTTGAAAATACTTATTTGGCAATCTTCAATCAATTCCTTAATAGCAATTTCTTCTAAACTGAATTGCTGGATCAAAAGGTACAAAAATGTTTGCAATGCCTTATATTTATTGTTGAGGAGGCCATCTTGATAGCACACACCTACCCTTAAAAAGCGAGAGATAAAACACAGAGCACAAGTGGACTCTAGTAAGTGGCCCCGAACAACCCCGTGGGCTCTCATCACTGACTCCCAAGGACCCAGCAACTTCCTCTGGTCATTTAAGACCTTGGAGCCAAACCATGACTGAGATTGTTTCCTGCAGGGAATCGCACCACGGGCGTGGAAATTGTGAAAACCAAACTGCAGGGGCAGGGGCAGGTGTGTGCTGGTGTTCTGTGGGAACCACTGTTGTGTTCAGTGCTGAAATCGCCTCTCTGTGCCAGAGTGTAGACAGTAAGCAGTGTTTGATGTTGGAAAGGTGGGAAAACATTTATAATTAACTAAAGAAGAAAAAGCAAGTCCAAAAGGTACAGAAAATGTCTCCTGTCTGCTGATGAGCCTATCTTTCACTTAGGAAACCCAAGGGAGGCCACTGAAGACCGACTATACACGCAGCCAATCATAATCCATTTCATCTCAAAATCCACTTGAGTGATTGCCAGTCCTGTGGCTTCTCCTTGAATCATCAATGCCTGTGGTACTGAGAAGTGGAGGGGCTCACAGAGAAATAGAACAATGGGAAGGAAGATGTGGTCCTGAGTGCTGTGGGCCCCTCCATACCCTGAGGAGCAGGATCATCTCCTTCCTCAGAGCAAGAATGTGGAGCTGGGTCAGCCTTGAGCTTGGGCCACAGATTAGAAAGGGAATTCAGTTACAAAAAGGCAAAGCCAAATCCTGAGCCAAGTTTCACCCATGTGTGGATGGATCATGTTACCGAATCTCCAGTTGGTAGATGAGTCCACTCCATCCTCCCCCAAACAAATTCCTTGCTCCTCCTACCTCCCCACTCTGGATAGTGAGGAGTCACTGAGGACCAGGAAGTGTTGCTTTGAAGGTGAACTGGGAAGAGGAAAGCAAGACACCCCTGAGCTGGGACAGCTGGGAAGATAACTCCATGGTGTCCAAGGAACACCATGACACTGTCACTTCTGACTGATGGAGAAATCTGTTTTCAGCTCAGACAAGATAAAACCCGAAAGACATTGAAAGCAGCCTTTCCAAAATCAAGGATGGCAGCCAAAAGGGTGTTCATCCCAAAGCTGTTTGTGATTCCAAAAACAATCGCTGTGTCCAACTGAAGTCAGACATGTATAGAAGTCCCATACAATCATGTACTAACTTACTTAACTTATTGTTAAAACATAAGACAACAACATGAAAATATGCTCAAGGTATCTTGTTCAGTGGAAAAAGGAGATTACCAGGGGGCAGGTTTGACAAGGTCCCATGTGATGCAGGCCAGAACGTTGATGTTTCTATTCTGTAATGAGATTGTGGAAGGTTCCTCTCTACCTTTAGCTCATCTGTTTCGTAAGTTTTCTGCCACATCTTAGTGAGTAAAGAAATCACGGTTGGGTGTTGGTTTTGTGTTGTGTTAATTCTCCCTTTACCACAGTCCAGCAGAGAATTCCAGAGGCCAAAACACTGATCTGGCAACCAGGACACAGAGCTGCAATGCCGGGTAGGTTATTAATAACTAATTAGAGTCTGGCATTTCTCAGAGAACTTTGGGAAGAAGGTGTGCCTCCTTGTGAGCCCCAGGAAAAAGACTCCAGACTCGGACCTTTGAATAAGTTCAAGCATAGACTTACCAAAGAAACAATATGGCCCCTGCTTCAATCATTGAACGGGGTGGGAAACGAAAATGGGGTGCTATTTCTGGAGCCTGCTTCCACCCAGTACAGCACGAAACCCACGGAAAGAACCAACAGAACCTGAAGGGGGAAGCAGTGGGGCCAGAACAAGCCTGCTCCTTTGAGATGCATGCTCCTTAGAGACAGGAGGAACCAGAAGCTCCCATTAAGGCCCCACTGCATGTATGTGCATGGTACACAGGCAAATGCCAGTGGGCGTTGTTGTTGTTGTTGTTGTTAGATGTCACCAAGGTAGCCCCCAACTTACGGCAACAACAGAGTGAGCTGCTGCCCGGTCTTGAGCCATATCCCCAAGATTAGTTGCAGATTGTACTGTTGTGCTCCATAGGTTTTCCAATGACTGGTTTCCAGAAATAGATCACCAGGCCTTTCTTCCTAGTCTGTCTTAGTCCGGAAGCTCTGCTAAATCCTGTTCGGCATCATACCAACATGCAAGACTCTACCGACAGAGAGGTGGTGGCTGCACATGAAGTACATTAGCCGGGAATCAAACTAGGATTTCTAGCATAAGAGGTGAGAATTCTACCACTGAACCACCATTACCCCCTGCAGATGGATAGACCTGCCTAATTTTGCCGGACACGGCTTTGGAGTACACAGTGAGTAAGGAAGGCAAGAAGGACCCCTTAGAGTCTATTACTTCAGCAAGAATTATTTCTATTTGGGTATACTAGGCTTTACAAGTAAAGCCTGGTGGTGTAGTGGTTAAGAGTTTGGCTGCTAACCAAAAGGTCAGCAGTTTGAATCCACAAGGTGCTCCTTGGAAACCCTATGGGGCAGTTCTACTCTGTCCTGTAGGGTTGCTATATGTCGAAATCCATTTAACGGCAATGGAGTTAGAGTTAGGACGCTTTACAAAACCTTTCTTCTTTTTTAAATAAAGTGCAAGTTCTACCTAAATGCATATTTCATTTTATTTTCTATTTCTGGAAAGGCTTAGGTTTGGCCACTGATTCTGTATTCATTTGAATGGCAGTATGGGAAGAGAAGAAAGCCGTGGTGGTTAGTGGTTAAGTGCTACAGCTGCTAACCAATGAGTCAGCGGTTCAAATCCACCAGGCGCTCCATGGAAACTCTATGGGGCAGTTCTACTCTGTCCTCTAGGGTCACTATGAGTCAGAAATGACTCGACAGCACTGGGTTTGGTTTTTGGTTTTTTATGGGAAGAGAGGGGTCCCCAGGGACCAGTGCAGGTTGCACATAGTATCTTAACCTCAGAGGGTGGCAAAGTCTCAATACTGAACTAACCCCACCCCTGGGTTGCCTCCTTCCAGCTCTCTCCCCACTCCCCAAGGGAGATCATAGGCTGTATAAAGTTATTACGATAAAATTTTAAAAAAAATAAACAGAAAAGGGTGGGTGCATTGTGATGGATCACTTTTGTGTGGCCTTTTTAGCTATGGTCTTATAACTCCCATCCAAGGACTGTGTGGAAACCCTGGTAGTACAGTGGTTAAGAGCTATGGCTGCTAACCAAAAAGTCAGCAGTTCAAATTCACCAGGCATTCCTTGGAAACTCTATGGGACAGTTCTACTCTGTCTGATAGGTTCACCACGAGTCAGAATCAACTCGACGGCAACGGGTTTGGTTTGGTTTTTAAGGACTGTGTGATAAGGTAATTGTGGCTTACCAAAGGGATTGATCTGTTTTGCCATCCTGCTGGGCTTGAAATGAGCCACCCCAGAGGTGGAAAAGAGAGGATCCCACCACCACTAAGGCAGAGCAGCCAGGAGCCAGCATGTCCTTTGGATCTGGGATCCCTGCACTGAGAAGCTCCTGGAACCAGGAGACAGAAATACAGAAAGACGGAGAGAGAGCAGTAACACTGAAGACAGCGAGAGCCGGCCGCAGAGGCCCAGGAACAGATAATACGGTTGCTTCCGGGTCCACAGAGAGAGAAAGCTGAGTGGCTCTGGGCAGGGGCTGAGGACCAGGGAGAGGTGTGTCGGTGAGCAGGGCGGGCAGTAGGCTGTCCCAGTGGAAGAACCGCATCCTGAGTGTTTCTGAGCCTGAATTATAATTGTTTCTTCCCTGATGAACCCCATAATCGCGAGTATTGTCTGTGAGTTTTGTGCGGCCGTTGCAGTGGGTTATAAAACCCAGCAGAGAAGTAGAGAGTGCCGTGGGAGGGACGGTTGCTGTCAGAATTGGTAAAGACGGCAGAGAGAAAAGGCATGTCTGACCTCCGCCTCACAGGAGTCAGCCTTGGGCAGTTGATCCTGATTCTCTTTGTGAAGTTAGGGGAGGTCGGACACCGCCTCCACACAGTATTTACAGTGTGAGATAAGGAAGACGGGTCATCATCCCGATGGTAATAGTCTTCCCGAACAGGTTATTCCAAAGGAATTTTTAACTACGGCTTAAACCTCCACAGAGTTCCCAAGACCTCCAATGGAAGCTGCAAAGACTACCTGCTCTCTTTCTGGGAGGGCATTATTATTGTAAGTTGCCACGGAGTTGTCTTTGACTCATCGTGACCTTACGTACAAGAGACCAAAACATTGCCCGGTCCTGCCCCATCTCCGTGATCTTTGTTATCCACGAATCCATTGTTGAGGCTATTGTGTCAATCCATCTCATTGAGGGTTTCCCTCATTTCAGCTGACCCTCCACTTTACTCCTGGAAGCACTACAGTTTCTGTGTTACAAGCAATGTCACTAGAGCTCTGAGGGGCTGGGGAGCTCGCTGGGACAAAGGGCTGGGATTGGAACCAGCTTTCAGACACTAATGCTGGCTGCCCCAAGAGCCACACAGAGAGAGACAAAGGCTCCAGAAATAGCGCCCAATTCTTCACCCCGTGCAATGAACTTTTGACTGAGAGCAGTATTGCATTTTATTAAGTGATTTTTTTTTTTTATGACTTGCAAATAGTAGGCATTTGACCTGAAGCCTCAGAGAGACTCACAGATTTATATCACTTTACCCTTCGACTCCTTGGGTGTTGTATGTTACAACCACCCATTAACTGATTCTGTGACCTTTAGCAGGCCACTTAACCTCCTTTTCTGCATTTCTTCATACATAATAAAATCCCTCTCCATCCAATAACGAAGAAGCCAAGCACCACTGACTTGCGGTCACTCTCAGACTTTAGTGTTCATAAATTCACCTGAGGTGTTTACAAAAAAGATAGGTTCCACCCCCCAGAATTTCTAATCCTGTAGGTCTGGGTGAATCCTGGTAAGTTGCATTTTTATAATAAGCATTCCTGCAAATATAGATGCAAGTGATCAGAGAACCTCACCCTAAAAACAGTAGAGGATACCGGTTTCTCATCCAACATTCTGTGGATCAATGAATTTGTGAACTACGGAAAAGAGATAGCAACAGGTAGTAACACTGACGATGAATCAACAGTGACTGCAGAAACTTGTACTTTCATAGAAACGACACGGTAAGTCATAAACTGGTCACACAGTAGGAGCTTAAGAACAGCTGAGTGAATGAGTGTTCCATTAAAAAAAAATTTTTTTTTTTAATTTCCACATTCCCATGCTTTAAAATACTAGTTGTTTATCATTGGCAAAAGCACGTTGAAGAAACATTACCTGGGGCCAAGCAAATTGGACTGGGTTTTACACTCAATTGCCCTCAAAGAGGATTTTAACCCAACTCCTGTGACCTAAACCCAGCTGCAATTTTCCAGCTCACAGGTAACAAAAGTGACTTGAAATGTACGTCTAAATACACAGACAGCAACAAGATCCAGGTTGAAGGTACGTGAATTTTTCTATTTCATGAAAACCCTTTTTTTCTGACATTATCAGTTACATTAGGGTCAGTCACAGAGACATGGGAGGAAGGGGGCCTTTGTACTCCCAGGGATCAGGGACTTCATGTCTCAGACCCTCAGTGACCACGAGGGAGGTGGGGGAAGATGGGGCCCAGCGTTCTGGCTCTTATTCCTGGTAATATTGCTGCACAGAACAATACGGTCTGTAGCAAAGGCCCCTGTGTAAAGTCCAGGCACAAGATAGCCACCCAGGCTCTGCTCTGCAAACCACCACCACCAGTCTTGCCAGGTAGGAACCAAGACATGGGAAATTCAGAGTGGGAGGAAACGTAGGGAACACTGCTTGTCATAAATGAATTCCCGGTCATTCTCTGGAGATGGCCATACAAGACTAGAAGCTCAGTTTCCCACTCCCAGCTCAGTGCACCTGCAGATTACAAGGTTGTGCCCTGATTCTGAGGAGAGACACCATTGCTTATTGTGACTGTGTATGGATTGTTTTTGCATTTATAAAGGAGCTTTTATCGTCCCAGAACTCAAATTAGTCACGGTCTGAAGGACAAGCCAGAGAGTATTGCATTACAAATCACCCCTCACTCTGGACCCCATTTCCTCATCTGGAAAATTACAGGGCTGGATGATTCAATTTCTAAAGAGCATTCCAAGCTAACCTGCAATTCTATGATCTAAATGTGTCTAGTGTGAGTATTTTAAAGGAGACTCCTTTGTGCAGAGCAGTGAAAGGAATTGCTGATGAGACTCGAATATTCTGCTCAGATTGCTTCAGCCCATCCCAGGATCTGCCCAATCCACAATGAGGCAGTCGAAATACAATCTCCACTGGCCCGGGACCACAGAAGCAACTTCCAGAATACAGAGTCAGTTAATGTCTCCATCCTCACAAGCACGCCTCCAGTCATGAAAAGACAAGAGCTTTCTTCAAATAGGAAATGGCAGAGGACATTAAAAGAGAGGGAGAGAGGAAGTAAAAGACATCTCTAAATATCACATAAAACTTTGTCTCTTCACCTATTTGCTTCTCAAAACAAATACATTTTGGGGAGGCAGGGCCAAGATAACAGAGTAGTCAGATGCTTCCAGTGATCCCCCTTACAACAAAGACCTGAAAAAACAAGTTAAACGATTATATTTATGACAAGCTAGGAGCCCTGAACATCATAGGCAGTTACAAAACAGGCTGAGCAGCAGGGGAAAGGAGAGATGGTTCAGCAGCTGAAAGGGGTTGCCAGACCTGAATCCCTGGGAACCCTCAGGCACCATTCCTGGGAGCGACGGCAGTGGGCTAGTGGTAGTGTTCAGCTGCAGTTTCCTCAGGGAGAAACACCCAGCCATACAGCCTTCTCACACCTCCGGAACCAAAGAAGAATGGCACTTTTGTCAAAAGCTAAATACTTGCATATATTTTTACCATGCCCCCCACCCCCAAGCCAGCTTCAGTGGCTGTTGATTTCCCTGGGCCTGAGATAGGTCCTACTGAGCACCCTGAGCCATTCTCCTGGCCTTGGAGAAAGAATAAATTCACAATTGGGGGAAAAGATAATCTGTCAGCTCCACTAACAAGGGGGAGCTCAGGACAGAAGTGGTCCCTGTCCAGGCATAAACGGTCCATGGACTTTGAATACCTTTCCCCCCTGCATTGACCTGTGTGGGCCTATTTCAGGAGAATAGGCCCTTGTTAATAGACTGAACTGTTTCAGCTGTGTGGTGAGGAGGTGGGTGTTTGATGTTTGACACCACTTTGCCTATTAAACAGGGTCCTCACCTACTCACATCAGGAGCCTAAGGACTGGTGGATCCAGTCAGGTTACCCAGCCACCCACAATGGGGTTCCCAGGGTAACTGGTACCTCCCAGTCCTTAGAACCAAAAGCATTGGGTGCCCGTGGTCCGTCTGCAGAACCCACCCACCTGTACGCTCCAGGGAACAAGGACACACTTTCCTCAGAGACACTTGGGAGATGATTCTCAGATCCCTACCTTGTTCACAGCATGATCCCCTGCTGCAACTAGATACTGGTACCTACACCTATCACCCCTGCCCCTCTAAGACTGTAGAACAGAACCTGTACCACATACTTGATGACCAACTACCTGGACACCTGAGCTGAATCCATGCAAGAAAAGTGAATGGACTCCTAGGCTGATATACCTGATAACAGCTCTAGCCATCTGGTGACAGGACATTAGAGCTTCAAAGTGGAAAATAATCATGCTAGCTCACTCAAGCAACCCATTTGTGCATATCAAAACAAAAAAAAGAAGCAAGAAGCTAGGATACAGTAAGCAAACATAAAACAAACTAATACAATAATTTATAGATGGCTCAGAGACAACAATCAATACCAAATCACATAAAGAAGCAGAACATGATCACTTCAGCAAGCTCTCAAAACAAAGAATCAAGGGATCTTCTGGATGAAAGTGCCTTCCTGGAATTACCAGACGTAGAATACAAATACAAAAGATGAACATACAGAACTCTTCAAGATATCAGGAAGGAGATCAGGCAATACAAAGAACAAGCCAAGGAACACACAGATAAAGCAGTTGAAGAAATTAAAAAGGTTATTCAAGAACATAATGAAAATTTTAATAAACTGCAACAATCCGTACAGAGACAGCAATCAGAAATTCAGAAGATTAACAATAAAATTATAGAATTAGGCAACTCAATAGAAAGTCAGAGGAGCAGAATTGAGGAAGTGGAAGGCAGAATTGGTGAGACTGAAGGTAAAGCACTTAGCACCAATATTTGAAGAAAAATCAGATAAAAGAATTTTAAAAAATGAAGAAACCCTACGGATCATGTGAGATTCTATCAAGAGAAATAACCTACAAGTGACTGGAGTACCAGAACAGGGAGAGATAACAATTATACAGGCACAGTAGTCAAAACAGCCTGGTACTGGCACAACAACAGATACATAGATCAACAGAACAGAATCGAGAACCCAGACATAAACCCATCCACATATGAACAGCTGATATTTGACAAAGGCCCAAAGTCAGTTAAATGGGGAAAAGACAGTCTCTTTAACAAATGGTGCTGACATAACTGGATATCCATATGCAAAAAAATGAAACAAGACCCATACCTCACACCATGCACAAAAACTAACTCAAAATGGATCAAAGACCTAAATATAAAATCTAAAACGATAAAGATCATGGAAGAAAAAATAGGGACAATGTTAGGAGCCCTTATACATGGCATAAACAGTAAACAAAACATTACTAACAATGCAGAAGAGAAACTAGATAACTGGGAGCTCCTAAAATTCAAAAACCTATGCCCCTCCAAAGACTTCACCAAAAGAGTAAAAAGATTACCTACAGACTGGGAAAAAGTTTTTAGCTATGACATTTCCAGTCAGCATCTGATCTCTAAAATCTACATGATACTGCAAAAACTCAACTACAAAAAGACAAATAACCCAATTAAAAAATGGGCAAAGGATATGAATAGGCACTTCACTAAAGAAGACATTCAGGTAGTTACCAGATACATGAAGAAATGCTCATGATCATTAGCCATTAGAGAAATGCAAATCGAAGCTACAATGAGATTCCATCTCACTCCAGCCAGGCTGCCATTAATCCAAAAAACACAAAATAATAAATGTTGGAGAGGCTGTGGAGAGGCTGGAACACTTATACACTGCTGGTGGGAATGTAAAATGGTACAACCACTTTGGAAATTGATTTGGTGCTTCCTTAAAAAGCTAGAAATAGATCTACCATATTACCCAGCAATTCCCCTTCTTAGAATATATCCTAGATAAATAAGAGCCTTTACATGAACAGATATATGCACACCCATGTTCATTGCAGCACTGTTTACAATAGCAAAAAGATGGAAGAAATCAAGGTGCCTATCAACGGATGAATGGATAAACAAATAAATTATGGTGCATTCACACGGTGGAATACTACTCATCGATAAAGAACAATGATGAATCCGTGAAACATTTCATAACATGGAGGAATCTGGAAGGCATTATGCTGAGTGAAATTAGTCGGTTGCAAAAGGACAAATATTGTATGAGATCACTATTATAAGAACTTGGAAAATAGTTTAAACAGAGAAGAAAAATATTCTTTGATGGTTATGAGATTGGGGAGGGAGGGAGAGAAGAAGGGAGGGGTATTCATTAATTAGATAGTAGACAAGAACTATTTTAGGTGAAGGGAAAGACAACACACAATACAGGAGAGGTCGGCACAACTGGACTAAATCAAAAGCAAAAGAAGTTTCCTAAATAAACTGAATGCTGCGAAGGCCAGCATAGCAGGGGGGGGGTTGGGGGCCATGGTTTCAGGGGACATCTAGGTCAATTGGCATAATAAAATCTATTAAGAAAATATTCTGCATCCCACTTCGGAGAGTGGTGTCTGGGGTCTTAAACACTAGCAAGCAGCCATCAATCAGTCTCAACCCACCTGGAGCAAAGGAGAATGAAGAACACCAAAGACACAAGGTAATTATGAGCCCAAGAGACAGAAAGGGCCACATAAACCAGTGACTACATCAACCTGAGGCCAGAAGAACTAGATGGTGCCCAGCTACAACCGATGACTGCCCTGACAGGGAACATGACAGAGAACCCCTGAGGGAGCAGGAGACCAGTGGGATGCAGACCCCATATTTTCGTAAAAAAGACCAGACTTAATGGTCTGACTGAGACTAGAAGAACCCCAGAGGTCATGGTCCCCAGACCTTCTGTTAGCCCAAGACAGAAACCATTCCCAAAGCCAACTCTTCAGACAGGGATTGGACTGAACTATGGAATAGAAAATGTTACTGGTGAAGAGTGAGCTTCTTGGATCAAGTAGACACATGAGACTATGTGGGCAGCTCCTGTCTGGAGGGGAGATGAGAGGGCAGTATAGGTCAGAAGCTGGCCGAATGGACACGAAAAGAGAGAGTGGAGGCAAAGAGTGTGCTGTCTCATTAGAGAGAGAGCAACTAGGAGTACATGCCCAGCCCAAGGTGTATATAAATTTTTGTATGAGAGACTGGCCTGATTTGTAAACTTTCACCCAAAGCACAAAAAAAAATTAAAAAGCCAAGTATATTTGACTAGCATGCTATTCCACCAGCCCAGATAGTCAAGGAAAAAGAGAGTATGTATAGTTCAAGTTTAAGAGAATACGGCTGGTATTTGATCCAATTCTGTCTTTCAATTTCAGTGTCGTGCATTCTTATGACAGGTACTCACTGCGTGCAACTTTGAGAGCAGCTCACGATCATCACACAAAATCCGAGCAAAGGTTAGAGTGTGTGTATATATATATATTCTATTTATATACATGGAAACCCTGGTGGCACAGTGGTTAAGCGCTACAGCTGCTAACCAAAAGGCCAGCAGTTCAGATTCATCAGGCACCCCTTGCAAACCTTATAAGGCAGTTCTGTCCTGTCCTATAGGGTCACTGAGTCAGAATTGACTCAAAGGCAACAGGGTTTTTTATTTATATATATACATTTCATGTATATAGATAGTCTATCTATCTATCTATCTATCTATCTATCTATCTATCTATCTATCTATCTATCTATCTATCTATCTATCTATCTATATGGACTCCTGGTGGCACAGTGGTTAAGAGCTACAGCTGCTAACCAAAAGGCCAGCAGTTGGAATCCACCAGCAGCTCATTGGAAACCCTATATGGCAGTTCTACTCAGTCCTATAGGATATATATTCTATGCATATATACACATGTATATATGTATACATATATATTTCACAACTTTATAATTGGATGTCAGAAATATCACTGTCACGGTTAAGATGACAACAGGGAATAAACCTCATTTAATCGCTTTATGCTAATTTTCAGCCGGCCTTGGGCCTTTGTATCTTCTTCCCCATTTTGATCCCATCACTACCCTATTCTTTCATCTTTCCATTCTTTTATCCTTTCCAAAAATTGATCTTTCCAAAAAAAATTTTCTGACTCATGGCAACCCAACCCCATGTGTTACAGAGTAGAAATGCTCTATAGGATTTTCTTGGCTGTAATCTTTATGGAAGCAGATCTCCAGGCCTTGCTTCTCCAGTGCCACAGGGTGGTTTCAAACCTCCAGTCTTTCAGTTAATAGTTGAGCACAAATGGTTTGCATTACCCAGGGACCTTTTTATACAATATAGTGTATACAAACATTAAAACCAAAAATAAGCTCACAATAAATAAGTAAAATTAAAAGGCAAATGATAAATCTAAAAATAATATTTTAACATATATACCAAATATGCATTTAATAACTTTAATAGAGCCCTTACAACTTAATAAAGAACAAACACTCCAATAAACATGAAGAAATAATTCATATGTGATCAGAAATGTACAATAAACCAATGAAAAAATACCCAACTTCAATAATAATTTTAAACCCAAATTAAAATAAATGAGGTAGAATTTTTCACCTGTCAAATTGACAGAAATTTAATAAACTGTAATACCCAGTATTGGTCAGTTGTATTATTCAGACCTCCTACATCTTTGCTCATTTGTCTCCTTGGTATATCCGTTTCTAAGAGTGTTAAAATTGTTGACTCGCTTATTTTTCCCTGCATTTCTGCCATATTGAGATTTTATATGGCTTGAGACCATATTGTTCCTTTTTCAGTATATATGTCCCTCTTGTTTTTTCTTCTTTGCCTTGAATTCAATTTTGTTGTCCCTCTCGTTTTTTCTTCTTTGCCTTGAATTCAATTTTGTTGATATTAAAATTACTACTCCACTTTTCTCAGGTTCATATTTCCTTGGCCTTTTCCCCATTTTTTTTGTCTTTCAACCTTTCGTATTTATTTTGCATCTTGTAAGTATGTCTCTTGAATACAATATAGTCCTGTGTTTTTTGTTTATTTATTCATTTAATCTAATATGAAAAGCTTTGCTTTTTTGGTTGGTTAGTTTTAATCCATTTACATATATTTTAATTACCATTATATTGGGAAACATTTCTTCCATTTTATACTCTATTTTACATTTAATGTGCCTTTGCATTTTTTCTCCTTCCCTGATTTTCATTAGAAGGCTAGATTTTTGTCTATAATTTTAAGTCATGCCTTTAATCTGTTTGGTTATGTTAATATGTATCTATTTGTGTATATTTTATTGTTAATTTATTAAATATATCCATATTTTATAACTTCCCCTGAACCAGTCAAGTATTTTCTCACACTCTCACTTTTCTTTCATCTCCGCAGAGACACAACCCTCCTGATATTGTTATCATCTAGTGTTTTAGTCTGAGTGAGACCTTTTGTTTTCCTTTTATCTGTGTGTGGGAGGGGATATTCTTGTTTTTTTATGACAACGATAAACTTTAATAGGTTATTCGATTATCCTCATTTCCTATATCTCTTCTAGCCATGCTCTTGATTCCTCTTCTTACAAATTACTTTCTCCAAGGATATTTTTACAGGAGTGTGTTACATATGCAGGTTGTCTAAGAGGCAGTCCTAAGACCTCAAGCAGCTCCAAGACTACTAGGATGAGGACGCCAACGAGTAGCATCAACTTCTCTAGGGGTGCTACAACCTTCTAGTCTGATCAGGCCACACACATGAGCCACAAAGTGTTAGCAAATGAAAGCCATTTAATTACTCACAGAAAACAGACAACAAACAATAGGAACAGGTCTATGGTGAGTGGTCCCCCCGGCTTGGAAAGCTGTCCAGGCAGAGATGGAGATACTTCTACATGTGCCCCCACTTTGCACAGTAGATGAGGGACAAGGAAGTCCTTCTACCACCCAGTTTCATATTCCAGGGGCTATGTGACTCACTTCATGGAGCACTCACTGCCATCAAGTTGATTCCGACTCAGCGACCCCATAGGGTTTCCAAGGTTGTAAATATCTACGGAAGCAGACTGCCACACCTTTCTCCCATGGAGCCACTGGTGGTTTAGAACTACCGACCTTTTAGTTAGCAGCCCATTGCTTTAATCACTGTGCCACCAGGGCTCCACACAATCATATTCTGGCCTGACCACCCAGGAGTAAGTATGGTCAGATGGAGAATTGTACCTCTTTAGCCTTGCTAGTTTTCTGGACAGAACATCAGGCCTTGAGGGTGGTAGTGGTTTGTTCCTGAGGCCTGGAGATACTAGCTTGGGGGGGGGGGGGGGCAGTGGGAGGGTGGGGAAGGGAGGAGAACCATAGCCCATTGGCTGTCCAAACGACCACCTCCTCCCAAGAACGTTTTGCAAGGCAAACTTCAGAGTCCCTGTATACCAGAGAGTACTTTATGGAATCCTCACACTGACAATCTTGCCAGATATAAAATTACAGTTTCGCAGTTGTTTTCTTTCAATACTCTATAGTTTTTACTCCAATATATTTTGCATCCAGGGTGCAAACATATCTGAGCTATCTAGTATCAATCTAATTCTCGTATCTTTAAAGATGTTTCTTTCCTCTAGAACTTTTATAAATTTTCCCTTTGTCTTTGATGCTCTTAAACTGTACTCTCTAGCCACTTTGGAACTTCATGAGCCTTGTCAACAGAAGGTTTTTTATATTTAATTTGGAAAAATATTTTAATCATTATTTCTTCAAATATTTCCCCCTCTTTTTTGTGTGTTTGTTTATTTACTTTGTTTTAATCTTCTATTACTGAATCTTTATTATCCTGCTGTTGGCACTTTTCTTTCGATCTTTCATATCCCCAGATTTTTCTTTTTCATTTTCTATTTCTTTTTTTCTTTATTCTAGAAGTGCTCCTTAAGTCATCTCAGGCTCATAAGTTCATTGTATGGCAGTATCTAGTCTGCTCTTCATGCCATTAATTGTGTTCATACTTCAACTATACATTTTTTCATACCTAAATTTTCTACATGTTCCATTTCATAACTTCTTGATTCTGCTTGATTTACTGATATCTTTGAGGATAATTATTGTGCTTATTTAAAATACCTTAGAAAGTTCATAAGGCTGAAGACAAAAATAATACCAGATGAAAACTCAGATCTACAGAAAGGATTAAAGAACATAAAGAAAATTAATACATGGATAAATACTTTTAAAACTATATTTTATCATTTCTTAATTTCCCTAGAAAGTAATTCCCTGTTTAAAATAAAAATAATAGCAATGTATTATAGACTGTATTACAAATATGAAATTTAAAAAGTATGACAGCAGTAGCACAAAGGATGGGGTAACTAAAAGTATGTGCATCAGGTTCTTCTATTACACATGAATACTGTAATACTAATTCGCGGTGTTGTGTGTATACCGTAATAATTCAAGGATGTATATTGTGATACATATGCAACCACTAAAAGTATAAAATAAAGAGTTATAACTAAAAGGCCAACAGAAGAGGTAAAGTGGATACTTTAAAAAGTACTTATTCCAAAAAAGGCAAGAAAGCAAGAACAAAGAAATAAAGGACAAGTGGGACAAAAAGACACAATCTAATCATATCAGTAATTATATTTACTGTAAATTAACTAAAAAAAAAATTAACTAAACACGCCAATTAAAAGGCAGTCATTGTCAGACTATGTAACAAAGCTAGACCTAGCTACAGTATATGATGTTTACAAGAGACTCATTTTAAATATATTGACATAGATAGGTTAAAAGTATGGATAACAATGAAAAAAGTTAAATCATAACATTAATTATTTAAAAACTTGGTGTGGTTACATTAATATCAGACAAAGTAGACTTTAACACAAGGGGAGTTATCAGAGAGACATTTCACGATAATAAAAAGGTAAATTCATCAGAAAGTCTTAGCAGTCATAAGTGTGAATACATCTAATAACAGCTTCAGAAATAATTGACAGAACCAAAGATAGAAATAGACAGATCTGAAGTTATAATTGGAGACTTTAACACTCCTCTCTCAGTTAAATACTCAGAAATACAGGACAGACTAGAAACCATACGGCAGTAATAGCACTGCTGGGGATGGGGGATCGGACAAATTAAAAACAAACAAATATGACTTCTAAAATCGAAAAATATATAGTCATTGAAATAAAAACCTCACAGGACTGATTAAAAAGCAGATTAGTTGGATATAAAAAAAAAAAAAAAAGTAAATCAGAAGTCAAATCAAAGGAAATTATCCAAAAAAAAAGTTTAGGGACATGAAGGGAAGAAATATAAGAGGTCAGAAGAACATGGAGTTTCCAATGTGTTAAGAAAAAATAACTCTAGTACCCAACTAAATTCCCATTCAAGAATGAGAATGAAAAAAGACTTTTCTGATCAAAGACAGAATTTACCTCTATACACCTTTACTGAAAAAAAATACAAAAAAAAAATTTTTTTTCAGTAAGAAAAAATTTTGACTCACAAGTAAAAACAAAAACAATGATAAGCAAAATTTTTTTAAAAATTAACAACTGAAAATGTGGGCAAATCTAAGTAAACATTGATTGTTATATGATGATGATGATGGTGGTGGATAATATGGGGAGTCTAAAACAATAAGGAATTAAAATCCTAGAAAATATGACATATAGAGAAATGTGAAAGGAATTTAAAACATTCTAAGGCCCTTTTGTACTCTTCAGATGAAGGGAACCAATAAGACTTAAGTCAAATAGGCACAGTAAAAATTTAAGGGTAGAATAGAAACAGAATGTATAACTTCCAAAGAGTGGATGAGAAAAAAGAATTTAAAAAAATACTCAGTCTCTACTAAGAAACAAAAATATGTTTAAAACAAAGTATGATCAATAGATGAGAAAAAAACGTGGTAGAAATACATCTGAACATATTCACAATAAATGTAAACGGATTAAACTTCCCAGTTAAAAATTGCTATTCTGGGTCGGATCTTTCTTAATTCAGCTAAAATGAATCTACTAGATTTACAAATATAAAAACATTAATAAGTCTCATAAACACAATGTTCAGTGAAAAAATAATGTTTAAAAAAGAATAGAGTGTCACTCAACTGTGTACCATTTGAAATGCATTAAAAAATACCATATTTTTTAGAGATATTGACATGTAAAGTAAAAGCACAAAAACACAAAAATGTTACGTATCAATTGTAAGATAGTGGTTTCTTCCAAGGAATTTGATGAGGAGAGAGGGAATAGCAGTGAATTTCATCTGTACCTGTAAACTCTTCTTTAAAAAAAAAATCCTAAAGCAAACATGTAGCAAAAGGTTAAAATGGGTTATATCTGGACAATGCTTCCTGGATGTCTGCTGTACTCTGTATTTTGGGGTACCTTTTTTTCTTTTTTTTTTTTTTTAAGTATTTCATGATGAAAAGATAAAAATTAAACAAAGAAATGGATGTGACAAAGTATTAGATATAATTCCAATCTCAATTTTATTTTGTTTTTCAAAATACTTTCACTTGAAGAAAATAGATAAAGCATAATCCTTATACTTTTCTATATTTTCCGAGTTTTCTACAACTCTGCATTCTTTTAAAAATATAAAATGTTAATTTTAGATTAACATTATCTTGGCAGAAGAAAAACAAATAAAAAACTTAAATAAAAAAATATATAAATGAATAAATAAGCTTTTCTCAGGTGAAAGACTCATTATACATAAAAATAACCATAAGAAGCAGTTCTGTCATTCTCTCTGATCAAGACAAGGTCCCTCACTGACAGCACTTTAATCTAATACCTTTTCTGACCTGCAGGTGGCAGTGGTGCGATAATCATTTTAAATCAAGAAATTTAAAATCCAGACATCATTCCTGATGTTAGTCTTTAGTTCACGTCTTATTTTTGTACTTAAGTTCTAACTGGCTTGCGTGCATTCTCCGCACATGGTTTTTTCTCTCTACGCATTAAGAATCTATATTCCAAAATTTTGATTCTTCCCACACCATTTGCAGAAATAATCTAATGAAGCAAGAAGGTGGCAAGGCCAGAGCGGAGGAAACTTAGAGCTCTGTCCACCCAGTTCCTTTAGTCCAGTGAAATGTTTTATTGCTGCTTTGCACAAACTTGACCCAAAGTAATGTTATAGTTTTCAATTCAAATATTTACCAGCTCGCTAAAATGTTGTGAAATAAAGTCCAAAATTCACCCCCTATTTTCCCAGCATTCTGTGAAAAAATAACTCTCTTCACCATGTATACACTTCACCATCTACTCTCTTCACCTTCACTATCACGTAATGATTCATAGAATTCTTGATCTGGGCCCTTCACGTGAAGTTAACTTGTCTGGTGTGTGTTGGAAGGTCCCTGGGTGGCACGAACAGTTTGTGCTCAACTACCAGCCTAAACGGTGGTGTTCAAACCCACCCAGTGGCTCCACAGAACAAAGGCCTGGTTATCTGCTTCCACACAGATTAAAGCCAAGAAACCCCTGTGGAGTATTTCTAATCCATGATACATGGGCTTCCCATGAGTCGAAATCCGCTTGACAGCAGTGAGTTACCGTATGTTCGACCCAGAGATATCTCTTAGCCCACACATATCTTGTGAGCGTTGCTAACTCAGGCTTAACATGAACAAATCTTGTGTACAGAAACACTATATTCACATCAACTCAGAAAGTGTCTGCTCTCCAGGATGGCCTTCCTGGCTATGTAAGAGAGTTGCTTCTGGGAGGTTCTCTGTCCACCCTTCTAGTGTCCACCCAGCAACTCTTCCACTTCTGACCCCCTGGACTCTTCTCAGACTACACAGAGACCTTTCAGGTACCTATCAGCCCCTTTGCACATTAAAAGCCCAGAGACCCAATGTACCCCTGGCCCAACTTCCTCAAAAAAGTGAACCTTATTTTTTTTCTCTTGATTGGCGTTTTCCTCGTCTTCTTTCCCTACCTCTTTTCTCTGTCCCCCATTAGTCACTTTGAAGCTCCCTCGGATCCTCTCTGATAATCCCTGTGGTACGTTCCCACATATGATGCCGAATGAGAATAACAGAAGAGAACCTTGTTTGCAGCCATTCAAGCTGCTTTGAGGGTGGTGGTACATAGGAATGATACGATCCTGAAGACACCAGTGGCTGGTGTCCTATCTCAGCAGCTTCATGCTGATCTCTACACACATCACAAATATAGCCCCACGCACAAAACCTCCCACTCTTGGATTCTGTACTCATGCTTGTAACACACAAGATGTTAATGGAACCAAATGCAAAGCCAGGATTAGCAGGTGTCTCTTGGCATTGAAATGACTACAAGAAGTGGTCTCTTACCTCATATAGCAAGGACCCTAGACAGCAGCCAGAAACACATGCTTTCTTGTGCTCGCTCGCTCTCTCTCTCTGAATGATTTAAGGAGCCCACCCATGTGACTCACAAAATTAAATATGACACCTCAGAGCTATGAGAATAATGCCTTCTTTGGAAAGCAGGAGGATATGGTGGTAAACATTGTGGCATATATTCACTTACACATTGGTATGTATTCATTTATTCAGCAATTTTCTTATTGAAGGCCCATGGTACCTGAGATACTAATACTTCTGGCATCGTACAAACAAGATCGTGTGAAGGGAAAAACCCAGTATAAACCATTCTATAGCACCATCCATAAATCTGCGCCTACCTGTCAAACTTAGTTTGGAAAAATAGGTTCCCCATGCACCTAAGTTCTCACACTTCCTCCAAGGAGCTTATGCTGTTGGCAGGACTTTCAACAATTCACCTATTGAGTGGGTATTTGTTATACACGTACTGTACTTTGGTATTGGCAATGCAAAGAAAAACAAGATAAAGTTCTTGAGTGCAAGGATTCTAAGGTTAGTACAAACATCGCAGCTAGTACATAGAATATGGGAAACCACCGTAGGGAATAGCCCATGGAGGATCCAAGAAAGCTTCAAAGTGGCTCATGGGAAACAAAGGAAAAGAGTTTGAGAAAGAAGGTGAGGGCTATTCTGATGGGTGTGACAAAATTTACTAAAAGATACTAATTCTTGAATTTTAATGGGGGAAGGGAAAAGATTGATTTCTTTTCACCAAACTGGGACAGAGTTTTCTTATAGATATAATGTAGTTATTTTATAAGATACAATGATAAAACAACACGACACAACAATATAACAAAAATATATTTTCCATGTGTATGTGCCTCAGTCATTTCTCTTGCTGCTATAACAGAAATACCGCAAGTGGATGGCTTTAACAGAAATTTATTCCCTCACAGTCTAGGAGGCTAGAAGTCCAAATTCAGGTGCCAGCTCCAGGGGAAAGCTTTCTGTCTGTGTTGGTTCTGGGGGAAGGTCCTTGTCATCAATCTCCCCCTGGTGTAGGAGCTTCTCAGTGCAGGGACCCCTGGTCCAAAGGATGTGCTCTGCTCAGGACTCTTTTTGTTTGTTGGCAGTGAGGTCCCTATCTGTCTGCCTGCTTCCCTCTCTTTTAATCTAAGATAAAAGGTGCTGCAGGCCACACCCCAGGGAAACTCCTCTTACATTGAATCAGGACTGTGACCTGAGTAAAGGTGTTGCATCCCACCCTAATTCTCTTTAGCATAACCTAATCTTGCCTCGTGAACCACAGACAGAGGTTAGGATTTACAATACATAGGAAAATTACATCAGATCACAAAATGGAGGACAATTACATAATACCGGGAATCATGGCCTAACCAAGCTGACACATGTTTTGGGGGGACACTATTCAGTCCATGACACCAGGTAGCAAATTCAGGAAATATATTCAGAAGAGGAAATATCAAACGATGAAAATGTCATCAAACCAGGAAAAGGCACTTGGAACCTGTCAAGAAATAAAAAAAAAAAATAGTAGTAATTATTTTTTGTTAGTGCCATCAAATTGGTCCCTGACTTATGGCGACCCAATGCACAGTGGAAGGAAATGCTGCCTGATCCTGCATCATTCCCATGATCCATTGCAGTTTGGACCGTTGTGATCCATAGGGTGTCATTGGTTAATTTTCAGTAGGTCATCTTCCGAGTCCATCTTAGTCTGGAAGCTCCTGAAACCTGTTCAGCATCATAGCTGACACACGAGCCCCCCCCGACAACTGGTTGCAGCTGTACGTGAGGTACATTAGCCAGAAATCCTAGTTCTCCCACTGAACCACAACTGCCTCAAACAGTAATGATAGCAAACCCTTGAAAGCACTTGCCGTGTGCCAGGCACCATCCTAAGCGCTGAACTTGTTTAATGCTTTGAACAGCCCTAAGAGGTAGATACTACAAGTATGCTTTGTCTGACAATAGGTTATCGGTTATAAAGCTTTGCAAAAAATATTTACTGAAAATTCACTATTTGAATCAAAAGCCCACTATAAAAAGTAAAGGTAATCCATCTGTAGAATGTAGCTGCCCTGTAGTCATGGGACCCACCATGCTCACTCACTGATTTCAATTTAAACATTGCTTAAGTGCCAAGTGCTTTATTGCCACATCTTCCCTACGTCATTAAGCGAAAATGCCTTCAAGTAGTGGGTCGAAGACAGTGGAAAATCCTGGAAAGAAAGTATATGAGACTAAGAGCCCTAGAAAAGCCCATACATTCAAAGAAAATGTGGAAGAAGAGAGGTGTGGACACATACGGACATGACTTTGTTTCCTCAAAAAGTTAAACACAGACCTACCATATGACCCAGTGATTCCACTCCTGGGTATTTTGACTTGAAAGAAGGGACTTGAACAAATGCTTGTGCGGCAACGTTCATTGTAGCACTATTCACAATGGCCAAAAGGTGGGGACAGCTCAAGTGTCCATCAGCTGATGGATGGATAAACAAAATGTGGTATAAACATACTACAGAGCCCTGGTGGCACAGTGGTTAAGAGCTATTGCTGCTAACCAAAAGGTCAGCAGTTTAAATCCACCAGCCACCCCTTGGAAACCCTGTGGGGCAGTTCTACTCGGAATTGACCCAGCAACAACTGGTTCATTTTTATCTTATTTTGTTTTGGGTTTTATACATACTGCGCCGGTGGTGCAATGTTTATGCACTTAGCTGCTAACTGAAAGGTAGGATGTTTGAACCCACCAGCCACTTCATGGGAGAAAAGACCTGGCAATCTGCTCCCATAAAGATTACAGCCTAGAAAATCCTATGGGGCAGTGCTACTTTGCCCTGACAGGATCACTACGAGTTGGAATCAACTCAACGGCACACAACAACCACCAACATACACATACCATGAAATATCATTCAGTTATAAAAAGAAACAAAGTTCTGATACATGCTACAACATAGACAAACCTTGAAAGCATCATGCTGAGTGAGATAAGTCAGATCCAAAGGGACAAATATTGTACGATCCCACTATAGGAAACATCTAGAATAGGCAAAGCCATAGAGATCACAAAACACAATTTTCAATATTTTTGTGGATGAAGGGCCCACAAAGTCACACTGCAGCCCTGTCCTGCTCCCCACATTATTTTCTCCACCTCCCAAGCATTTTGGATCAGTCTCGGTGCTACAGTTTGGGGCAGGAAATGAGAGGAGGAGGAAATAAGATGTGAAAGAAAGGAGCCACTGTTTGCCCAACACACCCACTGCCAAGCACTGAGGCTAGTGTCTGGTCATCGGCATCTGGGTGGGAGGGCAGGTGATCCTCGAAGGGAATGCATCCATGGGCCAAACTGCAATCCGAAAACCAGTCTAAAGAGAATTGAGCCCGAAGAGCATGTCTTGGTCTCCTAGTGCTGCAGTAGCAGAAATATCACAATAGAGAGGCTTTAAAGAACAGAAATTTATTTTCTTATAGTGTAGGAAGCTAGAAGTCCTAATTCAGGGTGTGTCGTCTCTAAGGGGAAGGAAACCCTGGTGGCGTAGTGGTTAAGCGCAATGGCTGCTAACAAAAGGGTCAGCAGTTTGAATCCGCCAGGCGCTTCCTTAGAAATTCTATGGGGCAGTTCTACTCTGTTCTATAGGGTTGCTATGAGTCGGAATTGACTCGACGGCACTGGGTTTGGTTTGTTCTGGTTTCTCTAAGGGGAGGCCCTCCTTTGTCTATCTCAGTTTCTAACCCCCAAAAATCAAACCTGTTGCCGTCAAGTCGATTCTGACTCATAGCACCCTATTGGACAGAGTGGAACTGCCCGGTAGGGTTTCCAAGGCTGTAATCTCTATGGAACCACGCTGCCACATCTTTCTCCAGAGGAGAGGCTGGTGGGTTATAACCACTGACCTTTGGATTAGCAGCCAAGCACTTAACGGCTGAGCCACCAAGGCTCCTCATTTCAGCTTCCAGTAGCCAGCAGTTCTTGAGTCCCTGAGCTTTTAGATGCACCTGGCTCCATCGTCATGATCAGGTAGTGTCTGCCTTTCCTGGTCGGCATGTCTCTGCGTCTCTGCTGCTCCTTATATAACTCACACATGATTAGGTTTAGGATTCACCCTCCCAGAGCATGACCTCAACTGCTTGGTTACATTACATTCGATTGCATCGAGAACCATGATTATACTACATTAGATTAGATCATGCCCACAGATATAGGGGTTCCAACACATGTTTTGCAGGGACACAATTCAATCCATAACACAGCATAATGTCAATCCATGGGAAATTATTTTCTTGGCAGACAACCCTGATCTCAGTGTAAATTGAGTATAACCCCACCCACCCACCCATGACTGGCCATTTCACAGTGAAGCCCTTCTACACCTACAGGTGGTGGGGACTAAAGAAACCCAGAGCATTATCCACAAGGATGTGAGTGGAACCCTCCACCTCCACTTCTCACAAACAGTTTTCCTGTCTACTTAAAGCACAAAGTCCTGGGCTGCTCCTCCTTGCTTTTTTCCACCTGACGTCCCCCACCCTGACTTAAAGCCTCCGCTTTTGCAATGTCACACTCTACCAGCCAAACCCCAAGTCCTGGGTCCCCACGTGCCCGCCTGCCACACAGAAAGCTTCATCCTGACATTGACCACCCAGCCCTGCCGGGTCTGCTGCGTGTGTCAGCAGGCAGATCAATCCCACGCCGCTCTGCATGGCTAGAAACCAGGACTAATAAATCATTGACGTGCTCGCGGCCCACAGATGGTAACTGTGGTTCAATGCAGGTAATTATAAAAAAAATGACTTTGGGAGCTAAAAATCAAAACATGGGAGTATGTGTCTAATAGAAAAGGGCTGCAAAGAGATTTGGGAGTTCTAATGACTCCAAGGAGCAGGTTAAAGGTCTGGGAGCCTGACAGTCGCTGGGCCACCTGATTGACAGAATCGATCCCGGCATCCCTGTGACAGCGCCCGGCCCTGTATCTGCCGCCTTGGGGTCCCTTGTGGCAGGCCGCAGAGAGGACAGGGCTGGAGTATCCCCCCACTCCCCCCACTGTAATGTGTTTGCAGAAAAGACACCACCACCACCCCATCAATTACTAAGGCTGTCAGCCTGGACAAGGTGTTGGGACACTGACAAGGCTAGGTAAAGCCTCAGGGGCTACACTGAAATGTTCTAGCTAGACATCTTAAACCACTCTTTATGGCTCCGCCTCCTGCACCCCCTCGCTCAGCTTAAAGAAGGCGCTTTTCTTTTCCCTTGAATTTTCACAAGGTTGTTATGGTTTCTGCAATAAAAGTAGCGTGGGTGAAACATCTTGTTTCAGCTGTCATTCATTAGCCTGAGTGGGCCTCCTGTAAGCTCCACACTTCCTCTCTGTCCCTCTGCGTGACCAAGTGGCTGGCACTTCGGTCCTTCCCCGTTTCATAGAGACCAACCTCTTAAGAGACTTTGAAGTACCCTTCTGCTCTAGGTGAGAGATAAAAGAGCAACCCTCCTCTCAGGGTCCCTCAGAACAGTGTTTTTGCTTGCTTGCTTGCTGAAGACGGAGATTTTCCGGATGACATTCACAGCTGAAATTTTCCCATCAATTTTCTAAAAGCTGCTATCAGTCGTCCATAAAAAATGGCATTAAGCTCAAGCAGAACTAGGTCTTTGAGTCCCTTAAATCTAAAATTACCATGCCTTGAATAAACATTCTTAAGGTGATTCCACGGTTAGATGTCGCCAGAAATTTATAGGTCCCTGGGGGGGTGTGTTTGTGCTCAGCTAATACCCGAAAGGTTGGTGGTTAAAACTCACCCAGCAGCACCACGGAAGAGAAGACCTGGCAATCTACTTCTGTAAAGGTTACGAGGAAGAAGACCCTATGGAGCTGTTCTACTCTACAACACATGGGGTCGCCATGAGTCAGAATCAACCCAATGGCAATGGTTTTTGTTTGGTTTGGTTTTTAATGCCCCAAACTGTGAATGCGGTTAGGTAAAAAAAAAAAAAAATTCAATTGAGTGTTGGACAGAGTTGATGCCCACTCTGTGCAAGGCAATGTTCCAGGCCTTCAGGAGGCATTCAGAGATAAGAATGCTCCTATCCCAACTCACTTGAAGGAAATCATATATGTAGACTGCCTCGGTGATTTTTTTCCCCACAGCAAGAAAAAAGTAATGCATGTAAACAGACGAAAAGTATTGCAGAAAAAAAAACCAAGCCCATTGCCGCGGATTTCATTCTGACTCACTGATTTGATTCCGACTCAGTGCCCCTATACAAAAGAGTAGAACTGCCCCATAGGGTTTCCAAGGAGCAGCTGGTGGATTCAAACTGCCCACCTTTTGATTAGCAGCCTGAACTCTTTACCACTATGCCACCAGGGCTCCATGCCAGAAAAAGTACAGTCTCACCCTAGGTAAAAGAAAAATTTCATAGATTCATGGTACGGAATTTACATTGAGATATGAAAGATATCAAGAGGTACACTATAGAAATTTGTGGAAACCTACCAGTTATGTTAAAAGGTGTGGAAGCAAAGCTTCCTTTAGCTACCGAGGAAATGCAGTCGCCTGGGAACAAATTCCCTGGAAGAAAGTGTGGCGGTCACAAGTCCACGCATGGAACGAATTCATTTCACATTTTAGATACTGATGAAACAGCACTTTCTACCGCTCCAAAATTTGTTAATCACCATCTCTAATCCCTGGATGGTGTGAACAGTTAAGCGCTTAACTACTGCCCAAAAGGTTGGCAGTTCAAACCCACCCAGAAGCAGCTTGGAAGGCAAGCCTGGTGATCTGCTTCTGAAAGGTCATAGCCTTGGAAATCGTAGGGAGCACAGTTCTACTCTGAAACACATGGAGTCACCGTGAGTTGGAATCAGCTCGACAGCAGCTAAAAAATACCTACAGGGCAAGGTGCAGGGAGATGATAACCGCTGTTCTTTGAAGGTACTTGTTTCTCCTTAGATGCAGAAAATATTCAAACCCAACGTATGTAAAGATTAGCACAAACTGAACCCCTGAAGGGCACCTAGTTAAACGACAAACTACCTTTGAGTTGTCTTGGAGTCAACCCCATAGGGAGTTTTAAGAATCTGTTGTGTTTATAAGGTCGTCATGAGTTGGAGCCAATTCAATGGCAACAACAGCATAAACTCTGAACCAATTCTCACGGTAACAATTCCTCAAACAGCTGAAAACGAATACACACACGTTCCCACTAACCCAGCTCTTTCGCTCCCTGCAGCCAACATCGACAACACGGCCAACACCGTTGGCTTAATTAGCACCTTTTCATGCCAAATCCTCTCAAGGTGAGGTGCAAAAGACCCAGTAATCATTTGATCACCAAGTCCAGTCGGCAGTGCCAAGGTAACAGATGAAAAAGAACAAGCGGAGTAAGACGGAAAGGCTCTATTTCGGATAAGCCAAAAGAAAACAGTGCCAAGCGACCAAATAACCTTGAGTGTTTGTCAGAACTATAGTACATGAACTGCATCCTAGAAAGAAAAAAATACATATATTTTTAAAAAGCAACAACAACAGAACATCATGTACAGACCAATTAAAATATTCTAATGAAAGAGCTGTCTGAGAACTTTCTAGGCCACCATCTGAACTTGCATAGGAGAGAGCCAACCATTTGAATACAGTTGGGATTCAGTAAAAATAATTAAGAAACAGTATAATTGCCCATATTGAACATCTCACCTCTGGGGTGGGAGGTTGCATGGTTCAAGACCCTGAGTGAAACACCAGATCATACCCAGTGCTGACACCTTTGGGCCCAGAGAGTGGAGGCTGTTGCAGTCAAGCTCTGACCCACACATGGAATAGCCAGCCTGGGGTCATTCTCTCACCTCCCTGAGTGTCCAGGTGGAAATTAAAGATCCCAGGACACTTTTCAAAATAGCAGAGGGATCACCCAGCTGTCTGGGCCAACAATCCCCAGTCTCAATAAAATCCAACTTAATGTTCCCGGCTGGGAATGAGCCCTTCTCGAACATAGAGGAGAGCCTGTGTTCTTGTACACAATTGTGAAACTGTCCTGTGAGCACTGTAATTACCTTACAATCCACAAAGGACCTTAAGATAGTTAGAGAGTAAGGGATGCTATGAAAAAGTCAATTCTATTGTAATTTATAATTGAGCTTATCCACAGAGAAACAATTGGTCACTACGTGAAATTAGCTTCTAGGGAGAATATTTACAGGTGCAGACTTTACCACTACCAGTGGGCTTGGGTCCAAGAAAAATCACATTCCAAAACAATAACTTACAAAAAAAATAAATAAATAACTTTAGGGTTGAGTGTTCATATTAAAAATATATATATTCTCCACAAGTAACATTATAATAGCTCAATCCTTCGTTAACTTGATATAGCCTCAATTTGGGGAAAATATACCTAACATGTAATTAAGGCAAACCTAAACAGAGCTTCCATTAACTTCTCCTCATTGGTCTTCAGATAACAATGGATAGATGTGTGCTTTGTTTAAAAAGAACTACGAAAACTAAAACCTACGAACTATATTTATCTTACACTAACTTGAAAAGAAAATACTAAGAGTGAGAAAATAAGAATGCCTTAAAGGGAACAAAATATCATTTTATGCATCAAAACTCACATGAACTTCTTAACAGTCGTAAAGCTGTTCAAACCCAACCATAATCCATCTTCCAGTCCACCATCTGAAAGATATTTCTGCAACATTATTGGCTAGGGGGTTTCCAAAAGAAAAAAGGATAGGGAAGTATATTAGATATCTGTTGCTGTATAAAAATATTATCCCAAAACTCAGCAGCTGGATACAACCAAACAGTACTGTCTGT
The DNA here is from genome assembly GCF_024166365.1 of Elephas maximus indicus. Lineage (NCBI taxonomy): Eukaryota > Metazoa > Chordata > Mammalia > Proboscidea > Elephantidae > Elephas > Elephas maximus. The sequence goes on from NC_064831.1 coordinate 89,590,405, forward strand.
TTCTCTAGGTCAGGAACCCAGGTGTGGTTTAGGTGGACGCCTACCTCCCAGGGTCTCTCACAACGCTGTAACCAAGGAGTCAGCAAGGTCTGGGATCTCATCTCAAGGCTCAACTGGGGATGGACCCACTTTGAGCTGTTGCACTGAGGGTGTCAGTTCTTTGCTGGCTGTTAGTCAGAAGCCTCCCTCACTCCCTTGCCACATGGTCCTCTCCATAGACCAGCTTACAACTCAGCAGTTGGCTTCTTCATTTTAAGCAAGCAGGAGAGCAAGAGGGTAAACAAGACAAAAGCCAGAGTCTTTCTATAATCTACTCCCAGAAGTGACAATCTATCGTTTTTGCAGTATTTTAATTGTACAGTTCTAATCTGATCCACATGCAGTCACCATGAGTCAGAATTGACTCAAAAGCAACTTTTTTTTTTAAATCACTAGGAAGGAATCACTACACTCAGCCCAAGGGAAAAGGATTGCACAAGGGTGTGAGTACCAAGAGTTGTGGCTTACTGGGGGCCATCTCAGAGGCTACCTGCCACAGGGAAGTACCTAAGAGAGGCTTTCAGCATATCATTTGTTTGTGTTTTCATTTTTGAAGACAATTACCTCGACGGATGTCCTAGATTTAAAAAATAATAAAACTACTGTCATTTCTTAGAAGACCCCAGTCTCAAGTGACCACACTCAGCTTACAGGAGCTACTGGGAGAGTGATCGTTCTAGGTGCCTGAACCCCAGGTCAGTGCAGGAGAACTGGGAGGTGAGCACTGCAAGGCATGAACTTTACCAATCCCACCAAATACAAAGGCAGCTAAGGCAATCGAAAGGGTTGTCGATTCAATACCACAGTAAATATTTTGAGATTTCTAGCTCTACAGTATATTTTAGGCAATTTGAAGTTTAGATTATTCCTTCATCACGATAAATATTTATTGAGAGCCTTCTATCTGCCAGACACTGAGGGAAGAACTTTCCCACATGAGTTCATTCAATCCACAAAATTACCCCGTGAGTTGCTTAAACCTGTAACCTGTTGCCATCGAGTCGATTCCAACTCATAGCGACCCTATAGGACAAAGTAGAACCACTCCACAGGGTTTCCAAGGAGCGGCTGGTGGATTCGAACTGTCGACCTTTTGGTTAACAGCCTCAGTGCACCGTAGCTCTTAACCACGGTGCTACCAGGTGCTTATTACTGTATTAACCCTACTTTACAGGTGAAGAAACTGAGGAACAAAGTAATTAAATTGCCAAGAACAACAACATTCCGTATTTACCTTGAAAGACAAGTTAGCAGATACGATACCAACTCTTCGTAGGGCCACTTTTACATAGAATGTAGAGTTGATTAACAAGCATTTGACTTTAATTTTTCATTGCTGTGGCTTGATCACTGTAAACTTAACTCCTTTTTAAAGTCAACTAGAATTATGTCTAAAAGATGGCTTAATTAAGCTTTAAATTACAAGGGAAGATGAGTAAATAGAGGGAAAGCAGAGAAGACACATTGCCTTCACAGAATAAATGCCACCCATCAACACTGGAATACAATTGCTGTTGACAAGGCCCACAAGAAGTATTAAAAGTCCAGAGAAACTTGAAAACCATTGTTTTTTAGAAAGATGCAGATTTTTTTGTAGCTTTAACAATAAGACTCCCATTATCTTTTTATTGGCTCAAACGCATTAAAATAAAAGCCAAAAGCAAAACAAAAGAAAATCTATTGTCTTACAACCAGGGCTGGCAAACAGGAAAGAATTGGGGGCCAAGCAGCAGACAACGTGAATGAGTGAGGGAAGCAGCTGTGTGGGGCCTAAGAACCCAGAAGCAACATCTGTAGCTCCATGTAAAGGGAGCAACAGCCATGTGGACTCCTTGTTGCCTGCATGAATGGGGTCCAGCAAACCTGCCCATTATTTTTTCCAGAAAAAAAAAAAAAAAAAACAGAACCCTGGAATCATCTCTGAAAACCTGATTTGTAAACATTAGCAATTAATTTTTTTTTTTTTAACTCTGTGGGCTAAACAAAACATATCAGCAGTTTAGAATTTTGACCTAGAAAAACTAAAAATGGAAACAACAGTTATTTTTGTTCATTTGATCCTTGCCAAGATTCAAACCAGATAATGCTGGCCCGGAATTGGTCCCGAAATGATTTGACCCTGTGGTGTGGGTCACTTCACAGTCTTAACTCTCCACCTCCCAAATTTTGCAGACACAGGACTGGCCAGGTAAAAAGAGCAAAGAAAGCTACCATGAGATCATGATCTCTCGGTTGGGAGAAATTTTAAAAGCTGAGCTAATCCATTAAAGGGACACAACAAATTCTACAAGTATATTTAACAAATACAGTACAAATAGAGTGAAATTTGCCTAAGTCAGAACCTGTCAAAACATGTCAGAGAAGGAAAACTCAAATAATTTCCACTGAAAAGAGCGATAAAAAAAGCAGTCAGACTACACCCTGTCAAAGCAGAAAACTTGTGAGACCCAGACAAACTAGGCAGTCCCACCAAGTCCGGCTCTCACATTTCACTGTCATTACCCAGCTACTTGAGTCTTCTAGAAGACTAATTTGAAAGCAGCACAACTCATTTCTAAAGAGCTCCAATTGTTACGAAACTCATCCTAGTGATGATTTGAAGTGGGCCCTTCGCTCCCGCATCCTGGCTCCATTTTCTGGAGCCACTTGTAAGGTAGCTTCATCTTTCCATATGACAGTCCTTCTGGTGTCGTAGCCATATTTACCCCAAGTCTTCTCTTACCTCTGTTTAGCCACCGTCAGCCCTTCCTCCCAGAATGCTCTCCAAATTTCTCAATACTCCAGTCACGCTTTTATGGGCTGGCTTCACCATGTAGCCTCCCTCCTAAAACAGTACCTGCAACTGAACACACAGGGGATGAGGTCAAACTCCTCAAAATCACCACCATTTACTGTCAAGTTGGCTCCAACTCATAGCAACCCCAAGTGTGTCAGAGTTGAACTGCGCTCCACAGGGATTTCAATGGCTAGTTTTTTTTTTTTTTTTTTAAATGGATCTTCAGGCCTTTCTTCCCAGCTGTCTCTAGGTGAACTCGAACTCCAGCTTTTCTGTTAGGATTAACCATTAGCAGACCCAGAGAGTCCCCTCAAAGAAGTCCCCAAAATAAGGTGATGCTACAGTTTCTCAATGAGACAATTCTACAAAACATATGGTCAACTTGAACATGTAATTGGGGGATTTAGACGAAATAGATGTTTACTTTAAAATTTTAATTTCTTATTTTAGGAATTAAATTACATACTTATTCTGAATCACATATTCTAATATGATATATTAATTTAGAAGCATGGTCTTTCTTTCCTACATACATTTCACTTAAAAAAATTATTCAAACTCTTCCTTTGCATCTTTGACATCTTCATCGCTGTCACTAGCGTCACCTTTGGCATCAAGTAAAACAGTTTTCCAGAGCCCATCACATTTACCTCTAGGCTGTCGAAAAGGCAGTGTTTTTAAGACGTTTCACTGAAGTATAACATGTATACAGAAATATGCACAAATTATTCGTGTTTGACTTATTGGCTTTGCATGAAGTCTGCACCTTCTAGCACCCATCATACCCCCAGCTCCTGGAAGCGCCTTGCTTACCCCTTTCAGAGGGTGGCTACTATCCTGCCTTCTAACACAGTAAAAAAACACAAGTAGGTGGTTGTTATTCTTAGATGCCTTAGAGTGAATTTTCGACTCACAGTGACCCCATGTGAAAGAAGAGAACTGCCCCATGCCGTGTAACCCAAGCCAAAACTCATTGCTATCGAGTCGAGTCCGACTCATAGCAACCCTGTAGGGCAGGGTAGAACTGCCCTACAGGGTTTCTAAGGCTGCAAATCTTTCTAGAAGCCAACTGCCACATCTTTCTCCCGTAGAGCAGCTGGTGGGTTCGAACAGCCGACCTTTCAGTTAGCAGCCAAGTGCTTTATCAGTGCTCCACCAGGCTCTTTTCCTGCAGTTTTTGGCTGTAATCTCTGCGGGAATAAATCACCAGGTCTTTCTCCCACATAGCAGCTGAGTGGGTTCGAACTCCCAACCTTTTGGTTAGGAGCTGAGCGCTTAACTGTTGCGCCTCCAGGGCTCCTTAACACAGTAGGTTAGAGGTGCCTATTTTGGAATCTTATGCAAGTGCTTCTCTGTGTCTAGCTCCTTCTGACCAATATTATGTTTGTGAGATTCATCCATATTGTTTCATGTAGTTGTAATTGTAGTTTGAGGAATATAACACTTTTTAAATCTGTGTGCGGTGCTTTCACTGACGATTTTCTTCCCAGCCACAAGTGCCATTTGCATAACGTTAGGCAGTTGGACTTTTAAAATTTGTCTCACGGGTTTCTACCCGTAACTTCCACAGTATAACCCCTTACTGGTTGGCTTTGTCAGGTAATTTCTAAAGGACTTTTTAAAATCAATATTCAGCATTTAAATTGTGAGCTCCTACCCTCAGGAATAATCACTAAATTGATGTTAAATTTCTTTGTTTCTTTTTTTTTTTTTTTTAACCGATTCTATCAAGGAGCCTCTGTAAACATCAAAACTAACATCGACTGATGTATTCTCAGGCTACTATGTCTTCCAAAAATGGTAAGTTTTTTTGTTTCCTAGAATATCAAAGGATCTTGAATAGAAGGTGGCTTTCTCTTTTCTGATGGGTAAGTTGGGGGAAAAAACCACCCTATATTCAAGCATAAATTGTATTTCATATTTTTGTTGTTAGTTGCCATTGATTCGATTCCAACTCAAGGCAACCCCATGTGTTCAGAGTAGAACTGCTCCATAGGGTTTTCAAGGCCGTGACTTTTCAGAAGCAGGTCACCAAGCCTGCCTTCCACGACACCTCTGGGTAGGTTCAAACCACCAACCTTTTGCCTAACAATCAAGTACTTAATCATTTGTGCCAGTTAGGGGTCCCTTGTTTCATATTAGCCTCTTCAGTAATTGTGTCCTACCATTATCTCTTACTAAGTTTGTGATCATCTAACATATCCAGGTCTTTTGCACATGAATTCCTATCATTTCTCCCCAAAATATATTTACACTTATATTTTTAACTAAATCTATAATTTTATGTTAAGAATATAAGATTACTTTGCATATACATAATGCTCAGGATTTTCCAAAGTACTCTCAAATACATTATCCCAACAATTTGATGCAAGGGTACAGGGGATACACGTGCTACAGATTTGAACACAACTGTCAATGTTAGACTTCACCTTCAAATGGAAAAGTATGCTATATAGCATAATGGATGAAAGTCATATTTAAATATTTGCCAAAAAATACAAAGAGCGAACAAGCACATGGAAAGATATCAATGGAGTCCCTGGGTAGCGCAAGTGGTTAAGCACTCAACTACTGGCTGAAAGGTTAGTGGTTCAAACCCACCCAGAGGCGCACTGGAAGGCAGGCCCGGCGATCTGCTTCTGAAAACCCTACAGAGCACCGTTCTACTCTGCACACATGGAGTCACCATGAGTTTGAATCAACTCGACAGCAACAACAACAAGAAATAAAACAAGGGTAAGCGAAATAATAATAAGCACCACTGACACCTATTAAATGGATGAAAGACTGAGGCAAAAATCCAAGAGTACTAAGGTTACGGCAAGACTGATAAATTCATTATTAGCTGGTGATGATATAAATTAGCATAGTTCTTCTGGAAAAATAAGTTGGCTATATATCAAAAATTCAAAACATAACCCACGTCCTTTGACCAAATATTCCCATGTATAAACGTTATTATTGAGGAAAAAATTCAGAAGAAGGGAAAAAGTCACTAGCGGGAAGATGGTCATTGAAGCATTATTTCAATAGTATGAAAAGGAAATATAGTTTTATTTCACATAAATAAAATTAATAAAGCTCAGTTCAAATGACTGTCACCCAATCTTCTCCCTCCTCTCTCTCTCTCTGTCTCTCTTTCTCTCTCACACACGCACACACACACTCACTCTATGCTTTGCAAGGTTGGGAGAGAAAATTATCGTTACTCAGTTCCTCCCATGCCCTGTTCACACCCAAAATTCCCAAAGAAAAATGCATCAGATTTTATACAATACTTGATTTCTGCCCTGAATTTTCTCATCTAATGGGTGGTACAAATGATTAGCACAGTAGGCCGCTAACCGAGAGGTTGGCTGTTCAAATCCACCCAGAGTAACCTCAGAAGAACGGCCTGGTGATCAACTCCAAAAAAATCAGCCATTGAAAGCCCTATGGAGCGCAGTAGTACTCTGACACACATGGGTCACTGTTCACTTGACAACCACTGAATTTCATGGACACATTTGCATTTGCCCAAAAACAGTCTTTGGGCAGACTCCAGTCTAAGGAGAAGGCAAACAGGGACAGAGACAATTTTCAAACTCCAAAACCACAAGGGACTGTGGTCCTCAACACGGAGAGGCAGCAGCTGTATCTACGCATTGACAAATGGACTAGGTGAGGGAAATACATTTCACAAATCTCCACATAACTCTGAGCAATTGCTTATCCAACAACTCCATCTCTAAACATCTTGGAGGCGGATCACATAATGGCGTCTTCAACAGCAATCTCTACTATACTGTAAAATGCACAGTAATCCCCCATTGCCTTGCTGATGGGGAATGGGTGGGTGAAGGAGGTCGTGTGTGCCATTAGCAATCATAACCCAAGCAGTTCCCTGGATCGTTAGTAAGCATCATTCTCCCCTAGAAGTGAACATGTTTGTTGGTTCATGTCATAGCTGGGATAGACAGGGAATACTTGGCAGAAAGCAGAATATTAAAGAGGGTTTTGTACCTTAAACAATCTAATGCCTTAACTTCCCCTCAGAGGGGACAGGAGAACCTGCTTAGACACTGAACCATGTGACACGTACTCAGTGTCAACCTTTGCCTTCCCAGCTTCACATGTCTCTGGTCACTTCCCGACACATTTGTTGGTCTCGAGGGGAAAGGAATAGAAAAGGAAACTGCAACCTTGCTTCCCTCTGACTTGTCTGTAGAGCAGATCAGCCTAGGTTTCAGCTCTGTGGGACTCTGCCTGGTGGCTAGAGCCCCTTTAGCTCTTAATCGCCCCTCCCATCTGATTCTCTGTAAAATTTGGACCAGCAAGTCTGGGGTAGTTAAATATACGGCTCGGGTAATTAAACAGCTTACGGATGAGTATCATTTGGCCTGCAAACCATTCTTACAGGGTTCCAGAGGGCTGTGTCCTGAGAACTGTAGCTTCTTTGTGGAGCTTTGGCAGGAAGCAGCTAATTATAACACCTACACATGGTTCTCTGGAATCGGGCCCTAGGAATTTGCCACCTTCTACATACAAGTCCGCCTAGCCTCCTGGTTGGGGAGCCATGATAGTCATCACAGGTCAGAAGGTGGCCATCAAACAGGGCCTTGTTAACAGCACCTTTGGAGAAAACAGCTCAGCTCCCCGTGGTGTGCCGAGTGCCATTTGAGAACTCTGTATGTCCTCAGGCAACCAGTCCTAAGGGTGTTGGCGTTAAAATTGGTCCCTAGCACCGCTCCTTGTCCTCTCCAGGCCGCCCAAAGCTGCAGTAGCTCTCCGTGAAAACACTGCTTCCTACACTCGTGCCTTGTCAGAGAAAAATCTCTGCGTGCCTCCAGATCACAGGTGCCATTAATTGCATCTGTCAATCCCCTAAACCTGAAAGCAGAGTTGGGGTGCAGCTATAAGCATAGGGGTAGTCTCTGGGTGGTGCAAATGGTTAACATGCCTCTGCTTCTAACCGAAACGTTGGGGGTTCAAGTCCACCCAGGGGTGCCTCAGAAAAAAGACCTGGCAACCTACTTCTGAAAAATCAGCCATTAAAAATCCAGTGGAACGCATGGGGGTCTGATACACATGGGGTCACCAGGAGTCAGAGCTTACTCAACAGCAACTGGTTTTATATGCATGGGGAGAAGGTTCCATAGTTTCCGTTTGTTTCTTGAAGAAGATTGTAACTTTGCTCTGTCTGGTGTCAGTGGTATGATTTTGGGTCAAGTCAGGTGAATGCAAGCTGTCCATTCAGGGCCTTGGCTCTGGCATTACTCCTCCCGCTTGCATGGATATCAGTAGTCAGTTTTCATGAGGACTCCTCTACAGGCCATGTAAGTCACTCATCATGAGATCCCACTGAGCAATGCCTTCCAATCTCAGGGCAGGGGAGGATCTATTGAAGGATGTTAAGAAGAGAAGTGTGGTGGGACTATAGGCTGCTCACCTAGCACACCTCCTTCTCTTCTTCCTGGGCACCCAGCTGATCCCATTTCCCAGCCTCCCTTGCTCTTAGGTGTAGTCATGTGATTGGGTTATAGCCAATGGAAGTGAAAAGGAGGGATGGTGTCTTTTCTGGCCAACATTCTTAAGAAGTGGCTGTCCCTCCCACACATCCTTTCCCCTGTCACCAGCTCATACAGAGGATGATGTGGGCGTAGGGGATGATAGAACCACAAGACAAAAGAGCTTCGGTTCTTGAGTCACCATGTGGAAGAAAGCGTCCCACCTACCAGGAAGAGCTGCCTCAGATTAACTGTGGAGCAAAACTGAACTTCTATTGTGTTCAGCCCTTAAGCCTTTGGGTAGAAAGTAGCCTAGTCCCTCTAACAGAGCAAGGGACATGACCAGATTTACATTTTAGAATGGGCCTTGTATTTGAAATAGTTTTTGTGGAGACGAGAAACACCAGGTTTTTATTTCACTGCAATGCTTTTTGTATTATCACTTTCGAAATGCCTGACACTTCCCACCATTCCCAAAGTGCCCAAAATCTAAGACAACCAAAAAGCACTTTATTTATAGACTGGCTGCTGGGTCATCTCCTTCAGACTCATACACAAGGGCAAAAAGTCTCATACCCTTTCCCTAAGTATTACATCCAATTTCGCCTAGAATATCTCTAGTCCTAGTGCCTTGACAGCTTCCTTACAAAATTACCCCAATGCCTGATTGACCTTCATGGTTCACAATTTTCTTTCCCTCCGAGTCAGACTTTAGGCTTCCCTCTTTGAGCTGCATGACGTAACTGGCCAGACCCTGGTCAATGAAATGGTCCTGGAGCAAAAACCAGAAACATGGATTTAACTGATTCAAATTAGCCTTGGTTAAGTACTCCCTGAGCATAATCTCATTTAGTCCTCATAATAAGGGTTGCTGGTTTTGGCCACCATCAAGTCAGTATGGTTCATGGTGACCCCACTCACAACAGAACAAAATGATGCACGGTCCTGCACCCCACGATCAGGTGCAGACAGGACCACCGTGGTGATTCATAGAGTTTTCCTTGGCTGAAGTGGACCGATCACCAGGTCTTTCTTCCTAATCCATCTTAGTCTGAAAACTCCACTGAAACCTGTTCAGCACCACAGCAATACGCGAGCCTCCACTGATAGACAGGTGGTGGCTGCCGGGTAAGATGCATTGGCCGGGAATTGAACCCAGGACTTTTACATGGAAGGTAAGAATTCTACCACTGAACCATCACCGCCTTATCATAATAAGAGTAGGGAATATGATCTCCATTTGACAGGCTCTGAGATTTCAAGTAACTCGCCCAAGGACAACACAAGTGAGGGAGACTCCGGTGGTGAGGAGCCCAAAGCCCAGCCCCTTCTTGCTCTACTTGACAGTGTAGGATCCAACAGAGAGACACTCTCTGGCTCCACTTCCTCAATAGTTTGGAGAAATAAAACTTGGAGTTCATTGAACATTTTAGCCTTGATGAGTCTAATTCCCAGGCCTGGAGCAAAAATCTTATTTTCACAAGTACTACATGTCGCTTGAAAGTGCATAGGAGAAACTTCAGTAGGCAGGACATGTAGACGTGGTGGTAGATTCAAGAAAATTACTTTCTCAAGGCTCAAAACGAGCATCCAGAGCTGATCAAAAAATATTCACTCTGAAAAGGAGCCAGGGAATTTTATAGTGGTCTTGACTGGCCCCCTCTATACATTGACGAGCTGAGACTGGGGACTAGTGTGTCTTCATTCCCTTTTCCTCTTCACTCCCCGCCCTTCCAGGAGTGACAGAAATAGTCCTGGCTCCCTTCACCAAGTCCTCACACTCCGGGAATCTTGTTCAGACACAAGCACTGGAGACGGGAGTTTTGCTGTGTGAGGTGAGGAACAGGGATGGATTAACCAAGGAGCAAAGTTAGCGTGTGCTTAGGGCATCAACAAAACAGGGGCACCCGTTGTCCTAAGCAAAGACCCATAGATGCCAAGCAGACAGGACACAAGGAAAAGTGAGTGCCACAGTGGAAAGGAACTGGCAGAGCACTAAATGAAATTAATAGCAGTGTGTGAGAATGTGCCAGGTGGAAATAAAGTTCATGCAGGGTCACAGGGGCGCCCACGCCAAAGGTTGTTTAAGCTATGAGGCCCTACCACTTCAACACCTTCATTGACATCTATCTCCTATGGTTTCGTCCCATGGGCAAGGACAGATTATATTAATAGATAACAGGTCTCAGGTCCATTTTGAGAACTAAGTTCACTGGCTCATTTGCTTTGTTGTAGAATATGTGGAATATTCTTTTTGTAGAAAATGTGACATATAGTAAAACTCTTAATACCCCGCATTCACTAAAAATTTTATAAGCCAGTTCATCTCATTGCACTAAAATGGCACACTCTGCTTTTGTGTTCAATCACTAATATTACAAAAAATATTATAGTCGCGTTTAAAAAGAAGTTACACCATGGATAGCTAAGACATACGCGCATATGTATATATACATGTATATATACACCTCGGAGCCCTGGTGATGCAGTGATTAAGAGCTCAGGCTTCAGTCAGCAGCTGAAATCCACCCTATGGGGCAGTTCTACTCTGTCCTATAGGGCCGTTACAAGTCCGAATCCACTCGACGGCCACAGGTTGTTTTTTTTTAAATGTTTATAACTCACATATGCTCTTCGAATGCCTGAGTAAATAGAGGAGCAGACACCACAGATTATCAGTGTCTCAGGCCCTCATATGCCTTAATCCAGCCTTCGTGGGAGGTCAGGCTTTCCGGAGCTCAGGGAGAAGGGCATCCAGCCCATTTTCCTGGCCAGAGGTGCAGGGTCTTCGGGGTCTGCAGGGACCAAGGGGCCAGGAGCCCACAGTGGCCACAGCACGGACTTGCCAGACTCATCACTGGGCGGGTAATGAGGTCAATGTGAAAACAACCGGAAGGCGCGTTCCCCAGGAAACCCAGGCAGAGTGGAAACGGCCGACCTTAAGTCGTAGAATCCAAACCCATCGAGTCAATTGCCAGGAAACATGACATGACCTTTCAGAGGCAGTGAACATCGCCTGGAGAGCAGACTGCCCTGCTCTTTTCCATTTCACGGCTGCCCCCGAGGGCTGCAAGTCACTGGAAATAATAGCCCTGGCTCTGAATCAGTGCTCCTTTAATGAAACACACACACAAAATCAAGTGTGACACTGGGGCAAGTTTCACACACATGCGTGCGCACACACATACACACACACGTGCATGTGAATACATGCATGCAAGCATCATGTATAAACATGCACTGTGTGTATATTTATTTCAATCTCTTACAACTTAACATGTCATGGCTTACATAGAGTATTCGTGTGAGCTAATATTTTGAATAGAAATCTTTGGGATCCAGTGCATATTTTCGAAGGAGAAAATAAGCTTTACGACCTCATGCTAAACAGCAGCCAGATAGTCCCACCTTGAGATAACAGAGACATTTGCCAGCCCAACACTGAGCCAACCCTCCAGAAACCAGCCAATCCGTTGTCATCCAGTCAGCTCCAACTCAGAGCAACTCCATGTGTATCAGCGGAGAACTGTGCTCCGTAGTGTTTTCAATGGCTGATTTTTCAGGAGTAGATAACCAGGCTTCTTCACCTCGAACTGACAACCTTTCAGTTTACGGCCTAGCGTGTTAACTGTTTGCACCACCCAGGGACTCCCCAGCACTAAAAAGGAGACTAAATGCTGCATTTCCGTTGTCTGTTGGTGGGTCAAACCCACTCAGACACTTCTTGGGGAAAAGGCCTCGTGATCCACCTCTGTAAGATTACAGCCTAGAAACCACTGTGGGGTTATACAGTGTCACTAGGAGGCAGAATTGACTCAACAGCACAAAACAACAACAACGTTGTCTTTCTACCTCCCATCTTTTCCACACCCCAGTATCTGGGCCAAGAGCATTTGCTTCATGGTTTGCAGAGGCACACAAAAGTAGGGGACGCTGTTCTTTCTTCAGAAAAACTGTTAAATATTGTAACTGAGGTGCAAGCTTAAATCCAGGAACTCTTGCCTTGGAAGCCCCAACCAGGTTCCACAGATAAACAGGACAAAGAGCATAGTTGGTCTCCAATCAGGCAACTACCCTTTTATAAAGAGTATTAGACCATGGCCGCTACATATCTCCATAAACCCCTCTAAGGACTTTGCAAAGGACCTACTACTAAAAACTTTTTACCAGAAAAATAGCCTTCACGAGGAAACAGAAAATGCTAGCACTTCACATGGAACCTGAAAGATATGATCCTATTTTAAAAAAGAAATTTGGGTTAGAGGAGTCCAGCTTGTAGCCTGTGCGGTATTTCACCTTCGTTGCTGGGGAGAAACAGCAGCAGAAGCAGCGGGCTAGCTAAACACAGGCTAATCACATTGGCATTGCATATCTTGAGCCGCTCAAAGGCTAATGTACCTCGAGATTGCTCTCCTGCTTTTCTGTGTTCTACTTAAAGCTTGAAATGACAAGTGGGGGAGTTGGGAGGGCTCCCGGGAGCTATGAAATATATTCCCTATAGATTACAAAATACGTTCCACAACCACTAGAAAATGTAATTACTACTTTATCATATAAAACTGGTTCTCACTGTTGGAGGTTGATTTTTTGTAGGTTTAATATAGCTCTAGGCCACGCTTTATGGATTACTCTGCAGAAACGCTTTCCTGGAAGTTTCCATCAAGGTTAGCTTAGCAACCAGGGGGCCAGGGGGCCTGGGTTGGGATGTAGCCTTCCTTCCTACTGAGCTGGAAGAAGACCGTAATTCTTGGGCCCCCTGAGAGGCCTGCTTTAGAGAAGCTCCTGGTGGAGGATTCTTACAGGCTCTGCTTTCTGCAAGAAAGCCCTGTGAAATTTACAAAGAAGCTGGCAGCCTGGCTGGTGGTCAAGACAGCAAGGACTGGAAAAATCACGGGGAGCCAATGTTGCCCTTGAAAATCCCTTAAGTAGCTTATTATTACAGTAACAGTAATCATGACAGTACCTAACACATATGAGAACTTACCATGTGCCAGCACTATTCTAACCTTAAGAGGTAGCTATGATCATCAGTACCATTTTAGAGATGTGGGAAACTGAGTCACAGCACAATTAAGTTACATTCGCCCAAGGTAACGGAGCCAATAGATGATAGAGCCAGGATGTGACCCCTGAAAGTTTGCCTCTAGGGCCCTTATTCTAACCCCTCACTTTACTGCCTCTCACATCAGCACACGATGGCATGTGTAAACAACAGCATGCCCGATGAGCAGAGAAACAAAGACGCGTCCTACACATCTTCCAGTGATGAGCCTTCCTCTTCCCCAACAATACCACTGAAATGATCATTTCTCTCTAGTAAGGAGCTCATAGCGTTGAACTTGATGTTCGTCTGATGTGATTCCAATGGGTGTGATGTGATTTTACTCCAACAGGACTGAATACAATTGGAGGCTACCTGGGGGAGAGCTCCATCCTCCCCAGAACTGAGGCAGCACAGTCAAGGGCACAGGGAAGCAATGGTGGTCCGAGAACGTGGCATAGCTGCAGTCTGGCTCTGTGTTCCTCCTCGGAAGGACTTTAAGACCAAATGTGGAACTTACCATAGACAAGCTTATTTCTTACGGTGGAACAGCCGCACTCCCTGACTTCTTTTGTTCATTATACAGCTAATGAGAGCAACATGCTTAAATGAGCACTTCTGTTTGGAGACACCACAGTTAACGATGTTACCCCCATTTAACCAAGAAAGGCCCCTGGAGAACCAGGCATCTCACAGTAGATTATGGAATTGTTCCTCTTGCCCTTAAGACACCAAACATAGTAAAATCAAAATCTGGAATTAGAGACATTTAAAAAAAAAGAGACAACTGCAGAAATATTTCAAAATCCCTTCTTCCTTCCTAGACTTAAGTAATAATTAAATCTATAAAAACTTTTCTTGTTAATGAGAAAGATACGTTGTAAGTTTGTAGCATTGCCAGGAGAGAACGGGGTAGCACAGCCTTTAGAAAATCTGCCGCAGAACAGTATCATAGTCTTCAGCCTTAAAGGCACAGAGTTCTAATTTTTTCAGCCCATAGAGAGATTCGTGCCTCATGGGCAGACTCAGCATAATCAAATTAAGAGAGACTGATGTATAACCCCAATTCCTATGGATTAATTGTGTTGGTGTTGGCAAACTGGGCTGTTTGCTTGGGAATGGCCAGCAAATTATCTCCCTGTGGGAGAGAATGTTGTTGTTGCTGTTAGCTGCTGTCGAGATGACCCCGGCTCATGGCAATCCCATACACAATGGAACAAAATGTTGCCCAGTCCTGAGGTCTCCCCATGATTAGTTACGGATCAGAGGAATTTCAATGACTGCTTTTCGGAAGTAGGTGACCAGGCCTTTCTTTTTAGTCTGTCTTAGTCTGGGAGCTGCACTGAAACCTGTTTAGCACCATAATAACACACAAACCCCCACTGACAGACAAGTAGTGGCTGTGCAGGTGCGTTGGCCAGGAATCGAACCCAGGTGTCCTGCACGAAAGGGGAGAACTCTACCACTGAACCACAACTGTCTGAGGGAGAAAATAGAAAATAAATTTCAATTAAAAGGGGTTTTTAAGAACATGAAATGAGAACTAAGATACGTATCAGATCTGAAGAGTATAACTCTGCTGAAGTACCTTGAAACACCCTTCCCCATCATGGGAAGAACTTTGGCAAAGGGCATCTCCCTAAACTCCTGCTGTCCAGGCAACAGTTCCAACACCCTGAGAAGTGATTCCCTCTGTCTTAGTTATCTACTGCTGCTATAACAAAAATACCACAAATAGCTGGCTTCAACAAACAGAAATTTATTATCTCACAGTTTAGGAGGTTAGAAGTCTGAATTTAAGGAGCCAGCTCTAGCAAAAGGCTTTCTCTCTTTGTCATTTCACAGTTTAGGATGAAGGTCCTTGCCTCCTTTCAACATCTGTGGGCCTGGTGTTCCTTGGAGATCTCCTTGTGTCTTGGCATCCATCTTCCCCTGGGTGTAGGAGCTTCTTAGCACAGGGACCCCGGGGCCAAAAGACGCACTCTGCTCCTGGCTGTTCTTTCTTGGTGGTGGGAGGTCCCTCTCTCTCCTCTCCCTTCTCTCTCCTTTTATCTTTCGTAAGATAAAAGGTGATACAGATCCCACCCCAGGGAAACTCTTACATCAGATCAGGGCTGTGGACCGAGTAAGGGTGGTGACTTAAGTAAGGATGATGCACCCCACCCTAATCCTCATTAACATAACCTCATCATGCCTCATTAACATAACAGACAACTCCCTCCCAAATGGGACCATAACCGCAGACATAGGGACTGGAATTTACAGGACATAATTACATCATATCACAAAATGGAGGACAACCACATGATACTGGGGGACACAGTTCAATCCATGACACTCTCCCTGCTACACACTGTCCTTCAGTTTCCTCAGATACTCTCTCGTCTTTACAGAAAATTCTTCTGTTTTGTTCAGGTAGCTTTCTGTCACTCGCAACCCAATAAATTTATGACAAAGTCAAATAGGACTAGCTAAAATCTGTCTCCAACACAAGCCCCTTTCTCTAAGCCTCTGGTACTGACTGGCCTCCCTAAAGTAAATAAATTCAACTCAACTTCCAGTCCTTGGAATATCCTTGGAGATATTCACTTTCTTTACGGTGACTTTGTGGGCCTGAGATCTCATATGTTGTATGTTGGATTAGCAGCTATAACTCTCTGAAAGCAACTTATGCTATTGCCTCTCAGCTCTTAACCTACCCTTCTATACTCTACTTTACAATGCTGGGGCTGACACTCTACAAACCCCATTCCTCCTTTGCCAGCTGCTCCTATTGACTCTGCCAATAGAGGGTGATAGAGGGGGAGTTCAGGGCTGGAGGCAGAAGGAAAGACTGGGTCCTTCATTGTCCTCATCAATGATGCCTCAGCCTGGCCACTTCACCCTATTGCAGAGTTGATTCCAGCCTCCAGCGTTTCGGCACTCCCAGAACTAGCAGCATCAGCCAGGCCATAACTTCTCCCTGAGTCCCACCTCCTAGCAGCTCCTCGAGTTCTATCAATAGCCAGGTGCACCCCCTCCTCCAAAGTCTAAGTTCCAGCTTTGTAGGGTCCCTCTTCCGAGCTCCTTGGTTCTGATAACCCTAGGTTCTGATAGCTGCTTCTTGCAGTTGCTCCTCCGTGTTACTTCAGAGTTCTTGTTTCACTCTCTCAACCCTCCAACACTTGTTTAACTAATTTACCATATTAAAGTATCACTACTGAAATACCTAGTATGGTTTCTCTTTCTCTGTAAACTTGATAGGAACCTGACTATTACATGACTATATTTATTTCATTTGTAAGTTCTGGAACATACCTCTTTGGTTCTCCCAACCCTAGGCGATCCAATTTGCTGGGGGCGTCTGGGCAGGGGAGATGAACTAGGGAAAAGAAGCCCAAACATTTTCCAATTTCTACATGAGATGTGTTGGGTTTGTAGCCATCATCCAGAGTCCTCTACTGCGTGTCTACTAGAATCACCTTGGGAGCTTTCTATACATACAGATGCTTTGGTCTTACATCAACCACTGACTCAGAATCTTCATGGATAGAGCAAGGCAGCTAAATATGTTAAAAGCTCCATGAGTTTTTAAGATCAGTAACCTAGATTGAAAGCAACTGAATGGATTGAGACAAGTTGTGTGTGTTGCCCACAGGCTACTCTAGACAGAATGCTGATGCACCTGGTTTCTGGGCTTCAGCAGTTCACTATTTAAGACAGTTCAGAGTCATACATACTTTGAGTTTCGGCTCTGACACATAAAGAACTTGGAAGCCACCACTCCCATCTTTACAACAAGAAAAAGCTGAACAAACTGAAAACCAATGACTTTTCTTGGACTCATAGAAAAACTGAGGTTGCGGGGCAAATCAACATGCTGAAACCTGGAGAGACAACTGAATCCAGAGACTCACAATCAAGGTCTGATTGCCTACAGCAGAAGCCACTGGAGCCATAAACCGGTAGAAACACATAAATGGTAATTTTGAAGAACTGCTGTAGGCTGAGTGTGAACTAGCCTGAGCTTGAAAGACACAGTCTCAGGAGGCCCCCATATTTCCATGAGTTTTACCTTTAGGCACCACATCAGATTCTCAGCATGAATAGCCAAGAAATAATCCCTTATGGCTCTGACAGAGGAAGGAGAAGAATAATTTTTATAAAATACATGCCAAGCATCTCCATAACAAAGGCCTACTCTCCACGGGAAGAACTTTACCAGAGCCTTACCACCTGGGGAAAGGACGTTTCTCCATCTCCAGGCTCCTCTATCCTTCCTGTATCACCTAAAGGGGAGGAGAGAAAATAAGCTATATCACTACAGAAACACACGGGAAAGTCACAGCTCAGAGGCACAGACCTACTAAAAGACTGAGATGTAATCATAAGATTATAGAGCACTTCTCCTCCTCACACCTTACCACCACACCAACTGGACTCCATTGTAACTACAGTGAATTACAGCTGTAAGAGCTGCAAGACACAGACTCTGTCTGAGGAGGATAACTTAGGGAAGCCCAAAGTCAAGAGAGGAGACAAAAACAAGGACACTGGAGAAATAAGAAGACTCTGACACCTACAGCTACAGCAAACATGAAACACAGCACAACTTCTAGCCAGATTAACATAAAACTTCTTATCAAAGGCCCATTTACCTCAGTTCCTATTACCCAGTAAAATATGTCCAGCTTTAAACAGAAAATCATAAGGCATGTCAAAAGGCAAGAAAAATACATGCTAAAGATACAAAGCAAGGACCAGAACAAGACACAGATATGACACAGATGCTTGAATTGTCAAACAGAATTTAAAATAACTACGATTACTACATTAAGCATTCTGACGGAAGAAGTATGCAACGTGCAAAAACAGATGGATAATGTAACAGAGAGTTGGGAATTCTGAGGAAAAGCCAAAAGGAAATGTTAGAAATAAAAAAAAAAATTACAAGAATTAAGTTGCTACAACATATATATCTTTCCTTTAAGGTTTCTGCCTTTAAATTTCATGCTTGGTGAGTTCACTCTTGAATCCTTCAGTGGTGCAAATGGTTTACACTTTTGGCTACTAACCAAAAGGCTGGGGGTTCAAGTCCACTCCGAGGCACCTCAGAAGAAAGATCAGGCAATCTACTTCCAAAAAATCACCCACTGAGAACCCTACGGAGCACAATTTTATTCTGACACATAGGGAGTGGCCATGAGTCAGAGTTGACTCAATGGCAAATCGTTTTTTAAGTTTATCCTATGTTGATATAAGTATAAATATTTTTCTCTTTGAGGGGAGTTATTTTTACATCTGGAAGGGTGGCCTCATGTTTTAACTTTCTACCCATAAGAATCCAAATCTGATTCTTTCTGGATATTCCAAATAAAGATGAACACATACCAAAAAAGAAAACAACAACAACATTAACACTCTGATAGATATGAAGAATGCCTTCGATGGGCACATCAGTAGACTTGACATGGCCAGGAAAGAATCAAACAGTAGGCTTGAAGATTGGTCAATAGAAACTTCCCAAACTGAAATGCAAAAAGAAAAAATAATCAAAAAAACAGAACATCCAAGAGCTGTGGGACAACTTCAAAAAGTGTAACACACACATAATTGGAATACCAAAAAAAGAGAATGGAGTATAAGAAATCTTTGAAGTAATAATGGCTGAAAACTTATCAAAATTAATAACAGATACCAAACCACAGATTCAGGGAACTCAGAGAACACCAAGAAGAACAAAAAAAAAAATTTAAATCACTACACCTAGGCATTTTCTCTTCAAACGGCAAAAAAAAAAATCTGGAAAAACTTGTAGTGCCCCTCTGCCATGTGGACACAACCATTTTTAGAAATCATAACAGCAGCATGACAACCAAACAGAAACTCAAAATTCCACTGAGGGGAATTTAATATAGCATATATCTTAACTAAAGTTAGATTAAAGTAAATGCGTTAATACCTGGTGTGGTTACACTAGGTCACTACACTCAGAATCCCAAATGTGCAGAGAAAATGCATTTCATATATATATATTTTTTTTTTTTTTTCTCCCTGAGCAGTGGGAAAACTTACATGTGCCAATTAACCATTCTCCTGTCTCTCCAGGTTTGAATAGTCTAGACGGCCAGTCTACACAAAGCCCAACCCCCAGGTAAGGAGCCTTTTGTGTTGACTCTGTCTTATCAGTCAAACACTCACCCTCTTCCCTAAGGTGATACCTACAGATGTGAGGGGAGTTCACTGGGTCTTCACACCCATGAGGCAGAGAAACAGGGGCAATCCAAAGATATGCAGTGTCCTCTGGATTTTCCTTGGTCTCTGCTGCAGAGCAGCTGGATGGCTGATTACCAAAGTACCAGTGGTCTCCCGTGGCTTTTTGTCCTTAACATGATGAACTCACCACTAGAGTCCATGACTAGGGTCAGCTGCCACCAGTCTGAAAGTCTCAGCCACTGGCTCATCACACCTGCACACCCAGCACACCTGCACATCCAACACACCTGCACACCCAGCATGCCTGCAAACCCAGCACCTCCACATCCATCACATCTGCACACCCAGCACACCTGCATACCCAGTATACCTGCACACCCAGCACACCTGCACACCCAAGACACTTGCACACCCATCACACCTGTACCTCCATCACACCTGCACACCTGCACACCAGACACACCTGCACACCAGACACACCTGCACACCCAGCAACCTGCACATCTAACACACCTGCACACCCAGCACACCTGCACATCCATCACACCTGCACGTCTAGCACACCTGCACACCCAGTATACCTGCACATCCATCACACCTGCATGCCCATCACACCTGCACACACAGCACGCACCTGCACACCCAGCACACCTGCACATCCATCACACCTGCACACCCAGCATACTTTCATATCCCATCACCAGGGCACAGGGGGACCTCTGAATTCCATGCTCTGCCATGTTCAGGCCAACCTCAAGTTTACCGATCTAGCCCCCTCCTGCCAACACTGCTTTGTAATCAACCTATGTCATATTGGAAGTGACAGGGAGCAGGCACTTCCTTAGAGGATGAGGAGGCAAACAGGCCATTAGCCCCATCTCTTGTGAGACTCTTCCCTTTACCTATCTGGATGTTTCTAAGGTGCTGTCCTTTGTTCTGCGACTCTGTGCCTTCTTGATTCCACGCTCCACTACACAAGAAGAGGCAGGATTGGGCTTTTCCCTTCTATGTCATGTCCTCCTTCTTCCTGGGCAATAAGCCTGATCATAGCCTTCATATGTGAAGGCATACTTTTTCACATCATAGAAAATCTATGTGATCTGAAGCCTTCAAGATTTGTCCTAGATGCATTTAAAAAAATTTAGAAATCCTTTTTCCTTCAACAATGACAATATTATCAAACCAAAAATCTAATTTGAAAGTCAAAGCTGAGAAATAACTTTTTCTAGCGGATACCTACCCTCCCCTTGTTGTTCAGTGAGTGTGAGACCCAAAATTACCGAATAAAACATACAGCATAAGAAAATGATTCCACATGAAACAATGGTATGCTTGAGTAGTGCCTGCAGCTTGTCCCTTTAGAAGTCTAGCACGATTATCAGTAATGAAGTCACTGCTGAGGTTCGCCCTTCATCCAAAGATTAGACAGGCCCATAAAACAAAATAAGACTAAAGGGGCAAACCAGCCCAGGGGCAAGGATGAGAAGCAGGAGGGGACAGGAAAGTTAGTAGTAGGGAACCTAAGGTCGAGAAGGGAGAGTACTGACATGTAGTGGAGTTGTTGACCAATGTCATAAAACAATATGGGTACTAACTGTTTAATGAGAAGCTAGTTTGTTCTGTAAATCTTCATCTAAAGTACAATTAAATAATTAAGTTATCAGAACAGTAAAAAAAAAAAAAAAGCCTGGCATGATTATAGACTATGATGTGGGAAGCAGGCTCCGAGATGGCAATTTGTGTGCTGGTATCACATGAGAGAGTGCTCCAAAGACTGACATCAGGGGGCAGAGATGGCCTCATGGGCATATCACACTGGGACCTGGGCTTAGAAGCACCTGTGCTTGGCTTCACGCTTTTCTGTCACCATTTTGAGATTCTTCATAATTTATGAACAAAGGGTGTCATATTGTCATCTTGCACTGGGCACTGCAAATTATGTAGCCTATCTTGCCTGTGGGTGTTGAAAGAAGCAACATTGGACAGAGAGAGGGGCTGGATGCAACGCAGTCATGACAAAGAACTTAGCTGGTTTCTGGAGCTCCAGAAGTAGAAGGGTCCTGCCGAGTTCATGCATTGGCACTAGGTCAGGTGTTTACTCCCCTGACCAGACATTAGAGTCTAGTTACACACAGGAAGGGTATAACCTTAGGCAATGATGCTCTCTAGAGCCGAGGGTAAGACCTAGAGATAGACTCGGCTGATTGTTGTCTGAAGTCAACATTGCCAGAAGCTGGGGGAAAGAGAACCTAGGTCCTGCAGTGGGCAGAATGGGTAGCACACAGTGTTGACTCCAAGCTCAGTGGTTTTTTACGTATATCTATATCTTTGTAATCACTGCCAAGATCAAGTACTACAGGATATTCCCAGCACCCCAGCAGGCTCCCTCATGCTCCTCCTGGTCAATAACCATCTTCACAAAGGTAAACCCTAATTTCGTTTCTGTTACGAACATCAGCTCTGCAGTTCTTGAACTTCACATAAATCGAATCATACAGTAAGGTTGCCTCTGGGTCTCGCCTCCGTCATTCATCGTACATCTTTGAGATCCATCCATGCTCTGGTGCATCAGCAGCTCGTGTTGTTTTGCTGTGTAACATGATGTTTACCCATTCTCCTGAGGATGAGTCTTTGGCATGTGTCCAATTTTGGATGATCATGAGAAAAGCAGCTATGAATATTCTTGTGCACGTCTGTCAGTCATTTCTCTTGGAAATATGCCGAGGAGTGCAAATGATTCCATGATCTCACAGAACCTCAGTTTACTCCTCTGCAAAACTGGAATAGGAAAGTGTGCTTCACAAGATTTGTGCGAAGATTCGACAGGTACTGCTTAGAAAATTGCTTACAAACTATAAAGTACAATGTAATCAGAGGTTATTATGATTAGCTATTTCTTGAATTACTTTTCTGAATTTTTGCATTTTTCTTCTTCTTTTTTTTTTTTAACCAAACTTCTCTTCTTCAGTGACATCACTAGGGTTGGTGTCACCCAGTGTGGTAACTCATGATGTCACCCCCACCCCATGCTAATTACCACAATATTGTAGCTAAAATACCAGAAAATTTTAACAAAATTGGTGATTATAAAAATGCCAGCAGGAAGTAAATCAAAAGCAGTTGCTTGTAGCATGTGCAGACAATACCATGTGATTCGAAGCATCATAATTGGGTAATAATAACAGCTCTGACTGGAGCACAGTAAACCAAAAACCAAAACCAAACCCATTGCTGCTGAGTCAATTTCGACTCATAGCGACCCTCCAGGACAGGGTAGAACTGCCCCATAGGGTTTCCAAGGAGCTCCTGGTAGATTCGAACTGCCGATCTTTTGGTTAGCAGGCATAGCACTTAACCACTACACCACTAGGGTTTCTGGAGCACATTAGAAGATTCAAAAAGTAAGTTAGCATAGAGTTTTAGCCTTGCAGTTATACTGATACATGTAAACTGGGCTTAGGAATAATTTTGTTGTTGTTGTTATAACTAACTGCAGGGATATTTTTATTAAAGGTAATAAATTTCTGCTGAAACACCGCACAAAAGTTTTATAGGCAGTCATTTTGGTGTCACCCCCTCTGACAGTGTCACCCAGTGCAGTCCACACCCCCCACACCCCTGTAACAATGCCACTGGTCTTCTTCACAGATGGACCTTGTAGTTGTGGGGATTTTTCCTTCTAGAATTCCTAAGTCCTGGCCAACACAACATAGGTGGTCTTTAGAAACCCAAATGGTACCCAAACTCGAGACAAAATACCACACATAAGCTGTCCACCTCCCATTGGCAACAGTTTTGCTGAAAAACTTTATTCAAAAAAATCTTTTTTAAAGTTTGCTTACCATGGAGATATATTCTTCCTACTGAAATAATCTTATAAATCAGGTTTGAGTAACCAGGGGAGCTCACAGAAGGCAACTCAAGCAGCAGAGCACGTGGTCAGAGAGCCCGTCTCTGCCTCTTGATGAAAACCCAGGCACCACTCCATCATTTCCTCCTCCCCGCTTCTCACGGGGGCAGGAGGGTCAGGGTGAACTCAAAGGCGAAAGTAAGGCAAGGCTCAGTGGAGGGAAGGGAGCCATGTATTCTACTGCCCAAACTAGATTCCCTGAAGAGCGAAAGGGGAGCTCTAATAATTACACTTAAATAAAAGGTATAAATGAGACATTTGGTCCCCTGAGGCAGAGATTACAGAGGCCTACACACAGACAGACACTGGGAGCTTCCCTTCATGGGTGTACAAAACCACTAGTACAACCATGGGCTGGGGCAGGGGAATAAGGCTCCAAGTCAAGTCTTTATGATTCTAGAGTATCAAAGTCAGTCTTTGTATACCCCATTGCCTTTCCAGTCCACCCCTTCACCACTGGGCTGCCTCTTGCTATCATCAGTTCTAATCCATTCATTGAGTCAGGTTACACTAAGCATGTGCTAAGTGTTGAGGATACAAACACAACTAAAACGAAGTCCTTGTCCTCACAGCCAGGGGTCAGAGACATTCCTCCTGTCGGATCACTCCGGTGCAGACGGGGGCGCTGTGCTATTAAAGGCAGGTACAGCAATGACACTCATTTGAGAGAAGAAGGGACAGCTACCGCCAAGGACCTGGGCCTGCACAGGAAGTTGGGAAGGAGAAGAAAAAATAATTCTCATTTCCAGAAATAAAAGTCCATAAGTATTAAAACATGATAAAGATAGGTGCTCTAAGGGAAAAACCATAAACCTTCTCTAGGGATATAAATAAATTTTAGTATCTCCCGAAACCAGTCGCAACTGGAAAGTCCAACAGACACTGAGAAGTCACTTAATGATGAAGCTCACCTGAGAGGGAACATCCAGCGGGCCACCTTGAGAATACAGAAAAATCTAGAGGTAAACAAAAATGGCACCCAAGGGGTCAACATCCCTGCCATAGGGTAAAAACATAAAGGCTGCCTTTGATAGACTCATAAATGTTAAGACTGGAGGTCCTATAGCCTAACTCCATCATTTTACAGCAGGGTAGACTGAGGTCCTACGAAATTATTGCCCAGTGTTACCCGGCAACTCTTAGTCCAGAGCTTTAGCCCATGGACTTGAGTACCCACATGGAACCTAATGCCTAATTCCTAGCTTATTGATTCTTATTTAACATACAATCCCAACAGTATTGATTATATATTTTTCCATCTCAAAGTAGATTCAAAGTTCACACGATGAATGTAGGATGCAGGGAGGGGAACACTAGAGGCAGAGAAAGAGCAGCAGAGAGAAAAATTTAGCAGGCTTGGGCTGCAGGAGGAGACAGAAAAAACAAAATGGAAGTCCAGAAGGTAGCCTGGAGAGATTTAGTGTGGGGACACTGCAATGCTCTACGACTTAGGTTGATAATAACTTTGAGTCATGAGTAAAAGGTTAAATTATATTCCTTTTATGAAATGTGTCATCCTTATTGAAATCTTTTCCATCGAAAATACTTTATATAAGGTTTAAAGCAAAATGCTTGGCACAATGCCCCCAAAACAATAATACTAGAAGAGGTTTAATATCCTTCCTGAATGTAGTATAACTTGAAAAGCCTATTGCCGTGGCATACACATCTCATCACCCAAATACAGCGATGCTAAATAAAAACAGTTCTGGGAACACAGCCCAGATTACGCAGGCAGATTCTGTAGAAATCACATTTTATATTATTTCTCAAAGTGATAAAGAAGAAACCAATCAAAAATCTTTCAAGTGAGAAAAATCCAGACACACAATGTGTCTAATCACATACAGAGTTTCATCCAGTGCCTGCCTTATTTACTGGGCATCAATTGATTATGGCATCGTATCTGTGTTGTTACTTAAACCCTTGGAATTTGGAAAGCAAAGAATTTGAACCTTGGAAATACGGAGGAGACAGAAAGAGAGATGCAGTAATAACCATAGATCCTGAGACATGCGGATAAATGAAATGCTGAGGCATTGAAATAAAAAGCCACAAACATGAGGTGTGAAAACAAAGACCCCCTCCTACATAACAGAAAAGAGTGCCGAGGTTCCATTCATCTGAAACGATCAGCAGATTTCTGCTCCATAATAATAACTATTATTATATTATTTATTAAGCACCTATCATATAATGGACGCCTGAGGCACCTATCGTAAATGAAAGAGAAAAGTTTTTTTTTTTTTTTTAAATCAGCACTGAAGGCCTTATGAAATAAGAGGATTCTGCACCCAATTTAGCGAAGATAGTAATGGGAGCAATGTGCTTTTCCCATGTGCTCCATTTTATGGTTCCAATCAACACCAAAGGAAGCTTCTTTTCCTTCTGGCCTTGAGAAAAAGAAGCATAGGATTCTGTGCCTATAGGAACACAGGACTGTATGGCAGCTATCAGGAATCCACTAGAGCATGGAATATACATATGTGCTCTATCTTCATTAATAACAAGTACCTATTCATGATAATAAATGTTAAGAATGAACCACGTATCAAAACTGGAACCAAGTACAAAGACGGACCCTACTCAAAAAAAAACAAAAAAAAGTTTTTTTTTTTTTTAATTAAGACAATGTGTTAACTAAAACTATCGATTTGGTCCATTCCATTGAATAACCCATCAAATTAACAAATAAATCAACTCTAACTTGCTTGGTAGATGAAAATGATCTGCCAACATTCATGAAAGATGGATAGGCTGATGGACAAACAGATGGCAGGCAGGCAAGCAAGATGGATGGATGGATATAAGAATAAAGAATAAGAGAGAGAGAAGGATGGAGAATCTTTTGCTACTAAGATCTGCTTCAGGCCCCTTCCTAACCCTAGGCTCCAGATCTTGGCAATCTTTAGTAGGACTCAGCCCATCCCCTTCTGAGCCCCAGTTCTAGGAGATGTCACCTTCCTGGCTTCACTTCTCCCCATGATCAAAGTCATCCAGGATGTTTCGTGATCATCTGCCTGGCTAAAACCCTCTTCTAGAGAAAAATTACTTTGTTCAATTTTATAGATCCAGAATGCGTGGACTTCGCTGACTATTTAGAAGTAAAGAACAATATAGAAGGTAGACAGTGAGACACTCTGGAATTTAATTACATTGGTATATACCGGATGAGATCAGGAGGCGTCTCTTAAAATCACCCCCTCTAAGGTATAAATTGTAAGTTGGTGCTGGATGAATGTTTGAGGGGTCCCCTGAGTCCCAAACAAAAATCAATACATCCCTCTTTCTGTGGAAATGTGCTGAAGCTGTGACTTAAAACAATGTGACTATTCAATGACTATTTCCTCTGCTTATAAGCCAATTCATACTCTCATAAAACCCTGTAATATTATTATTGCCATTTCACAAATGAGCAAACTGAGGCACAAGAGGTTAATTGACTTGTCCAAGAACACACCAGGCTAATAACCGATGGAGCCGGGAGTCACACCAAAGCTCTCTGGGTCTGCATGCCCTCACACCAAGAGGAAGATGGTGCTGCTGGCAGGCCACCAGGAAGGACGGCGTAATGAGCATAGCAAACAGACAGGAGCCTGCTCAGCTTCTTTGGAGCACTGGCCGGGGGCAAGGTCTCCTGGACAGTTAGCCATCTCCTTCCCCTGGATCCCTACGGAAACCTCCAGTCACCCACCCCAGCCTCCTTTCTTGCCCCAACCCAATGCACCCTGGATACTAAAGCCACACCAGTTATATTTAACAGATAGAGGGAATTAGTTAAGCAGGAAGTGTATAGAATAAAGGTGTTTGTCTCCCAGAGAACTAGATACAGATCCCACAAAAGCAAGATATCTAGGGCCATTCAAAAAGATATGTTGCCCAAAAGTACCAACTGGAAGAGGCTGAGACACTATAGAAGCCCAGGGGTTGAAGAGGGGTCAAAAGCAGCGGGGCTACAGGCAGAGTTCTCATTTGGGAACTGCAAAGGGGTCAGCTCAGCCAGAGGACACCAACATCAGCAGTTTCCAACTGTTCCAGCTGCATTAGACTGCGCCCGGTCCCCTGGTCCCCGCTCCTGACCTGCAAGAGTTTGCAGCAGCAGCCAGCTACTGGGAGCTGATGTTCCAGGAAGGGGAACAATGAACCAGCTGACCAGCCTCGCCCCACCACTGCAGGCTGGAGGCCTGGGATGCAGGCTCCTGAGAGAGGAAGAAGGTTAAAGTGATGTGATTATTAGACTAAATTAAACTCCTTATAAGGAGCTCTGGTGGTGCGATGATTAAGTTCTCGGCTGCTAACCAAAAGATCAGAGGTTGAACACACCAGCAGCTCTGAGGAAGAAAAGACCTGGCAATCTACTCCCATAAAGATTACCAAAAAAAATTAAACCCGTTGCCATCAAGTTGATTCTGACTCAGAGCAACCTAGGGAACGCTACGGGGAAGTTTTACCCTGTCATATAAGGTCTCTATGACTCGGAATTGACGTGGTGGCATACAACAACAACAAAACTTATTATCTAAGATGTACCAGAAAGCTTTCATGTCCAGCCGAAGATTCATCCAGGGACAAAAAGAATGAGTCTGGGAAAGGAGTCTAATGGGGAACAGTGATGATACATAAGCTGTCTTATAAGTTCCCCCTTCCAAGGCCAGCTCATTCAATAAACCAATTTATTAAACTAGCTGGTTTTCTGTAGTTATTACTATGAGGAAAACCTCAACACAAGCTCAGTAATAGGCCCCAACATCAAGGCTCATTATGGGGAATAATGGGGAGGTGGGGGATAGGGACAGTGGCAAAATGGCAAGCAGGTGTCCCCACTTGTTCTAAGGCGTCTGTAGAGTGTGGCTGCATCTAAAAAAAAAAATCTACATAGAATAAATTCATTCTCCCCAGGGGCTAGATGCTTATGTGTGTTATTTTGGGGCCACAATACCGAAATAATAATAATAAAACTATATTACAGAATCCATGGGCTACAGCTAAAACAGTCCCATGAGAAAAAATCATAGCCTTAAGCACTAACATTAGTAGATAAGAAAGAATTAAAATAAATGATTTAAGCATCCAGCTAGAGAAGTTAGAAATAACAAAATAAATAAATAAATCACAAGAAGGAATTAAGAGCAGAATTAAATGATCTGGGAAGCAGGAGGTGGTAGAAACAAATCTAAGAGCTGTTTTGTGTTAAAAAAAAAAATAATTTGTAAATATTGTATAACTAGCTAGTCAGGAAAAAAAGAGAAAGTATAAAAATACCCGTAAAAATAAAAACGGGAAAACTATAGATATAGAGGAAAATGAAAGAACCATGAGACTAGTTTGGTCAACTCATAAATTTGTAATTCAAGTAAAACAGATGATTTTCTAGAAAAGCATTAAGCTACATAAACTCACTAAGTTTGCAGAAAAAAAATCCAAAGAGAAATTTTTATTTAAAAAATAAGAAAATCTGTCAAAAAGTGACATACGCACACAGTTTCCCAGCTAAATTCTACCAAACATTTAAGGAACTGGTGACATCATTGTGACGTACACTGTTAACAGGGCATGGAAAAAGAAGCAAGATAAAACACCCAAACTGTGCACAAAAATCTCGCCTGTGAATATCAGTGCAAAAATACTAAATAAAATATAAGCAAACATAATCTAGTAGCATATTAAAAAAAGATACATTTATGACTAGGTTTTTTTTAAGGCTTTTTATCAGCACTGCAAAGGCGATACAATAGTTGTATACCTATTAACATTTTTATTATAACTATATAAAGAGAAAAAAGTCATATGATCATCTTTGTAAACATTGCAAGAATTTTGATTCAATATTCAACATCAATTTTAGAATTTTTTAATTAAAAAGAAAAAGACACTGATGCTTTACTTCTTAAACATGGTTCCATGTGTATATTCTTACACCAAAATCAAGCCAGCTGCCACCTACTCGATTCTGACTCATGATGACCCCATGTGCGTCAGAGTGGAATTGTGCTCCACGGGGCCTTCAGTGGCTGATATTTTGGAAGTTAATTGCCAGGCCTTTCTTCCAAGGCACCTCTGGGTGGACTCAAACCACCAACCTTTAGGTTAACAGCAAGCGTGTTAACTGTTTGCACCACCCAGGGATTCTTGATAGATAAATAGGTAGACGGACAGACGCACTCACATAAGGAGCCCTGGTGGCACAGTGGTTAAGCACTCAGCTGCTAAGTGAAAGGTCAGCAGTTTGAACCCACCAGCCACTGCTTCCTTAAAGATTACAGCCTTGGAAAGCCTACGGGGTCCTACAGGGTCGCTGTGACTTAAAACAACTTGACAGCAATGGGTTTTACATACAGATTTGTATATAAGGAGCCCTGGGGGGGCGCAATGGTTAAGCACTCAGCTGCTGAAAGGTTGGCAGTTCAAACCTACCCAGTAGCTCTGAAGGAGAAGGACCTGGTGATCCGCTCCTATAAAAATTACAGCCTAGGGAACCTTATGGGGCAGTTCTACTCTGCCACGTGGGGTTGCTATGAGTCAAAATCGACTCGACAACACCTAACAGCAACAGCGAGTTCAGTTCCTGAACGATGCATCTCACGCGCAGCCACCACCTGTCAGGGGAGGCTTGCGTGTTCCTATAATGTCGGACAGGTTTCAGCAGAGCTTCCAGACTAAGACTAGGAAGAAAGTCTAGGAAGAAGGGTCTATGGACAGATGAATCTGCAACTGATCGCGGAAATGGTGCAGGACCAGGCAGCGTGTTGGTCCATTGTGTGTGGAGTCACCCAGAGTCAGGGAAGGACTGTACGACACAGTATAACCATACAGAAAAGACGAAAGCTAAATACTCCTCTATAACACCACGAAGACAATGGACAAAGTTTAATATAGATAAGCCAAGAAAGAATACTAGAAGCATATTATTCAGAAACATGAATGTAACGGCCAGAAGAGACAGCTGAAATAATAAAAAGTGATCACCTGCGGGAAGAAGAGGCGTAGGGTAGAAGGGAGCAGGGCCTCTTTTTTTACAGTAAATCTTTTGGTATTATTAGATCTTAACAATGTGCGTGTGTTACTTTGA
The DNA here is from genome assembly GCF_024166365.1 of Elephas maximus indicus. NCBI lineage: Eukaryota > Metazoa > Chordata > Mammalia > Proboscidea > Elephantidae > Elephas > Elephas maximus. Next base: position 89,620,924 of record NC_064831.1, read on the forward strand.
AGAAATTAAAAATATAATACAGATTATTTACTGAAACGAGTGGAAAATCCGAAGTTGTAAAAGAAAATAAAAATAATTGATGCTCACACCAACTCTTCCTCCATTCTCACCCTCTAGTCTCACACTATCATTCTGGCCCTTATCTTACCATACATTTCACCCTGCCTTTTAAAATATAAATATGGATACAAACAAATGTCATTACATATAAGTATATTTATCTATTTGCTTGTGCATACACGTATACCTATAAATGTATACATTTTTCCCCATGGAACGGTGCCAGGTAAGGGTTAAATGGATCAGCACAGATGTGAGGACCATCTCAATGCTGAGAAAGCCCTGAACAAAAGGGGAGGGAGAGGGTGAAGGGCCAGGAGTGGAAAAGTACTGAGTATGAGCCTGAGTAGGGAAAAGTATCTTCAAGTTTTCTCCTCTTTCCCTGATACGGAGGTACCTGGGCTAGCATATGGAAAACGTATGTGCAGATACGGAATGTGTACGGGCAGCCAGAGGGCCCGAGTCCTTGAGGAGCTCCCTTCAGAGTCAACCGTGTGCTGGCTGTACACCCACCCAGTCTGGTGCAGCAAGGCAGCTTCCCCCAGAGGCCTGCCAGGCAAAGCCTTTGTAATTGCCCGTAGTAGGGCTCAGACCACCACGCATAGGTTTTAGCCAGGAGGTGGATTCAGCATGATCTTGGTCTAACAAGGTAAATCTCACTGACTGATTGATCTTGTGGGTGTCCACATGCCCAAACTGTCACAAGAGAATCAGCCTACACAGGATTTCTGGACTGGCTTCCACTCTCCCAGAAGTTCCGAACCATTCGTGTTAGCATCTACCTGTCAATGAGTCCTGTCAGATAATGAGAAAAAAGGTGGGGAAGGTGAATAAATAAAAGGTCTAAAAACAGTATTATGTTCTTCCTATTTGGTATTGATTGCATGCCATTAACTGTTGGATTATTTTCCACCTTTTTACTTCAAAATTATTCCAGGAAGAAATGAATATTTTTCAACAACTGACAATGATCCTCAAATGTGCTTCTGAACTCTTCTAATGAGAGAAGACAATTATTTTATGTTGCCTTAGGCTCCTTCCAGCCAACAGAATGTCCATGTCAAATTGTCCAATTAAAAGGGACATTTTTTTTTAAAGACTAATAAAAATTTTATAGTTATTCTTTATTACAGTGAAGTTGGTTTAGCAGCCATGCCAGCGATCAGCATGTTCTGTCAACTAGCATGACAGCTATGCTGTGTAGTAGAAAACACAGAGAAGCCCCAAGGCCCTGCGTTCTAGTCCCAAATCTGCCACATAATAGCTGTAGGACTGTATACCACAATGGGCCTCAGTTTCCTCACCGTTCAGATAGGTTTTTAACAGTGAATTTTTCCAACAAACCTTATCCAGAATTCCAGTGTATTAAAAGCATCAAGGCCAAGTTTAAATCTTTCATTGCTTACAGGATCCTACAGAGTACGAATCAAAATCCCTTGAACTAAACCATGGCTTAGAGCCCTGCGCCTCTCCCAGTCCACAGCACATGCTGCTCCTATATGACCCTGAGGCCCTAAGACTCCTGAGACCTCATCGACAGAAGGACGTTCAGTTCCGTGAGGTTTGTACATCAAGCACGTACTCCTGCAGTTGATGTCTTTAAAAATTACTGAAGTGTGTATGGTCAATCTGCAACTCTTAATTGTAAAATTTAATTGACCTGAACATGCTCTGCCCTAGTCATGGCGGATGAAAGAGAACCTACGTGGGTCCATTTTGTAAATGATTGGTGAGAGACAAGTAGAAAGATGTTAAGATCACATTTGTAACATTTTAGTTGTATGAGCAATGTCTAAAATGCTTGAAGGTAGAATCAATTGCCAGAAGGAACTCTTACCATTAGGTGATCGTTGTCACACAGAGAACCCAGTTCTTTGCTTTTTCCATCCCCACTGGGAGGGGTGTCTGGGAGGCCCCTGGTGCTGTCCTCTCCCCACCCTTTCCTCTCCCAGCAGACGCCAGCTCATAGTCCACCAGATTACAGGGATCCTAAGAGCTTAGGGACAGGCAGCCGCTAAAAAAAAAAAAAAAAAAATTGCCCTCAGGTTGACTCAGTCATGGTGACCCCTTGTGCGCCAGCGTAGAACTCTGCTCCGTAGGGTTTTCGGTAACTGATTTCTTGAAAGTAGATCACCAGCCCTTTCTTTTGAGGTGCCTCTGGGTGGACTTTCTCAGACGCAAGCCGCTATCTTTAGGGGGCCCAAGCTTTCTCCAGAGGTGGCCAAGAAGCAACAGGACCATGGGAGGGTGGTAGGGCTGGGCAGAGGCAGACAGGCCTGGTGGGAACCTTGCTCAGCTACCTGGTCTCTGGGGGACATTGGGAAAAATATTCTTATCCAGTCTTAGCCTCAGTTCCCCTCTCTGCCAGGTAAGGATCAACACTGCTCACTGTGTGGCTTGTTCTGAGCATTAAATGGGTTAACAAAATGAAAACTAAAAAAAATAACAATAATAACCACTTGCCATCATGTCAACTCTGATGTATGGCGACCCCATGTGTGTCAGAGTAGAACTGTGTTCCATAGGATTTTTAATGGCTGATTTTTTGGGAGTAGCCAGGCCTTTCTTCTGAGAAGCCTCTGGGTAGACTAGAACCTCCAACCTCTGGTTAGCAGCCAAGTAGATTAAGCATTTGAACCACCCCAGGACACTAACCCACATACAGAGAAGTGCATAAAGCCCACTGTATACAAGTTAAGCACAGCCAGCTCCAAGAAGCTCCCACATATCCCTCCCCGTTACAATCCTCACCCACCCCAGTAAGGCAAACACAATCCTCACTTTTAAGGTAATCATCTCCTTGTTTTTCTTTATACTTTTACCACCTATGCATGCATCCCCAAACATTATAGCTTATTTTCACCAGTTTTTGAACCTATAATATGCATTCGCCCAAGCCTGGGTTCTTTTACTCAACATGCAATTGTTTCTAGCTTTAGTTTGTTCATTTTCATTGCTGTATAGCATTCCATTGTTTGAAAACTTCATTGTTTATTTCCCTTTCTACAGTTGGTTAACAGTTGATGGATGCTTCCAAACAATCATTACTTTCGAGCCACAAAAATACTTGCTGGTACACTAGAAAAGATAATCTGAGATAGTCTCAAACTGTTTGGTCTCAGGACCCTTTTACACACTTAAATCTTACAACAACCCCAAAAAACTTTCGCTTATGTGAGTTATAGTTATCAATATTCACTGTGTTAAAAATATCTACCATAACTTTAGTGAAGGGTAAGACAGTACACAATACTGGGGAAGCCCACACAACCTGTCCAAGACAAGGTCACGGAAGCTCCATAAACACATCCAAACTCCCTGAGGGACCGAATTGCTGGGCTGAGGGCTGTGGGGACCATGGTCTTGGGAAACATCCAGCTCAATTGGCATAACACAGTTTATAAAGAAAATGTTCTACATTCTACTTTAGTGAGTAGCGTCTGGGGCCTTAAAAGCACGTAAGTGGCCATCTAAGATACACCACTGGCCTCACCCCTTCAGGAGCAAGGGATAATGAAGAAAACTAAAGATACAAGGGAAAGATTAGCCCAAAGGACTAATGGACCACATCTACCACAGCCTCCACCAGACTGAGTCCAGTACAGCTAGATGGTGATCGGCTACCACCCCAGAGTGCTCTGACTGCAGAAACCCCGAGAATATGGTTCCCAAACACACTTTTAGCTCAGTAATGAAGTCACTGCTGAGGTTCACCCTTCAGCCAAAGATTAGACAGGCCCATAAAACAAAATGAGACTAAAGGGGCACAACAGCCCAGGGGCAAGGACTAGAAGGCAGGAGGGGACAGGAAATCTGGTGATAAAACAATGTGTCCTATTTAATGAGAAACTAGTTTGTTCTGTGACTCTTCATCTAAAGTACAATAAAAAAATTAATAAAAATGAAAATAATTATTTATAGAAAAATATATATATCAATATTTACTGTATTAAAAATGAAAACTGAGATATATTAAAATACTTATTCATTTATCTTAAAGTAACAACAAACTATTACATGTTAACATAAATAATGTATTTTAATGGCATATATTATTTTTATGTATTTGTATAAACATGTTATATAGATTATATTGGAAACCCTGGTGGCGTAGCAGTTAAGTGCTACAGCCACTAACCAAAAGGCCAGAAGCTCAAATCTGCCACGAGCTCCTTGGAAACCCTGTGGGGCAGTTCTACTCTGTCCTGTAGGGTCGCTATGAGTCCGAATTGACTCGACGGCAGTAGGTTATAGATTATATGTATATAATGTATATTATATGTCACAGTTAATGAAAATAACGATTCTCAAAAAAATCAGAAGAGGACATGGTTTCTCATTTTGCAAATCTCTTTAACATCTAGCCTTGGATCCTTGGGTCCTTGGGCCACACCTTGCAAACTACCAATTTATAAGATGGTCAAGGAATGTAAGTGGGATCCAAAAGCAGCAGTCCATGGAAGGAAGGCCAGGTTGGTTTTGGCAGCCTTGTGATTAAAATGCTCTGGTTTACAGTGTCTCTTCTCTCTTTGCAAACCTCCTTCCCTTTCCCCTGCAAAAAGCAAAAAGTAAATTCCCATAAGTAGATTGGCAGGGGTGGGTGAGGGCAGGATGGAGATAAGACAGTTGGTCAGGCACTGTCTTGTCTGAATCCCAGTTTAAAATCACTCCAGGCATCTTCTCTGCATGTATCTTTTACAGTTTTTTTACAGGAAACCTAGCTTAATTTTGTAATAAGAGAATAAAAATAATTTTCTAGAAGAAGACAAAAAAGAAGCAGGAGAAGGGGGCAGAGAAGAGACAGAACATCCAGAAAACCTTTTCTGACTTTTCTAGCTTGCCAGTGGGAGCCCCAGGCAGAGACCAAGGCGGCTGGAAAAGAGCGACAGAGCAGCTAAGATAACGGAGACCCTGTTGGCCGGCACAGAAGTACACATGACAAGAGTGAGGATGTGATTTCCTGGCCCAAAGGGAAGAGAAAGGCATTTTTCTGGGTTCATATTTTCCCATCAATGGAAATGTAATGCCAACTTTGTGAGTCAGGAATAAAAACAATGTTAAAATAGAATAATCAAGGCCCTTCGACAAAGACCCTCAGTTCTGGCTCCCTTGTATACATGGCTCAGTGTCTCTGAGGTGCTGCTTGAGTGAGTTGAGTAATAACCCTGAGCTCCCAAAGCCCTCCACCAACTCGGATTAAGAAACCATCTGCAAAGTAGAACTGCATCACAGCACAAAAGGTGGGTCCTCGCTAATGAACAGGAGCCCGTTTGACAGCTGGGCCGCTCGCCAAACTCATTTGTCTCCAGGCTTTGCGTTTGCCAGCTGAAGTGGTTGAGAATTAATAGACCTCTAGAATATTTCTTTGGGTACATAACGTAAAAGCTGCCAACTCTGGCCCCTTCCGATGATGTTAGAAGAAGCCGAGTTAAAATGTAATGAAAAGGAAGAACCAAGGAGCTATGAAGCTTTCTCCAAACGGAAGCCATCACAGACGAGGTGGGGAGTGAAACTGCTGCGTTCACCGAGAGGGCCATTTATTCTAAATTCCGTGTCTGCTCTCAAGTGTCAGCAGTCTACTGATGAGAGAGAAGCAGGGATGCCTTCTCCTATGATCATAAACAATAACTAAATGTTCTACAGTTACGGTACTTTTTACTTATGACAATTCTGATAGCATAGACCAACCTGCCTTTGGGAAAAAAGTGTTAGAAAGTGTATTTTAACTAAAACAGAGAATAAAAGATGAAGCAAAACAGCAGCCAAGTCCTAGAATCCTAATGAAATGTTAATTCTTTAATAAACATTAAAAAAAAACTAGTTGCTATCAAGTCAATTTCAACTCATTGTGACCCCAGGTATTCCGTAGTAGAACTGAGTCTGTAGGGTTTTCAATGACTGATTTTTCAAAAGCAGATCTCCTGGTCTTTCTTCCACGGTGCCTCTGGGTAGGCTTGAACCTCCAACCATTCGTTAGCAGCTGAGTGTGTTAACCATTTGTATCACCCCACTGGGTGTCTTCATAAACATAAGAAATCTTTTTTAAAAATAAATGGATTAATTGTCCTCTCCCTGTATGGCCTGAGGTGATCTTGCAAAATGGTTTGCTACTCACTTGACCCAGAAAATCCCACAAAATCATGCAAATCAAGAGGTTCAAATCTTTGGATCCATTTTAAGAACACCCATAAAACTGCCCAGGCCATCAAAGGTATGCATGGTGACTTGGTGCCCCATGGTTAAGCGTTCAGTCTTTACTGGGGTGCAGTAACAAGCCAAAAGCTGGCTCACAAAAGGAGAAGAGTTAACTGCAGAGGATGGCAGGGCTTTGCTCCAGAATCTCAAAGGTCTGCACTGTGATTCACCAATAGGGACCTGACTCCAAACAGCATCTCTATCTGCCACTGACACTACAGGCACCATTGGATCAGCTGGATCATATGGCCCCAGTGGCAGGGCAGCTTGCGCAGCAGTCTGAACCTGTTGCAGGTCCTTCTTTTGTTCTGGGCTCCACTCAAAACTAGCAGCTTTTTGAGTCACTTGATAAAAAGGCTGGAGTAGCACACCCAGATGAGGCATTCAAAATCCAAAGAGGCCTATCAAGTGTTGTATCTCCTTTTTAGTTGTAAGAGGGGCCAGATGTAATAACTTATCCTTCACTTTAGAAGAAATATCTCAACATGCCCTATACCACTGTACTCCTAGAAATTTCACTGAGGTGGGAGGTTTCTGAATTTTTCTTGGATTATTTTCCCACCTTCTTGCATGCAAATGTATCACCAATAAGTCTAGAGACATTGATACTTCTTCCTTAGCAGGTCCAATCAGCATAATGTCATCAATGTGATGGACCAGTGTGATATCCTGTGGAAGGGAAGGTGAACAAGGTCCCTGACAACTAAATTATGACATAGGGCTAGAGAGTTGACATATCCCTTAGGCAGGACACTGAAGGTGTGTTGCTGGCCTTGCCAGCTGAAGGCAAACTGCTTCTGGTGGTCCTTCGAAATAGGTATGGAGAAAAAGGCATTGGCCAGCTCAATAGCTGCATACCAGGTGCCAGGAGATGTGTTAATTTGCTCAAGCAATGAAACCACAACGGGAACAGCAGCTGCAATTGGAGTCACAACCTGGTTAAATTTACGATAATCCACTGTAATTCTCCAAGACACATATGTTTTATGAGCAGTCCTATAGGCGTGTTGAATGGAGATCCAATGGGAGTCACTACCTCTGCATCCTTCAAGACGTTGATGGTGGCATTAATCTCTGCAGTCCCTCCAGGAATGTGGTATCGCTTGTGGCTTACTATTTTCCTAGGTGGAGGCAGTTCTAATGGTGTCCACTTAGCTTTTCCTATCATGATAGCCCTTACTTCACATGTCAGGGATTCAGTGTAGGGGTTCTGCCAGTTACTGAGTATATCTATTCCAATTATGCACTCTGGGACTGGGGAAATCCCTACAGGATGGATTCAGGAATCCACTGGACCCACTGTGAGACAGACCTGAGCTAAGACTCCATTAATAACCAGACCTCCGTATGCCACCACTCTGACTGGTGGAACACAGTGATGCTTTGCGTCTCCTGAAATTAGTGTCACTTCAAAGCCAGTATCCAGTAATCCCCAAAGGGTCTTATTATTTCCTTTTCCCCACTGAGTAGTCACTCTCACAAAAGACTGTATCTCCCTTTGGAGAAGGCTGGGAGAATAATTAATAGCATAAATTTTTGGCAGTGCAATGGGATCCTTCCTCAAGAGGACTTGGCCTCCCCTTCATTCCAGGAGTTGTGGATCTGTGAAGTGGCTCAGGTTTGGGGATTGACTGAGGGGCCGTGACTGTCTATTCTGGCAATTCAAGTTAGACTGCTGTTCACTTAAACTAGAATTCTTCTGCTTCTACAGATCAAGTAAATATTCAGTAGACTTCCCGTCTATTTCATTGCTAGGGTCACCGTGACTAAGTAGCCAGTGCCATAGGTTCATACAAGTCAGACTATTCTGATTACTGCTTTGACTCTGCTGTCTATTACGATAACCATACCCACGTTGTCTTTGCCCCTACCACTACAGTGTCCAATTGACCCCATTGTAGCTGTTGTTTGAGCCTTTGGATACCTTCTTCTACAGCATACCAAGGCAGATCTGGCACTTCACCTTGATTTAGTGTAGGCCACTGCTTAATCCATGCTTCAGTGAACCAACCAAATAGATCCTTTTCTAACCACTTGAGCTGAAACATTGAATGAAGGATCTGTGCTTAATGGACCCACATCAATAAACTCAGACTGATCCAACTTTATGTTTCTTACACCATTATCTCACACACTTAATAGCCATTCCCACACATATTCCCCAGGTATCTGTTTATACATATTAGAAAAGTCAAGCAGGTCTTTTAGAGTGTAGCATATATCCTCCTGGGTCACACTTTGCACTTCACCATGCAGGCTCACTGGGACTTAAGTATAGTTACATGTCTAGAGCCAAAAATGGGTGGTGGGGGTGGGTCCTGGTAACATTCAGTAATATCTTGTAAGGCATCTGTCTCAGGTGATGCCCCAGGGAACACCCCAGATGCCACCCCAGGTGATATCTCAGCTTCAGAAACTGCTGGGTCAATCTCATCAAATGGGGATGGAAGGGATAATGGTTTTCCTGATGAGGGTGACTTAGCAGACGAAGATTGAGTAATCTCTTCAGATGGGGGGGTGCTGTTGGGAGGAGTGATTCAGCAGAATTTAGGGGTCTGGTGACACCAGCTTCCTGAAAATCTGCCCATAAGTCCCCACTCCAAGTTTCAGGATCCCATTTCTTCCCAATCAAAGTCCTCACTTTAAGTTCAGATACAATTCAAGGTTGGGAATTCAATTGGCATTGTAATTCAGCAATTCTTACAACAAGACTCCAAGTTTGGTTTTCAGCAATATCAGCTCTGTTACTATAAAAAATAAAACTTTATTTCAGGACACAAGTGACGACTTTCAGGTATTTTATGCAGCCTTGAGCTGTGACTTTGAAACCCTGAGCTCATCTCTTTCTTTCACCACTTTTTCTAGTGAAATTAGGACCAACCAACCAGCTTCCTTATACTTCTCACTCTGACAAAATTGTAGAAAAGTATCCAACATGCAATCACCTGGAGCCTTTCTCAGAAACATTTGATCTATTTATGGTGATATTTTGTATATTTCTATTACTACCTCATGCCATGGATTAGCAGTTCCCTCTTTATTACTGGAGGCAGTTATTAGCACCTTTAAGACTAGCCAGACTTGAGAACCGATTTAGAAAACTCATCCTTACAATTTTGTTTCTCTAGAACCACTCTCAGTAGCAAATGCCTTATGCTGGGTTCTCTAGAGAAGAAAACCAGTGAAGTGTATATATATAAATATACCAAAACCAAAAAACCCATTGCCATCAAGCCAATTCTGACTCATAGTGACCCTAAATGACAGAATAGAACTGCCCCATAGGTTTCCATGGAGTGCCTGGTGGATTCAAACAGCTGATCTTTTGGTTGACAGCCATAGCTTTTAACCACTATGCCACCAGGGTTTCATTATATAAAGAGAAATTTATCTCAAGGAAATGGCTCATGTGGCTGTATAGTCTGGCATGTCCCAAATCCATGGGTCAGGTGTCAGGCTGGAAACTTCTCCTCACTCACATGTTTGCAGGGGCTGATGAATTCAAAATCAGCAGGTCAGAAGGTAGTCTGCCAGCCCATAGGGCTGCTAAAGCTGGTGAATCCCAGAATTGGCAGATCAGATGGCAGGCTGCTGGCTCAAGTCCCAAGAACTGGAGGTCAGATGACGAGCTGGATGCTGGATCCAGAGCAAGAGTGAGCTTTTCCAGAGCATCCATATATTTTGGATGTAGGTCATACCCTCGAGGAAACTCCCCTTACATCAGATACTTGAGTAAAGTGGTGACTTGAGTATGGGTGTGACTTGAGTAAGGGTATGACTTGAGTAATGCTGACCTGAGTCACACCCTTTCTTAAGGGTGTGACTCAAGATACACCCCGCACTAATTCCGCCTCATGAACATATACAGGTTTAGGATTTACAACACATAAAATGGAGGATAATTACACAATACCACAAAATGGAGGACAATCATAATCATGACCTAGCCAAGTTGACATATAATATTAACCATCACACAGACCAATACAAGTTGGGCAGCTCTATTCTAAGAATATCTCAACCCTTTTCATCTCATGGCTCTACCACTGGACCTTCTCAAAATCCCTCTGGATTCTCCGCATTCAAAGAGTCAGCATCTCCCAGGATGTTTTAGGGGCCAGGACTGAAAGTAGCAAAAATCACTTCTGCCCACATCATTGGCCAGAATTCACAGTACCATCCAAGAGAAACAAGACTTAGAAAAAAGTAGTGTAGCTATGTGCCCGGGATGGAGTAGAAAACTGGATATGCTGGTTACACTCAGCTCTGCCAACGGTTCTGGGGGTGCCTGGAGTTTCCACCAAGGAAGAAATATCTGGAGAGGTGGTGGGAGGTGGGGAGAAGGAAGAAAGACCTACTGAATTCAGTCCCAGCTCTGCCATAAATGAACTTTGTCATCTTGGCCCAGATACTGGCCCTCTTGAAGCCTCAGTTTCCTCATATGTGAAATGAATCTTAAAAAAACTATCTCATGGGTTTGTATGAGGACTGATTGGAACAATGTACGGAAGTGTGGGATTTACGTGATTAAAGAGCAAATCCCCAGGCCCTCCTGCCAAGGAAGAACTTTGATAATGTGACCCAGAAAGTGTGGGAGAGCTGGTGATTTCTGCTGATGGAAGAGATGTTTAGCAAAAGGGATCCAGCCTCAAAGCTATTCCCTCCTGAATCCAGAAGAGCCTGCTTAGCACACAGCCCCTGCATCCCAGCCTCCAAGGTCTGAGCACAGCAACCACATCCCAAACAGAGGTACAGCAGAGGTGCAACCCTGCCCCAGATGATAGACTGTGGGGGGACTTCCACAGAGGGTGCCTTGGAGGAGAGGAAACATCCCCTAGTCCAGCTTTATTGTTTTTGTTAGTTGCCATCGAGTCAATTCTTACCCTATGTGTGCAGAGTAGAACTGTGCTCCATAGGGTTTTCTTGACTGTGATCTTTATGAAAGCAGGTGGCCAGGCCTTTTCTTCCACGGTGCTGCTGGGTGGGTTCAACGCACCAACCTCTAGGTTACTAGTCAAGCACAAACTGTTTGCACCACCTAGGGTCCAGCTTTACCTGGATCCAAAAAGTGGTATCCTAGGATGGAGGAAAACTGTGGATGTGGAGGTCTGGTCCTCTCGGTCTAGACAGTGGCTTTTGGATAACTACAGTAGAGGGACAATTTTTTTTTTTTTTCTATCAGTCCAAAAGGAACTGATAGGATGCCTCCTGTTCAACTCAGATTTGGGAGGGAAGGGAACTGACGGAGGCCCTAGAAGCAGACAAGTGACACACCAAGAGTGACCAAGAAGTTCAGAGGGAACCAAAATAGCCAGGTCTGTCCCTCAGCCACTCACACAGGAGGCCACCAACACCCCCTCCTCTACCTTCCCATGCCCTGGCCTGGCTCACCCACCCAGTGGCCACACAGTAGACATGTCTGCTCCCTCAAGGGAGGCCCCGGAAGCCTGCACGCTGAGTCATTCCAAACGGCGCTGTCATAAGCCATGATTAGACCATCTGTTGGATCGACACCTGAAATCAGAAAAAGGATTTCATTCTAAATCTAAAGTATATGGCTTGGGTTTTGATCAATTTAGGTACCTGATGACAGGGCCTTTTCCTTCCCACTTGCCCAAGGAAATCCTGAGGAAATTTCTAACTGCCTGCTCCACCATCCTTAGGACAGAAATTTTATCCCTACAGTTATGAACCACCTCCCGTTTGTCAGTTTGTCCTACCGTGGTGGCTTGCATGTTGTTGTGATGCTGGAAGCTATCCCACCAGTATTTCAAATACCAGCAGGGTTACCCATGGTGGACAGGTTTCAGTGGAGCTTTCAGACTAAGACAGACTAGGAAGAAAGGTCTGGCAACCTACTTCCAAAAATTAGCCAATGAAAACCTTATGGAAGGCACTGAAAATACACAGTGGCCACAACAAATATACTTGAGCATACCAATGAGCCTGAAGATGGAGCAGGACCAGGCAACACGTCCTCCTATGGTACATGGGTCACCATGAGTCGGAGCCAGCTTGGTGAAAACTAACAACATGGTTCCAAAATGGCTGCTCAACCTCCAGCCCTCCCACTCTGTTCCAGGCAGGGAAAGGGATGGAGGGGAGTGTGGAGGCAAGGACAAGAAGGACATACTGGCTAATCCAGTGCCTTCCATCAGGACAAAATCACTTTCCCAGAAGCTACACCAGTAGATGTCCGCTTACATTTCACTGGCCAGACCATGTCCCAGGTGCCACCCCAACTGCAAGACTGTTGGGAAAACTATGTCTTTTGGTTTGTACATGGTCCTCCAGAAAACACTCTGAGTTCTGTTAATAAAGAAGAAGGGAAAACAGATATCAGACCAAAAAACCCAAACCCGTTGCCATTGAGTAGCTAACAGTATTGGCTGCAGAGTACATCGAAAGGGCTGGCAGAATTTCAATTTGGGAAAAGACTTTTTCTTTTAATCTAGAGACAGGACTCATAGCGACTCATAGCGACCCTATTGAACAGAGTAGAACTGCCCCATAAAGTTTCCAAGGAGCACCTGGCGGATTCGAACTGCCGACCCTTTGGTTAGTATCCGTAATATATAGGGTCGCTACCCTATAGGGTCGCTATGAGTCGGAATCGACTTGATGGCACTGGGTTTATCAGTCGGGATCAACTCGATGGCACTGGGTTTGGTTTGGTTTGGTTTTAGAGACACGACTAAGGGAGGTGCAAGGCCCCTATTTAGGGTTCCTTTTGACAGTTCAGGAACCTTGGTGGTGCGAGGGTTAAAGCGTTTAACACTAACGAAAAGATCAGCAATTTGAACCCACCAACTTCTCCTTGGGAGAAAGATGTGGCAGTCTGCTTCCTTAAAGATTTACAGCCTTGGAAACCCTCTGGGGCAGTTTTGTTCTGTCCTATGAGGTCGCTATAGGTTGGAATCAACTCAACAGCACTGGGTTTGGTTTGCTTTCTGACAGTTCATGTCCACCAAGCCCCAAAAGCCCGAAACACAGTGAGCAGAGCACCAGGTATGGTCAGAGCCTTGACCTGACTCACTTGAATAGCTCAGAATTTATGCATTTCCACATAATTACTGATTTCCTCAACAGATTCGCTGTCTAAGTTTATCTTCATTTTAATCCAATTTCATGCCTGGAGCAGAGGGATTCCAGCAGAAGGTCTTTCTTAACCTTCTGATATCATTAATTATTGCTACACTGGGAGTTGGTGCAAGAAACAAGCAGCTTTTTAAATAGAAATCATTTGTCTCTCAGCGGGGAGACGCAATGGCTTTATCTCAGCGTCCTCAAACAGCCGCCCCATGAGTAATCGTGTTTTGTGGTGATCTCCCTGCGGGTCGCCTCAGTGCAGGACAAATCCTTCCTCTTTGGCTCCCAGATTGGCCCAATTTGCCACCTGTAGCAGGAGGCTTCCATTTTTTTTTTCTTTAATTGTTGAACAGAATTTTCTAGAAGGAGCCAGCCTTTCCCTGAGCTCTGGGCATTTGGTCATGCTTCCTGGTGATTTTCTGCTAAAGGAAATCCCCTAACTCATTAAAAAGAAAAAAAAAAAAAAAGATTAATTGACCAGTTCAGTAACAAGTTGCTCCAGGACCCAATAAACTTGACAAAGAGTACATTCCAATTACAACTGTGCTCAGCGGGAGCCCGGTGGGTAAGCCAGCAGAATCCCTCTCCAGCACACAGCCGTTTTTACATTTTCTTCTCCGTTCAGGTCACTCTCTTGCTTCGGCATGGGCCTGGGGTCCATCTGTGGTTCCTCCATCCTGTCGGCGTACCTGCCACTGTGACACAGAGTGCCAGGGCATGGCTCCAAGGAACCTACAGGTCTCAGGGTCACATTAGGCTTGGGTTCCAGGAGCCCTTGCCGTGGGGTGTTTGGGCCGAGAGGCACCGCGAACGCTGGAGCACAAACGTCTGAGCAGCTGTCAGAGGGGCTGGCTGTGGGGGCAGCTGCAGCTCCCCCTTCCCACTGAGAGGGGGTCAGCAGGAAGCAGGGGCTTGGTAACCGGCCTGATTACAAAAACATGCCGAAGGAATGTGCGCCAAGTCTGAGATGATAATCTTGCTGAGCGGGGGCAGCAGAGCATGCTTTTCCTTGGCACTACTCCCTGAGGACAAGCTACACCATCATTTGGAAACCTTTGACCAAATGGTGGTCAAAGAAATTCCAAAATGTTCTCCTGAAACAGCACCAAGTAGACAGAGTATAAGAGATTTCCCGTAAGCCCAGATGCCACATCAACCCAACAATGTTTATTCAACACCTCCAAGTGTCGGCTCAAGGTCCCTGGGTGGCACAAACAGTGTGCATGAAACTACTAACGTAAAGGTTGGCGCTTTGAACCCATCCAGCGGTGCTGCCAAAGAAAGACCTGTCAATCTGCTTTTGGACAATTACAGCCAAGAAAACCCTATGGAGCAGAGTTCTACTTTGTAACACATGGGGTCACCATGAGTTGGAATCCCCTAGTTTAGGTGTTAGCTCTGACCTCATGGGCTGAACAAAAACTAAGTCAAGGTCCTTGCCTTCCTCCAATCTCTACTGAACTGTCTCTACAAATAAAATGGGGTTTGGAAACAAGCTTAAAGTACAGCTGCTGAATTCTAAATTCAGTCTCTCTGTTCTTGGCTCTTTTCCCTTCTCATGGAATTTTTTCCCAATCCAGTTTCCCCTCACTCATGTCACCTCTTATGCAGGCAGAAGAAAAGCTGGCCGCAGCAATGAAGGAAGGACAGTGCTTGTTTTTCAGAGAAGAAAAGGCAAAACAAACACCCTGGTCCTGGAAAATCAGAGCAAAGTCAGTCAACCCATCAGGGTGTGGCGGAAGATGCTCCTATTCTAGGAGCTCACAGCCCTGAACCCTTCAGTCCTCTAGCTTTGTGTCTCCACGCCTGTCGCTTCCCCTCGATCACAAACTTCTCAAGGTCACGAATCGAGTCTAAATGATCTCAATATTCCCAGTGCCTGCCACAATGTCTAGAAGATTGTTGTTGTTAGCTACCATCAGGTAGGCTCCAGATTCATGGCAAGCCCAGGCACAAGAGAACAAAACACTGTTCAGTCCTGTGCCATCCCCGGGATCTGTTGCACATCAGACCAGGATCATCCACAGGTTTTCACTGGCTGATTTTCAGAAGTAAATCACTAGGCCTTCCTTCCTACTCCATCTTAGTCTGGAAGCTCCAATGAAGCCTGTACAGCATCACAGCAACACACAAAGCCAACAGACAGTGGTGGTTGTACCTGAGGTACATTGGCTGGGAGTTCAACCCAGGTATCCCCCATGGAAGGTGAGAATTCCACCACTGAACCCCCAGTGCCCCACGTCTAGAAGCTGTTGTTGTTGTTAGCTGCCGTCAAGTCAGTTCCAACTCATGGCGGCCCCACATGTGCTGAGTAGAACTGCTCCAAGGCTATGACCTTTCAGAAGCAAATAGCCAGGACAATCTTCTGAGGTGTCTGTCTCCATACTCTGAGGCAACAAAACATTAGCTCAAGCACTATATCTGTCAAGTTAATTTTTTTTTACATCCTTTAGATAAAACAACCAGTTGACTGATGGAAGTCTTTTTTCTTTCTTTCTACTTGCTTTTTGGACATTGTAAAGATATGATCATAACCCTTGATTCTCTGGACCTTACAATAGTATTCTACCCACACACTGTGGTGGCGGTGTTTAAAAAAAACACCTTAGTAAAACTGAATATGCAGCACCAAGTGTTAGCTGCTTTCTAAAATATTAATACATGTTGGATGCCAAGTTATTTTGAAGGCTCAACCAGACTTCTATTTGGCAGGAACAATCTCTCATAGGCATTGAGATACACGTGCAAATGTTTAACTGTAATGTTGATCCTTATTCCCCTGCAATCCAGTGGTACTCCAACTGGCCACCTGGTCGGCAGAGCCAATTACGTGTTTACCCATACTACAACTAATCCTCCCCAACTTTCAGAACCCTCCCGACCTTGTCAGCATTCTGAAAATGCCAACAGCTGGGGTAGGGGAAAGAGAAGAAAGGTTGAAAGATACCTTTGAATTCTAATTCTCAATGGAGTCCAGAGTTCTGGAAATATGTCACCTCTGCACACTTGTCTCATCTCTTGTCTCCTAAGAGATCATGAACCACTGAGCTGGCTAAACACCTGAAACTTATCCCTCAGTTTGGTTGGATTTTCAACAACTGAACATTTCATGGAAGAAATTAACATTTTCCAAAAATTACTTCACATAGCCAAGATTATTAAGTCTCCTAAAACCCAAAAAAACTAAACCCATTGCCATCAAGTGGCAATGACTCATGGTAACCCTACAGAACAGAGTAGAACTTCCCCAGAGGGTTTCCAAGGCTATAATTTTTACAGAAGCAGGCTGTCACATCTTTCTCCCAAGGAGTGACTGGGTTCCAACCACCAACCTTTCAGTTACCAACTGAGCACTTAACCAGCACGCCACCGGGGTTCCTTTAATTTTCACGAGACATATTAAATAAGGAGCCCCAGTGGTGCAGTGGTTAAGCATTTGGCTGCTAAAGGAAGGGTTGATGGTTCAAACCCACCAGGAGCTAGCAATAACAACCATGTCTGTGTATAAATAAGTATATGCTGTTTTTAGGTGCTGTCGAGTCAGTTTCAACTCATAGCGACCCCATGTACAACAGAGCAAAACACTGCTTGGTCCTGTGCCATATATATACAGGCAGTACTCGGGTTATGAACACCCAACTTACATACAACCCGTAGTTACAAACCAACCCCTGTAAAGCCTATTATATTAAAAATTCGAGGTACATACAATGGTTCATAATAACAAATGGGCACTACTTTGCAATGAACATCAAGCCATTATTATTATTATTACTGTATTATTATGTTAAAGATGTTTTAGTGTATCTGGAAGTGTTTCTTTAATGTTTTTTATACATTGAAAGGTACACTATATACTATATAGTAAGACAAACATTTGGCTAACTGACATTAGATATGAACCACACCTAACTGTTCCAACTTAAGTACCAATTCAACTTAAAGGCAGATTTAGGAATGGACCTCATTCGTAATCCTGGGATGATACCGCCTGTACATACATATGTATGTATGTATATATGTGTGTGTGTGTGTGTGCATGTACACCAAAATGTGTGTTATGGATTGAATTCTGTCATGGATTTAATTGTGTCCCTCAAAAATATGTGTTGTAAATCCTAACACCTAAACCTGTGGACGTAATCCCATTTGGGAATAGGGCTTCCTTTGTTGTGTTAATGAGACCATGTCAGTGCAGGCTGTGTTTTAAGCCAATCACTTCCGAAGTATAAAGGGCAGATTAGGCACAGAAGTGAGCCAGCACAGACGGGGGAAGATGGATGCTAGGCCTTATGAAGATCACCAAGGGACCAAGGAACAAAAGCTGAAAAGAGACAAGGACCTTCCCCTAGAGCTGACAGAGACAGAAAGCCTTCCCCTAGAACCAGTGCCCTGAAATCGGACTTCTGACCTCCTAAACTGTGAGACGATAGATTTCTGTTTGTTAAAGCCACCTACTTGTGGTATTGCTGTTATAGCAGCACTAAGAAACAAAGACAATATGGAAGACATATTTCTGGGGTTTGTAATGAAGCCAGAATTTTTCATTTCTGACTTTATCATTTGTCCTGAAAAACCAACTAAGAAAGTTCAGCCTAGAGTGCAGGAATGAGAACCGGATTTATCAGAACATGGGATCAAGCCGGGCTGTTTCGTCGACTAGTTTGTGACCCTCAAAAAGCTCATTAATCCTTCTGCATCTCAGTTTCCTCGGTAGCAAAGTGCAGAAAACAACAACTGTCTTACATGGTCGTGGCAAGAATTAAAATAGACGCAACCCAAACCTCACTGTCTTCCTTTGACAGAGAGGGAAGCCAGTGCTCCAATCTGCCCTTGTCCAAGGCTGTCCTGCGAGTTGCATTGCTTACAGTGCAGGGAGTGGTCTTATTTTCCCAGATTGCACTGTTGAAAGTGACCCTTCAAAAGCCATACATGTCTCCTGAGTGACATTTCTAACTTAATGACATTTTATTCCAAATTAGACTGGCAGAGGATGAACGCAGTTGTGATCGCTTTGACACAGTGTGATATACAGCTGAGGCTGGACCCCGTAACAAGAACTTCTGATGTTGGGTGGAAGGCATTCCAACACTTCCAGGAATCAAGGTTTTTCAGGAAAGCTATAGCACATTTTAGCAATGATACTCAGGTTTTATGCTTCTACCTTTAAAATGTATCAGGCCCTTCAAATTCCCTACCCTGAGTTTGTCCAAAGAATTTTCAGTTATGTGTATTCTTTACCATGAAACTCCAGGTAGCAAACTTAATGTATTACTTTGTCTCTCATTTAAATGCTGTGTGCCTTGCAATAATTAATCCCAATACTAGAATGCATCTTATTTTTTAGCAGTTTGGCTATTTTACAAATAACAACTTGATCCTCAAAAACCCCAACATAGACACCTGCTAGAATCTGCAAGCTGAGAACCTGGGAACTCACCTCCTTTCATTTCAAAGACAGGACATCACACATCCGCATCCTCTGCTCCATATAGCTTTGTTTCACTTAGAATGCAGAATGGTGTAGGTGAAAATACAAAGACTTGTCATTAGATGAATGAGTCCATACTGGCTGGCTTAATGACTGCATGACAGGGGACACGTGTCTGAGCCTCCATTTCTTCATCAATAAAATGCAATCATAATACCTACCACTCAAGATCATTGTGATCATGATACAGCAAGTGTCTTAGGCTGGGTTCTCCGGAGAAGTAAAACCAGCGAGGTGTAAATATATATACATATATATTTACATATATATATATATACCAAAAACTCCATTGCTGTCATTTCAATTCTGACTCATAGCAACCCTATAGGACAGAATACAACTGCCGCATAGAGTTTCCAAGGAGCGGCCAGTGTGTTCAACTGCCGGACTTTTGGTTAGCAGCCAAGCTGTTAGTCACTGTACCACCAGGGACCTGTATATGTATATAGAGAGAGAGATCTGCTGGCTTACAGGCTGCAGAAGCCAATAAATCCCAAAATCAGCAGGGAAGACAGCAGGCAGGTGGCTCAAGTCCCAAGAACCAGAGGTCAGATGATGACAAGCCACATGCAGGATCCAGAGCAAGCTAGCTTTGCCAGAGCATCCATATATATATTGGGTGCAGGCCACACCCCCAAGGAAACTCCCATTACAACTGATTGGCTGATCACATCAGATCACATCATGAAGGATGACTACACCATTACATACTGCCAAATTACATCATCACATAACTGTCAAACTACATCATCACAAAACTGTCAAACTACATCATTACATAATTGCCAAACTACATTGTTGCATACTGCCAAACCACTGAGAATCACAGCACATAACCAAGTTGACACAGAACCTTAAGCATCATAGCAAGACATATGATTCTTCCCTTGGCTTTTTCTATTTCAAAAAAATTGCATAACGGCTCCTTCCCAAACCAGAGTACTGAGTACTCTGAGTGGCAGAGTGCAGAGTACTCTGGGTAAACTCTGGGTACCACAGTACTGAGTACCAGACTGCTCAATGATTCACTCAACTAACAATATTGAGAGTTAACTATTACAACTAAGAAATGGTCTCTAAACGCTTCTTCGGGGAGAAACTTCCTTGGCCTGGGAAAAGCTTTTTATAAACTTTCCAGAACAGAAGGTTAAACCCTGAGGACACTGCTCAATGGGAAATAAGAGGGAGCAAACCAGGTCTGCCCCAGAGTGGGAAAGGGGGCAGAGGAAAACACAGAAGGACAGGGAAGTGAGGGGGGAGAGAGGAGCCCATAAGGTGGGGTGAAGTGAGGAGATGACGGCCATTGCATCAGTGGAATCCCAGGAGGTGGGGTCTGTCTACGGAATTTTGTGCATTGATTCTGTAAGCTCCTCCCGGACTCCACCCATTCTCCAGCTCTCTCCTTTGTGTATGTGTTCAACTGAGGTGGGCTTCACCCTGGTCCAGAGTAATGAGAGCAACATGTCCAGACACAGGATCCAGGTGGACACCATCACTGTGAAAAGGCAAGTTTCCTACATTTAGAAGAATTTTCAGAAATCCTGGGGAGGTCTTTGCACTCTCAAAGACCATGATCTCTTATGGGTAACCCCTTTAGCACACAGCGTGATAAATCCAAAGGTGGATGGACAGGGAACTCGAGGCCCAGCACTGGAGACAAACACACAAACTGAAGAGCTGAATGGTCATTAAGACACACGTTGCCAGTAGAAAGACAAGCCTTGGGTAGGACAGGGGATAGAGGAGAGGCACCAGCCCAGGGCACTGTTGGAAGGGCAAAAATGGGGAAAGAGCTATAAAAATTGAGAAGAACTTTGGATGTGGAACAAAACAACTGAAAGCTCCTAGTGCTTTCTCTGTTTTTCCGAGTCTGCTTTTAAGCGCACAAAAAAAACCAGTTGACATCGAGTTGATTCCAATTCATGGCATTTCCATGTGAGTAAAACTGTACTCCACAGAGTTTTCAATGGCTTTTTTTCAAAATAAATCACCAGGCCCTCCTTCTAAGCACCTCTGGGTGGACTCAAATCTCCAAACATTTGGTTAGCAACCAACCCTGTTAACCATTTGCTCCTCTCTGGAACTCCCACTGAAGCATGAATCACTGCCTCGCTGTAGGGGACAGCCCCTCACACCTGCACAGTCCTGAGTCAGCCCTGAGACCAGGGGTGTGAGATGCTGTGGTCCTCATGCCTCTTCCTCCACACCATCTCTTGTCTGCACTCTATAGCGGTGGAGGCAAGTGAGTAGAATGCCCTGAACACCAGAGCCACTCATTCAGCCATATCTACCAAGCACTATATGCCGGTGTGGCAGATGCAGAACCGAGGCTCTCCAGTGCCTCAAAGAAACAGATTATGAAACACAAAGCACTAACCTCACCTCCTTAGAGCATTACCGAAATCAGATCATTTTTTTGTAAACAACAACAACAACAGAAAAGCACTTGGCATTTTCTCCAAAAGAGTAAGGAGGGGTCTTTGATAACTAAGGAGACCTTGGAAGCTGCTCTGCTGACATCCTCACCTGACATT
The DNA here is from genome assembly GCF_024166365.1 of Elephas maximus indicus. Lineage (NCBI taxonomy): Eukaryota > Metazoa > Chordata > Mammalia > Proboscidea > Elephantidae > Elephas > Elephas maximus. The sequence goes on from NC_064831.1 coordinate 89,642,293, forward strand.
GCACAATACGACACCCTTTTAATAACTGATCTACTTTTTGTTTGTTTTTTTAATGCGCATGTATTTTTTTTTAACTTTCTGTTTTGAAATAATATACGCACAGGAAGTTGTAAGAATAGTGCTGAGCCCTATGGACCTTTCCCCAGCCTCCCCCAAAGGCGGCCTTGTACATAACAGTAGTACAATCTCAAAACCAGGAAACTGACCTTAGTACAGTACTGTCAAGTAGGGTAAAAAGCGTATTCATTTTGCACCGGTTTTTATTCATCCGTGTGTGTGTGTGTGTGTGTGTGTGTATGTGTGTGCAGTTTGATCTCATGAATAGATTCGTGTAAACACCACCACTACTGGTACCCAGACTGTTTCATAACCACAGAGGAATGCCCCACGTGCCCCCTTTTCAGCCACTCGGCAGTGCTGGCCCTTTTAATTGATTGTGATCATGTGGCCTGCATGCCCTCCAGGGCCACTTTGGTACCACCCTGAGAAGGGGAAAGTATGACACAGCAATGAAATAGGCCCTAGGATCAGGAAGGCCTGGGTTCAAGTCCCAGCCTGGGGTGGTCACTACCTGTGTGATCATGGTCAGTCACATAGCTATTCTGTGCCCCATTTCCCCATCTGTCAATGGCAATAATTATAGAACATACCTCGCAGGGTTTAAGAAGATTAAATAAGGTGTTTTTAAAAGGTGCTTGTTCTGTATTTTGTGTTCAGTGAATGAAAGCACTTGGCCTGGAAGTCCACTGCCCTCCTCTTGGGTCTCCTCAGCCTGTCCTCCAAGATGGAACCTAAGAGGGTTTTGAAAGGGGCTGGGATAAAGGGGTAGAACAGCATAAGGCAGGTCCCCCATTCCCAGGCCAGTGTCTTCCCACTGAACTACCTGTGAACCCCAATTCACCCCAAGGATGCTCTGGCCACTCACCCACCTGTTGCAGTTCTGTCACATTTACAGAGATTTTGAGTCAAAACAGTTTTCTGTGTGTATGTGTGTATGTGTGTGTGTGTGTGTTTTCATTTCAGTCCCAAATCCCACTTGCATCGCATTGGTAGCTTAAGAAATGTGAGAGGTCAAAGAAAATATAGGCCAGTGAAAATAACATTGCAACAAGAAATTAATTGCAAAGCTTGTTTAATATGACAGGGGACTCCCTAAAATCCTATTATGCCGCTCTTTGCTTCCCTCCGCCGTGTGCGCCGATACTGCACACAAAGGCCAGGGCAGCCTCCCCAGTGCATTGCTGCATTAATTTGACATTTCTGGCTCCAATTAACCTTACATTTCAGTGATTTTCTAAAGATTGTTCTTTAATTTGTGATAAGGTTATTTTTTTTTTCTATCAGTGTTTTTACTTGCTTGTGCACAAAGGCCTGTTGTAGAAAATCCGGTCTAGTTACCACGTTACCAGGTAATGCACTGTAGTATACAGACGGCCTAGTCCTCGGCGGAAGGCTTGGGTAGCAGAAACGGTTTACTGGAATTTAGTTTCAAGTGGGACTGGTTTCAATTCCAGTAGAGCCAGATGGAGCAACCCTACCCTGGCACACCGGGTGTCGCGTGTCCCTACTCTAAGGCAAAATCAAGGAAATCATGGCATAAGAAGAACACTGGATTCTGACTCAGTAGACTTGGATTTGAATCCCACTTACGTCGCTTACCAGCTGTGTGGCCCTGGGCAACTTAGCTGATGATGCTGGGGAGCCTCAGTGTTCTCATCTACCAAATGGGGCAAAGCCCTCTCTCTGTGAGTACTATTAAATGAGAGATCAGTAGGAAAGTGCTCTTCTCAGAGTAGACCCTGTTTGCTTCTACTGACACAAACAGTTCTAGAGAAGCTGTCAGCAAATTACAGTCCAGAGGCCAAACCCAGCCCACCATCTGGTTTTGTAAATAAAGTTTTATTGGCACATAGCCGTGTTCACTCATTTTTGTTTAGGGCTGCTTTCTTGCTAAAATGGCAGAGTGGAGAAGGTGTGACAGAGACCTTATGGCCCACAAAGCCTAAAATATTTACTATCTGGCAGATAGCAAACTTACAGAAAAAATTTGCCAACCTCTGTTCTAGAGGAATAGAAGCAAGGAGGCCGCGAGTCTTGGTGCCATACTATCTAGCTTTGTGTGGTGGCTGAAGCCTGGAAGGTCCAAGGGCTGGGGAAGATGCCCGTGAGGTCCCCCCATCTGTGTTGCCTCCACAGCATTGAAGCTGTGGCTAATGCCTCCTTCCCAACTGGGGACACTGGGATTTCTAATGGTTAGCTTCAATGATTTCTTTTCTGAGCTGCCCTAACTCTAAATATTCATCTTTAGAGTGGAAGCCCATATAAGATCAGGCTTGACTTTTGCAAACACAGAGTTTATTCACTGTAAGATCTCCTGAGCAAGGGCGCCTACCCCTGATTTCCTTCTTTAACTGTCACCTTCTAGCTCCTTCCATGAGAAAGGCACTGTGCTATGAAGGACACATGGTGGGGGCAGGGGAGCAAAATGAATCAGACATGAATCCTTTTACCCCTCGATGCGTCTACTCTTGTTGGAAATACACCACAAAACACGGATTCACGTCGCCTGCTGCAAGGCCAATACTGAGACGGGGTGAGGTAAGCAGCAAGAGGGCTTTATTATACAGCGGTATACAGCCAACAGAGGGGAATGGGCTCCTCCAAAGCCTGTCTGTCTGCTGGAGACCGACCGGAAGGTTTCACAGGGTCAGGGCTTAGGCTTAATCTAGAGAATGGCAGTTCCCTTTGAGGGGGGGTATGTTGACCACATTTCAGACATGTTGACCTTCTGTGGGTATTCTTTAGAGGTCCTCTGATGCCATCCTGGTTTCAGTCACAAGATGGGCCCCCATTATCTGTTTGTCTCATCCCAGATCTTATTGATCGTTGTTCTGCTTATTCAGGAGGAACGTAGGTTAATTTTAAACTTTATAGAATCATGGAGAATGGGAGAGGGAAGGAAGGAAACAAACTACAAATCACAAAATCACTGGGGTATGCAAGAGCTAACTATGCAAGCCATGGAGAAACAATGCTACAATACCCAGGACGTTAGGCCCCTACAATCTCTTTCTCACACTGCCCCTTTCATGAGTGTCTTGCTACTCAAAGTGTGGGTCACAGACCAGCCTCTTCTGGGAGCTAGTTAGAAATGGAGAATCACAGGCCCCATCCCAGACCTACTGAACCAGAATCTGCATTTTAACAAGAATCCTGGGTGGTTTACATGCACATGTGTCAGTTGGGTCCTCCAGGAAACAGAGGCCAAACTGGAGTTTGAAGTGCAGATTTCTCGGGGGTGTTGTTGTTGTTGTTAGCTGTCATCGAGTCAGCTCCAACTCATGGCTACCTTACACGTAACAGAATGAAACCCTACCCTGTCCTGTGCCATCTTCATGATAGTTGGCATGCTTGAGTCCACTGTTGCAGCCACTGTGTATTTTGAGCTCCAACCTAGGGAGCTCATCTTCCATCACTACATTGGACAATATTCTGTTGTGATCCATAGGGTTTTCATTGGCTAATTTTTGGAAGCAGATCACCAGGCTTTTCTTACTAGTCTGTCTTAGTCTGGAAGCTCCACTGAAATCTGTCCACCATGGGTGACCCTGCTGGTATTTGAAACACTGGTGGCATAGCTTCCAGCATCACAGCAACACAAGCCACCACAGTACAAGGTGACAGATGGGCAGTGGGTACTGGGGTGATAGCTGTGGAAGATAAAGGGAGGAGGGAACAGAAACAGGCAGGGAGAACCTTCAGATTGCCATACAGGTCTGATACCTGAGAAAGAAGAAGGGGAAGGAAGGAAAATGGGGTAGGAAGAGCCTCAAATTGGGAGACAGCTTGAGAAGGTCATAGCCAGTCCAGCGGAGCATTCAAATGGACTGAGCATGGGGTAAACAATTACGTGAGATAACATGCCTGCTCGTCTTTATAATTTTGCCACCCTTACTTCCTTTGATCCTGATTTCCCCAACTGTCTCTCGTATTCTTTTGTTCTGTGAGCCTCAAAACTTATTTGTATAAATAAATGAATTTTTAAAATTCAAATAAGTCTATTATTATTTATTAGATTTGAGTAATCTTTTCTCAAAAGATTATTCCTATCATTGAATATTTAAGCCGTTTTTCTGCCAAGACATTATTTAAATGAGGCCATCTTATGGCCAGCATGTCCAGGGCCACTTCTACGTGCTTCCTACAATGTCACAAACCCTCGTCCTCACAGCACCATCATTCTGCCAAAGCCTTCTGTTCTCTTCTGTGTTGATCAGTTAAGAAAAACTTTCCCAGCCTTCAGTACACACAAAATGAATTCAAAAGATGTTTTTTCACACTTCAGGCATCAGAGGCTTGGTTTTAAAATACCCTGCATGTTGTGAACTTCACTTTCAACATCAAGTGCAGCCTTTCCAAGTTTGAAATCAAGTGGTTGAGAAATAAAGATGCTGGGCAGCAAACCACACATGTGCAGAGCGTCACTTTGTTCAGTCAACCCCATCGTGGGCACACATGACCATGCATACCCAGACGCACACCTGGAGGTCTTACATGGTCCTGTACCCCGAACTCTGCAGTGGGCATGCACACACATGCGTGTGTTTGTGCATTCATGCATTCACACTGTCACACACACACACATTATATCAGCTACCAGACATGCCAACCAAAGCAATGTGTATCTTTTACATTAAAGTGTGATTCCATATGTGTGTTCAACATCTGTATCTGGCAGGAAGCCTATCCTTGCAGCTGTTCTGATTTTGCTGTGCTAAATTCAGAGAAGGTGACTGGGCGGTACAGCAGGAAGGATCCCCAGCTTCATGTCATACCTAACCTAACCCATTGCTGTCGGGTCAATTCCAACTCATAACAACCCTACAGGACAGAGTAGAACTGCCCCATAGAGTTTCCAAGGAGTGGCTGATGGAGTCTAACTGCCAACCTTTTGGTTAGCAGCCGAGCTCTTAACCACTGCAGCACCAGGGCTCCTTCATGCCATAAGACCTGGTCATTCCCTGCTATGCCCCTGGCTGGCTCTGTGTCCTGAGTGAGCCCCAATTTCCTCATTCAGGAAAGGAGGCTGTGCTACCTTGTTCGCGTGGGTCCAGTAAGGATTCGGGGAGCAGGAGAACGGGCATCACCAACTGCACAGTGGCCATTACAAAGCACATGGCCATTACAGAGCACATAGCCGTTACAGCACACAGCCGTCACCAAGGCAAAGGCAGGCAGAGCCTGGCCAGAGACCTGAGACAGTTCAGGAAGCTGTGGTTCTCCAGGCCTTTCCTAGATGCACCCTCCAAAGCACTTCTTCCCAGTGAAAAGCAGTTTTCACATTTAATAAAGTACAATGGGATCTTTTCAACTTTAGTACTTTCTTTTAACCCAGCCAGTCTCTCACAAAGCTCAGTCCTTGGGGATATCAGACTCTAAGGGTCTTGTTTTGTTCTGAAGCTTAATTAAATTCATCATTTTAAAACTTTTAATAATAACATTACAATAGCTACAGCTATAGATAGCTCACTATATGCAGTGAAGCACTGCAAAGTGGGTTCTCATGTTCTTTAACCCTGCTAGCAATCCCACTTTACAGAGGCAGAAAATCAAGGCACATGAAGTTAAATCACTTGCCTTTGGTCCCAGAGCTCATAGGGGTGACGTTAAGATTCAAATCCAGGACTGTGTAGCTCAGTGTACATCCCTAACTACCGGGCTCTCCTGCCTTCCAGAGACATCTTGGGAACGTCCCCACCTTAGTACAAATCCAGGACTGTGTAACTGCAGTGCACATTCCTTAACTACTGAGCTCTCCTGCCTTCCAGGTGTATCTTGGGAACGTCCCCACCTTAGTACTGCCGCTTGACAAAATTCAAACCCATAGCGATATTTCAGAGAGCACCTGAAGCAAACACAAGGACGATGAGAATGAGCCAAAGGAAGAAGAGGTCATGACGTCATGGTGTCTGGCTTCAAGGGAGGACGCTCCTGATGCCTGTGGGCCTGGCTTAATTTTTAATAGTGTCCCCTTTCTCTCCCAAGGAGCCCTGATGGTGCGGCAGTTAAACATTCGGCTGCTAACCAAAAGGTTGGCAGTTTGAATTCACCAGCTGCTCCTTGGAAACCCTACAGGGCAGTTCTACTCTGTCCTACCGGGTCGTTATGAGTCAGAATCAGCTTGACGGCAATGGGTTTGCTTTGTTTTTTGCTTTTTGTTTCTTCATTCTCAGAAGTGGCCATGTTGGAACAATAAACTATACGGTCATCCTAGGTTGCAACACTAAAATGTAGAATAAAAGGAATTCCAGGAGACAACCCTTATGGAAACTGACTGTTGTTTCTATAGGACCTACAAGTTCAAGTTTAGAGCGTGGAGGTTCTCCGTTGCAAAATTCCTTGGCAGATTTTATCTCATGCTTTAAAACTCCTAAGTTGTTGCTGTTAGTTGCCATTGAGTTGGTCCTAACTCATGGTGATACCATGTGTTACAGTGTAGAACTCAGCTCCACAGGGTTTTCTTGGCTGTAATCTTTACAGAAGCAGGTCACCAAGCCTTTCTTCCACAGAGCTACTGGGTGGGTTCAAACCACCAACCATTAGATTAGCAGTCAAGCACAAACCATTTGTACCACCTAAAAAAAAAAAAGGGACCTTAAAACTCCTAAGTACTACGTCTTTAAACATACTCTGGCTTTTATGTTAGAATATTTCTCTGTGGCTCAAATGCCCAATCTCTAAGACCACGCCTACAAATCCAGAGGCCCTGGGAGTGGAGACTCATTCCTTTAAAACCTTATCGATTCCCATTTTGAAGTAAGAGTTTGTGTGTGTGGTTCTGTCTTGTTTTGTTTTCAATTTATGATCTGACTCCAGTTTACCTATTTCCTTCACATTTATCCCCCAGTACAACTGGTAAATAAAGGATACCATTACTTAAGTCGTATTCTAATTGCTGAGCTTATTTTAAGACTGTGTGTACACTAAAACTGGCTAATGCTTACATTTGAGTCAATAAAGAGTTCTCTTATAGAGTAATTTCCAGTTACTCCTATAAACTACAGCTAGTCAATAAGGAAAGCTGAAGAGAAAAGTATAATTTCTTAAATCTTACCTATTTAAATGTCATATTTGGGTTAACAATAATTAAGGCATATTGGTTCCTCAGTGTGATGCAAATTTCTCTCTATGCTTAAAGGCATGGTTTGGTGCGGCGCCCTGATGCTTATTCATGGTGAGCCTCCCCTATGGCGCCTCTGTTGGAGTGATCACAGTGCTTTGTGTATTACCGCTGAAGTTGTTGTTAGCAGCCATTGATTCTGCCCTGACTCATGGCAGCCCCATACGCAACAGAAAGAAATGCTGCCCCATCCTATGCCATCCCCATAACAGGTAGATAGGACTGTTGTGATCCATAGGGTTTTATTGGCTGATTTTCAGTAGATCCCGATGCCTTTCTTCCCAATGCCTCTTAGTCTGTAAGTTTCTCTGAAACCTGTTCAGTGTCAGAGCAACACACAAGCCTCCTCTGACAGACGGGTGCTGGCTCCAGTTGAGGGGCATTGGCTGGTAATCCAATCCAGATTTCCCTCATGGAAGGCAGTACCACTGAACCCCCGCTGCCTCTGGTACTGGTGAGGCCAAAAACCAAAAACCAAATGCCTTGCCATCAAGGAGAGGTACCAAGGCAGAAATAAAGGGTCCTGTGAGTCAGAACTGACTTGACAGCAATGGGTTTCGTTTTTTGTTTTTGGTGGGTGTGAACCTCACAAACCAAACTGCTAGAGCCCCCAGAGGTCAAAATTCTCTGCAGGAATCCAACAGTTTGCTCCCTGAGGGCTGGAAGCCAACCAATGCCCACCCTCTCCTGGAGATCAGTACAGGACACACGACCTGGGCAGGCCCTCCCCAGAGACATTGCTCCACACTGTTCCTTTGCTACAATGTTGACTTGTAGGTTGAGGAAATTGCAGACAGAATTTTTTTTTTTTTTTAATTTTTATTGTGCTTTAAGTGAAAGTTTACAAACCAAGTCTGTCTCTCGTACAAAAACTTGTATATACCTTGCTATATACTCCTTCAGACAGAACAAGGGGATACGGATTGGTTTAAAGTCAGGAAAGGTGTGCATCAGGGTTGTATTCTTTCACCATGCTTGTTCAAGTTGTATGCTGAGCAAATAACACGAGAAGCTGGACTATATGAAGAAGAATGGGGCATCAGGATTGGAGAAAGACTTATAAACAAGCTGCATTATGCAGATGACACAACTTTCCTTGCTGAAAGTGAAGAGGACTTGAAGCACTTACTAATGAAGATCAAAGACCACAGCCTTCAGTATGGATTGCACCTCAACAGGAAGAAAACAAAAATCCTCACAACTGGACCAAGGGGCAACATCATGACAAACGGAGAAAAGATTGAAGTTGTCAAGGATTTCATTTTACTTGGATCCACAATCAACAGCCATGGAAGCAGCAGTCAAGAAATTTAAAGATGCATTGCATTGGGTAAATCTGTTGCAAAGGACCTCTCTAAAGTGTTGAAGAGCAAAGGTGTCACCTTGAAGACTAAGGTGCGCCTGACCCAGGCCATGGTATTTTCAATCACATCATATGCATGTGAAAGCTGGACAATGAATAAGGAAGACCGAAGAAGAATTGACACCTTTGAATTGTGGTGTTGGTGAAGAATATTGAATATACCATGGACTGCCAAAAGAACGAACAAATCTGTCTTAGAAGGAGTACAACCAGAATGCTCCTTAGAAGCAAGGATGGCAAGACTGCATCTTACACACTTTGGACATGTTGTTAGAAGGACATCATGCTTGGCAGAGTACAGGGTCAGTGGAAAAGAGGAAGACCCTTAACGAGGTGGATTGACACAGTGGCTTCAACAATGAACTCAAGCATAACAATGATTGTAAGGATGGTGCAGGACTGGGCAGTGTTTCATTCTGTTGTGCATAGGGTCACTATGAGTTGAAACCAACTCGAAGGCACCTAACAACAACAACATATACTCATAGTTGCTCTCCCTCTAATGAGACAGCACACTTCTTGCCTCCACTCTGTATTGTCATGCCCATTCGGCCAGCTTCTGCTTCGCTCTGCCATCTCCTCTCTTTTCCAGACAGGAGCTGTCCACATTGTCTCATGTGTCTACTTGATACAAGGAGCTCACTCTTAACCAGTATCATTTTCTGTCCTACAGTCCAGTCCAATCCCTGTCGGAAGAGTTGGCTTTTGGGAATGGTTCCTGTCTTGGGCTAACAGAAGGTCTAGAGACCATGACCTCTGCGGTCCTTCTAGTCTGTCTGACCACTAAGTCTGGTCTTTATACAAGAATTTGGGGTCTGCATCCCACTGCTCTCCTGCTCCCTCAGGGGTCCTCTGTTATGTTCCCTGTCAGGGCAGTCATCAGTTGTAGCCAGGCACCATCTAGTTCTTCTGGTCTCAGGCTGATGTAGCCTCTGGTTTATGTGGCCCTTTCCGTCTCTTGGGCTCATAATTACCTTGTGTCTTTGGTGTTCTTCATTCTCCTTTGGTCCAGGTGGGTTGAGACCAGTTGATGCTTCTTAGATGGCCACTTGCTAGCATTTAAGACCCCAGATGTCACTTTCCAAAGTGGGATGCAGAATGTTTTCTTAATAGATTTTATTATGCCAATTGACTTAGATGTCCCCTGAAACCATGGTCCCCAAGCCCCTGCCCCTGCTACGCTGGCCTTCAAAGTGTTCAGTTTATTCAGGAAACTTCTTTGCTTTTGGTTTAGTCCAGTTGTGCTGACCTCTCCTGTATCGTGTGTTGTCTTTCCCTTCACCTAAAATAATTTTTACCTACTACCTAATTAGTGAAAGCCCCTCTCCCTCCCTCCCTCCCCACTCTCGTAACCATCAAAGAATATTTTCTTCTCTGTTTAAACCATTTTTCGAGTTCTTATAATAGTGGTCTCATACAATATTTGTCCTTTTGCAACTGACTAATTTCACTCAGCATAATGCCTTCCAGATTCCTCCATGTTATGAAATGTTTCACAGACTCATTATTGTTCTTTATCAATGCATAGTATTCCATTGTGTGACTATACCATAATTTATTTATCCATTTACCCGTTGATGGGCACCTTGGTTGCTTGCATCTTTTTGCTATTGTAAACGCGCTGCAATGAACATTGGTATGCATATATCCGTTCATGTAAAGGCTCTTATTTCTCTAGGATATATTTCAAGGAGTGGGATTGCTGATTCTTATGGTAGTTCTATTTCTGGCTTTTTAAGGAAGCACCAAATCAATTTCCAAAGTGGTTGTACCATTTGACATTTCCACCAGCAGTGTATAAGTGTTTCAATCTTTCCACAGCCTCTCCAACATTTATTGTGTTTTTTGGATTAATACTAGCCTTGTTGGGGTGAGATGGAATCTCATTGTAGTTTTGATTTGCATTTCTCTAATGGCTAATTGTCGTGAACATTTCCTCATGCATCTGTTAGCTACCTGAATGTCTTCTTTAGTGAAGTGCCTATTCATATCCTTTGCCTATTTTTTAGTTGGGTTATTTGTCTTTTTGTAGTTGAGTTTTTGCAGTATCATGTAGATTTTAGAGATCAGTTGCTGACTGGAAATGTCATAGCTAAAAACTTTTTCCCAGTCTGTAGGTAATCTTTTTACTCTTTTGGTGAAGTCTTTGGAGGAGCATATGTGTTTGACTTTTAGGAGCTCCCAGTTATCTAGTTTCTCTTCTGCATTGTTAGTAATGTTTTGTGTACTGTTATGCCATGTATTAGGGCTCCTAGCATTGTCTCTATTTTTTCTTCAATGATCTTTATCGTTTTAGATTTTATATTTACATCTTTGATCCATTTTGAGTTAGTTTTTGTGCGTGGTGTGAGGTATCGGTCTTGTTTCATTTTTTTGCATATGGATACCCAGTTATGCCAGCACCATTTGTTAAAGAGACTGTCTTTTCCCCATTTAACTAACTTTGGGCCTTTGCATAGAGAACTTTTTGCGAGATTGTTCTAACTTCATCAGTCTTAAATAAGGTACCTCTCTTCCAGGAGCAAGAATTTTTTGGAAGCTGCCTTTTACGTAGTGAAATAACCCACATTTTGAGGTTTTTTTCTCAGAGCCCCAGAACAGGAATGTACGTTTCCTATAATACTGGGACCTCTGACCCTCTCATCACTGAAGTGTACCCCAGGTTGGGGCTCCTGATTATCTCCTCTTGATTTTAGCTAGTTTCACTCAAAGGACAAAAGGTGGAGGCCTTCAGTGCTTGGCCCTTCTGGCAAATGTTTAACATCCAAATTAAACCAAGCTGGCTTTGCCAGAAGTGCCCTCTGGATTTTATGTCTGAGGCTATCTTTCCCCAGCATTTAATCACGACCACATAAGTAGATAAAGACAACTCTGATCTATTGTGTCCCCTGAACTAAAAGCCATCAAAGGAAATTCTTTATTTCCCCCTTTTTCACAGCAAATGTTATAAAGTGTTCTACAGCCTTTGTGTCCCCGTGGATTCAATTATTTCAGAAGCAAACATGATTGTTCAAAAATGAAGATCCAGGGGCTATTAGGGTGATCCAACAGCTGTACGAGCGGTGAACCCAGACGCAATGAGGCAGAGATGCGGATAGAGGCGAGGACGTCTGCTTTGATAGAGGCTCAGACAATAAAATTATACAGCCATCTTTGTTTACTGTCCTTTCGGGATTAATGCCAAAAGGCCCGTTCCACGACAATTGACTGCAAAAAGGAGTAATGGGGCTTATTGGACATTTCCAGAAGGCATGTTCTGACTGCTTTTTTCCCAGTGAATCAGTCAACAATATTTATTAAGCATCCGATCATATGAAACATGCTGCAAGGCGCTAGGGGGAAATAGAAAAGAAAGAACACACTGTGCCTTTCTTAAGAAATGCATTTTTCTCACTGGTAAGCTGAGTACTTATTTTATGCTAAGTAATGGGTTTTTTTTAATGGGTTAGGCACCAGGGGCTATAAGGAAAAGTAAAATCTAGCCCCAGGCTATGGGAGACCTTCTCTGGGTACCTGCCCAGCTTGGTCTGGCCTGTGGCTTCCCTGGCTGTTTTTTGGACGGGGCGGTCTTGTGGCCCTGGTCACAGCTGAATGGGAGTAGGGCAGATACCTGATCCTGAGTATAAAGGCAGCCATTCTGAAGTCTGCTGAAACCAGTTATAGTCTTTCTTGAGAAGCTGAACCACAAGACAGGGCCAGCACACGGCAATAAGTCCAGGTGGACTCAAACTTATAAAAGAGGCCAGGCACAAACAGAAGACACCTGAGGAAAGGCAAGAGAGGGTCAGAGACCACAAGGAGTGCGTGCAGCCTGCTGAGATAACTTGACCTCAGGGACTGACCTCACAACTTGTTTGCTCTCCCTCAAAGAGGGGCTCCAAACAGACTGCTGGGAAACTGGGCCAGTGCCCTGGACTTGAGGGCCCAAGCACCTTGTCTGACCCACACCTGAGGGACTGAAGGAGGGAGGCCAGAGCCAAGGCTGTGAAAGCCACTGCTGCTTCCCCTCCGCAGGTGAGGCAGGGACCCAAAATGGGATCACAGGTGGGAGCTTGTCCCAGGGACAGTTTTCAAAGTATGACCGTGACATGGCCTGTGTGGGTGGAGAAACCAAGTCTGAGGAGGGACACGAGCTGCCAGCTGGAGCGGAGCACTGCCCCCTTCACAAGGTCACAGGAAGCAGGGCCAGGTGTGGGGGGGCCTCTGAAGGATCCACAAGCTCAGAGATATGCTAAAGAAGGAGCGGTGGCTCTGGGGAAATGCCAGGCCCAAAGAGCAAACATCACCTGGCAGTAGCACTCATTCACTAAAGCGGTCCCTCTTTCTTGCCCTTCGCCCTCCCAGCTCTAACCTTGAGGGGAACAGAACTCATGAGCTGGGGAGGAGAGACAGGAAAGTGAGCCAGCTGACCACACGCCCTACTACAGGGCAGCAGCTCTCCTGAAGCTGGCCCCAGCCTGGGAGATAGTGATGTTAACTGTAATCAGATGCCACGTTGTGAATAGTATGCAGACTGGGCATTAACATCACTGGATGGGGACTCTTACAGCCATCTAAGATGCTCTACTGGTCTCACCCCTTCAGGAGCAAGGGAAAATGAAGAAAACTAAAGACACAAACGGAAGATTAGTCCAAAGGACTAATAGATCACAACTACCACAGCCTTCACCAGACTGAGTCCAGTACAACCAGGTGGTGCTCAGCTACCACCACTGACTGCTCTGACAGAGATCACAATAGAGGGTCCCAGACAGAGCTGGAGAAAAATGTGGAACAAAATTCTAACTCAAAAAAGAAGATGACACTTACTGGCCTGACAGAGACTGGAGAAACCCCAACAGTACGGCCCCTAAACACCCTTTTAGCTCAGTAATGAAGTCACCCCGGAGGTTCACCTTTTAGCCAAAGATTAGACAGACCCATATGACAAAACAAGACTAAAGGGGCACACTAGCCCAGGGACAAGGACTAGAGGGTAGGAGGGGACAGGAAAGCTGGAAATAGGGAACACCCAAGTTTGAGAAGGGAGAGTGTTAACATGTCGTGAAGTTGTTAACCAGTGTCATAAAGCAATATATGTACTGTTTAATGAGAAGCTAGTTTGTTCTGTAAACCTTCATCTAAAGTACAATAAATAAATAAGAAGCTTGCTCTTAAAGAAGCTGTTGTCGTTAGTTGTCACCAAGTTGGCTCCAACTCATGGGGACCTTATGTGTAACAGAATGAAACGTTGCATGGTTCTGCACCATCTTCGTGACCATTGGTATGCTTGAGTTGTGACTATTGTGTCAATCCTTCTCACGGAGGATTCCCCGTGTATTTAGAATGCCTTCCAACCAGGGCGGAGGAGGGGGCTCCTCTTCCAACACTATATCAGACAATATTCTGTTGTGATCCATAGGGTTTTCTTTGGATAATTTTTGGAAATAGATCACCAGTCCTTTCTTCCTAGTCTGTCTTAGTCTTGGAAGCTCCACTGAAACCTGTCCACTGTGAATGACCCTATTGGTACTTGAAATACCAACGGCATAGCTTCCAGCACCACAGCAGCACACAAGCTACCTGAGTATGACGAACTGATAGATGTATGGTGGGAACCAGCTGCTGTTGAGTCAATTCCAACTCACGGTGACCCCGTGTGTGTCCGAGGTGCTTCTGGGTGGACATGAGCCTCCACACTTTCTGTTAGCAGCCAAACTCTCAGGACTTCCTATTGCCTAAATATGACCAGTAAAGCCGTGGAGCCCAGGCAAGCAGGAAAGTCCCTCATGGAGAAGGGACACTAGGGAGAAAACAGAGCTACATTTTAAGTCCATCCCCAAATTGTGCTTGTCCAAATCAGCTGGAGGAGACTGGAGAAGACTCCACCAGGTAGGTGGCCCTGGAGTGAAGTTATGGGGGACAGACAAGGTGGTGGTGGGAAAGACGAAGTAAAGAGGTAATTGGTGGCCAGAATGTGAAATGATGGAAGCAGAGAAGTGGCATGAAGTGAGCTATGTTTGGGGAAGACATCTCAGAAGAGAAAGAGAAGGTTAAATTGGAAGTAAGGATACCAGTTAAGCAACTTCGAAAATAACCAAGAAATTATTAAAGCCTGAGGACTAAAAGTACAAATGAAGCAGATATTCACAGGTAGAATCAGTGGCCCTTGGTGACTAGTTGGCTATCTGTGGAAGTGATAAGAAGAATAGCCATGAGATTTCCCACCTTGGTGACTGAGGGATGGGAGACCATTGTTCTGTAGAGAGAAAAAGAGCAGATGTGGAGAAAGGATCATCAAAACACCTGTGAGGGTTGATTTTTTGTCTCAACAGGTGTGGCACCCAGTTGTTTGAGCACACACTGGTCTAGATGCTGCTGTGAAGGTATTTTGTAGATGTCATTAACCTTCATAACCAGGTGACTTGAAGTAAAGGAGATCAACGTCAATAACGTGGGTGCGCCTCTTCCAACCAGCTGAAGGTCTTAAGAGCGAAAGCTGAGGTTTCCGGGGGAGAAAGAATTCTGCCTCAAGGCTGCAACGTAGAAATCCTGTCAGAGTTCCCAGCCCACTGCCAGGTCTATGGATTTTGGATTTTAAGGTATTGGCTCACAATCTTGGGATGTGGTGAAAAAAAAACCCGTGTGAAATTGTTCACTACAGATTAGTAAGTCAGCACAAGTAAGCCTGTGCTTACCTTGCTTACTGGGTCATCCGCCCCGTCAGGGATTGTAAATTTGAAAAGAGGCTTTAATTCTGTAGAATCGTGCTGTGGGGTTGGGAGAGAGACAGATGCCAGCCACACATACAAGCAGAATCTTAGATGTGATGAAAAAAATGTGAAATTGTTCACTACAGACGATCTGGTAAGCAAGGTAAGCACTGTGCTTACCTTGCCTATTGGATAATCTGCCCCTGAGTCAGTCTTCTATCACTTCCAACCCAAGGAAGAGCATCGAAGAGAAGGTATGTCTCACCTGTACTCCAACAGACCAAAAATCTGAAGGAGCTTGAAAGATCCTTCCCCCAAACCTCCAAAAAGGAACTCAGCCTGGCTGACTTCCTGGGAGACCCTGGGCCGAGAGCCCAGCCACACTGTGCCAGGACTTCCGACCTATGGAGATGTGAGCTAATAAACAGGCGTGGTTGTAAGCCACTACATCTGTGGAAATATGTTAGGCAGCAATAGAAAATTTAGACAACCACTAGCACCTACTTGGTGCTCTGTCTTTGCCAGGCAGTTTTAAGTTATTAATTAAATTAATTCTCACAACTCTGTGAGGTAGATACGATTACCATTCCCATTTTACAGATGAGGAAACCAGGGCACAGAGCACTAAGGCAATTCTTACACAGGTCTTCTAAACATTTAGTCACCACTGAAATTCTGGTTGCTGCCAGCCTTAATCACCGTCTCAACCCTCCATACTTCTATTCAGAATTAGACGGAGGAGTGTCTGACCTCAGGGCTCCAGGCTGACCTTCTTTAAGACTAACAAGTTTCCTTCCCCCATGAGGTGCCATGGTGGCACCCCAAATGGCACTATGTGGGGATCAGGTGGCCAAGTTAAGCAAAGGGCGAAAAGTACCAAGTCCAAAGTCAAAGGTTTGAATAAACTTGTCAGAGCTGAAGTGAAGGGTCCCTCATGGTCCCCCGCCAGCAACTAATGGACTGATGCCCAGCCCAGACATTGCTCACCTAATCCCATCTCCACGTCTCCCCAAACCCTACTCTTACCTGCATGCAGGGCCCAAGACCAGGCACTTGGTCCTCAGCACCTGGCACCATTTCTTGCCTCCGCATCGGAGACGCGGCATTTGGCCCAGCAAAGCACCAGGTACCTCACTCTAATCAGCTCCTCTCATCAGAATTTCAAAGGTGAGCAATATTTATCAGTTCAAGCAGGGCCAAGGGCTGACATTAAGCAAATTTCAAGGGTTATTTGAAGTTAATTGAGTTTAATCATATAATGATTTTATAATTAGTCATAGTGTTCTTGTTTCTAGGTGATTGGACCCAGGCTGTAAAGAAAATGACTGCACCGGGCGGGGAAGGATGAATCCGCAGTGCCGGGAGGAGAGCTGGCCAAGCAGGAGGAAGTGGTGTGAGGATAAACCACAGGAATGTCCTCGTGCCTGGACCCCAAGCTGCACGAGCAAAAAGCAGGGTCTCAGCTGGGTCTGCTGGTGGTCTCTCAGCGCTTTTGTTACACTTCCTTGGGGACAGTTCCCACCCGTGTTGAGATGGAGCTTTGGTGCCAGGGAATCAGCACAAGGAAACTTCTAGTGATCAGACTCATCGTAAGTGTCACAGATGCTTTAGCAGTTCCACCATGACATTAGTTAAGGCCGGCCACGCCCAAACGCTGACATCACCTAACAAGTCAATAGCATTGTACTACTGGCAGGTCTTCAAGATATGTTTGCCATCATTAGCTCCCTTCAGGTCTCTAAGGTGGGCACAGTGTGGGTGCCCAAGTCCTCTCACCCAACCAGGGCTCACAGGGGTAGGTTTGCTTCCAGTGCCACGATATCAGGAGGTCCCCAGGCGGGACCTCATGTGCTCCCCCGAATAATGGGATGAGGACTGACTCCCAAGGGAGTCCTGTGAATGCTGTGAGGCTCTCTGTGGAGGAGGTGCCTAACGACTACTATAACAGCATCCAACATCCCATGTGTGAGTCCCAAAACAGTCAGGTCACTTCTTTCTCTTAGTTTTGTGACCACGAACTCGCAGAGTAGATGGAGAAGGAAAGTTCCATTTATGGAGCTCTTACTATTTGGTCAGACACGTTGTCATCTCATTTGTTTCTCATGACAACTATGGGGACAACCAATGACAGAAGCTGAGGGGCCACACACTCAGCGCCCACAGTCTCTGGCTCCAGCACCGAGGCACCGTCCACCATCACATGTCTGCTAATGGGTACAGAGAGGGCACGGTGGGAAGCTGGGTGCATTAACTCAGAAGTGCCCCCATCACCATACACTCCTGAGTCATGAAGAGCTCCAGCTCTCGCTCCTCCCCGGGGAAAGTCCAGGATTCCATCTCATGCAGAATGTGAGACATTTAGTCAGAGGCCACTGAAGCCTTCCTCAGGGTGGTCAAATGAACCATACAAATATGATCCCAGGAAATTATAAAGTGAGACCAAATTGTCCATGCCTGAGGGATCCCGAACTCATAATTTTAATTGTCTGGAGATGGAAGCACCTGAAAAAGGCATAATGCTTGTCAGAACTATGCTGTTTCCCACAGTTCTGGAACTATCCACCAAGGCCAGCCAACCCTCAACAGGACAGCCATTGTTAGAACAAGCGGGGTGAGGCTGGGAGCCTGCAGCCAGTGGGCAGATTCCAGTCTGTTTGACCATCTTCCTCATCTATATAAGTTTGTCCTTAATGAATTCCGAACCCTCAACCCTTGACTTGGCCTTCACCTGGGACAGCTCACCTCGTACAAGCTCAGTCTAGATGCAGGGGCAGAACCTCACCTAGTGCTTCTATGCTGTGGGGACTGCACTTCGCTGCCCCCTGCTGGGCACTGTCCCTCCCTTCCCTCCCCCCTTCCCCCCGCCCCCTGCCTGCTGGCCCCAGTCTCATGTTGCTGCTGGTCAGTCACCAGCCTTTCATGTTACCTGCATAGGCAGCCCCCATTTGACTGAATCATGAAATGCTTGCACCACGTTGCAGACATTGTCGATGGTCTTTGTGACCACACACATGTAGAACACATTACAGAGTAACATATGCTGTCTCTCTTCCTCCTTCTCTCACACACACTCACACACACACACACTCACACACACATGCAAAAATGCAACACAGGTTCTTAGGAACCCACACCTACAACATTGAGGTCAGGTGGTATCTGTTTGCCTCCCCAACTCCAGCCTGCCATTCGTGCCCTCAGCCCCCATTTACAGTAAGAGCCTGGGCATAAAGCTGAATACAACATGGCCACAATTCTCCTGAAAGACTCAGCAGTCAAGAGGAAGTGACAATAAAGGTGATGGGGCAAAGACAGGGGGAGGCTCTGAATGCTACATGAGCGCAAAGAAGGAACTCCAGCCTGGACTGGGAGGGGTAGGAAGGGGTTTCTAGGTGCAGCCATTTCCTTGAGTCTTGAAAGGGAAGGAAATTCAGGTAGTTGTGGGGGGAAGGGTGGTCTAGGACATACCACAGACCGTGTGGAGAAAGGCAGATGAGAAACACTAGCCCTGTTGCACACTCTGCTCTTCTGTTCATACTCCTCATCACTCACAAGCTGAGGGGTCTTGCTCATTAAAGTTCCAGAAGCTCCCATTTCCCCACCCATAGAAGGGAAAAGATAACACCTCTCTTGCAAGAGGAATTGTCAGGTGTCAATGAAACACTGTGTGGCTTTGTTAGGCTCCGTCCCCACGAGGGGGTGGTACAAACAGTTAATGCCCTCAACTGCTAACTGAAAGGTTAGAAATTCAAGCCCACCTGGAGTCACCTTGGAAGAAAGACCCGGCAGTCTGCTTCTGAAAATCTGCCATTGAAAACCGTATGGAGCATAGTTCTACTCTGACACACGAGGGGTCACCATGGTTCGGGGTCAACTCAACAATAATTGGTAGGAAAGGAGGACTGGATGCTTGGTAGGTGGCTCCAAGGCTCCAAGGACATCAGCTCTTCTCAGCACAAATGTTGGACCAGACCACCTTTGCAGAGACACAATAAGAAAGCCACAACTTGTCCTGTGTAGCACCTCTTTCCAGAAAGTAAGTCATTCATGGGCAGGGGGGTGGGGAGAGCTTCATAAGCTGAAGGGAAAATCAGCCTCCTCCATCACCGGGGCCTTCATCAGTCGTATGGATTTTCAGTATTTTTTAAAAGTGTTTTGTTCTAAGTACCTGATTAAACATTAATAAAAGGTCAAGGTTATGGTCCTAGGGACCTCCTGACAAAATCACTCTTCGTCTCTATTCTTCCAGAATCCTCCTGTTGGAATGCCCTTGTTTCATCTCTTTCCTAGATCTTTGCTTGCTCTGTGGTTGCTTTAGGGCTGAGAGACCAAGAGAACAACCTGCCTTTGGCTCATTGACCGGGTGGTATTTCCAAAGCCTTTGCTTGTAGGAACATTACCAGGATTGGGAGCGATTGTGGGCAGAGTTGAAGGAGTTTTGCTTCCCTGAAAAGCACTTATGGACCAGAAGATACGGGTGGTCAACGTGATGGGATTTCTGCATTCAAGGCCACCTTTCCTGTATGTTAGCGTTATTGATTACCCACACCTCAGGGCCTGACAGGTAATCAATAGACCTTCTGACCCAGATATGTGACTTGGCCTGTGGGGGCTTTAAAAACAAGAAGTGAACATGGCAACTCTGGTTCACACTTTTCATACACGAGAATTACATTTTTTTTTTTCCTGGGCTGCAAAGCCGTTTCTGTTCAAATTACTCCAACCTTCTTAGAAGCACATAATCAGAGGCTTTTGTTCATTTTTCCTGCCTGATAGTTCTGCAAACCACCCAAGCCATTAATAACCAGTGACAGGCCAAACTTGGGGAAAATCTATTTATGCCCCCAAAGAGCTGGTGTGTACCCGACTTGAAGAAGGGGCTGTCGGACATTCTCAGCAAGAGATTTGGGAGATGATGGCTCTAAGATGGGTCAGGGACACAGAGGGGATGTACACTCCATTGGTACTGTGACCTTCAGAAACAGAACAATCATGGCCGATGATGATGCCACAGCCCCTTAGGCTGTGGATTTAGTGGAATGCGGGGTGGGGGGTGCAAACAGTTGTCTCAAAGACCACCAGAAGACAAAAACCTCTGGTTTTTGGTGATATATCTGGTATCACCTTGTTCAGGAAGCCAGCCCTGACACACCCCATACTCAACGTGTCCATATTTCCCCAGGCAGAATTGTAAAATGTTCTGTGACAGAGAGAGAGAGAGTGTGTGTGTGTGTGTACTTCTTTCCCCCCGAGGCTGTGAGCCGTTGAGGGCAGGGATCATGTCCACTCCATGCCTGATCCCAGCTCCAAACAATGCCCAGTCCCTTAGAGACTCTCAGTAAAGCCTACTAGAACATATGAATTAATGAATACAGAGAACGTGGCAGTGCTAACGTCCCCAAAGGGGGCAGTGGGGTTCAGTGGTAGAATTTTCACCTTCCACGCAGGAGCCCCGGGTTCGATTCTCAGCCAATGCGCTTCAAGCACAGCCACCACTCATGTCAGTGGAGGCCTGTGTGTTGCCGTGATGCTGAACCGATTTCAGAGGAGCTTCCAGACTAAGACAGACTGGAAGAAAGGCCTAGGGACCTGCTTCCAAAAACTCAGCCTACGAAAACCCTATGGATCCTAATAGTGCAATCCACAACCCATTATGGGGATGGCACAGGACCGGGCAGCATTTTGTTCTGTTGTGCGTGGGGTCACATGAGTTGAGGCCAACTCAACAGCAGCTAACAACAGCAATTTGTACTAATTGGGCATTCACATCATACCACAGTGTTGCCTGTGTTCAACATCGATAGGATGGAAACCCTCCGAAAATGTGGATTCCCACATGGGGTGAGAAAGCGCTTCTTGGTCCTTATTTGGAAGTGAGTTTCAAAATAAACAGCAAAGTAGAACTTCCTCTGGGCATATTCCTTTGCCAGGTATGGTCATGAATAGTTAGCAGCAGCATTACCTCCTGGCTCTGCCAGGCTTACAGGGGGACTCAGGAAAGGACCTCAGTTTCCAGGTCGAATCATTAGGAAGTTTAATTAGCATGGTGGTTTGGAATCTATCTTTTACCCCCATCCTCTGAGACCTACATAAAATTGACTGGGGGCCACCATTCCTGGCCAGTTGGAAAGTTTAGTGCTCTGCAAGACATCTTTGGGCTCTTGGGTCTTTCATTCACATGGACCCCCATTGTGCTGCTTCTTTTCTAATCGGTTCTTCATCCCACCTGAGAAAGAGAAACACGAACAGGCAGTAACATTCACAAAAGGAAATAGTGATTTTGAAAGATGTTAAATTCTTCAACATTCCTCCCTTCAAAAGATGGAACCTATTCCCTTCCCCTTTAGTTTGGGCTGGCTTCTAACAAATAAAATATAGGGGGAGAAATGGTGTCTGATTTCTAAGACTAGGTCTTAAAGGCATTGCATCCTCCTCCTGGCTCTCTCTTTTGGATCATCTGGTCTGGGAATTCCAGCTGCCATGTCATGGAGGCCCTCATGCAGCGCGATGGAGAGGTCCATGTGGTGAGAAACTGAGGCCTCCCGCCAACAGCCATGGGAGTGCACCACGTTCAAGTAGATCCTCCGGCTCCAGTCAAGTCTTCAGATGACTACAGCTCCAGCTGATATCTTGACTGAAAATTCATGAGAGATCCTGAGCTAGAATCACCCAGCTATCATGTTCCCAAATTCCTGATCTCAGGAACTGTGTGAGATCATAAACGCTTGCTGTTTTTAGTTGCTGTATTTTGAGGTAATTTGCTACACAGCAACAGATTACTAATACAATGGGATGCTCAGGGAAGGGTTGTGAGATGAATGATAAAACAAAGGGAGGGAGGAGAGCTGTTAACATACTTGCCAAGTTAGGAAAGACACAATTAGGGGCTGAACAAAGCTGACAGGAACAGAAAGGAGGAGAATGTTCGAGTCTGACAGCAGATGGGAAGCCTGGGTGTTTGTAACTGACCATGAGAAGTGTAGGAAAGGATGACTGTGAAGATTACTGCAAGGCTTGCAGCCTGCATGGTTGGAAGGGACCTAAACGCCTTTGGAAATGGAAATTAAGTGGACCTGTCACTGCCAACATAAACATCAACCTCCTCACCATTGTTAGTGCTGGTATTTAGAACATTTTTCCTCTTAAAGAAAACAATCTCAAAAATGGCTTCTCATAAAAGTTTCATTTAGGAAACTTTCCAATTTTGTGAAGTCAATCATGGAAATGGGCAACACATGTCTTGTAACACTAAAAGTTTCCATTTTGATGTTTGGTTTCCTAAAATGCTTATAATTACTCCCAGGTATCTGAGGAAATTGAAGCCTATACAAAGCCTCTTTTGGAGGTCAAAGGAGCAAGATACAGCCCCTCCCAGCAGCATCTTGTAGCACTTTAAAAGAGTAGGTATTTACCAAGACACTAGCTCGCAAGCATGTGGGCATGTGCGCACACAGCCACCCCTTCAGAATTCCCAGCTGAGATAAAATTGCAAAAACTGCAGGATTGCCCCATCAACACTTTGGAGCTGAGCAGAGAGCGAGGAACTCAGCTGGGCAAGGAGAGGAACAAGCAGGGGGTGTTGACAGCATCTTCTGTGAAGGACTCTTGTATCAGATGGTCTCTATCTGTTGGATGTGGCAGGCAGTAGAGGCACGTGCCTTTGCCAAGTGCCAGATCCAGCCAAACATTTGACAAAATCTGAGGCTGGCCTCCCTGGATCAGGCGCAAGGAAACCCATCTGCACACTCTTCTTTTCCTCCCCTTCAAATGGCCCTAGACACACTAAGGGAATTTGATGCTTGCTCGAAAAGTAGAGAAGCTTCAGATTGTAAGCCTGCTGCCCCATGAACTTACCCTCCTACACCGCAGTTTTTTCAAGGCGAAGGAGAGGCCTAAATAGAACAAGGAGGGAGAGATTTTATTCTTTGTTTTATTCACTGGAACCTCCACCTACTTTTTTTGTATGATGCCAGTTAAGAGCACCCATGACAATTCAATAAGACAAGTCCTTGACGGGGTTTTATTTAGGGGCCTGTGGTCAATTAGGAATCCCTGGGTGGTATACAAGGAGTGCCTGGGTGATGCAAACGGTTAAGCAATCTGCTACTAACCCAAAGTCTGGCGGTTCGAACCCACCCAGATGCACCTTGGAAGAAAGGCCTTGAAAACCCTATGGAGTGCAGCTGTACCATGACACACAGAGTCGCCATGAATAGAAAACGACTTGATGGCAACTGGTTTTTGGCTTGGGTGGTGTGAAGAGTTAATACACTGAGCTCCTAACCAAAAGGCTGGAGGTTTGAGTCCACCCAGGGGTACCTTGGACGAAAGATCTAGTGGTCTACTTCCAGAAAATCAGCCACCGAAACTTTATGGAGCACAGTTTTCCTGTGACACACATGGGGTCACCATAAGTCAGAGCTGACTCGACGTCAACTGATAAAAACTGGTGCTCAATTACTTTCTCAGCACCTACCCTATGTCCCACTGCTCTAGACTCTGGGAGCAAGGCAAAGACCCCTGAAACTCAGAAACTATGTGAGATAATAAACCCCCTTCTAGGATTTACCATGCTATCAATGCTGCATTCTATTAATATAGATGTCGTATTATTTACAAACACTCTCAGTGCCGTTGAGTCTATTTCGACTCATAGCAACCCTATAGGACAGAGTAGAACTGCCCCATAGAGTTTCCAAGGAGCACCTGGTGGATTTGAACTGCTGACCCTTTGGTTAGCAGCTGTAGCACTTACCCATTATGCCACCAGGGTTTACTTCTGTATTATTTAGTTGTCTGTTTCTTCCTCTGCATGAGTGGTTCTCAACTAGGGATAATTTTGCCCCGGGGGACATTGGGCAAAGTCTGGAGACATAATTGGTTGTTACAGTTGGGGTAGGGAGTGCTACTGCCATCTAGTGGGTAGGGGCCAGGAATGCTGCCCAGCACCCTACAATATATGAGACTCTTCTGAACAAAGAACTAACCAAAACCCAATCCACTGTGGTCAAGTTGATTCCAACTCATAGTGACCCCACAGGGTTTCCCAGGCTGTAAATCTCTATGAAAGCATATTGCCACATCTTTCTCTTACAGAGCCTCTGGTGGTTCTAACTATCGACCTTTACATTAGCAGTCGATCGCTTTAACCACTGTGCGATTCATAGTGACCCTACAGAACAGAGGAGAACCGCCAACAGACTTTCTAAGGACTGCCTGGTGGATTCAAACTGCTGGCCTTTTGATTAGCAGCCATAGCTCTTAACAACTGCGCCACCAGGGTTTCCAACGAAGAACTAGCTGACCCAAAATGTCAACAATGCCAAGGTTCAGAACTCCCTGCCTAGATTATACACTCCGCAGGGGCAGGCACTGGGCCTTTTCTTGCTCACTGTTGTGTCCCCAAGGCCTAACCCACAGTGACTACTTCACAGTAGGTATGGAAGAGAGGGGAAGAGGACATTCTCTGATGACTGAAGGGAGGGGCATCACTAATTTGGGCTCGACAGACGCACCGTCGTCTCTCTGTCCGAGACTCTTCCTCTCCCTCTAAAATTTTACCAATCCAAACCCCAGCTGTTAGTATCCAGTCAGATGCCCCTCCTGCACGCCAGGCAGCACCACCCTCATCACAGCCCCACCACCTTCGTCAGCCACTGGAAGGAGTGTCATCCGACCCCACCCCAAGGTGCATGCCCTTGGGCCCACAGGTGGCCTACTGCATTGATGCTGACTCTCTTCCCTTGAGCCCACATGGTCTGAGCGCCCCACCCTCTGCACATATACACACACAGGTACACACACCTGTACGTATGTACACACACAAGAACTCTTACATAAAGGTGGTGACTCTCCTGCTCAGCACTGGGCTGGTGGCCCGGGATGGTTTCCTTTTCAGATGCAAACAAAACCCGGTGAGTTCTGAACTCTTGCATTCCAGAGTGGTCTTTCTGTTTTTCACTCCCCTTTTTTTTTTTTCCAAATTGCCACATGAGAGAACACAAACTCCGATGGAACACTGTGCAGTGCAGAGCCAGACAGCTGCCCCTGCTCACAGGACCCAGTCCTCTCCCTGGGCACCCCAGCCCCTCCCATGCAGGCATCTCCTGTGACCACCATGACAGACCCATTGAGCAAGAAATGGATTAAAGAGAGGCTGTTGACAAGGCGTCAGCCAGCACTGTCTGTAATGCTGAAAATACCCAAATGAGAAGTCCAGCCTTTCTACAGTCTCACCAGGTACATTGACTGTGGCATGCTTTCTATGGCACAATCAAGGCATGCAAGGGCTTACCAGGAACAGGGCACAGCCTTGTTGGGTGGGATCTCCCATCCTACAAGGGGCTGGAAGATGCCACACCTGAGGAGTTTATCAAAAGGGCCAGGTTGGCAGCATCCTTAGATTCCCCCACCCACGTGGGCTGGGTCCTGGTGGCACTTCCAGCCCCTCCCCCCCCTCTAGGGACAGAGGGGACAGGCAGGAGATGGGAGGGAGAGAAGGCCACACCAGCAGTGCACGGGAGTAAAGCAAGGCCCGTTACGCACACTCCTCTCTACCTTCACTATGAACTTTCCCCTCTCTCTCTAGTTGCCCTGAACTCTCTGGTCAACCTCTAAAAAGAGGGTTAAGTCCTCACACCAGTCAGAGGTAAAGCCAAGCTTTGAACCCAGTGCTCAAATGCTGGTTCTCTTTCCAACTCCCCAGGCTGCCTTTTCAATGGACACTTTAAGCCAAAAAAAAAAATCTGTCCAGTCGATTCCAACTCACGGGACCATAGGTGTGTCAGAGTAGATCTGTGTGCCATAGAGTTTTCAATGGCTGGGTTTTTTTGTTTGTTTGTTTGTTTGTTTTGGAAATAGATTGCCAGGCCTTTCTTCTGAGGTACCTCTGGGGGAACTGGACCCTCCAACTTATCAGTTACCAGCCAAATGTGTAACCATCTGCACCACCCGGGAACTCCTCCAATGGACACTTCAAAACTTGCAAAAAGATGTGTCTTTTTTCTTTCTTGGCATCAGCGAGGGCCACGCAGAAAAGAATGCATACAAACGGGGAAGTCACTTTTACTACAATCCCAGGTCTCCTTGCGCCCCTCCCCCAGCCAGCTTTCCACAGCCCTCCCCCCGTGACACTTGGTTATTGGGTCATCTCCAGCAGTAGCTTCTGGTGTCAGATCACATTTTAGCAGGACTCCAGTCCAGACAGGCTACCCCCAAAGGACAAGGGAGCCATCCACCCATCGCCTCCAACCCCACGTGTGGCTTATGCACATTGGGGGGGCTTCGAAAACTATGCAGCAAAACCCCCAAGGATTGAAGAGGTGGATTGTTCCCAACACAATCTGCTGCTGGGGGAGGATTTTATAGTGTGGCCTGGCAGCGAGTACAGAGTGAAATGGCATTTGGAAAGCGTGGGAACCTCCAGCAATCACTCACGCCTGAAGCCGGGCCTTCCTGCCTCAAGCCAGGAGGCTTATTAAGGTCTTTCAACCACAGCTGAGAAGAAGAAAATTTTCTTCAGAGCCCGCATTGAAAGAGAACCTGTAGTGGCAAAGAGACACAAACAACTTGAGCTATGAGCAGGCACTTGGAAAAGGTTCCGACTTTAAAGCCTGCCTCCAGATATGACACGCTGAGAAGGACAATATCAACTATCTTGGGTCCCAGTATAACTACAGGGTAACAACAAATGCAAAATAAAGAACATTCTGTTAAAAAGAAAAATAAGTGGAGGCACTGTATTCTTGAAAAATGTCAATGTCATAAAAGACAAGGAAATGCTGTGGAAATGTTTCAGATTAAAGGTGTCTAAAGAGAAACAACAAACTAAACACAATACCTGGCCCTAGACTGGATCCTGGGGGTTGCGGGGGGGTGCTGGGAAAGGCTGGGAGGGACATTTTTAGAGCAAATGACAAAATTGGAAAATGGGCGGCAGATTAGGTCAAAGCGTTGCATCCATGGAGATTTATGGAGTTCATAACTGCATTGTGATCAGGTAAGGGGTTTTTTTTCATTCTCAGGAAATACTCCTTGAAGTATTTAGGGGTTGTCTTAGTTACCTAGTGCCGCTGTAACAGAAATACCACAAGCAGGTGGCTTTAACAGAAATTTATTTTCTCACGGTTTAGGAGGCTAGAAGTGTGAATTCAAGGTGCCAGCTCTAGGAGAAGCTTTATCTCTCTGTAGGCTCTGGAGGAAAGTCCTTGCTTCTTCTGAGCTTCTGCTCCTGGGCGATCTCCTTGTGGCTTGGCATCTCTCCTCCCCCAACTCTGCTTCTTTCACTTGCTTGTTTAATCTCAAAAGAGACGAATTTAAAATACACCCTACAGTAATCCTGTCTCATTAACATAACAGACAGTCCATTCCCAAATGGGATTATAGCCACAGGCATCCAAAACCAAAACCAAACCCAGTGCCATCGAGTAGATTCCGACTCATAGCGACCCTATAGGACAGAGTAGAACTACCCCATAGAGTTTCCAAGGAGCCCCTGGCGGATTCAAACTGCCGACCAACCTTGGTTAGCAGCTCTAGCACTTAACCACTACACCACCAGGGTTTTCTAGCCACAGGCCTAGAGGTTAGGATTTACAACACATATTTTGGGGGACTTGATGGCAGTGGGTTTTTTTTTTTTTTTAATTCATAATGGGGGTAAAAGGCCATGATATATATAACTTACTCAGCAATAGTTGAGGGAAAATATTACATGCACACACACACACACAGCAGATCTGAGTGGATGTTCCTTGTACTATTTTTATTTATTTTTATTTTTGTAACTTTAGTAAATCTGAAATTAATTCTAAATTAAAAGGTTTTTTTGTCTTTTTAAATAAAGCTGATCTCTGAGCAACTGCTAGCAGCAAAGTGGTGTTCAAGCAGGGTGTCCCCAATGTGTGGCCCATCAGAAGACACATTCTAATTTTCTCAAATACCCACTATGTTCCTTAGGCCCTCACACAGGGGTAAGCAAAATCGACTGCCTTGGACCTTTCAGACTGGAGGCAGAGGCAGACAACAAACCAGGAGTCACATAAGTAAATTAACCATCAAAAACTGTTCAGAGCTAGAAAGGAGATGTTCAAAAAGATAAAAGAATGTAAAATGGGAACCTAAATTAGATTGGTGTGTCAGGAAAGCCCAAGAGCTGAGGGAGCATGAGAAGCCAGGCAGCCTGAGGGCCACTGGGTGGCCCTGTCAGGTCTTGTTACTGGATTCACCATGGATTGAGAGGCAAGGGGGACAAGGACAACTGCAGGTGTCAGCGCTTGAGTCATGAGGTGAAGGGGGTGCCAATTTGCTCACTGAGACCTCCATGCTTGTCTCCCCTGTGATCCTGATCCACACACCCGAGCACTGGCTGGAGCCCCCCAGTCTCCCACTTGCCCTCACTGGTCTCAGCACCTGTCAGCTGTGGAACAGTGTCTCTCCTGGAGAGAGAGCCTGATTCTAAAGATGCAGCCCTCGCTGATGCCTCTGAAGTCTCCAGGCCTGAGCGCTTCCTTTCGAACCTACTCAGTGGAATCAAATCCCTGCCCTTTGGAAGCAGATATCATTTCTTCAGGCAGCCACAGGCATATGGAGCTGCTCCAGGTGAGGACGTGAGGCCTCGAGCCGAACACTGGGACCAAGGGACTGACTGGACCCTGACGCCAGTGAGGAGAGGTGAAGCCCAAGAAGGGCCCAAGCAGGGGCAGCCCCCTGAGTCAGAATACCACAGCTCAGGGGAGGTTTCCAAGAGGCCGCTCTGGTGTTGGGGTTTTGCACATCTAACTTCAGGGCATAGGAGTCACAGGAAGGTGTAAACAGTTAACTCGCTCTGCTGCTAACCAAAAGATTGGAGGTTCAATCCACCCAGAGGCACCTCCAAGAAAGGCTTGGCGATCTACTTCCAAAAAATCAGCCATGGAGCACTACTCTGACATACATGGGGTCACCATACGTGGGAACGATGGTAACTGGTTTACCTGAAGGGCCAGGAGACTCTGGAATCAGACAGCCTGGTTTGAATCCTGCCTCTGCCCCTCCTGTCTGTGTGGCCTGACTCCACCCGCCTGGGCCTCCATTCCTCACCTGTAAACTGGGGGCAACAACAGTCCCTCCCTCATAGGTGCTGTGAGGATTGTTGTTGTTAGGTGCCATTGAGTCAGTTCCAACTCACAGCCATCAACAGAATGGAACACTGCTGGGTCCTGCACCACCCTCACAATCCTTGTCACGCTCGAGCCCATTGTTGCAGCCACTGTGTCAATCCGTCTCATTAAGGGTCTTCCTCTTTTTCACTGACCCTCTACTTTGCCAAGCAGGATGTCGTTCTCCAGGGACTGGTCCCTCTTGATAACAAGTCCAAAGTACACAAGACGAAGTCTCGCCATCCTCTCTTCTAAGGAACATTCTGCCTGTACTTCTTCCAAGACAGGTTTGTTTGTTCTTCTAGCAGTCCATGGTATATTCAATATTTTTCACCAGCACGTGAGAATTAGGTGAGCTAATTCTTTTAGAACAGTGCTGGGCCCACGGTGAGGGTGTCATCCTCATTGGTGCTGAGGGGTTTATTACTATATTGTGTCCTTATCCTCCAAGGGGACCACCACCTTCTGCACGTCACTGGAATTGACCCCTCTGATGCCCAGCACACCCGCCCTGTCACGTGCCCAGCACCGGGTGGGCCCTGAGCCCAGTCCAGGCTGGGCCTGCTTCCCTAGGCTGCGCCCGCCCACTGTCCCAGTGTGTGACCCGCCGACTTGTTCGCATGCCCAAGCCTGTCGCCCTCACACTGTGCACTGTTCTTTCTCCGGGGCCTTCTGCAGGGCCTGTGCCAACCTGTGGTATTTTTCCTGTTACTCCCTGTCCTCTGGGGACGGTGCACAGGTACACAAGAGAACAAAGGAGATGCAGTCAAGTTAGAGGCTTTCTGTGGGAAGAAAACAGCCTGTGGCCACTTTTATGAGCGTGCCTCCTTCCCACTGATATTAGGGCCTGAGACCGGAACTCTGCTACCCCAAGGGGCTTGGGGCTGGGGTCGAGGGAGACGTGTAAAGCCCTAAAGTGCTTTCCAGCTCCAGTCCCACAGCCAGTGTTCCCTCCAGTCGAAGCCTCCTGGCTGCATATCATTTCCTGGACATCTTTAGTGAAATAGGCCTTTGCTCACAATGGCACGTTATTTCCCGGCCGGGACTTCGGTGGGAGATGGGGAAGCCGGGAGCCGGCAGGACGGTGCAACAGCGCCATCTAGTGGCCATGCGGGGTGGCTGCGGCGCTCCGTGGTCGGTGACCACGGGTCTTCCATCACCGGGAAAACGTGATCCCACCTGGTCCGTGGTCACGTCGCATTAACTCGGCTTCACAGCGTCTTTAATAACACCATTACCTGTTGCTGCCACCTCATTAAGAGAAGGAAAGGCCAAAACGCTTACAGGGGGTTGGCCTATTCGGCTTGCGTGTTGATGAGGACGCTGGACCCAGGTTCCCGGGGTTCCCGGCCCGGTGACCCGGTGCGCGGCGCCGCGGGTCCTGGGTCTGTCTGCGGTGGCTGGAGCCCGCACGCCCCGCGCCTCCTGAGCAGTGCCCGCGCGGTCAGGCTGTCTCCAAAGGCAGGGAAGGACTGTTCTTGGGGAGACCCCAAGGCTGTACCCTAACTCGCATTCTTTGCCTCCTCCTGGGGCGGGAAGGTGCCTACTGGGGGCACATGAGGTTCCTAGAGGTTCACCTCCCTTTCCTTCCTCAAGCCCAGAGGTTCTCAGGCATGAGCGAGCATCCAGGGCGCCTGAAGGGCTCTTTAAAACGCCTGGGCCGCTCCCTGAGGTTCATTCAGCAGGACTAAGGGTCTGCATTTCTGTCCAGTTCTCAGGTGATGCAGGAGCTGCTGGTCCGCGAATGCACTTCGAGAACCACTACTCAAGCCTAGTACTTAGGCCGAACTGCTTCCTCATAACTGGAAAGCTCTGCTGGTCCACGGAAACCCTGGTGGCTTAGTGGTTAAGTGCTACGGATGCTAACCAAAGGGTTGGCAGTTTGAATCTGCCAGGTGCTCCTTGGAAACTCTATGGGCAGTTCTACTCTGTACTACAGTATAGAGTTGCTATGAGTCAGAATTGAGTCGATGGCACTGGGTTTGGTTTTTTTGTTTGTTTCTGCTGGTCCACGCTTGTCTTGCTGTGGCTACACTGGCAGAACCCAGGGCCTCAGTCTGACAACTCTTTGGGGTCTTCTGGGAGGAGCTGGGGAGACCTGGGAGAGAGGATACAATACAGCTTAACACTGGGCTGTCTTGTCCACCCCCAGCTCTGCCCACCCCCAGCAGGCTGGGATCCACCGGAGATAGAGTCCCCAAGGCTGGCTGAAACTGCAAAGGCCATTGGCCCTCATCCAGTGTCCAGACATCCTACCCACCCACGTTCAGGAAATGCACGGTACAGGTCATCTCCACAGTATAGATGTTGGTGGATTTCCACCATCTTGAGAAGTAGACTTGTACTTATAGCATTTCTGGGTACATCACCATGATTTCATCAGAGGGTGATGTTATGAGTTGAATTGTGTCCCCCCAAAATGTGTATCAACTTGGCTAGGCCATTGTGATAGGTTAAGATTGTGTGTCAACCTGGCTGGGCCACGATTCTCAGTGTTTTGGCAGTCATATAACGTTGTGATCGCTTCTTTGTTGATATTTGATACATGATCACCTCCATGATGGGATCTGCTGTGAGCAGCCGATCAGTTGAAAGGGAGTTTCCTTGGGCATGTGGCCTGCATGCACTGCGAGTGGACGTTCTGGCAGGGCTAGGGGGCTTCTGCTGTCCTGGATCCTGCAGCTGGCTCCTGTTCATCTGATCTCTGGTTCTTGGGACTTGAACTAGCAGCTTACCTGCAGTCTTGTCTGCCGATCTTAGGATTCACCGATCTGCACAGCCTGTGAGCAAGAGCCCTGCTCTCCAACCTGCTGATCTTGGGTTCACTAGCCTCTGCAGCTACATAAATCAGGAGAAGCCTTTATCCTAACCCACAGACTTGGGAAGTTACAACCTCTACAACTATGTGAGACATTTTCTTGATATAGATCTCTCTCTCTATATATATTTATATGCTTTACTGATTTTCCTTCTCTAGAGAACCCAGCCTAAGACAGCCATGATTCCCAGTATTGTGTGGTTGTCCACCGTTTCGTGATCTGATGTAATTATCCTATGTGTTGTAAATCGTAATCTCTATGATGTGGATGAGGCAGGGCTAGAGGCAGTTATGTTGATGAGGCAGGACACAATCTACAGGATTAGGTTGTATCTTGAGTCGATCTCTTTTGAGATACAAAAGAATCAAGCAGAGAGGAGACGGACCTCATTACCACCAAGCAAGGAGAGCCAGGATCAGAGCACATCCTTTGAACCCAGGGTCCCTTCTCTGAGAAGGTCCTAAACCAGGGCAAGATTGATGACAAAGACCTTCCCCCAGAGCTGACAGAGAGAGAAAGCCTTCCCCTGGAGCTGGCACCCCGAATTTGGACTTCTAGCCTCCTAAACTGTGAGAGAACACTTTTCTATTTGTTAAAGCCATCCACTTGTGGTATTTCTGTTATAACAGCACTAGATAACTAAGACAGGTGGTTTCCTCAACCTGCAGTCTCAGGCACGTGGGACTCTGACAATCAGCCTATGTATGCATTCTGCCAGTCAGAAGTGAGCATTGCTCTGAGACCTTTCCACTGGGACCCACAGCACTGCCTGTTATTGTTGACCCATGTGTTACACAGTAGAACTGCTCCACAGGTTTTCTTGGCTGTAATCTTTTAGGAAGTAGACCACAAGGCCTTTCTCCCACGGAGCTGCTGGATGGATTCAAACGACCAACCCTTACATTAGCAGCCAGTGGCAAGCTGCTTGTATCACCCAGGCTCCCTTCAAAATTGCTTATCCCTGTGCTACTGTTTATACCTGCCCTATTAACTCAAGAACTGGGCATCAGTTGACGTGGCTCCTAATATGCAACATAAAACCAAAAACCCGTTGCCGTCGAGTTGATTCCGACTCATAGTGATCCTATATAGATCAAAGGAAAAAGTGATTTGCATGTACCCTGGAACTGTTAGATTATGAATTATCCCATGACAAAAAAAAAAAAAAAGTATACATGCAGGAACAAAGTTAACAGGCTCAGGGTCAACTTATCCGTTAGCCAGCCCAAGGATCGTAGTCTTCCCACTTCAAACCCCAGCTGGGGGCAGACACAGGCTGAATCATGGTCCCTGACCCCTGGTACTGTGTTCTATCTTACTCCTCCAAGATTATTCCCACCCCAATTAAACAATGTCAATTAAGGTTCCTGACCCCTCACTCTGGAACGATCTAGAGTCTTTGTGGTATGGCTATGTGGACATGAGGACATTTTCTCCCCTGGGTGATGGCACACATTGGACCACATTGTGGTCATCCTGAAACCAGGGACAGAAACCAGGGACCAGGTCACCCAAGCAGCCTATGACAGTCCCCCACCCCACCCTCATCCCAGAAGCTCCAAGATTGCCATCATGGGGATGGTGAAACCCTTATGTGGCTGCCATAGATAGACAGATAGATAGAAACATACATACATAGATACACACATGCATACATAGATGCACAGATATAAATTCAATTCTAGTCAATTCCAACTCATGGCAGCCACACATGTCAAAGCAGAGCTGTACTCCACAGGGTTCCCAATAGCTAATATTTCAGCATTAGACCTACCAGGCCTTTCTTCCGAGCTGCCTCTGGGTGGACTTGCACCACCAACCTTTTGATTAACAGCCCAGTGTATTAACTGCTCCACCCAGGGACTCACACACACACACACACACACACACACACACACACAAATTCATATTTCTTAGAAAGCAGTAGAGAACCTGTCATGCCTGCCAGGAACCAGGTCACAGCCTGCTGCCCTTTCCTCTTGCACTTGGTACATCTCTACGCTGTTTCTGAGATCTGCTCAGTGGCTGAGTTTTGGTTCCCTTCCGACTCCCCTCCCAATGCTGGTGAGTGGGGGCAGCCAGGAGGGGGTGCTGCTCCCTGCTTCCCAGCTTCAGCACGAATTGTAGTGGAAACTGTGACTACCCTGTGAATGGGGTAAGAGGCAGGGAGATGCTAAAGTGGGGTAGGGTTCCAGACACCGCAAAGCCAGGGTTTCTGCCAAGAAAACAGAGTCCCATGAGGGCTGGTTTTCTGAAGGAGAGACTTGAGAGTTCAGAAATTCTTCCCCATCTAAAAATATTTCCCCTACCCTCACTCTTTGGGTAAAATCTCTACATTTTGCAGACTGCTTTTTATAATAGCCAAAACACAGAAAGCAGCCTAAACGCTCAACACGAGGAAAGCGGTTATATAAACCAGAGTACATTTACTTAAACTAAACTAAACCCATTGTCATGGAGTAGATTCCAACTCGCAGTTACCCTATAGGACAGAGTAGAACCGGCCCATAGGGTTTCTAAGGCTGTAATCTTTACGGAGGCAGACCATCATATCTTTCTCCTGAGTTGCCACTGGTGGGTTTGAACTGCCAACCTTTCAGTTAGCAGCCAAGACTTAAATATGATAGTTAAGAAGATTAGGGTCAAATCACCAAGATAGCGCCCAAATTTTTTTTAAAAGCTGGAATAAAAATTGCACGTACACTAGGATTACAAGTATGATGTATAATGCTTTACTTTTTAAGAACAAGGTCTAGAAGTATATGTGCCAAAATATTGTGGGATACTTCTGGGGTAGTGTGAGGGGTTGGGGAAGTAGAAGTATGCAGCAAGATATAAACCATTAAAGGCAAGGGTTGCCTGTTCCCACCTTAGAGACTCAGAGCTACCTGGAACCCCAGCTCTGCACCGCTTCGCTGTCCTCTGGTCTCTGCCTTCCTAACCTGGGTTATGCCCCTACTCGACCTCAAGGGCTGTCCACGAGGCACCACATCACACCAAGGCCACACCAGACTGACAATGTCCTAGTTCTCCCGAGGGTCCTTTCTATCTCTGCAGTCTTTCAGTGGATACCCACCAGGCCCAACTGTATCAATCTTCAGGGATCTTACAAGCTGAGGACATCCTCAAGTGGACCCTTTGCTTCTGGGCCACTCCATTAGCATCATTGCAGAGTCCAAGAGCCAACAATTCCGGTAGCTGGTCCCACAGATCTCTCTCTCTCTCAGCAGAACCCCTCCTCCTTCTCAGGAATCCCCTCCTCCAATCCACTCACGAATGCCCACAGCATTTGGCCCTTGGAAGCAAATGAGCTGTGGATGGATGGTTCTCCCCAAGAGCAACATCCATCACTCCCTCTGAGCTCATTTCCCCCAAAACAGTTAGTTCCATCATCAGCCATTTTCCAACTACCATGTTGGTGTGCTAATGGTTGAGACAAGGATGAAAGAGATGAAGCGGCCCATGGAAGCAGGATGGGGCACACAGAGGTCACAGCCGAGGGCCCTGCTTCCAACCATGCTGGGCGAAGTCCAGGCCCAGCATCCTGGCCCAGCATAGAGGCACAGATGTGGACTCCCAGCCTTGGTGCAGACTGGCTGTGCTGCTAGCCCAGTCCCTTCCCCACAACTCACCCCGCCCCACCCCCTTTACCTTGGTAACTCCTGCTCCCCCAGCATCTCCTGGGGCAGCACTGCTCCAGGAAGCCGCCCCAGCTCTGGATGGGACACCCCTGCCTCTGTTGCCATCATTGTTTCTTGAAGGGGCTGCCGCTCACTATGGCTAGAAAGTTCCAAGAGGTCATGGGCCATGTGTGCCATGCTCATGAGTATGTCCTAGCCCTCAGCACACCATCCAGCTCCAGGTGTGTGGAATGGATGGATGGGTGGGTGGGTGGAAGGATGCGAGAAGGGGTTCTATAATGGTCATTAGAACCTAGAGCCCAGAGCCCACTGCCCTCAAGTCTTCACTGCAGAGGCAATGGGGACACTGTGGCTGGGAGGGTCCTGGGCACCTCGATTACCAGACCCTGCCTGGCTTAACTGGGAGAGAGCAAGCAGCCAGAAGGGCATCAGTCACCCCTCCCACCCCAACCCAAACCAGGGATGGCCAGGCTCAGCTCCCCTTACCCCATCCAGTCTACCTCCATGGAGGGGGCGGGGGGAGGGCTGTTTTCTGTCCCATGTCCTTGCTCCCTCCCTTCCCTCTTCCCAGTGCCCAGATCCATCTCCACACCGTTTCCAGCCTCCCCACCAGGAATCTGGCATCCCTGGGGTAGTGGGCATTTACCTTAAGCTTCCCGGTGAGTGCTATGAGGGGGACACTCTTTCCATTTTACAAATGAGCAAAACTGGCCCCCAAATATTTGGGATGCTGCTGCTGAGAGGAAAATGCAAAGCAGCACATCAGAAATCTGAAGTTGAAAATGGGGCCAAATTTATAACACAGAACAGAGGGGAGCCGAAATTAGTGTTGGACAATGACATGTCTCCAGGTCCGTGGTCCTGTGTCTTCTGAATCTACTCCCCACACCATCAAAATAAAAAAAACAAAAGAGAGTGCCAAAGGGGTGGCAGACCCGAGAGGGTGGAAAGGGTGGCAGAGAAGGGCCCCCCCGGCGTTCATCCCCAGGGAGCCTGGGCAGTAAATGCACCTCCCTCCCCCGCCCCCCACAGTGGTCCACAGAAGGGGAAACACGTTGAATAAGAAAAACAAAATTCCATCAAACTCTAACAGTGAATTTTGCACTGAAAAGGTCCTGTCCTGGGAGTCACCTTCAAAAGTGAACCCCCTTCACACTGCTCCCCAGGACGCAAACAAATGACCTCCCCATCTCTGCCTTCAGTCACTGTTGGGAGGGATGCCAACTGCAAACCTCAGTGGAAGAGAGCCAGGTACTGACCTTTGCCCCCACACCCTCACTGCAGATGTGCATGGTGGCCGTGTTGTTGTTAGCTGCCCTTGAGTGGCCCCCAACTCTGCTGACCCCGTGTACAACAGAATGAAACACTGCTGGTCCTGCACCATCCCCGTGATCAGACCATAGGGTTTTCATTGGCTGAGTTTTGGAAGGAAACCCTGGTGGCATAGTTGCTGAGTACTACAGCTACTAACCAAGAGGTCAGCAGTTCAGATCCACCAGGCACTCCTTGGAAACTCTATGGGGCGGTTCTACTCTGTCCTATAGGGTCGCTATGAGTTGGAATCGACTCAACAGCAGTGGGTTTTTTTTGTTTGGAGTTTTGGAAGTAGATCTCCAGGCCTTTCTTCCTCATCCGTCTCAGTCTGGAAGCTCCACTGAAGCTGGTTCAGCATCATAGCAGCACGCAAGCCTCCACCGACAGATGGGTGATGGCTGCCCACGAGGTGCATTGGCCGGGAATCGAACCCGGGTCTCCGGGTGTGTGTTTGCGTTTTTTCATTCCTTCCCTTTCCCCGAAGCTTTGTCAAAACACTCAGTCCCAGAGGGATCAGGGAGGAGGCGGGTCTCAGAAAGCTCTCCCACTTTAACTAGTGACAAAGGGAGGCAGGGTGCATTTTAGTGGATGTGGGACTCTGTGTCTTTTTTTGTTGGCAAGCCTATGGGATTAATGAAGAAATATTTGGGTTCTCTTTGCACTCCTGGATTCCCACAATGAAAGCCAAGCACTTTTTCCTTAAAAGAGAGAGGGAGATTCTCGAGCAGCTTTTAAAAACAAATCTCAATTGTATCATCTGTTTCATTACATCACTGGAATTTGGGGCAGGGGACAGCAACCATAGGTCCATATTGAAACAGGCTGTGGCTGTTTGCATCAAGGGAGATATATGGGCAGAGGGATAGGGACTGTGTGAGCAGTCAGTGCTGCTCTCCCATTTGTAAAGCACAGTTTATAGCTGCAGTTGAAGATGCCTGGGCCAGACCCTTCACCACTGTGGCAGGAAGGAGGCAGGTCTCAATGGCCTGGAAACTGACTTAGGACCTCAGAGCCCTCTCAAACTGGGCTTTGGTTTGTGCAAGACTGCCATCGTGTGGCCGCAGTGGGTATTATGCTTGGAAAACAGCCCAGGTATGATGGGAGAGGAGCCCTGGTCAAGCAACAAGCAAGGCTTAAGTGTTTGGCTGCAAACCAAAAAGACTGGCAGTTTGAACTCACCCAGCGGCTCTGCTCTCATAAAGATTACAACCTAGAAAACCCTGTGGGGCAGTTCTACTCTGTCACACATGTTTGCTTGAGTCAGAATTGACTCAATGACACCTAACAGCAACATGCTGCCTGCAAGTCTGTTTTAAGATTGCTTTTTCTGCTATCAGTCAGAATGAGGGATCAAGATAGAGATTAAGCCCAGTTAGAGGAAAATCAGTTCTAATTTTGCTGCCTGGGTCTGAGTCTCCTCCAGGGCATTTCTTGGGCTATGCCTTGAGCCTCCAACCTGAAATCAAACCAGTGGCCCTCGAGTCAATTCCAGCTCACGGCAGCCCCACGTGTCAGAGCAGAACTGCGCTCCATCAGGTTTTTAAAGGCTGATTTTTTGCAAGTGGATCACCAGGCCTTTCTTCTGAGGGGCCTCTGGGTAGACTTGAACCTCCAGTCTTTCAGTTAGCAGCCAAGCACTTAGACCATGTGCACCATCCAGGGACTGCCATGAGCCTCAGCCTCCTCTAAACGAGGAAGAACTTTCTTACCAGTCAAGGCAGTCCAAAGGTCCAAGATGCTAAGTATACCCAAGCATGGGCCTGGTGTCCTCTGGTCATCTTGTGAGGCTCAGCCACGGCAGGCTTCCCTGAGCCCTGCCTGTCTCCAAGCTGGACACTGCCCCAGTGTTCCCAGGACTGTGTAGGAACTGTGACCAGCACAGAGCAGGCACTCCGTAAACAGCAGTATAAAGGAGGCCGTGGCTCCAGACCCTTCGCTGATGCCTCCTTGGGGCCTGCCTGCTCTCAGGTCACTCTGGAGCCCCTAATTCAAAGAAGGCTGAAATTGACTCAACCTGCAGACATGGAGAATTTGAAAGCTAAAGGGAATGGTTAGTCTAGGGCAGGGTTTCTCAGCCTCAGCACTACTGACATTTTGGTCTGGATAATACTTTGTTTTGGGGGCCTGTCCTGTGCACTGCAGATTCTTACCAGCATCCCTGGCCTTGAGCCTCTAGATACCTGTTAATACTCTCCCCCGCAGTTGTGACAAACAAAATTGCCTCCAGACATGGCACCCAGGGGGTGCAAAGCTGCCCTATTGAGAAACACAGGTCTAGGGGTGTGATAGTTTCTTATTACTTTTATAATAAATACAATGACCTAACACAACTCAGATTTATTATCTTACAGTTCCGGAGGTCAGTA
Organism: Elephas maximus indicus; assembly: GCF_024166365.1. Lineage (NCBI taxonomy): Eukaryota > Metazoa > Chordata > Mammalia > Proboscidea > Elephantidae > Elephas > Elephas maximus. Next base: position 89,681,806 of record NC_064831.1, read on the forward strand.
GTCAGTTCAACATGGGTTTTGCCGGGCTAAAATCAAGGTGTTGGGAGGACTGTTTTCTTCTGGAGGCTCTTAGAGGCTGTTTCCTCGCCTTTTCCAGCTTCTAGAGGCTGCATTCCTTGGCTCATGGCCCCTTCCTGCCTCTTCAAAGCCAGCGATGGCTGGACGAGTTGTTCTCACACTGCGTCCCTCTGACACTCCTCTTCTATGGTCACATCTCCCTCTGCCTCCCTCTCATGAAGACCCTTGTGAGCACACGGGGCTACCTGGGTAATCCAGGATCATCTCGTCATCTCAAAATCCTTAATCTCATCTGTAAAGTCCCCTTTACCGTGTAAGGAAACATATTCACAGGTTCTGGGCATTCAGACATGGATGTGTTTGGGGAAGCCATGACTCAGCCGACCACGAGGGGATACGATACAAGTGTAATTGGCTCCAGGGCCAACGAACAAGTGCAGATGAGTGACAAAGGCCAGAGCACGGTGGGGACAGGCCATGGCCGGAAGGGCAGCAGCTTCTGGGTCCAAACAAATCTCCTCTGTAAACTCCTTTGAATCCCTGAGCCGCCAGTTTGCAAACCTGGGCTCAACCCTTTTGTTTCACCAATGAAGACACGGAGGTGCCAGAAGGGGAGTGGCTGCCGCAGGCCCAGGCTGGAACGAGACCCCGCTCTTCTTGGTCCTGGGACGGAAGCTCGCATTGCTGCTGTAAGTTGCTGTGGAGTGAGCCCCAACTCACGGCGACCCCGTGCACAACAGAAGGAACTGTCGCCCGGGCCTGCACCACCTTCATGATTGTTGGTCTGCTGCTCAAGTTCATTGTCGTGCCCAAAGGAGAACGTTTCTAACAGTGGAATTTCAGGCTGTGCACGAGGCTGGTGAGAGAGACATGCTTACCTACCCCGCCATCATCAGAGAGGGAACCTACAGGCCCCAGTGCTATCTCCCAGAAGATTAGACACCCACAAGAATGTGACCTGAAGCTGCCCAAGGGGCTAAGAAGTAGAAAAAAGAGGGGTCACTCGCTTCAGCAGGGTGACTGACAAGCCCGTGTTCTACCTCAGGGGAGGGTGAGACCAAGATTGGCTCTGTGCCAAGTACAGTGACACAGGTGTCAGCAAAGGAAGCTGAATACATGTCCAGTTAGTGGCTTTGAAGGTTAAGATGCCACACTCAATGGGCAGGGGCCAGAGGGGAATGAAAAAAACTTCTACAGAGACCTGAATATATCCTGCTTGAATTTAGAAACCACCTCAAAAATCAATTTGACGTGTTGAACACTAATGACTGAAGACCAGAGGAGTTGTGGAATGACATCAAGGACATCGTACGTGAAGAAAGACGTCATTAAAAAGAGAAGAAAGAAAGAAAAGACCAAAATGGATATCAGAAGAGACTCTGATACTTGCTCTCACACACCAAGCAGCTAAAGCAAAAGGAAGAAATGATGAAGTAAAAGAACTGAACACAAGATTTCAAAGGGCGGCTCAAGAAGGCAAAGTATTATAATGACAAGTGCAAAGACCCAGAGACAGGAAACCAAAAGGCAAGAACACACTCAGCAGTTCTCAAGCTAAAAGAACTGAAGAAAAAATTCAAGGCTCCCATTGCAATACTGAAGGATTCTATGGGGAAAATATTAAACAATGCTGGAAGCATCAAAAGAAGACGGAAGGAATACACTGTGTCACTGTACCAAAAAGAATTGGTCGACATTCAACCATTTCAGGAGGTAGCATATGATCAAGAACCAATGGTATTGAAGGAAGAAGTCCAAGTTGCACTGAAGGCATTGGCAAAAAACAAGGCTCCAGGAATTGACGGAATACCAATTGAGATGTTTCAACAAACAGATGCAGTGCTGCAGGTGCTCACTCGTCTACGCCAAGAAATTTGGAAGACAGCTACCTGGCCAACCAACTGGAAGAGATCCATACTTATGCCTATTCCCAAGAAAGGTGATCCAAGCAAATGCTGAAATCATCAAACAATATCATTAATATCACATGCAAGTAAAATTTTCCTGAAGATCATTCAAAAGCGACTGCAGCAGTATATTGGCAGGAAACTACCAGAAATGCAAGCCAGGTTCAGAAGAGGACACGGAACCAGGGATATCATTGCTGTTGTCAGATGGAGCCTGGCTGAAAGCAGAGAACACCAGAAAGATGTTCAGCTGTGTTTTATTGACTATGCAAAAGCCTTCAACTGTGTGGATCATAACAAATTATGGATAACGCTACAAAGAATGGGAATTCCAGAACACTTAATTGTGCTCATGAGGAACCTGTACATAGATCAAGAGGCAGTCATTTGAACAGAACAAGAGGATACTGCATGGTTTAAAGTCAGGAAATGTGTGCATCAGGGTTATATCATTTTACCATACCTATTCAATCTGTATGCTAAGCAGATAATCCAAGAAGTTGGACTATATGAAGAAGAAAGGGGCGTCAGGATTGGAGGAAGACTCGTTAACAACATGTATTGTACAGATGACACAACCTTCCTGGCTGAAAGTGAAGAGGACTTGAAGCACTTACTGATGAAGATCAAAGACCACAGCCTCCAGTATATATTACACCTCAACATGAAGAAAATAAAAGTCCTCACAACTGGACCAATAAGCAACATCATGATAAATGGAGAAAAGACTGAAGTTGTCAAGGATTTCATTTTACTTGGATCCACAATCAACACCCATGGAAGTAGCAGTCAGGGAATCAAAAGATGCATTGCATCGGGCAAATCTTCAGCAAAAGACCTTTTAAAGTGTTGAAAAGTAAAGATGTCACCTTGAAGACTAAGGTGAACCTGACCCCAGCCATTTTCAACAGCCTCATATGCATGCGAAAGCTGGACAAGGAATAAGGAAGACCAAAGAAGAACTGACACCTTTGTACGTGGTGTTGGCGAAAAATATTGAATATACCATGGACAGCCAGAAGAACGAACAAATCTGTCTTGGAAGAAGTACAACCAGAATGCTCCTTAGAAGCAAGGATGGTGAGACTACGTCTCACATACTTTAGACATGTTACCAGGAGGGATCAGTTCCTGCAGCAGGACATCATGGTTGGTAGAGGGTCAGCAAAAAGAGGAAGACCCTCAGTGAGATGGACTGACACAGTGGCTACAACAATGGCCTTAAACATAACAATGATTTTGAGAATGGTTCAGTATCAGGCAATGTTTGGTTCTCTTGTACATAGGGTACCTATGAGTCAGAACCAACTCGACGGCACCTAACAACAACATAGACTTGGGGACTCCAGAGCCGGAGATAGGGGTGCCCTGATTCCGACCTTGAGTTCAGGGAGAATGAAAGGCTCCAAAGAGCAGCCAAGCCCTGGAGCACAGTGGAGGACCACGTAGCGGGGGTCAGGCCAGCTGCACAGCAAAGCCTGCTGTCCCCAGCGGGAACAGATGTGTGATTTCCCACGTGGCTGGGAGCAGCGAGGAAGCCAAGAGGGAACTGCAGGCCCCAGCACCATCTCCTGGTTGGGGCCAGGGAAGCATCAGCAGAGGCCAGCATGGCTGCAGACAGGACACCAGTGAGGAACGTGGGCAGCTCAGTGATCTTGACTGGGCAATGGTCCATGATAGATGTGGGCAGGACAGACACTGTCTCCTCATCAAGGCCACCACATGGGCAAGCCCATAGCTGAGAGCTGATCCCAGGAAGAAAGAGGCACCAAAGAAAATCCTGTGTGGAGTGAGGTTAGGTTGGAAGACATCTGGAATCAACTACACAATGTTCTGTGCCATCAGCCAGAAAGGGCACTCATGATAAAGCTCAGTTGTAGCAAATCGAGCTCTAATTTTGCACACCTGAGCATGAACTGTACCAAGACTAAATCAAGTACAATATCACTGCTGCATGTAGCACTGTGCTAGACTAGAGTACTATCCTTGGCACTGGAGTCCCTGGGGGGTGCAAATGGATAATGTGCTCAATCACATGGCTGCTAACCAAAAGGCTGGAGGTTTGAGTCCACTCAGAGACACCTCAGAGGAAAGGCCTGGCAATCTACTTCTGAAAAATCAGCCACTGAAAACCCTGTGAATCACAGTTGCACTCTGACACACTTGGGGTCACCATGAGTCGGGGTCGATGCGATGGCAACTGGTGCTAGTATCCTGGGCACTATCCACGGAACCCTCTTAGGAGACTGTGAGACTGGCTTTATAGCTAAGGCCGACGCAAGTGACTTGCCCGACACGAGCTGTCAAAAACACTGGGCCAGCTCTTTGGACTCAAAACGCTGTGTGTCCCCTGTCAAACAGGCCCCAAAGGAGGGACCATGGAAGGGAGCCCTCTCTGCAGGCCTCCTGACCCATCACCAAGAGTTGAGGGACTCTGAACACCACCATCTACACAAGATGCCTGGAGGATGGGGCTGGAGAGTGGGCAAAGAGAACTCTGCCCCTAAAGGGTCAGCTTTTCAGGGGCAGGAACGTGACTGCCTGAGTCAGCTGAGTCAAGGCACCAACACCTAAGATGTAGGATCTCTGGATCACTCTCCAATCCAGGCTTCGGTCCACAGCAAAAAGTGCGTGGGATAAAAATCATCGTTGAAATCACACGTTGTTGATACCTGTTTTCTTCGGCTCAAATGGGGTCTGAAATGTCCAGGAAAGAAGAAGCATAAAATCATTTTAGGGGATGGCCAGAAATGGCTGACAAGGTGAGCACGGTCAAGGAGGTGAGACAGGGCTCCCGAGTTTGGGTTTCTGACACTGAAAGCCCTAGGCCCAGCTCCCGAGTTTGGGTCTCTGACAGCAAAAGCCCTAGGCCCACTGTGAACCTAGCCCTGTGGCCAGCAGCAGCTCCAGGAAGATGGGAGGGGGGTAGGAGAGAGCTGGGGCGCTGCTTGCTGGCTCCCCAGAGACCTCCACAGTCACTGAATCTCAGCACCCACGGGCATCACACCAAAAAGAAAACAAACCGACTGCCACTGAGTCGATTCTGACTCACAGCGACCCAACGAGACAAAGTATAACTGCCCCACAGGTTTTCCAAGGGGCGCCTGGTAGATTCGAACTGCCAAACTCTTGGTTAGCAGCCGAGCTCTTAACCACTGCACGACCAAGGCTCCTCAGGCATCATAGGAGAGGAATAAAAGTTTCTGGAAAGTACAATGTTTCTCAAACTGAGAAGTCTATGGAATTTTATTTTCTACATAGAAACAATATGAAATATTTTCTTCATTTCAAAATACAGTGGTAAACTATTAGGTATCCTTTCCTAACTACACAGCTACCTACCCCTGCTTCATCCCCAAATTTTACATGTTTTTTTTTTCCTGAGGTAAAATTCATGTATCATTTTAAAGTGAACAATTCAGCAACATTTAGTACATTCACGATGTTGTACAACCACCACCCCTATCAACTTGCAAGGCATTTTTATCAAAAGAAATCCCACACTCGTTGGTGGCCACGTCCCATTCTCCCCTCCCCCGGCCCCTGGTAACTTCCTGTCTCTATAGGTTTGCTTATCCCGGACCTTCTTATATAAACAGAATCGTACAGTATGTAGTCCTTCGCGTCTGGCTTCTTTCACTCAGCACGTTTTCAAGGTCGATCCATGTCACAGCATGTACCAGAACTTCATTTTTTTGTGTGTCTGAATAACATTCCATCATATGGATAGACCGTATTTTGCTCATCCGTTCATCTATCGATGAACATCTCGGTTGTTTCTATCTTTGACTACTGCGAATAGTGCTCCTATGAACATTCGAGTTCAAATACCTGTTTTCAATTCTTTCAGTCTGACACACCTTTTTGTGAGAGGTCAGGGGTGCAGAATAACCAGGATAAGGAAAATGAAGGTGTAGCTAAGCAATGCTGTTAACACTAGTTTAACCAGAAAAGTATGTAACTTCCACCAAATAGCCAAACACTAGAATCAATCCAAGTATCCATCGACTAATGAATGAATAAACAAAATGTGGTTTCCTCACAGTGAAACATCACGCAGCAATAAAAACAACATACTGATACATGCTACTACTTGGATGAACCTTGTTGCATTTAAGTTGTATTCCTTACAGTATTTCTTTATTATCTTATGTGAATGTAATTTATGCTGACTTTCATAGCTCCTTTACAATTACATGTAACTGGTTATTCTACCACCTGTCAGTTTGTCATACTCTGGTGACTTGCATGTTGCTGTGATGCATCACAGGTATGCCATCAGTATTTCAAATACCAGCTGGTAGTGATTATCTGGACAGGTTTCAACGGAGCTTCCATCCTCCTGACCTTGGGGAAGGAAAAAATTTGCAATTGGAGGAAAAGATAATTTGCTAGATCCACTAACCAGGGGAGCTCAGGACAAAAGTGACTCCTGTCCAAGCATAAACCGTCCATGGACTTTGAGCACCTTTCCCTTCTGCATGGACCTGTGTGGGCCTATTTCGGGAGAACAGACCCTTGTTGGCAGACTCCAACCATTTCAGCTGTGCAGTGGAGAGGTGGGTGTTTGATGTTTGAGATAGCTTTGACTATTAAACAAGGTCCTCACCTACCGACATCAGGGACATAAGGACTGGTAGCTCCACTCAGGTCACCCAGCCACCTATGACTGGGGTCCAAAGATAACTGGTGCCTCCCAGTCCTTACAACCAAAAACATTGGGTGCCCATGGTCCGAATGCAGAACCCACCCACCCGCATGCTTTAGGGAACTGGGACACGCTTTCCTCAGAGACACTCAGGGGTCGGTTCTCAGGCCCCTGCTTTGTTCAGAGTGTGACCCCCTGCTGCAATCAGATACCGGTATATACACCAACCACCCATGCCCCTCTAAGACTGTAGGACAGAGCTTGTACCACACACTTGATGATCAGCTAGCTACCTGTAAACCTGGGCTGAATTCATAAAAGAAAACCGAATGGACTCCTACACTGATACACCTGATAACAGCTCTAGCCAGCTGGGGACAGGACGTCAGAGCTCCAAAGGTGAAAATAATCAAGCTAGCTCACTCAAGCAAACTTTTGGTTTGGGTATACCAAAACAAAACAAAGCAAGCAGCTACGACACAGTAAGCAAGCATAAGCTAATACAATAACTTATAGATGGCTCGGAGACAACAGTCAATATCAAGTCACATAAAGAAACAGACCACGATCACCTCAACAGGCTCTCAAAACAAAGAATCCAGGGATCTTCTAGATGAAAGTGCATTCCTGGAATTACCAGATGCAGAATACAAAAGTTTAATATACAGAACCCTTCAAGACATCAGGAGGGAAATGAGGCAATATGCAGAACAAGCCAAAGAACACACAGATAAAGCAACTGAAGAAATTAGAAAGATTACTCAGGAACATAATGAAAAGTTTAATAAGCTGGAAAAATCCATAGACAGACAGCAATCAGAAATTCAGAAGATTAACAACAAAATTACAGAAGTAGACAACTCAATAGAAAGTCAGAGGAGCAGAATTGAGCAAGTAGAAGCTAGAATTTCTGAACTTGAAGATAAATCACTTTGCACTCATATATTTGAAGAAAAATCAGATAAAGCAATTTAAAAAAATGATATCTTAAGAATCATGTGGGACTCTATCAAGAGGAATAGCCTACGAGTGTTTGGAGTACCAGAACAGGGAGGGATAACAGAAAATACAGAGAGAATTGTGGAAGATTTGTTGGCAGAAAACTTCCCTGATATTGTGAAAGATGAGAAGATATCTATCCAAGATGCTCATCGAACTCCACATAAGGTAGATCTTAAAAGAAAGTCACCAAGACATATTATAATCACACTTGCCAAAACCAAAGATAAAAAGAGAATTATAAGAGCAGCGAGGGATAAATGAAAAGTCACCTACAAAGGACAGCCAATAAGAATAAGCTCGGACTACTCGGCAGAAACCATGCAGGCCAGAAGGCAATGGGATGACATACTTAAAAAACTGAAGGAAAAAAAATGCCTGCCAAGAATCATATATCCAGCAAAACTGTCTCTTAAATATGAAGGTGAAATTAAGACATTTCCAGATAAACACAAGTTTAGGGAATTTGTAAAAACCAAACCAAAACTACAAGAAATACTAAAGGGAGTTCTTTGGTTACAAAATCAATAATATCAGGTATCAACTCAAGACTAGAACACTGGGCAGAGTAATCAGAAAGTACCCCAGACAGGGAAATCCAAAAAACCAAAGCAAGATTATAAAAAAAACAAAAGATCAAAACAGGGTAACAGTGATGTTATTATACTAAAGAAGACAACATTAAAATAATAAACAGGGACTAAGAAACATAACCATACACCTTCCATATGGAGAAGAAGATACGGTGATACAAAGAAATAAAAGTTAGGTATAAATTTAGAAAAATAGGGGTAAATAATAAGGTAACCACAAACAAGACAAACTATCCTACTCATCAAAATAAAACACAAGAAAAAAATAGAGGCTCAGGAGAAACAAAATCAACAACAAATATGACGAAAGGATAATATACAATCTACTCAGCACATAAAATTAAGTGAGGAAAAAGAAACTGTCAACAACACACAAAAAAAGATATCAAAATGATAGCACTAAATTCATACCTATCCATAATTATCCTGAAGGTAAATGGGCTAAATGCACCAATAAAGGGACAGAGACTGGCAGAATGGATTAAAAAACAAGATCTGTCTATATGCTGCCTACAACAGACACACCTTAGACTTAGAGACACAAACAAACTAAAATTCAAAGGATGGAAAAAATATATCAAGCACACAACAATCAAAAAAGAGCAGGAGTGGCAATATTAATTTCTGACAAAACAAACTTAAAGTTAAATCCATCAGAAAAGATAAGGAAGGACATTATATAATGATTAAAGGGACAATACACCAAGAAGATATAACCATATTAAATATTTATGCACCCAATGACAGGGCTGCAAGATACATAAAACAAACTCTAACAGCATTGAAAAGAGAGATAGACAGCTCCACAATAATAGTAGGAGACTTAAACACACCACTTTCGGTGAAGGACAGGACATCCAGAAGGAAGCTCAATAAAGACACGGAATATCTAAATGCCACAATCAACCAAATCAACCTCATAGACATATACAGAACAGTCCAACCAACAGCAACCAAGTATATACTTTCTTTTCTAGCACACATGGAACATTCTCTAGAATAGACCACATATTAGCTCATAAAGCAAGCCGTAGCAGAATCCAAAACACTGAAATATTACAAAACATCTTCTCTGACCATAAGGCCGTAAAAGTGGAAATCAATAACAGGAAAAGCAGGGAAAAGAAATCAAAAACTTGGAAACCGAACAATACCCTGCTCAAAAAAGATTGGATTATAGAAGACGTTAAGGATGGAATAAAGAAATTCAGAGAATCCAATGAGAATAAAAACACATCCTATCAGAACCACTGGGACACAGCAAAAGCGGTGCTCAGAGGCCAGTTTATATCAATAAATGCACACATCCAAAAAGAAGAAAGGGCCAAAATCAAACAATTATCCCTACAACTTGAACAAATAGAAAGAGAGCAACAAAAGAGACCCACAGGCACCAGAAGAAAATAAACAATAAAAATTAGAGCAGAGCTAAATGAAATAGAAAACAGAAAAACAATTGAAAGAATTAACAAGACCAAAAGCTGGTTTTTTGAAAAAATCAACAAAATTGATAAACCACTGGCCAAACTGACAAAAGAAAAACAGGAGAAGAAGCAAATGGCCTGAATAAGAAATGAGATGGGTGATATTACAACAGAGCCAACTGAAATTAAAAGAATCATATCAGATTACTATGAGAAATTGTACTCTAACAAATTTGAAAACCTAGAAGAAATGGATGAATTCCTAGAAACACACTACCTACCTAAACTAACACAAACAGAGGTAGAACAACTAAATAGACCCATAACAAAAGAAGAGATTGAAAAGGTAATCAAAAAACTCTCAACAAAAAAAAAAAACCCTGGTCCGGATGGCTTCACTGCAGAGTTCTACCAAACTTTCAGAGAAGAGTTAACACCACCACTACTAAAGGTATTTCAGAGCATAGAAAAGGACGGAATACCATACTCATTCTATCAAGCCACCAAAGCCTTGATACCAAAACCTGGTAAAGACATCACAAGAAAAAAAAATTATAGACCTATATCCCTCATGAACATAGATGCAAAAATCCTCAACAAAATTCTAGCCAATAGAATTCAACAACATATCAAAGAAATAATTCACCATGACCAAGTGGGATTCATACCAGCTATGCAGGGATGGTTCAACATTAGAAAAACAATTAATGTAATCCATCACATAAATAAAACAAAAGAATCACATGATTTTATCAATTGATGCAGAAAAGGCATTTGACAAAGTCCAACGCCAATTCATGATAAAAACTCTCAGCAAAATAGGAATAGAAGGAAAATTCCTCAACATAATAAAGGGCTTTTATACAAAGCCAACAGCCAACATCACCCTAAATGGAGAGAGTCTGAAAACATTCCCACTGAGATCGGGAACCAGACAAGGATGCCCTTTGTCACTGCTCTTATTCAACACTGTGTTGGAGGTCCTAGCCAGAGCAATTAGGCTAGATAAAGAAATAAAGGGCATCCAGATTCACAAGGAAGAAGTAAAAGTATCTCTATTTGCAGATGCCATGATCTTATACACAGAAAACCCTAAGGAATCCTCCAGAAAACTATTGAAACTAATAGAAGAGTTCAGCAGAGTATCAGGATACCAGATAAACATACAAAAATCAGCTGGATTCCTCTACACCAACAAAAAGAACGTCGAAGAGGAAATCATCAAATCAATGCCATTTACAGTAGCCCCCAAGAAGATAAAATACTTAGGAATAAATCTGACCAGAGATGTAAAAGACTTATACAAAGAAAACTACAGTACACTTCTGCAAGAAACCAAAAGAGACTTACATAAGTGGAAGAACATAGCTTGCTCGTGGATAGGAAGACTTAACATTATAAAAATGTCTATTCTACCAAAAGCGATCTATACATTTAATGCACTTCCGATCCAAATCCCAAAAACATTCTTTAATGAGATGGGGAAACAAATCACCCACTTCATACGGAAGGGAAAGAGGTCCGGATAAATGAGGCATTACTGAAAAAGAAGAACAAAGTGGGAGGCCTTACTTTACCTGAGTTTAGAACCTACTATACCACCACAGTAGTCAAAACAGCCTGGTACTGGTACAACAACAGATGCATGGACCAATGGAATAGAATTGAGAATCCAGACATAAATCCATCCACATATGAGCAGTTGATATTTGACAAAGGTCCCAAAACAGTTAAATTGGGAAAAGACAGTCTCTTTAACAAATGGTGCTGGCATAACTGGATATCCATCTGCAAAAAAATGAAACAAGACCGATACCTCACACCATGCACAAAAACTAACTCAAAATGGATCAAAGACCTAAGTATAAAATCTAAAAAGATAAAGATCACGGCAGAAAAAATAGGGACAATGTTAGGAGCCCTAATACATGGCATAAACGGTATAGAAAACAGTATTAAGAATGCAGAAGAAAAACTAGATAACTGGGAGCTCCTAAAAATCAAACACCTATGCTCATCCAAAGACTTCACCAAAAGAGTAAAAAGACTACCTACAGACTGGGAAAAAGTTTTTAGCTATGACATTTCTGATCAGTGCCTGATCTCTAAAATCTACATGATACTGCGAAAACTCAACTACAAAATGGCAAATAACCCAATTAAAAAATAGGCAAAAGATACGAATAGACACTTCCCTAAAGAAGACATTCAGGTTGCTTACAGATACACGAGGAAATGTTCACAATCATTAGCCATTAGAGAAATGCAGATCAAAACTACAATGAGATTTCATCTCACTCCAACAAGGCTGGCATTAATCCAAAAAACACAAAATAATAAATGCTGGAGAGGCTGTGGAGAGACTGGAACACTTACACACTGTTGGCGGGAATGTCAAATGGTACAACCACTCTGGAAATCAATTTGGCACTTCCTTAAAAAGCTAGAAACAGAGCTACCATATGACCCAGTAATCCCGCTCCTCGGAATATATCCTAGAGAAATAAGAGCCTTTACACAAACAGATATATGCACACCCATGTTTATTGCAGCACTGTTTACAATAGCAAAAAGATGGAAGCAACCAAAGTGCCCATCAATGGATGAATGGATAAATACATTATGGTATATTCACACAATGGATTACTATGCATCGATAAAGAACAGTGAGGAATCTGTGAAACATTTCAATAACATGGAGGAACCTGGAAGGCATTATGCTGAGTGAAATTAGTCAGTTGCAAAAGGACAAATATTGTATAAGACCATTATTATAAGAACTTGAGTAATAGTTTAAATTTAGAAGAAAACATTCTTTTGCGGTTACGAGAGGGGGGAGGGAGGGAGGGTGGGGAAAGGGTATTCACTAATTAGATAGTAGATAAGAACTACTTTAGGTGAAGGGAAAGACAGCACACAATACAGGGGAGGTCAGCACAACCAGACTAAACCAAAAGCAGTTTCCTGAATAAACTGAATGCTTCAAAGGCCAGTGTAGCAGAGGCAAGGGTTTGGGGATCATGGTTTCAGGGGACATCTAAGTCAACTGGCATAATAAAATCTATTAAGAAAAAAAAAGTGAAAACACAATATTGGGGAAGTCAGCACAACTTGATCAAGGCAAAGTCATGGAAGCTTCCTAGACACCTCCAAACACCTGGAGGGACCAAGTTACTGGGGCTAAGGGCTGGGGACTACAGTCTCAGGGGACATCTAAGTCAATTGGCATAACACAGTTCATAAAGATAATGTTCTATATCCTACTTTGGAGAGTTGCATCTAGGGTCTTAAAAGCTTGTGAGCAGCCATCTAAGATACATCTATTGGTGTTGTCCCATCTGGAGCAAAGGAAAATGAAGAAAGCCAAAGAAACAAGGAAAATATTATTTCAAAGGACTAATGGACCCCATGAAATACAGCCTCCACCAGCCTGATCCCAGAAGAACTAGATGGTGCCCGGCTACCACCACCAACCTCTCTGACAGGGATCACAATAGAGGGTCCTGAACAGAGCAGAAGGAAAATGTAGAACAAAATTCAAATTCCAAAAAAAAATACCAGACTTATTGGTCTGACAGAGACTGGGGGAACCCCTGAGATCACGGCCTCTGGACACTCTGCTGACTCAGAACTGAACCCACTCCTGAAGTCCACCTTTCAGCCAAAGATTAGACAGGTCTCTAAAACAAACGGGAACACGTGAGGAACGTGCTTCTTCGATCGAGTATATGAGACCAAATGGGCAACACCTGCCCAAGAGCAACGACAAGAAGGCAGGAAGGGACAGGAAAACTGGACAAATGGACACAGGGAACCCCAGGGTAGAAAGGGGGGAGAGCGCTGACACATCACAGGGATTGCAACCAATGTCACAAAACAATTTGTGTATAAATTTTGAATGAGAAACTAATTTGTGCTGTAAACTTTCACCTAAATTACAATAAAGTTAAAAAAAAAAAAAGGTGAAAAGATAACCCACAGAATGGGAGAAAATACTTGTAAATAATCCTTGAGTGATGCAAAGAGTTAAGCACTCAGCTGCTAACTGGAAGGTTGGCAGTTCAAACCACCCAGAGGTGCCTCAGAAGAAAGGCCTGGAGATCTGTTTTCAAAAGGTCACAGCCTTGAAAACCTTATGGAGCACAGTTATACTCTGAGATACAAGGGGTTGCCATGAGTTGGAAGCGACTTGACAGCAGCTGATTTTTTTTTTAATATCTTATAAGGAATTTGTATCCAGAGTGTATAAAGAACTCCTACAACTCAGTAATAAAAAGACAAGATAACTCAATTAAGAAATTAATAAAGAATTTAAAGAGACAAAAATGGCCAATAAGTACACGAGAAGATGCTCAACATCATTACTCATTGTTGTTGTTAGGTGCCGTCGAGTCGGTTCCGACTCATAGCGACCCTATGCACAACAGAATGAAACATCGCCCGGTCCTGAGCCATCCTTACAATCGTTGTTATGCTTGAGCTCGTTGTTGCAGCCACCGTGTCAGTCCACCTCGTTGAGGGTCTTCCTCTTTTCCGCTGACCCTGTACTCTGCCAAGCATGATGTCCTTCTCCAGGGACTGATCTCTCCTGACAACATGTCCAAAGTATGTAAGACACAGTCTCACCATCCTTGCTTCTAAGGAGCATTCTGGTCGTACTTCTAAGACAGATTTGTTCGTACTTTTGGCAGTCCATGATATGTTCAATATGCTTCACCAACACCACAATTCAAAGGCGTCAACCCTTCTTCGGTCTTTCTTATTCATTGTCCAGCTTTCATATGCATATGATGTGATTGAAAATACCATGGCTTGGGTCAGGCGCACCTTAGTCTTCGGGGCGACATCTTTGCTCTTCAACACTTCGAAGAGGTCCTTTGCAGCAGATTTGCCCAATGCAATGTGTCTTTTGATTTCTTGACTGCTGCTTCCATGGCTGTTAATTGTGGATCCAAGTAAAATGAAATCCTATCAACTTCAATCTTTTCTCCGTTTATCATGATATTGCTCATTGGTCCAGTTGTGAGGATTTTTGTTTTCTTTATGTTGAGGAGCAAATCAAAAATACAATGAATTCACATATATAATAAAGCACATGGGGGCAGAGTTACAGACGCTTCTTAGACATAACCAAACAATTTGTGGGACAGGTTTCCTGAGTGTGAAGGATTAGGACCATAGTCTTGTGGGACATCTTCATCAATTGGCATAATATAGTACATAAAGTTTATATTTATATTCTACATCCTAACTTGGCGAGTAGTGTCTGGGGTCTTAAAAATTTGAGAGTAGGAAATCTATCTGGCGTTATCTTAAACAGTTAGAAATAGAACTACCATACAACCCAGAAATCCCACTCCTTGGAATATACCCTAGAGAAATAAGAGCCTTCACACAAACAGATACACGCACACCCATGTTTATTGCAGCTCTGTTTACAATAGCAAAAAGCTGGAAGCAACCAAGGTGTCCATCAAAGGATGAGTGGTTAAATAAATTGTGGTATATTCACACAATGGAATATTACGCATCAATAAAGAACAGTGACGAATCTGTGAAACATTTCATAACATGGAGGAACCTGGAAGGCATTATGCTGAGCGAAATTAGTCAGAGGCAAAAGGACAAGTATTATATAAGACCACTATTATAAGATCTTGAGAAATAGTATAAACTGAGAAGAACACATACTTCTGTGGTTACGGGGGGGAGGGAGGGAGGGTGGGAGAGGGTTTTTTACTGATTAGTTAGTAGATAAGAACTACTTTAGATGAAGGGAAGGACAATACTCAATACATGGAAGGCCAGCTCAACTGGACTGGACCAAAAGCAAAGAAGTTTCCAGAATAAAATGAATGCTTCAAAGGTCAGCAGAGCAAGAGCGGGGGTTTGGGGACCATGGTTTAAGGAGACTTCTAAGTCAATTGGCAAAATAATTCTATTATGAAAACATTCTGCATCCCACTTTGAAATGTGGCGTCTGGGGTCTTAAATGCTAACAAGCAGCCATTTAAGATGCATCAATTGGTCTCAACCCACCTGGATCAAAGGAGAATGAAGAACACCAAGGTCACACGATAACTATGAGCCCAAGAGACAGAAAGCGCCACATGAACCAGAGACCTACCTCATCCCAAGACCAGAAGAACTAGTTGGTGCCCGGCCACAACCGATGACTGCCCTGACAGGGAGAGCAACAGAGAACCCCTGAGGGAGCAGGAGATCAGTGGGATGCAGACCCCAAATTCTCACAAAAAGACCATACTTAATGGTCTGACTGAGAATAGAGGAATCCCGGCAGTCACGGTCCCCAAACCTTCTGTTGACCCAGGACAGGAACCATTCCCAAAGACAACTCATCAGACGTGGAAGGGACTGGACAGTGGGTAGGAGAGAGATGCTGATGAAGAGTGAGCTATTTGTATCAGGTGGGCAGTTGAGACTGTGTTGGCATCTCCTGTCTGGATGGGGGATGGGAGGGTAGAGAAGGTTGGAAGCTGGCAAAATTGTCACGAAAGGAGAGACTGGAAGGACTGACTCATTAGGGGGAGAGAAAGTGGGAGTATGGAGTAAGGTGTATATAAACTTATATGTGACAGACTGACTTGCTTTGTAAACGTTCACTTGAACCTCAATAAAAATTAATTAAAAAAAAAAACCTGAGAGCAGCCATTTAAGATACAACTGTTAGTCTACACTCATCCAGGACAAAAGAGAAAGAAGGAAACCAAAGACTCAGAGAAGAAACTAGTCTACAGGACTAGCAATCTACACAAACCATGGCCTTGTCTACCCTGAGACCAGAACTAGATAATGACTATTGCCCTGAGACACTCTTTAGACCTTGAACTGAAACCAACCCCTGAGGTCACCTTGTAGCTAAATAACAGATTGGCTCACAAAATAAAGAATATCACCCAAAGGTACTGCGCTCCTTTAAAAAATTATGTATATAAGACCAAATGATCAACAATTACTATAAAACAAAGATAAGAATGTAAGAGGGCAGGAAAACTAGATTAATGGAAATGGAAGAACCAGAAGGGAAATAATGAGAATGTTCACGAATTGTGAAGAATGTAACCAATATCACCTTCACAGAAAACACAATAAAATACTATTTAAAAACACATACACAATGAGGTATCACCTCACACCCACTAGAATGGCTCTAACCAGAAAGAGAGACAATAACAAATGTTATCTGGTATGGGCAGAAATTAGAACCCTCATACGTTGCTAGAAGGAATGTAAAACGGTACATTCGCTTTGTAAAATAATTTAACATTTTCTGAAAATGTTAAGCACAGAGTTACCACATGTCATGGATTGAATAGTGTCCCCCCAAAGCATGTATCAACTTGGTTAGGCCATGATTCCCAGTATTGTGTGATTGTCCTCCATTTTGTGATTGCAATTTTATGTTAAAGACGATTAGGGTGGGATTGTAACACCTTTACCCAAGTCACACCCCTGATCTAATGCAAAGGGAATTTCCCTGGGGCGGGGCCTGCACCACCTTTTCTCTCTCAAGAGATAAAAAGGAAAATGGACCTCATACCACCAAGAAAGCAGCGCCTGGAGCACAGCATGGAAACCCTGGTGGCGTAGTGGTTAAGTGCTACGGCTGCTAACCAAGATGTCGGCAGTTCAAATCCAGCAGGCACTCCTTGGAAACTCTATGGGGCAGTTCTACTCTGTCCTGTAGGGTCGCTATGAGTTGGAATCGACTCGACGGCAACGGTTTTTGGAGCACAGCGTATCCTTTGGGCCTGAGGTTCCTGCCCTGAGATGCTCCCAGACCAAGCGAAGACTGATGACAAGGGCCTTCTTTCAGCTCCAACAGAGAGAGAAAGCCTTCCCCTGAAGCTGACGCCCTGAATTTGGACTTCTAGCCTACTAGACTGTGAGAGAATAAACTTCTCTTTGTTAAGGCCATCCACTTGTGCTATTTCTGTTACAGCAGCACCAGATGACTAAGAAATCACACAACCCAGAAATTCCACTCCTAGGTATACGAACAAAAGAAATGAAAACATAGGTCCTCACAAAAACTTGTACACAGATGTTCATAGCAGTGTTATTACTAATAGGCAAAAACCGGCATCAATCCAAGTATCCATTAACTGAACAAAATGTGTTTTCCATACAATGGAATATTACTGAGTCATAAAAAAGGAAAGTAGTCCTGATACATGCTGCAACATGAATGAACCTTTGAAGACATCATGCTAAGTGAAAGAAGCCAAATGCAAAAGACCACATATCACATGATTTCATTTCTATGGCATGTCCAGAATAGGCAAATCCATAGAGACAGAAAGTAAATTACCGGTTGCCAGGGGGGAGAGGAAGGGAGTGGCTGCTAATGGGTACAGAGTTTCTTTGGGGGTATTGATTGCGATAATGGTTGGATACTTTGAAAATATACTAAAAGCCACTAAATTATATACTTTAAATGGATGAGTTTTAAGGTTTGTAAATTTCATCTCAATAGAGTTATTAAAAATAGAATAGGCAAGAACATAGAGGAACTAAATAATAAACAAAACTGATTTAATGAAGTGACACATACACATGAACACACACCTCACCCCCCATTCCCTGTCACATTGCATGGAAGGGTGCCCTGAACACAGCCTCAGACCCGACACAGGGTGTGCTATTGCTGGAGGAGGGCTTGCTCTGAGCTCCGGACTATTTCCTTCGGACTCTGAGTGGTTGGTTTTTATGCCCTGGCCGAGCTTCCACCAGCACATCAGGCTCTCTTCCTTGGGAGGACTTTTTTATTGAGCATTACCTTCATCAAACCTGAGATACTTTCATCAGTTAACTTTCATGTAAAGACAAAGGACCAACTATTCGTCTCAAATAGTACAACGTTCACAGTGCACACCTACGTTACATGCTAAAAGTCACGTCTGACATGATACTCAGAGCACCCTCTCAGCTGCAGACGTCAGTCCCCCTCTGCCTCCTTCACAGCCCACCCACATGCACAGGGGGACTGCGTGACTTCACCACATGAAGCTCTCTAATTGTATTTCTATCGAACTGGACACTTCCCTTTTTGTAATGGATGGAAATGAGACAAAAACTCCAGTGGAACACTCCAGAAGAAGCCCCTCCAGAGAGAACAGTTTCCCTGAGGCCAGCAACCACACCTTACTTATCTATCCCCAGTGCCCAGCACAGAGTGAGTGAACAGTGGATGAGGAAAAGTTGGGGAGATGAATAGATCAATGGGGAAATAGATAGGAAGATGGACAGATGTGGATGGATGGATGGACGGACGGACGGACGGACGGACGGACGGATGGAGGGATGGATGGATGCTGGATGGATGAATGAGTAAAGAGATGGGGGGATGGATAGATACATGGATAGGAGAGAGGGGGAGAGTTGCCTGTCTCAAGAGATCTGAACAGTTTCCTCGAGGAATAATTTTTCTGAACACTAGTGAGGCTGGGCCCAATTCCAGAGAAAGCACCACCCCTTGTTTGGAGGTGGGGAACACTCCAGCTCCTTACACAAAGCAGTGTGAGCTCTACCTCAGCACTGAGGGAGCTAAGCCTTGCCTGTCAACAATGGGGCTGGAGTGCAGGATCTTTGTCTTTTCAGCTCTACATTCCCAGAGGCAGCGCCAAGCATAGCTCTGTATGTATCTGAGAAGGGGTAGACCAGATGTCGCATTCAAGGCATGCTATGGTTTTTACTTACATTTATTAGCACAAGCTTTTCCACTCATGGCCACCAATATGCTAGAAGGACCACCAACCAAATTCGCATCCAGTGACTTCCCATCTAAATTAGGTGATGGCTGAGATCCTAGAGCCAGCCTGGAGCACACACTGAGTGCTTCCTACATACCAGGTCAGATGAGTGTGAGGCACACTTGGGGCTCCATCCGGCCCTGACCCTCGGGAAGCTCCCGTCAGAGTCTGAGGCTAGCTGGAGCTTGCTGGTCAAGGAAAGTGTCCCCACAGACACCTCTCTGGTGCCTGTGCTATCACAGTTATACAGGGTTGGCTTGTGCCACCCTGAAAAGGGATTCCCTGGTCAAATGAAAGAGGCGTGGTGCTTCTCTCCGCACTTACTTATACAAAGGAAAGAGATATATTTAGAATGACATTCGCGTAGTCCCAGTGCAGTGTTCGTGGATTTATCCTAAGTAATAGAAGCCATATGAGCTTTAATGAAGGAGCTTCTGAAGCCTGTTGGAACTGCCAACGATCAGCTCTGGAGCATAATTGCTTACACCTGTATAGCTCTCTGTGCTTAACAAAGCACTTTCTCAGGCGTTCTCTTACCTGAGCTCACACAAAAGCAGGTGAGGTAGACACAGCCTGTGTGGTCACTGTCTCCTCACAGATCACAAAGAAGGCACAGCAAGGATGTGAGGCTGGTTCACAGTCACAAAGTGAGGGTGACAGAGGTGGCCCCCAAGCCTGACACCCTAGAGCTCAGGACAGGCCTCCCAACACAACCCAGATCTCCCCCTGGAGGACTAAGAGCTGGACTGTATGCACTCCCACCCCATCTCTCCCACTGGCTCAGCCTCCTCTGCTGTCCTCTTGGCCTCCTTTCTCCCCAGCTATGCCTGACAGGGCCCCTGGCAGGCCTCCGTGGGCCTCACAGGCCCTGCCTCCCCTCTTCCTTCTTCGCTCCACCATCTTGGTCATTCTTCGTGTTTTCCATTTCTTCTCCAAGAATCCTCCCCTGAAGTCAAAAAAGAATCAGGAAAGCATTCCAATTACATGTGGTCACAGGAAGCCCTCCGCCCAGGGTTCAATGTTCACATCCCACGGGATGCCCAGCCTGTCCCTGTATGGCGTGCTGAGATTCAAAGTGGGAGCCAGGGTCACACACCCCAGGGTCCGGGGGAAACCACACTCTGTACATAAGGAGCTCCCGACACATATTTGCTAGCGGACCCGAAGGGCAGCCAAGCCCAGGGAGATCTAGAAAGAGCAAGGCAAGGAAGCACCACTTTGACTATCGGTCTATTAGCCTTGAAGGCATAGATTTCCCTAGGCATGCACCCATGGGCTTTGCGTTACAAGGGACACCAGACATCTCCTGCTTCCTGTAACAGCCTTCGAGGCTTAAGAGGAAAGTGAGTAGTTGGTGGAAGAGGGAAAGTTTGACAGCTCCCTATTCAATGGTCTAGGAGGGTCTGGCTGGAGTTAGCCCATCTTCCCACTGTGAACCAAAGAAAATGAACATTCTCCTCTGCCAGAGGGATAGGGCCAAGGTCAGACGCCGAGGGAAAGCAGACGCCGTTGAGCCGATTCTGACCCATGGCATCAGAGTAGAACTGTGCTCCATAGGGTTTTCGATGGCTGTTTTTTCAGAAGTGGATCTCCAAGGCTTTCTTCTGCAGCACTTCTCAGTGGATTTGAATTTCCAGCCTTTTGGTTAGCAGCTGAGCATGTTAAATGTTTGCGCCACCCAGGGATTCCTCAGACACCAAGATTTTTGAAACCAGCCGGCACTGACTGGTACATTTATGCCTCTGATGTTGAATCTTTTATTCCAGAACATTCTACTTCACAAAACAAGCAGCATTCCCCGTGATGTGCAGTTGTTAAGTGTTGGGGTCTAAAATGATTATTGACCCTTTTGGGGTCCTGGCCCTCTGTGTCAGAGAAGTGTTATCATCATGGTTACCATGTGTCAGGAAGTGCCTGGGTGGGCTCCAGGGAAGCTCTTGTAGATTCAGGCCATGTGAAAATCTTATAAAGTACTGAGTGGCAACACACCACGGGGAAATACTCAGTAACCATCCTTCCCCACAACTCCACTCTACAATCACTCTGGATTATAGGACAGCCTATTGCCATCCTCCATTTTCTAGCAATCTGGGCTTGAGGGGCAGGGGAGGGGAGGAAAGACAAATTTGTCTTGCTTTTGTTTCACTTGGAAGATTCTGGTCCACTGCAGAATTTGAAATTCGGATTTTTCAATACTTCCTCAAGGATGCAAGGTTACGACAGCTGACTTCCATGTGGCCTGTCTCGTCTTGGCTTAGTCTGAGCTTGTCTAGCTTACAGGAGAGGGCCATGAAAAGTCTGATCACGATGGCCTTTCCTCATGCCGACAGAAGACAAAGAGATTAGGAGCACAAATTGGCAGCCCATGAATGTGCCCACAGCCGCATTGTTTACAAAGCTGCGGGTCTAGACCCCCGCTTCTCTGAACAAGGACAGCGTGATTACTAAGACAGAAAAGCAGCTCGTCACGACAAACTCATCACCGCACCTTGCTGCCTTCTCCATCACCAGGTAGTCCGGGTCCATCGTCCTGAGAGCTCCGCCCACCGTCGCTCCCGTCCTCTGAGTGACCTGGCTGTGCTGCCCTCCCCCAGTGAGAGAGCAAGGTTAGCAAAGGGGTGGCTCCCAGAGGGAGGGGACGGGTTCGTAACATGAGGGCGTTTATCACCAGACCCAACTCCACTGTCTCCTCCTGCACTAGGACATCTACCACAATGCCCTCCCATTTCTGCTCCGGCGTTTCTGAGCTGGGGTTCTGATCTGATTGTCTGATCATCCTGGCATTTAATGGGGTCAGTCTCTAGTTCCAGAACTAGGCTGTCCTCTTTGCTCGTCAGTTGGTGTTCTTAATCCATCAGAGACCTCCCTCCCCCTCCTACCGAATTAGTACCACCTTGGAAAGGGATGGCTTTCCTGTCCTACGTGCCCCTGACCACCCCACCCCCAAAATACAGGTGGGGACAGGTGTCTGTGTACTTGTGTGTGCACGTGTGTGCCTTGTGTACTTATGTGTCATATGTGTGCTCATGCGTGCGCACAAATGCAGAGGGGGATTTCAGATTCCTAGAGAAAAGCACGCACGTTTTTCTGTTAGAGCTGAAAATATAAATGTAACACTTTTTTAGTTTTAATAAAGAAAAATGTCTTCTATATATAATTAACTTCCATTTTGAAGTTTATTTGCAAAATCATATAAATTAGCTAGACCCTTGGTTTGGCAACATCTAATGGTAAGCACTTACAAATATTGGCACATGGTAGATCTCTCCGACAGGTAAAATTTTTATACGACACAGCAGTGGATGCCCGTGCCCTTTTCTTCACAAGGATGTAAATTCGTAAATGAGCTCAGAGACTTGGTCAGCCTTGTTCACCACTGTGAACACCACAGCAGTGCCACACACAGCGCATGCTCCAATAACAATTATCAGATGAATGAATGAATGAACAAATAAATTAGTGAATGAGTGAATGCAGTAGGTAAGCCACTATCAATTTTCCCACCTTCCCTAATGTGTGAAACTATATATTTATGTCTTATGGACTGACACATGCTAAAACTATCAAAGGCTTATCTGTATTTTATTCGTAACCAATGAAGGGTCAGTAAAATTTAAAAGTGAATGAGCTAATCTGGAGGCACAAGTATCTGAGAACCAATCACACAAGTAGGAAGAAAGTAAACACCCACGTTACCATCCAGGGATGCAGTAGACCATGATGACCACTAGAGGGAGCCCCACAACCTTTCAAAGAGCAGCATTAGCCCAAAAACCAGGGCTTCAAACCAGTTCTTCCTGGTTCAGTCATGGCAGAGAAGTGCAAACAGAACGGGCCTGAATTTTTAAAATTTGGGTGAACCGACAGGATAACCAGAATGGGAATAATTACAGGTCAAAGCTCTGCTAGAAACCTAATTTCCCTCTTAGAAAACAAGGGCAGCATATGCGTTGCATCGCAACCAAATCTCTTGCCTGTCCTATTTTGAGTGGAGTTGGGAAGAGACATACCTGTTCAAAGATGGCAGCCAACTGCGCTGCTTTGATTGTGTGCCACTCTCCGCAGCCTGCCAATAATCCAATCAGGCTCCTGAAAGGGTTCACTATGCCCTCCCGAGTCTGCCATTCCGGCGCTTGACCCATAATTTTTCCCGTTCTGCTTATCATTCCAGATCACTCACACTGTAAAAATTCAGGTCTTTTCCAGTTTTGCTTTGTTGGCCATGGCCGAACCAGCTCAAACTGGTTCGAAGCTCTGCCAAAGACACATCCAATATGGCGGTGTGCTCTGGGCACTTCCCAGCATAGAGCACCACTGTAAAATTGTTCTTGCTCCAACCCACCAGAACAAGCTGAAGCAAGGTTAGGACTGCTGTTAGCTAAGCACCTGACTGTTTTAAAAAATGGTTCCACCTCTCCATCTCAAATTTTTCACATTTATGTCTGGTCCATCTGGTCTTAAAAATTAAATGTAAATGGAAGAAGTGTGTTCTCTGTGGATGACAATGAAATCTATTAAAAATCTACCCAAAAAGAAATCCCAACTGTGACCTCTGTAAATGAGAAGGAAATAAGTTTTTTTTTTTTAAATACTGTGCAGTTATTTACTGCCCCCATCAACATTTTTGCAAAAGAACATTTCACTGTTGGCCTATTCAATTTCATCTTCCCCAGTAAAGAAACTGGAAGCACGTGCTAGCTGGCTGGAAAATCACGTCAGGCGGAATTATGATTCCATCGCTCAGGTTGCAAAAGCTTCATGGGCAACTGAGTGTAGGAAGAAGAGAAACTTCCCACAAACTGCTTCTCTCAAATGGCCTGAATAACTGTGTAAGTATTTCCAGGACCATTATAAGCCACAGATGTTATCAACAGCCAGGATCAGGCCAACTTGAAAAGATCTAGTCCACAAATGACACTGCCTTAAGAATAAGTTTCTAAAACATTTGAAAGGAGAGCAGGCCAGTTTCCCTTGGAAATGCTATAAAATGCCCAGGCCTTAACAGCCTGAGCTTAGACTGTGAAAAGTGAGCTGCAGCTCTGGGCTCATTTACAGTTCTCTTTCTGCAGCACCTGAGATCACAGGCAACCTCTAAGACATCAGTCAGAAATTAAGGGACAGAGATAGAACCTGAAAAACAGAAAAATTCAAGATAGCAACTCTAAGAATACCTGCCTAATTAAAGAGGAAGATTAAATTAAGTAGCCTAGTAAGGGCATTGGTGGCTCAGAATTCTTGCCTACCATGTCGGAGACCAAGGTTCAATTCCCAGCCAATACGCCTCACGTGCAGCCACCACCTGTCTGTCAGTGGAGGCTTGCATGTTGCTATGATACTAAACAGGTTCCAATGGTGCTTCCAGACTAAAACAGACTAGGAGGAAAGGCCTGGCAATCCACTTACAAAAATCAGCGGATGAAAACCCTATGGATCACAACAGTCTGATCCTGTTGTGCATGGGGTCCCCATGAGTCAGGGGCCAGTTCCATGGCAGCTAACAGCAACAACAGTGTTGCCTTCCAGGGGAGAGGTTCGAGAATCTTCATTGTTTGGTGACCTGTGGGAAGTTCTAATCCGCTAAAACTTGCTGATTTCCATGGAGAAACAGATAAGAAACTGGGAAACCACAGAGCACTGGGGCTAGTCTGCGGTTGTACTCACAGCCCCCGCTCCCAAAATTGGCGAAAAACCTGAAATCTCAGCATTAACTGACACAGTCCCTACAAGATGAAGGTGGTTGGCTGAAAACCTTCCTGAGTGATTTAAAATCCTGACTGTGGGTGCTGGGAGAGACAGAAGGTGTGGGTGAAGCTGGAACCAGACCTGATGTACAAAGGCAGTGAAAAGGCCAGAACTTCAATTTTATTTTTTTTAACTAGAGGGTTTTAGTAATCTAATTATATCCTAACTATAACAATGCCCCTTCTTTCTTCAAAGGACTCAAGCATGCTTCTGGAACATTCTCTGTAAATGTCCCCTCATCTTGCAGTTTTAAAGTCAGCGGTGGAGAATCTCAGAGCCAGTTAAAGTGACAGGTCTGGTGTCTGATTTGCAGCTCAGTTCCCTCCAACCAGGCTACACCACACCAACTCCTAGCTCTTGAAATAACCCCCAGTGGAATTTTCTCCGTAGGAAATGGTCTCCCCAATTATGCGAGAATGCCCTCGCCCTGCTCACCTCCTCCAGCCTGTGCCATTTCACATTCTGATGGGCAGTCCATTTTCTTTTTCCACTCTCAGCCAGGGAACCGCAATGTCCAGGCATGGACACAGGGTGTATGGGAGGCTGTTTGTGAAGCATCTCTAACCCACCCCACACCACTGGTCTGCAGTCAGCCCGGTGAAGAGCCAAGGGGACCGCTTCCCTTACTTCCAGCTCACGATGCCACAGGGCAAGTCATTTAACAGCCTCATTAGGGGCCCAGTAGCAGCCTCACCACAGCCCCCTTCCCGGGTACCCAGTCACCCCATTAGTACCTGTAAAGGTCCATCAAGCCCTTCCAGCTGAAAGGCAGCACAGAGGTAAAACTTGTCCCTATTATCATCCATAAGCTCTAAGGCACTCTTCCTGTCACCACCTGAAGGTAAAGCCGCTGCCCACGTGGAGAGAAAACCCAGCACCTTGGCGGCCCATCAGCCCCTAATGAGCTCTCTGCAGCCACAGGAATGGCACTCCATGCTGACAGAAGCTCTGAGTCCAGGAAGGGAAAGGGGCCAACGCCTTGACCAGGGACAGTTCGTTTAAATTGAGAGCCTCCATGTCTCCCACCCACATGCAGGTCCTGCAGGCTGGAGGCCTCACCAGCCAGGACCAGCTACTGGTCTGTAACTCTGAACCCCTGCCCAGCCTGGCCCCCACCCCATCTGTGACTCTGAGCCCCCGCACTGCCCAGCCCCCATCCCTGTCTATAACTCTGAGCCCCTGCCCAGCCTGGTCCCCACCCCGTCTGTAACTCCGAGCCCCTGCCCAGCCTGGCCCCCACCCTAGTCTATAACTCTGAGCCCCTGCCCAGCCTGGCCCCCACCCCATCTGTAACTCTGAGCCCCCGCACTGCCTAGGCACTACCCCAGTCTCTAACTCTGAGCCCCTGCCCAGCCTGGTCCCCATACATATGTAACTCTGAGCCCCTGCACTGCCCAGCCCCCACCCCATCTGTAGGTCCAAGACCCTGCATGGCCCAACCCCCACCAGGTCTATAACTCCAAGACCCTGCCCAGCCTGGTCCCCACCCCGTCTGTAACTCTGAGCTCTGAGAAAGGATGGCATCCTGCAATATTCCCCCACCTGGGAGAAAGGGAAAGAACAGGGTCAAGAGGCAACCTGAAAACCCAGAGACAAGTGTGTCTCATGCCCTGCAGTCCCTCTGGCTGTCTGAAGGACCTGCCACCCCTGCCTCCCTTGGGACACCCACTGAGGCCCTTTTCTCCTTCCTCAGCAAAAGCCTCCCATCAGGACCCCACTAACAAGCTTATCGAGGCACTGTCTGCAACAACCAAATATTTACAGCAGCGTGATGTCTATCAACAGGGGCTGCCTAATAAACAGTCACACAAACACAGCATCGTAAGATGCTACCACGAGAAAGGACAAGGCCGCACGCTGCAGAGGGTG
Organism: Elephas maximus indicus; assembly: GCF_024166365.1. Taxonomy (NCBI): domain Eukaryota; kingdom Metazoa; phylum Chordata; class Mammalia; order Proboscidea; family Elephantidae; genus Elephas; species Elephas maximus. Next base: position 89,708,779 of record NC_064831.1, read on the forward strand.
ACCCTACGCTGCCATTGGCATGCCTGCATCCTCTCCCTGGTCGTCATGTTAAGCCTTTGGTGTTTTCTGAACTTTTAACTAAGTACATGTTTTACCTCTTGGAAGTAATGTTTTCAGCAAATCTTCAGCTTACAGAAGAAATTAATGTTCTTAGGTTTCAATGACCCATTCTAATTGTAAAAGGGGTGCCTTACCCCCAAAGAGCTTCTAATGGCTAAAGTGGGGGAGATCTTTTTGAGCATAGCAGGCAGGGTTCCTTCAGGATGGGACTGGAGAAGAGCCCCTGCCCCCCCGCCCCGATCACACTCCCTCCTTTGTTCCTGCAGCAACGCCAGTTGCCGTGGAGGTGGTGCTGAGTCGTGGTGCCCCCATGTATGTCACAGTAGAACTGTGCTCCACAGGGTTTTCAATTGCTGCTTTTTCAGAAGTAGATTACCAGGCCTTTGTTCCAAGGTACCTCTGGGTGGACTTGAGCCTCCAACCTTTCAGTCAGCAGCCAAGCATGTTAATCAGGAAGAACTAGACCAATGTGCACTTTTTCCCTCCTACTCACATTCTGGAAGTCGGCACTGCTGAAGCTGAATCTTGAGCCAGATGTTGACTCGCTGGCCCCAGGCTCCCGGGGGCTCTACCTCCCACAGACGCCCCCGCTCCTCCGGACAGGCCAGCAGGAACTTCCTACAGACTGAGAGCAGGGTGCATCTGTGAGTGAGGGAGTACCCAGGTCCCATGAGGCCACCGCTCCTTTCTGACCTGACACCAGCCCACTTGGGTTCTTCCTGTAGCGTTCCCTGGCCCAGTTCCTGGCTCCAATCACACCACACGCACACCATCCCGCTCCCCACTGCTGTGAGCACCCCATCCTCCCCGCCACCATCACCTCCTGCCACGTCCACAACACCTCTCCCGCCCCCCCACCCCCCCACCCCCCCGCTCCTCTTCCAGGGATCCTTCACTACAGAGCTTCCAATGCTGTAGACTCTTCTGCCATGCCACGGGGCAAGAACTTCCATGTGACAGTGCCATGGGTCCCGCTGACTGGGCCACTTCCCTGCGGCTGGGCCCTGCTCTGGTCCCTGGGCCACCATGAGGCCTCTCCCAACACTTTCAGGACCCGGAGTGCAGCTGGAAGCCCACCAAGCACAACTCCAAGCATTGCAAAGGTCTCAACCAAGCCAGCAGAGGGTGAGCCATCATAGGCTCTGCTCGCCTATCCTGACAAATATAACTTCATAACAACAGGGAACACCAGTTTCAGATTTAGAATGCTTGGATTCCTGAGGGTTTGGCACCAGAATGCGGCTGGGGGAAGAGAGCTGGCCCCCAGCAGAGGCCCACCCCCAGTCCCCTGCCGCCCCCAGCTCTTCCCCATACCTCAAGGGGCCCTGTGCACACAAATGCGGACACCATCCACACCCAGCGATGGCTGGGCCTGGGTCTGGGGCTGTGCACACAAGGTATGGTCCACCCCAAGAGAGCAGCTACTGGAGGAATCCTGGGTCCTGATCACCCTGAGCCTAGTTTAGGGGGAGCTGCTACACCCTGTGTGAGCATTTGCTCTTGGGCCTGTGGATTCCTGCCCTGTGGCGTGGGGTGTGGTTGAAAGAGAGCGCTACAGGGTGGGGCCCAGCAGGAGCCCCTCTGCCAGGAGGAAAGGAAGGGCTATGCTCAATAAATGCCAACCTGCTAATGAAGCTTGGCATCAGACACGCCTGGGCACGCCTGCCTCGTCCCATACTCTGCCTGTTCACCCTTCATACCCAGGCATGGTCAGCGGCTGCTGAGGAAAAAGCTCAAAGCCCCAGGGCCCCCAGCTGGGCCGCTGACACCCCAGAGAGAAGAGGTGTGATTTAGCACCAGCCCCCTCAGAGGTGGGGCGGCCGAGATCCCCAGGACCCCTGCAAGGGGTCTCCACACGCAGCACCAACCAGCAGCAGCTCCCAGCCCCCCTGGGGAAACTCCCACAACAAGAGAACCTAAAAGCCTGAGGTATTGCACTAGGGCCTGCTCACTCCAATGAGGGTCTCAGAAGTGAAGTGAGGAGGAGAGACTGGCCGGAGGAGGGTGTGGACAGAACAGCTACCACCCTGGGCCTGGGACCCCCGACGCCCCCAGGTGAGCTGCCCAGTGTAGGGAGCCCAAGCCAGTGGTCTTCACAGTAATTGCAGGAATTTCAGCATAGAATAATAAAGTTTCAAAAGACACAGAAATAACTAAACCCATGTGAGGGAAATATGTTTTCACCCACTGTTCTTCATGACTTCAGAGTAGTAGAAGTTTCTTTGCCTTCTTAACTTTTCTCCCCTTTCCATTATTTTCCTCATACCACAAGGACACCGGAGACTCAAAACTAAGGGTCCCAAAACCTCTTACTAAAAGAAACGAGGCTGGGCCCCATGTGGGGTGGGTGTGTTTCATGGAATATAAAGGTTAATTTTATGTGTAACCTTGGCCTGGCTGTGGTACCCAGGCGTTTGGTCAAACTCTAGTCTAGATGTTGCTGTGAAGATATTTAAAACCAGTGGCCTTAAGGAAGAAAGTAGGTTATTCTCCATAATGTAGGTGGGCCTGATCCAGAGTTTCCCAAGGGAGAAAGATTCTGCCTCAAGACTGTGTCATAGACAACCTGCCTGAATTTCTCGCCCACCACCTGCTCCACCAATCTCAGACTCAAGACCGCCAGAGTTTCCAATCTGTCACCTGACCTAAGGATTTTGGACTTGCTAGTGCCCACAATCACGTGAGCCAACCCATAAAATCAGTATCTATTTCTTTCTCTCTCTTTATATATATATAAAATAATACATACTATATATATATAACATACACACACATACATACAAATTATATGTATATGTACACACATATAATATATATATTACATATACATCTATATACATTACATATACACACATATATATTACATACACACAAAATATACATATATAGCACATACCCAAACCAAACCAAACCCATTGCCACAGAGTTGATTCCGACTCATAGCGACCCTATAAGATAGAGCAGAACTGCCCCACAGGGTTTCCAAGGAGTGGCTGGTGGATTGGAACTGCCAACCTTTTTGTTAACAGCCGAGCTCTTAACCACTGTACCACCAGGGCTCCTCACACATATATATTACATACATGTTATATATATAATATATATGTTCTATACATGTTTTATATGTAATATTACATACACACAATATATATTACATACACACATATGTGCTTACACACATTATATATACAACATACACACATAATATACATATATATTACATACACACACATATGTACATTATGTATACACACACACATACATCTCATTGGGTCTGTTTCTCAGGAGAACCCTAAGACAGGGTAAGCAGTCCCGGAGGGACGCTCTCAAGAATCTCCCACCCTTGTGAAATTTAACACGAGAGCGTCCTAATCTTTCTCTGGGAAGGACGGGTAAGACCTTGCCTCCAGGACTTGAAACTTCCGGCCAGGGCTAGGAGAGCAAGGAGGAGGGAGGAGCCGGCTGGTGCGGCCTGGGCCGCACGCAGCTGCTCAGGCGCCCTGTCTGTCGCTCCCGCCTTCCCTCCAGCTCCAGGCTCTCCAGCGGCTCCCAGTCCAAAGGCTGAAGTAGGAACTACCAGCTTCCACTGAAAGGTCCCAGCGTCCAAGGCCCCTGCAGCAAGCAGTCTGCAGCGCAGCAGCCCTTCTCTGGGTTCTGCTTCTCTGACATTGTTTGCTTTTTATTATTTCTAAATCCAATTATTTCCCAAGTTGGGAAAGGTTCGCCTCCCGTGATCAAACATAAAGTCTTTGGGCTGAAGCAAGAAAAGATTTTTCAAGAGGAAGCAAACCCTCCTGCAGGTCGTGCGCGGGGCTGGGCCCACAGGCTCCACGGCACCCCCAGAGCCGCCGGAACGCGCACCCGTCATCGGTCACCGTCACCCACACGCGCCGACACCGTGCTTGTACCTTGGAACATGGCGGAAGAAATGGGCCAACTGACTCCCAGGGCCTCGTCCTCTCGGAAGGTCTCACAGAAGTCCTGCAGCAGGGCCATCCCCAGACCTTGGCGACGGTGCTGCCGCCGGACGAAGACGGTATCGAAGACCGGCAGCACATAGCACGCTGCGCTACCGTTGCCACACAGGCTGCCTGCGGGGAAAAGAGACGTGCAACGTCCCTGGGCCTGCTGCCCACCCACCATGGCCCCACGAACCCTTCCACCTGGGATCCTGGGGTGTGCTTCACAAGCTACACGACTGGAGATGAAATAGCAGATCCTTCCAAACCACCAGTCCTCCAGCTGAAGGGTCATTTAAAAAAAAACTTGCTATTAACAGCTACGGGCCAGCCACTAGACAACTCCATATACAGAAAAGGATCCCAGGTACCCCATGAGGCTGCTCTCCCACCCAGACCCCTCAGGTCCCTCCCTTCTCTGCAGTCAGTTCACAGAGACCCTTGAAGCCAACAAGGTGTGTCTGGACAACATCAAAGCTCTTCCTGCAAAGGTTAATGGTGGGGCGGGGGGACAAGTGGACTGGGAGACTAACGCAGCACCTCAAGGCTGCGGACTTGTTTAGTCACTCTAACAAGGGCTCACTCTGTCCAATTATGGCAAAGTGCACTGACCCCAAAGAGATGCAGCACCAGGTCCTACTCCCCATCAAACACTGGTGACCCTGCTGCAGGGGAGCACGAGGTGGCATCCCACCACTTCCCCACCATAAGCCTAACTTCACTGCAGCCAGCGTCAACACCAGCACAGTGGCCACTTCTGCAACAGGAACTTAACGTTGCAGCCCATGGCCTTTGTCGTCACCCTAACCAGAACGTCAGCTGCAAAAGGAGCCTACTGCCTCACCTGGCTCACTTCCAAAGTGCACAGGCGCCCAGGCCCCAGATGCCACAGAGGCCAGGGCAAGCCATACAGATCGTATTTAGCTCCTGCAGGAAAGGGTGTTCTCGTCCCTTCCAGGATTCACACGGTGGATAACTTCCCAAACCAAAAAAAGATTCAGATTCTACGCAGCCAGGAGGAATTGCAAAGATGCACACAACTGCGGTTTAAAATTTTTTAACTTCTGCACTTTGAAAAAAAGTTACCAAGCTTAAAATATTTTTAAAACATATATCTGATAAGGAACCGGTACCCAGAATATATAAATAACTCTCAAAGCTCAATACTAAGAAAATTAACAACCCGACAAAAAATGGGCAAAAAGATCTGAACAGACATTTCACCAAAGAAGACATATGGCCATCAAATAAGCACATGAAAAGATGATAAACATCACTCAAAATTAGGGAAATGAAAATTAAAACCAAAATGAGATTCCACTTCACAGTGTAACCAAAAAAAAAAAAAAAAAAAGCCACTGTCATTGAGTTGATTCCAACTCATAGCAACCCTATAGGACAGAGTAGAACTGCCCCATAGAGTTTCCAGGGAGCACCTGGCAGATTCGAACTGTTGACCTCTGGGTTAGCAGCCACAGAACTTAACCACTACACCACTAGGGTCTCCCTTCACAGTGTAGGGTGGTAAAAATTAAAATGACTGACAATACCAAGTATTGGCAAGGATGTGGGGCAACCAGAACTCTCATATATAGCTGGTATCTGTGTAAAATGGTACATCTGCCTGAAAAACTATGTAATAGTTTTTTGAAAAGTTATACTTCCCATAGGACTCAGCAATCTTACTCTAAAGTATTTTTAAGAACCAAACCCAAACCGGTTGCTGTTGAGTCAATTCCAGCTTATGGCAACCCCACGTGTGTCAGAGAACTGTGCTCCACAGGGTTTTCAGTGGCTGACTTTTTGTAAGTAGGTCACCAGGCTTTTCTTCCAAGGCACCTCTGGGTGAATTCAAAAAACCAAACTTTCAGTTAGCAGCTGAGCACTTAACCCTGTGCACCACGCAAGGAACACTACCAGTGTATTCCAACTCACGGAGATCCCACGTGTGTCAGAGCAGAAACTTTATGGAGTTTTCGATGGCTAATTTTTCAGAAGTAGATCGCCAGGCTGTGATGAGCCTCAGTGAAAAATGGGCTCAGAGAGGGAGACCTCCATAATTAATTGGCATTACCCAGTGGCGAGATTAGAAGCTTTTACTTACTTACATAGTAGTTAGGATGCAAACGAATGGGGTAAGGCTCATCAGGGGGTCAGCTTCCCTCAGACCCCCAACCCGGGTGAGTTGACACAGGAACTCGCTTCTGTGCAGGTGAGGCTCCAAGTATACATTGCCGGCAAAGGGCCAGGAGGCATTGAGGTCTAGGAGTTTTACACCTCAGAGTGCGCAGGAACGAGGAAAAGGGGTTAAGAAGTAGGGGCCTTTGTTCGGCTGCACCTGGCCTGACCATCCTATTGCCAAGCTGTGTTCAAAGACGATGGCAGTCCCATGACCATGGGTGAATGGTCAGAAAGAACATTTCTTCCCCTGCTAGCTATTAGATTAATTCCTTTAGCACAATTAAATAGTCATAGGGACAGAGAAAGTTATTATGGGCTCAGAGCAGGAGGAAACTTCCTGATGAGAAGACAGGACTGGGCGAGACAGAGAGACCCAACTCCCAGCCTCCTATCAGAGAAAATTCTGAGCCCAAGGCCTCAGCTCAGGCACTCTCCCAGCACAGGCCTTTCTTCTAGGTGCCTTTGGGTTGACTCAAACTGCCAGCCTTTCAATTAGAAGACAAGCACGTTAACCATATTTACCCAAGATATATAAAGGAGGTGTCTACAGAAAAACTTGTAGCTTTATTCAAAATGCCAAAATCTGGAAATAACTCAAATATCTATCAACAGGTGAATGGATAAACAATCTGTGGTACATCCACACAATGGGTTGTTGTTGTTAGATATCGTCAAGTTGGTTCTGACTCATAGTGACCCTACATACAACAGAATGAAACACTGCCCGGTCCTGCACCACCCTCACAGTCCTTGTTACGCTTCAGCCCATTGTTGAAGCTACTGTGTCAATCCATCTCCTTGAGGGTCTCCCTCTTTTTCACTGACCCTCTACCTTACCAACCATGATGTCCTTCTCCAGGGACTGACCCCTCCTGATAACATGCTCAAAGTATGTAAGATGTAGTCTCGCCATCCTTACTTCTAAGGAGCATTCTGGTTGTACTTCTTCCAAGACAGATTTGTTTGTTCTTTTGGCCGTCCATGGTATACTCAATATTCGTCTCCAACACCACAATTCAAAGGCATCAAGTCTTTATATGAGGCAGTTGAAAATACCATGTCTTGAGTCAGGCACACTTTAGTCTTCAAGGTGATATCTTTGCTTTTAAACACTTTAAAGAGGTCTTTTGCAGCAGGTTTGCCCAGTGCAATGCATCTTTTGATTTCTTGACTGCCGCTTTCATGGACATTAATTGTGGATCCAAGTACAATGAAATCCTTGACAACTTCGATCTTTTCTCCATTTATCATGATGTTGCTTATTGGTCCAATTGAGAGCATTTTTGTTTTCTTTATGTTGAGGTGTAATCCATACTGAAGGATTTAAATGCTTCAAGCCCTCTTCACTTTCAGCAAGCAAAGTGGTATCTGCATAATGCAGGTTGTTAATCAGTCTTCCTCCAATCCTGACGCCCCATTCCTCTTCATATAGTCCAGCTTCTCAGATTATTTGCTCAGCATATAGACTGAATAGGTACGTAAAAGGATACAACTGTGATGCACACATTTCCTGACTTTAAACCACGCAATATCCCCTTGTTCTGTTCGAATGACTGCCTCTTGATCTATGTACAGGTTCCTCATAAGCACAATTAAGTGTTCTGGAATTCCCATTCTTTGCAATTTATCCAGAATTCATTATGATTCACACAGTCGAATGCCTTTGCATAGTCAATAAAACACAGGTAAACATCTTTCTGGTATTCTCTGCTTTCAGCCAGGATCCATCTGACATCAACGATGACAGCCCTGGTTCCGTGTCCTCTTCTGAATCTGGCTTGCATTTCTGGTAGTTTCCTGTCGATATACTACTGCAGCCACTTTTGAATGATCTTCACCAAAATTTTACTTGCCTGTGATATTAATGATATTGTTTGATAATTTCTGCATTTGGTTGGATCATCTTTCTTAGGAATAGGCATAAATATGGATCTCTTCCATGGTTGACCAGGTGGCTGTCTTCCAAATTTCTTGGCATAGATAAGTAAGCATTTCCAGCACTGTATTTTTTTGTTAAAACATCTCAATTGGTCGATTCCTGGGGCTTTTTTTTTGCCAATGAATTCAGTGTGGCTTGGAACTCTTCCTTCAGTAGCATTGGTTCTTGATCATATGCTACCTCCTGAAATGGCTGAATGTCAACCAATTCTCTTTGGTACAGTGACTCTGTGCATTCCTTCCACCTTCTTTTGATGCTTCCTGTGTTGCTTAATATTTTCCCCACAGAATCCTTCAATACTGCAGCTCAAGGCTTGAATTTTTTCTTCAATACAATGGGTAGTACTCATCAATAAAAAACAAGTCACTGATATATGCAACAACTTTGGCACTAAACAAAAATATTACAGTAAGTGACAAAAGTCAGACACAAAAGACTACATATTTACAGTTTTGTTTAATATCCAGAAAAAGCAAGTCTCAGAGACAGAAAATTCATCATTCATTGCCTGGGGCAGGATGGTGCAGAGGGAGTGACTGCAGACAAGCACAAGGAAACCTTCTAGGATGATGGAAGTGTCCTAAAACTAGCTTGTAGTGACAGCTGCATAACTCTATAAACTTTCTTAAAATCAGTGAACTAATACACTTAGGATGGGTAAATATCACGCCATGCAAATTAGAGCTCAAATAAAGCTGCTTTTTAAAAAAACAGTAGCACACTGTTTAAAAAAAATTCTACTGAGATAATTCCAGCAACAAAGGAACAAACATGGAAAACAAACATATATATAATGACTCCATAGAAATATTTTATTTTGTCTCGCCAAAATAAGCTAATCCAGCAATTAAAAAAAAAACCAAACCCAGGGCCATCAAGTCGATTCCAACTCATAGCAACCCTACAGGAAGGAGTAGAACTGCCCCACAGAGTTTCCAAGGAGCTCCTGGCGGATTCAAATCGCCGACCGTTTGGTTAGCAGCCGTAGCACTTAACCACTATGCCACCAGGGTTTCCAATCCAGCAATACCCAGCACAATAGGCAGTGACAAATTAAAAAAAAATGGCAATGTATACCTGAAGAAAATATTTACTTTCTTACTTAATTTTCTACAGTTTGATACTTTTAAAAACAATTCAATTGCTGAGTAACCAACAGTCAATTGCCACTTAAAAAATCAATTCAGTGATAAAAAAGACAGGACCTAGTAAGCTGCTTCAGAGCTTTCCACCAAATACATGGAATTCATCAGAAATGAAGGAGTAGAAATTCAAACACCTAGTCTGACCTGGAAGCCCTGGTGGCATAGTAGTTAAGAGCTCAGCTGCTGTCTTAGTCATCTAGTGCTGCTATAACAGAAATACCACAAGTGGATGGCTTTTACAAAGAGAAGTTTATTTTCTCTACTAGGCTAGTAGCCTAGAAGTCCAAATTCAGGGCATCAGCTCCAGGGGAAGGCATTTTCTCTCTGCCAGCCTTCTCAACAATCTTTCCCCAGACTAGGACCTTCTTTAAGCAGGGACCCCAGGGCCAAAGGATACACTCTGCCCCCAGCACTGCTTTCAGGCACTGCTTTCTTGGTGGTGTGACATCCCCATGTCTCTCTGCTGGCTTCTTTTATATCTCAAAAGAGACTGGCTTAAGACACTATCAATCTTGTAGGTCTCATCGATATAACTGCCACTAATCCATTTTATTACAGCATAGTGATAGGATCTACAACACACAGGGAAATCACATAAAATGGTGGATAATCACATAATACTGGGACTCATGGCCCAGTTAAGTTGACAGATATTTTGGGGGGAAACAATTCAATCTATGACAGCTGCTAAGCAAAAGGTTGGCAGTTCAAACCCATCAGCCACTTCTTAGAAACCCTATGGGGCAGGTCTACCCTGTCCTATAGGGTCACTATGAGTTGGAATCTAGTTGACAGCACCTAAAAACAGTCTGACCTGACGCAGCTTAATGCCGGAAGGCCCTCCTTCCACTCCAATGCTCTGAGCCTGTCCTAGGAAGAACAAGGCAGCCACAGACAATGGCTGCTTCATCTCCAAAGGTGCTGGAAACACTGCTCAGGAGTAATAGCAGGACTTGCCAAGGCCAAGGTCTTTCTGCCCCATGGCTCTGATTCTCATTCATCAAGTCAAAACCTGTTAATAGTTTTTGTTACTATTAGTAGGATATCTAAGGAACAAACCACCAGTTGTCTATCACTATGTCATACTATCGTGGCTTGTGTGTTGCTATGATGCTGGAAGCTATACTACCAGGGTCACCCATGGTGGACAGGTCTCAGCAGAGCTTCCAGACTAAGACAGGCTAGGAAGAAAGCAATCTGCTTCCAAAAATTAGCTGTGGAAAACCTATGGATCACAAGCCAATAGCTAACATTATACTCAATGGAGAAAGACTGAGAGCTTTCCCCTTGAAATAGGAACAAGACAAGGGTGCCCACTCTTACCACCTCTACTCAATATTGTATTAGAAGTCCTAGCCAGAGCAATAAGACAAGAAAAAAAAAGCACCCAGATTAGAAGAGAAGTAAAATTATCTCTATCTTTAGATGACATGATAGAAAATCCCAAAAAGTCCACAAGAAAACTTCTAGAACTAATAGATGAAATTAGCAAAGTTGTAGGGTAGAAGATCAATAAACAAAAATCAGTTAGATTTCTATACACCAGCAATGAGAAATCTAAAAGGGAAGTTAGAGAAACAATTCCATTTACAATAGCATCTAAGAGAATAAAATATCTAGGAATAAATCTAACCAGGGATGTGAAGGACTTATACAATGAAAACTGTAAAACACTGCTGAAAGAGGTTAAAGAAGACGTACATAAATGGAAAGATGTTCTATGTTCATGGACTGGAAGACTTAATATTATTAAGATGTCAATACTACCCAAAGCTATCTATAATTCAATACAATCCCAATTAAAATTCCAATAGCCTTCTTTAAAGAAATAGAAAAACCAATCGTCAACTCTATATGGAATGGCAAGAGGACCCAAATAGCTAAAGCAATGTTGAATGAGAAGAACAAAGTAGGAGGACTCACATTTCCTGATTTTAAAACATATTATACAGCTACAGTAATCAAAACAGCCTGGTACTGGTATAAACAACAGACACATAGAAACAATGGAAGAGAACTGAGTGTGGAAATAAACTCACACATCTATAGTCAACAGATTCTTGAAAAGAGTGCTAAGTCCATTCCATGAGGAAAGAAGTGTCTTTTCAATAAATGATGTTGGGAAAATTGGATTTCCACATGCAGAAAAATGAAACAGGATCCATGCCTCGCACCACACACAAGAACAAATTCAAAATGAATTAAGGACCTAAATATGAAAACTAAAATCATAAAATTCTTAGAAGAAAATGTAGGGGCAATGCTATCCCACTTAGCTTTTAACACTTGATTATCTAATAAAACAATAAAAGCACAAACAGCAAACAACAAAATAAATAAATGAGACTTTATTGTTCATCAAGAGAATATCTTCAGAAATTATATATCCAATAAAAATCTAATAACCAAAATATACATAAAACTTAAAGAACTTAACAAAATGACAAATAACCCAATCGTAAAAAGGGCAAAGGATTTAAATAGACATTTCACTGAAGAGGACATTAAAATGGCCACCAAACACATGAAAAGATGTTCAGCATCATTAGACATCCATACCCATTGCCATTGAGTCGATTCCCACTGATAGCGACTCATAGCGACCCTATAGGACAGAGTAGAACTTTCTCCTAGGGTTCCCAAGGAGCGGCTGCTGGATTCACACTGCTAACTCTTTGGTTAGCAGCCAAGCTCTTAACCACTGTGCCACCTGGACATCAGAGAGCTGCAAATCAAAAACAGTGATATACCATTTCACTCCCACCAGGATGGCCAAGACAAAAAAAAAAAAGGAAAATAACAAATGTTGGCAAGGATGTGGACAAATTGAAACCCTTATCTATTGCTGGTGGGAATGCAAAATGGTACAGCCATTGTGGAAAACAGTGTGGCAGTTCCTCAAAAAACCAAAAATAGAACTACCATATGACCCAGCAATTCCACTCCTAGGTATATACCCAAAAGACTTGAAAGCAAAGACTCAAACAGACTTGTACACCAATGTTTACTGCAGCACTATTCATAACAGCCAAAAGGTGGAAATAACCTAAATGCCCATCACTAGATGAATGGATAAACAAAATGTGGTGCATATATATACAGTGGAATACTACACAGCCAGTAGGAGAAATGAAGTCTTGATACATGCTACAATATGAATGGAGCTTGAAGACACTATGCTGAGCAAAGTAAGTAAATGACAAAAGGACAAATATTGTATGGTCTCACTTACATAAAAAACAAGAACAGGCAAATATATAGAAACTAAAGTTTGTTAGTGGCTACCAGGGGTGAGGAGGACTAGAAAACGAGGGGTTATTGCTTATGGAGTACTGAGTTTAAATTTATAGTGATGGAAAAATCACATTGATTAAGGGTAGGGCTCATAGTTGATTAATTGCCATCAATAAGTTGTACACCTGTCAAAAGTTGAATTGACCAAAAAAAATAAAAAACCTTACGGATCACAAGAGAATATTGGCTGATATAGCATGGAAGATGAGCCCCCTTGGTTGGAAGCCACTCAAAACACAGAGTGACTGCAACAATAGACTTGAGCATTCCAACGATCTTAAAGATGGAGCAGAACCAGGAAACACTTCGTTCGACTGCAACAATAGACTGGAGCATTCCAACAATCTTAAAGATGGAGCAGAACCAGGAAACATTTCGGTCTCATACATGGGGTCACCATGAGTTGGAGCCAACTTGATGGCAACTAACATCAACTGTGTGGCACAAATGATTGTGCTACAGAATTAAGACCAGCCATTTGGCAGAAAATGGCAACTAATGAGTCGCCGAAGAAAGAGGAATTGCAAAGCAAACCCTTTCATTTTAAGTATCCTCCAGGTGCCTTGGCCTATCTAAAAGCAATGACTAAAGAACACGACCACGCAAATAAGTGAAACAGTACATCAAAATCAGAGGACAAATAGCTCTCATGATAAAAGGAGCGAAAACTTGCCAAAAGACACAGGCACTGAGCTGTGACTGAGCTCGACAAATAATTAACTAAAGGGATTGTCTGGATGGGGAACTGGTGATGTCACATTGAGGGGAAAAAGTGAAAAATCCAGAGTTATTCCATCCTGGACAGGTGGAACATACACACGATGTGAGCACAAAACCCAAATCAGCCTCTTGATCCCCTGACAAAACATGGAGCTCAGGCAACAGTACATCCAGGGTGATTTAACAAGAAGTTTTACTAAAATTTAGACCTTTATAAGAACCAAATGATGAGGCTGGGATCATTGGGTCAGAGATGTTGATGATTAAAGAAAACTTTAAAGAGGAGACCAGTCCCTTTGGTATAATGGTGCTCGTTCCATATTTCCTGTTCATGACAGTCCCTAAAAATAAGTCACCGTCTTTTCACCTAACCTTGTGGCCCAACTCCCTCTCTTCTGAGGTAATGTCTATAAATCTTGGCATCTGTGTGCTTTCACGCCACATGTCAACTATTAGCAATGGTATTTTTTTCTGACAGCTAATTGGTGACATTAAAGAAAAGAAATGAAAAGCACTGTGATTATAAAGTCATCTTACACTGTTAACTGTAACAAGTATTTTAACGGGGACATGGCAAATGCCTGGGAATCAGAGAGGCCTGGTTTTCACCCTGTTTGCCATTAAGATGAAAAGTGTGGTAGAAATGAAATCCATACCTTGAGTTTATTTACATGATAGCTTAATTAGTGGTACTTCATGGTGCCAGAAGATTCTCTGCAAGTAATGGGCTGAGAGAGTCCTCGAGGTAGGCAGACATCTAGAGAGGGAACCCCCCAACCCCATGCCCCCCAGGTCCTGAAATGGCGGTGGTCCTGAGCCACAGAGTGTCTGTTACCTTTCGTTTTAGTTGTGTAAAATCCAACAGCCGCTCCATTTCTCCACAAAATTTTAGCTTGCTCCTTCACAGAGTGAGGTAAAAAAAACATGTCATCGGCATCCAGATTTCTCTCCAATCTTCCAAAAATAATGACATTTAGAATAAAAAGTATAATCCTTTCCCCAAATGACTGAACCTTTGAAGAAAAAAAAAAAAGGAAGGAGGAACTAAGTCAAACCAGAGAAGAAAATCAGACACAATAAATTTTGTGTTTGGAACCAACCACTGGGGCCAGGTATGTGCTCCACCATCATATGATTCTTTTTGGGCTCAAGAGCCAAAATGTGAATCATAGTTTCTAACCGGGTTTTCATTCCACTGACCTTCCCACCAATGTGGCCTCCTGGAGTAAGGGGCAGTGCCAGAGAAGGCTCCTGGGCCCCAAGGGCCACAGTCATGGAATGGAAGTCTACAGAGTACAAAAAACCATGCTAATAAAGCAAGAAGTTAACTCCAAGAGACCAGGGCACACCATTTGCTGGACGTGTTTAACGACAGTGAAGTCCTGGCACTCAGAAGGAGGGTAAATAAATGGGGAGATAGAATTATACATCAAAGCAACTAATCTTAATGAGTTGTGACAGGTTTGAGCACACACTGGAGTTATAATCTCAGAGAATGCTTGGGAATCACAGCCCACTGGGTTCTGAGGCTGCCAGATGGAACCCTCTCTTGTCCATACCAAAGCTATCACAAGTGAGAAGATTGCATTGTGGTCAAAGTCAAACCCGCACAGATACTGAAGCTTTAATACAGATATCCTCAAGAAGTCAAAATGACTTCATGCTCCTGCCTGTTAAAATCCTCTGCATTTGTGTGTCTGGTTGTCTCCATGAACAACTACCTTTTTGCCGTGAGACCAGAACTGGATGGTGCCCAGCTACCATTACTGAACGTTTTGATCAAAGATTCTATAACAGAATCCTGATCAAAAGAGGGGAAAATGTAGAGCAGAATTTCAAATTTATAATGGAATCCAGATTTTCTAGAGCCATGGAGGTGGGATAAACCCCCAAAATTAGTCCTGAGATAATCTTTAAATTTTAAATCTTAAACCAAAACTCTCCCCTGAAGTCTTCTTTGAAGCAAAAAAATAAAGTAGTTTATCTTAATTAGTAAAGTACGTCTGCTTTAAGCCTTGTGCTCATTTAAAGAAATATCAATGTGAGATCAAATTGACAACAGCAACTGGAAAGGTTAGATGGGAAGCTTAGGGGCAGTAAGTTTATGTTAAGAGTAATAGAATAATTTGGAAAAGGATAGCAAGAATGGTGGCACAACTTGAAGAATGTAATCAGTGTCACTGAATTCTACATGTAGAAATTGTTCAAATGGTGTATATTTTGGTTGAGTATATTTTCACCAACATAAAAAAAAATCCTCTCTATTTGTATAGCCTACGGTTGGCAATGAATGTGCAAAGAGCTGGAGATGGAAAACCAAAAGGGAAGAACACGCTTGGCATTTCTCAAGCTGAAAGAACTGAAGAAAAAATTCAAGCCTCCAGTTGCAATAGTGAAGGATTCCATGGTGAAAATATTAAATGACGCAGGAAGCATCAAAAGAAGATGGAAGGAATACACAGAGTCATTATACCAAAAAGAATTAATCGATATTCAACCATTTCAAGAGGTGGCATATGATCAGGAACCGATGGTACTGAAGGAAGAAGTCCAAGCTGCTCTGAAGGCATTGGTGAAAAACAAGGCTCCAGGAATCGATGGAATATCAATTGACCTGTTTCAACAAACAGATGCAGCGCTGGAGGTGCTCACTCGTCTATGCCAAGAAATATGGAAGACAGCTTTCTGGCCAACTGATTGGAAGAGATCCATATTTATGCCTATTCGCAAGAAAGGTGATCCAACCGAATGTGGAAATTATAGAACAATATCATTAATATCACACACGAGCAAAATTCTGCTGAAGATCATTCAAAAACAGCTGCAGCAATATATCGACGGGGAACTGCCAGAAATTCAGGCCGGTTTCAGAAGAGGACGTGGAACCAGGGATATCATTGCTGATGTCAGATGGATCCTGGCTGAAAGCAGAGAATACCAGAAGGATGTTTACCTGTGTTTTATTGACTATGCAAAGGCATTTGACTCTGTGGATCATAACAAACTATGGATAACGCTGCGAAGAATGGGAATTCCACAACACTTAATTGTGCTCATGAGGAACTTTTACATAGATCGAGAGGCAGTTGTTCAGACAGAACAAGGGGATACTGATCGGTTTAAAGTCAGGAAAGGTGTGCGTCAGGGTTGTATTCTTTCACCATACCTATTTAATCTGTATGCTGAACAAATAATACAAGAAGCTGGGCTATATGAAGAAGAACGGGGCATCAAGATTGGAGGAAGACTCATTAACAACCTGCGTTATGCAGATGACACAACCTTGCTTGCTGAAAGTGAAGAGGACTTGAAGCACTTACAAATGAAGATCAAAGACCACAGCCTTCAGTATGGATTACACCTCAACATAAAGAAAACAAAAATCCTCACCAATGAGCGACATCATGATAAACGGAGAAAAGATTGAAGTTGTCAAGGATTTCATTTTACCTGGATCCACAATCAACACCCATGGAAGCAGCAGTCAAGAAATCAAAAGACACATTGCATCGGGGAAATCTGCTGCAAAGGACCTCTTCAAAGTGTTGAAGAGCAAAGATGTCACCTTGAAGACTAAGGTGCTCCTGACCCAAGCCATGGTATTTTCAATTGCATCATATCCATGTGAAAGCTGGACAATGAATAAGGAAGACCAAACAAGAGTTGACGCCTTTGAATTGTGGTGTTGGCAAAGAATATTGAATATACCATGGACTGCCAAAAGAACGAACAAATCTGTCTTAGAAGAAGTACAACCAGAATGCCCCTTAGAGGCAAGGATGGCGAGACTGCATCTTATATACTTTGGACATGTTGTCAGGAGGGATCAGTCCCTGGAGAAGGACGTCATGCTTGGCAGAGTACAGGGTCAGCGGAAAAGAGGAAGACCCTCAACAAGGTGGACTGACACAGTGGCTGCAACAACGAGCTCAAGCATAACAACGATTGTAAGGACGGCGCAGGACCGGGCAATGTTTCGTTCTGTTGTGCATAGGGTCGCTATGAGTCGGAACCGACTCGACGGCACCTAACGATAACGACGGATGGCAAACACATAGCATAAACAAAGGCTTCCCACTGCTTCACCCCCAGCAGGCATAGCTAATCAAACCACATTCCAGGGAGCAGTGGTGGTTCCATGGTAGAATTCTTCCTTTCCATGTAGGACACCCAGGTTCATTTGCGAGCCAATGCACTCCATACCCAGGTTCATTTGCGAGCCAATGCACTCCATGTGCAGCGACCACTCTCGTCTAGTAGTGGAAGCTTGCGTGTTGCTATGATGCCATTCAGGTTTCAGTGAAGTTTCCAAACTAAAACAGACTGGGAAGAAAAGTCTGGTGACCTACTTCTGAAAATCAATCAGTGAAAACCCTGGTCTGTTCCCATTGTACGTAGGGTCACCATGAATCGGGAGCCAACTTGATGGCAGCTAATTTTTTTTTTTTTTAACAACGGCAGCGCACACATAAAGTCATTTCAAAATTGCCAACTCATCCATCTCATTCCAACACGGCTGGCATTAATCCAAAAAACACAAAATAATAAATGCTGGAGAGGTTGTGGAGAGACTGGAACACTTCTACACTGCTGGTGGGAATGTAAAATGGTACAACCACTTTGGAAATCGATTTGGTGCTTCCTTAAAAAGCTAGAAATAGAACTACCATAGGATCCAGCAGTCCCACTCCTTGGAATATATCCTAGAGAAATAAGAGCCTTCACACAAACAGATATATGCACACCCATGTTTATCGCAGCACTGTTTACAACAGCAAAAAGATGGAAGCAACCAAGGCGCCCATCAATGGATGAATGGAGAAATAAATTATGGTATATCACACAATGGAATACTATGCATCGATAAAGAACACGGATGAACCTGTAAAACATTTCATAACATGGAGGAATCTGGAAGGCATTATGCTGAGTGAAGTTAGTCAGTTGCAAAAGGACAAATATTGTATGAGACCACTATTATAAGAACTGGAAAAATAGTTTAAACAGAGAAGAGAATATTCTTTGATGGTTACAATAGGGGGGAGGTAGGGAGGGTGGGAAATAGGTATTCACTAATTAGATAGTAGATAAGAACTACTTTAGGCGATGGGAAAGACAACACACAGTATATGCGAGGTCAGCACAACTGGACTAAACCAAAAACAAAGAAGCTTCCTGAATAAACTGAATGCTTCAAAGGCCAGCGTAGCAGGGGCAGGGATCTGGGAACCATGGTTTCAGGGGACATCTAAGTCAATTGGCATAATAAAATCTATTAAGAAAACATTCTGCATCCACTTTGAAGAGTGGCATCTGGGGTCTTAAATGCTAGCAAGGGGCCACCTAAGATGCATCAATTGGTCTCAACCCACCTGGACCAAAGGAGAGTGAAGAACACCAAAGACACAAGGTAATTACGAGCCCAAGAGACAGAAAGGGCCACATAAACCAGAGATACTATATCAGTCTGAGACCAGAAGAACTAGATGGTGCCCGCCTACAACCGATAACTGCCCTGACAGGGAACACAACAGAGAACCCTTGAGGGTGCAGGAGAGCAGCGGGATGCAGACCCCATATTTTCGTAAAAAAGACCAGACTTAATGGTCTGACTGAGACTAGAAGGACCCTGGTGGTCATGGCCCCCGGGCCTTCTGTTGGCCCAGGACAGAAACCATTCCCAAAGCCAACTCTTCAGACAGGGATTGGACTGGTCAATGGGATGGAGAGGGATGCTGGTGAGGAGGGAGCTTCTTGGATCAGGTGGACACTTGAGACTATGTTGGCATCTCCTGCCTGGAGGGGAGATAAGAGGGTAGAGGGGGTTAGAAGCTGGCAAATGGACACGAAAAGAGAGAGTGGAGGGAGGGAGCGGGCTATCTCATTAGGGGGAGAGCAACTGGGAGTATGTAGCAAGGTGTATATAAGTTTTTTGTGTGAGAGACTGACTTGATTTGTGAACTTTCAATTAAAGCACAATAAAAATTTTTTTAAAAAATTGCCAACCCTAACCACACTCTAGCTGGCTCAGCCTGGACATGGTTTCAGAATCCACCTAAAGAGAGTCCCCCAGACAGCCACAAGCAGCCACTACAACATGGCGTATGAGATGAAACCCATCAGCTATTTACAATTGGATTTCACTATGGTTGCATTGGATTTCACTCCAACCACACTGCTATGTGATGGTCGCAAGATCAGCAACACCCTTAGCTGGGTGGTGATGTTGACCCACATGCCACCCTTTGATTCTTACCACCCCCAGGAGAGGTCTGCAGGGCAGGGACTGCTGTTTACGGGTGAGGAAAACGAAGCTCAAAGAGGGCAAGTGATTACACTTACTGATTTCTCTGCCTCATTCTAAATAGACCTCGAGACAGCTGGGTGAGGGCTGTGTGGGACGCAAGCTGGAAACAGCAGCTCCGGGGGCCACTGAGTCCAGGGCTGGCATGCCTGCTTGGGCCCAACCCTCAGTTCCCTTCTGCATCTTCATTCATGACCATTGAGACTTTGGAAATTGGAAGTTCAATACAAGTATTAACAATTGGTTTTATATTTAATACTTGACCTTAAGTAATAACAATAATGATTATAATCACCATCGTTATTATTATATGTAGCTGTGGGTTCTTGGCCTGGGTTTGCTAGGTGCTCCTCAGCAACGCATAATCTATTTGAAGCTTGGTTTCCTCCTCTAGACAAGGGAGAAACTCACCAGTGTGGTCCCTAAAACACTTATGTGTTTTCAAAGGCTCTGATAATAAAAATCAAGCAGCTTGCAGCACCTGGGCAAATGGCACAAAGTCTTCCGTGCCAACAAACTTATTAATTGGCCCAGAATGTAAAATATTTCAACTTCAAATCTTAGATGAGAAAAAGATTTGTGAAAACCACACCAGCTCAGCTCTGAGCAGCCGCTAGAATCCTGTATCTCACATCACCCACCCATTGCCGTCGAGTCGATTCCAACTCATAGCGACCGTATAGGACAGAGTAGAACCGCCCCATAGAGTTTCCAAGGAGCGCCTGGCGGATTCGAACTGCCGACTCTTTGGTTAGCAGCCGTAGCACTTAACCAGTACGCCACCAGGGTTTCCTAGTTGGTCATAAAACTTGATCAGTATAATGTGGGAGGTTGTATTTTTCAACTTACAAATCCAAAAAGTGCAGAAGAAAGCCAGAAGAGAAAAGCAGACTGCATCTGGCAGAAGGGAAATATCCAAACAAAACTGGCAGGAGAAAAAAGAGAAGAAAATGTACTTAATTTGTCCAATTTCATTAAGGAGGAAAAAAACGTGCTCCATGTGATTTTGAGTTAGAAATGTTTCTGAAAACCCAAAACCACAATCCAGTTCTAATCCCTGAACTAGGATCACTAATTATGTAAACAAAAAGAACATTAAGAAAGCTTTTTTTTGGTAATTTGTGAAGAAGAACTGGCTCAGGAACAAAATGTAATTAAAAGAAGAAAAAAAAAAAGATCCAAAGTTCTACAAATGGAAGGAGAAATGAAAACCCCCATATATAGCCACGGTAGTGTAGATCATTAAAACACGGTTCATTAAAAGGAAATAACATCCATGTTTCTTCCTGTTGGCATGGTCATTTGGAGCTTGGCTGCTAACCAAAAGGTCAGCAGTTCGAATCCACCAGCCACTCCTTGGAAACCCTATGGGGCAGTTCCAGTCTGTCTTATAGGGTCACTATCAGTCGGAATCGACTCAATGGCAACAGGTTTAGTTTTTTTGTTTTGTTTTCTTTCTGTTTACAACATGTACCACAGTTTCAAAAAATGGAAGGGGGGTTTTCTCATCTATACTTAAAAGAGATGACACATGGAGAAAGTGACCACCTTGTTCTAAAAGGGGTATTTAAAGAGTGAGCCAGATTCTTCCTAGCACTCAGAACACCCAACCACAAAATACCACCTGGCCCACCTATGGCAAAAGGATGGGACGACAACACAAATGGGTACATCAGGCACCATGACTGAGTACATCATGGTTATTCGAGAAATCTCCAGACATAGTTAATTTCCCAGAAGAAAAACTTTTTCAGAATAACACCTCTCAAGGCAGTTAAAACCAGACTGTGAAAGACAACCCAGAGAATCAAAATATATATATAAATATATTTGCATGTCACATATCTGATAAGGGATATCTGAACATGGAGTCCCTGAGTGGCATAATCAGGTGACATACTCAGCTGCTAACCAAGAATCTCACGTTCACCTAGAGGGTCCCAGAAAAAAGGTCTGGCCATCTACTTCCAAAAACTCAGCCACTGAAAACCCTGTGGAGCACAGTTCCACTCTGACACACATGGGGTCTCCGTGAGTTGGAATTGACTCCATGGCAACTGGAATCTAGAACATATAAAGAACTACGATGCAACAATAAAAACAGGAATAACCCAATTTTTTTAAATAGGCAAAAGATTTGAAGGACATTTCTCCCGAGAAGATACACAAGGGTCAATAAGCACATAAAATGATTCTCAGCACCATTAGCTGTCAGAAAAGTGCAAAGAAAAACCACAAACGGATACCACTCTTCACCTACTGGGATAGCAGAGCGTCAAAAAGACAGACAGTAACAGGTGCTGTCTGGGATGGGGAGAAACTGAAACCCTCATCCGATGCTGGCAGCGAAGCACAATGGTGCAGCCACTTTGGAGAACAGTTTGACAGCTTCTGAAAATGTAAAATATTAAACTACCATATGACCCAGTAATCCTACTTTGACCTTATAAACCGAAGAGAACTGGAAAACATATGCCCACACAAAAACTTGTACACAAATGTTCTTAGTAACACTAAACACCCAAAAAGTAGAAAACAACTCAAACATCAATCAGCTGATGAATCTCTAAATAAAATGTGGTGCATCCCTACCACGGAATGTTATTCAGCAATAAAAATGAATGAAGTGCTGCTACGTGCTACAACATGGATGGCCTTTGAAAACATTACTTCATTTTCCATTATATGAAATATCCAGAACAGGCACATATATAGAGACAGAAAGAAGGCTCATGGTTTCCAGAGGCTGTTGGGGTGGGGGTTGGCTGAGGAGGGGAGCTCGTGACTGCTAATCGGGTTTTTTTGGGGGGGCGGTGAAAGAGGTCTGGAATAAGATAGTGGTGATCAATGTACAACCTGGAGAAGGTACTAAAACAATCACAGAATTTTACTCTTAAAGAGGAGGACTTTATGGTATGTGAAATATATCTCAATAAAGTAGATGTCAAAAAAAAAAAAGAACTGAATTTGTGAGGTTGCTTTTTTTTTTTTAATTTTTCAATAGAAACAAAACGGGATTATCAACTTATTCTCCAAACTGAATTTAAAAGAGTACTGATATTTCACTCAGTATTTAAAGATTCCCATAAAGGGTACTAAGCAGTACTCCAGATAGCTATGGACAGACCCACCAACTCAACACTGCAAGGAAACTTTATCTTTCTTCCTACCCACGGTATTAAGGCAAATATGCCAATCAAACAGAAACGGGCAGAAGTGAGGAAGATAGTTCAGCCAAGGCTCAGCCCAGAGGGCCTGTCTGGACATATCGACTAGGATGGCTAGTATCAAAAAATAGAAAATAAAAGTGTCAGTGAGGATGTGGAAAAACTGGAAACTTCACTCATTGTTGGTGGGAATGTAAGATGGTACAGCCACTGTGGAAAACATCTTGGCAGTTCCTCAAAAAGTTAAACAGAGAAATGCCATATGACCCAGCAATTCCGCTCCTAGGTATATACCCAAGAGACTTGAAAGCAGTGACTTAAACAGATACTTGTACACCACTGTTCATTGCAGCATTATTCACAACAGCCAAAAGGTAGAAACAACCCAAGTGTTTGTCAACAGACGAATGGATAAACAAAATATGGTATATGCATACAATGGAATAATACTCAGCCATGAAGAGAAATGAAGTCCTGATGCAAGCTATGACATGGATGAACCCTGAAAACATGCTGAGTGAATAAGTCAGATACAAAAGGCCGAGTACTGTCTGATCCCACTTAACAAGGTATCTAGAATAGGCATAGAGATACAAGTTTATTAGTAGTTCCAGAGGCTGGGAGGTGGGGAAAAGGGAATTACTGCTGAAGGGCACTGAGTTTCTGTCTGGATGATGAAAAAGTTTTGGAAATTGTGGTGATGGCTGTACAACATGGTGAATATAATTAATGCCACTGAAGTGTACACTTAAAAATGGTAAAAGACAAAAACTCAATGTCTTAAAAATAAACAACCACATCACTCACCTTCATCAGACCCTCTCTTGCAGGATCAGAGGTCCTCAACACATCTTCAGTGGGCCACCAGGATCCCTTTATGTACACAGCCACAACTAAGGAAAAGCCAAGAGAAAATGATGAGGTGCACACAGCAAGCCGGCCGCTAGAGGGCAGTTTAAACTGCATGGAGCCTCTGACGAGGGACAAAGGGAAGGTTCCGGGCTTCAAAGGCCCAGAATTTGCATTTCCACCCCAGATATACTGAATCAGAATCCACATTTTAAGGAGATCCCCAGGCGATTCTTACGTATAATAAATTTTGAGAATCACTGCTCTACTAGTAGTTCTCAGAAGTGATCCCTAACCAGTAGCAGTGAACCAACGCTGAGTAAGGTCACCCAGCAAGATAACCTGGGAACTTGTTAGAAATGCAAATTCTCAGCAGAGGTTTGAATCAGAATGATTCACAATATTTATTTAAGAACCAATGTTTTCTGAGATCACTGACTAGGACAGAGTGACCACTGTCCCCTGAACAAGGCTTCCCACGTCTTTATAAATGACTCACTATTGACTACAAAGCAAAATATGTACCAATTTTCTTGGGCAAAAAAGGGTTATATACCAACACTTGACAGCATGACATTTTATAAACCAATGTCACTTTGATTGTTTTCTGGAATCTTATTATTTTTTTTAATACCCCTGCTTCTGAAGCATTGTGTATCTGAGCCCAAGGGCTCCAGAAGCCACAGAATAAAATGAGGTGCCTTCCCAGTCAAACCCTTTTACTTAAAATATTTGGAGGAAAATGTAAACGTGGAGTAGAAAACAAAAGTCGCCTGGCTAATTGAATATAAGGCTCGAGGCTTTAAAACAAATTTTCTGGGCCATTCAGGTTAACTCACCATCCCTTCTTCATTCTTCTTTGCTATCTGAGGAATTTTAGTAGAAAACTTTGTGAAGACCATGTTGCAACGACATTGGCCAGTAACTATGCATTACCCCTGCATAGACAGCCCTTCTTTGCCAAAAACCAAGAGTCTCTCCTCCACTGCGTCAGCATCTTGTCAGTGGTTAATTACATCGCCTCAGACAACCGTTCCAAAATTGGTAGAGCTCACGGGGAGAGAAGGGCCAATTAAAAGCTTGGCATCTGACTTCATTTATTCAACTTACTCATCTTCAGAATGGTGCATACTAGAACTTAGAACTTTATACAGCCAGAAAGGATTATTTCCCTGTTTAATAAGGTGAATCAAAAGATGTTCAATGTACTAATATGGCGTATTCCTTCAAACGGGAAGGGTGTTAGGATTTGGTGTTTGTGGGGTGCCGTACAGTTTCACAGCACACTGCAGGGCATTAATTAGTCACACAAGTTCTCACAAAATAGACTGAAATTTTTTTTTTTTCCCCGAAATGAATCTTGGGCTGCTAAGTGCACATAACAATGAAAGTGAAGTCCAATCGCATTTAACAAGCCTATAACGCACTGTCCTCAAAATCAGCTCTTGGAAAGCAGCAGCAGTCTTCTGGAGAGGAGGAGCCTTGGATCAGTGAAGCCTGTGACCCTGTCAAGAGGAAGCAGGAGGGAGAAATGGTGGCAGACTCCTTGGAGAGGTTGCACCCAGCTCAGCGAGGACAAATGACGGATCCCAGGGGACTGGCGGGTGCTGAGCAACGCAGGGCATCACTTCTGAGACCCTGCAGCCAGTGCACTCCACTCCCAGGGCTGGAAAATGTAAAGTAAAGTACAATATTTACATTTTTAAAAAAGATGACTCCATATCCTCTGGACCTCCACTGGCCAGGGTGTGAGAGGAGACTAGACTTGGACAGACGGCTGTGCAGTGGTGATAGCTATCAACAAGGCATTGTGAGGAGCCTACCTCACCACGCCAGTTTCCTTCTCCCATTGAGTGACAGGTGATGTGGACCCCCAGAAAGATGTAAGTCACAGATTTGATTCTGTGACACTCCTAGATTCCCCAAACAAGAGGGTGAGGTCCCTAGAGCTAAATCCCAGAGGTCTGGACCCATCAGAGGCTCATCATCATCAGCTAACTCAGCTATCCTGGCCAAGTCTCCTGACTTCGTCAACAGCACTCTCCTGGGCTCAAAGAGGCTGACGAATAAGCCCCCACCCTGTCCCTGGTAGTCTGCAACCCATGGAAGAGGAGAGAGCTAAAAAAAGCTGCTGCAGTACAGGGCAAGGCATGCAAGGAGCCAGAATCGAACTCAGACCAAAGGGTCATGAGATTAGCTGAAGGGCATTGGGAAAGTGTCCCCAGGGAGCTCCGCTGGCCAGGTAAGACATCAACAGGCAGCGATGAGGCCAGGGCACTGCAAGCAGGGTGACCCATGAACAGAGGCACAGGGTCCTACTAGTCCAAGGCTACACTCAGGGCGTCCCAGAAAGCTGGGGCAAGGATCAGATGAGGGAAGAGATGGGGCTGCAAACACCACCCAAACAAAACATCAGCTTCATTCATTCACCAGATTGAGAGTCAATGGAGGGCAAGACAAAATAAAGCATCTTAGATACAACCCTGTATACCTGGTGCAGGGAAAAGAATATGGCAGGGTTCAAATCCTGGCTCCTCCAATTACTAGCTGCATGACCTTATTCCACCTCCCTAGCCTTGATTCTCCTACCTGTGCAATGGAACCATTGTCCTCTCACCTGGTTATTATGCAGATTAGGTGAGAAATTCTGCCTAAGCCAACACCAATTGTTACTCACCATGGTTTGAGCTAACTGCTTTTCCTAAGGTGTTTCAAGCTTTTCAGTGGTTTCTAGAAACTTCCTCCACCTGCTTCAAGAGTTGCTCTGAGAGTTCAAAGAAACATGAAAAACACTTTATTTGTTGGCTTTTGTGAGTGAGAAGATGAAAATTACTTCTTACCACTCCCATTTTTCCTCAGGAGCTCCATCTCCAAATGGTCTTTTCTGCTCTGTTTTGCACAGAAATACCTGTCTTTCCTTCACACTTTGATTATTCTCATCCTGTCTGTTCCCTCAAATGGGCATATGTGCCTACACCCTACATTTTCTCATGACTGTTCATTTTCCTATCAAGGAACCTTAAGCTGGCTGCCGTGTTCCTCACCTATCCTACCAATGCCCAGCACTGCCTCCAAGTCTGATTAAACTTCAACCAGCCAGGACCTCCCAGCAAGCTTTCCAACCTGTGTCTTGCCTATCATTTCTTAAAGGAGCTAAACGCTTTTCCAGCTGAACATGCAAAAACATGGGTAGGGCCTTAAAAGTAAATAGTAAACAAGAAACCATTCTGAACAAGTTACGTGTGGTTTTCCCCATGGTAGGAGTTGGGGAGAGCTGGCTGTCATCTGTCACCAAGGATGGGCTGTGGTCACCAGGGGCACTGTAGAGAGAGATTTTGAGGCACAGACAACCCCAGCCAGGAGGAGCTCTGTGATGCATTCCCAGCATCCAGGAGAAGATGGTGGCACATGTGCCTGTACCTCCACCCCTGGTATGGCTTCTTACCTGCCTTGTACACAGTATGTTGCAGAGGCCACAATGCCGTAGCACATGTTGCTTACTCAACCCACATTCTATGTAACTATTATGTGCAAAGCACATGACAAATCCACTCAGTGAATTAGACTGAAGCCCTGGCTTAAGACACTACAACCCAGAGGAAGAGATGATGCCTATGACAAGAAGTAGAACCAGGCCTGTGCCATGGGGCTGCTGAGGCAGAAGCAAGGCATTTTCATTGAGGGATCAGTGGAGTCTTCGAGAAGGTGCCCAACACTAAGCCTGAAGAGTGCATGTGACCCGACCAAGGAAAGAAAGAGACCCCAGGTGGGGAGGTGGCCGTGCGCACAGTGATGGCAGTGTGTGTGACTGTGGCATGCCAGGAAGAGGACAGGAATGCAGTATGGCTGGAGCAGAAGAGAGGGGGCTTGAGGGCCTTGCCCTGTACACAAGGGGTGGGCTCTGAGTGTTTCGGGGGAGGGGAGTGGAGGGATGACTTTTAAAATAGTGACATTAACCACAGCAACACACATGGAGCCCCGCCGAGGGTCAGGTCCAATGCCAATTGTGATGTCTCATCTGAAGGTTGCCACAGAGGATTCTGCTGTTGAGGTGAGGCTCAGGTGGTTAAGAGCTTATTCAAAATCATGTGCTTGGAAATAGCAGCATGGGGATTTGGGGTGGGCCCAGGCCTCACTGGTTCCAAAGGCCCTACTCTGACTCTATGCTTTAGGGGAAGAAGGACAGAGAGACCAGGGGCAGAGCTGGGGGAGAGCCAGGGCACAGCCAGGGGCAGAGCTGGGGGAGAGCTGGGGCACAGCCAGGGGCAGAGGGTGGCAGAAGGAAAGAGGTGACAAGGAAGGAGGCCAGCAAGGGAGGATCTAACCAAAGTGTTTGTTTTTACACTGCAGGGGAGAGGGGGCTGCCACCTCTTCAGCAAATACTAAGGCCAGGACTCAGCACCAGGGCACCAGGACAAAAGGCACAGCCCATTGGGGCAGTGATAACCCCCCAGGTCATGACCATACCCCATGACAAGGACCCCAACAGCAGTGAGCTACTGTCACAAACCAGTCCAGGGGCTGTATGGGATGGCTGGGGGCAGAGTCCCAAGACCAGGACTGGGCCAGAAGATGGTGGCCAGCCAGGGACACAGGGCTCCAGCCGCCAGGGCCACTCCAGGGACAGGTAGAGGAACGTGGGCTTCCTGATGAGTCGCTGGGGGAGTCAAGGTAAGTGAGGATCAAAGATGTGTTTTAGAAAGAGAACAGTGGTTATCCCTAGGTGGAAGGAATTAGTGCTTCTGAAATTTAAAAACAAACAAATAAAAATAGTTATTTTAAAAGAAGGAGCACCCTGTGGTGGCCCAACATGATGAATGTAACTGATATCAGTAAACTGTGCACCTAAAACATGGTGAGTTTAAAACCAGACAATAGTCCAGCTGAACTAGTAAAAAATGTCTGCCTTGAGCATTAAGCTCTTTTAAGAACTATGTATAGGGTCGCTATGAGTCAGAATCAACTCGACGGCACTGGGTTTGGTTTTTGGTTATACGGAATCAAAGCGACAACAGCTACTCGAAAGGCTGGATAGGAACCTTAGGAAGTTTATGTTAATGGAGGAGGAGCAGCTCAGAAAAGGAGCATGAGAATGGCTGCACAACTCAAAGAATGTGATCAGTGTCACCAAATGGTACACGCAGAAACTGTCAAGCTGGTGTATGTTTTGCTGCATACATTCTCAACGACAACAAAATAAAATTTTAAAAAATGTTGAATTGATAAATGCTGTGCTATATACATTTTTACAACAATAAAAAACAATCCATCAGACTGTACAACCCCAAAAGTGAATCCTAATGTAAACTATGGACTTTGATAACAATAACACATCGATATCGACTGTAACAAATGCAGGAAGTGATAACAGGAGAAACGATGTGCGGGGAGAGGAGGCATCCAGGGACTTTGTACTTACTGCACAATTTTTCTGTAAACCTAAAACTGCTCTAAAAAAAAAATAATAATGAAGTCTATTTTAAAATAAAAAGAAGGCTCGCCCCTTCAGTGTGGACAATGGGTCAGGGTGGGTGAGGCCAGGGGCAGGGAGGGCAATGGGAGGCTGTGGTGGTCCAGCTAAGAACCAGGAAGAGTGGAACTGCAGGCACATGCTGGTAAGGAGAAAGAAAGCAGGAGGCAGAAAAAGCCAGCTACGAGTCCCTGGGTGGAGCAAATGGTTAATGAACTCGACTGCTAACCAAAAGGATGGAGGTTTGAATCCACCCAGAAGTGTCTGGAAAGAAAGTCCTGCTGACGTACTTCTTAAAAACCAGCCATTGAAAGCGCTGTGGAGTACAGCTCCACTCTGACACACAGGGGGTTGCCGTGAGCTGGGGTCAACTCAACGGCAACAGGAACTGGAAGGCAGAAGGGGGAATGGACAGCCAAGGGTTGAGCTTGAGTGGACGGATGAAGTTGCCTTTACAAGAGGAAGCAAGGATGAGGAGGAGGCTTAAAGTTTCCGGTTCTGAACTGCCTGTTGGAGATAGCAAGGTGAAGGTGGCCAGCAGGAAGCTGGACACACAGCCTGGAGCAGCTGGATGCACAGCCTGGAGCTGAGGAGGGAAAGAAGGCCACTGCCCGGTGCCACCACGGAGACCAACGAAGGAGACGTATCACACACACCTGTCTCCCCTGCTCAAATTAACCACATTTTCCACGCACTGGCCCATGGTTTATCCTTCAATCAAAACTGCAGGGGCCCAAGTTCCCATGCTGCCCCCTGCGCTGCTCCCCACTCCATCCCCGGTGCTCCCCCGAAGTCCAAGCCACCACTGCCTCATTACAAACCTAAGAAATATGTAGCTCCACAAAAAAAGAGCCCAGTTAAACCAAAGTGACAGGCCATCTTCCCAAAAGCAAAATACATGTAGGGAAAAAATGCTGGAACGTTCTGGCAGAGGACAGCACATAAACACATTCCAAGGAACTGCAAGACTTTTATGCAACATAGACTGTGCTGGTCAATAATTGAAGGGGAGGGGAAAAATCCACACATTGATGTGGCAACTGTCACATCGCATTACCCGGGCTACCAGCCCCATACGGATGTCTTCCTTACAGGAAAACACTTCCCCAGATGCCCGGTGAACTCGGGTGCCTCTCTGCCACGGAGAAGGAAACATCTGGTTTGCAGTATCTTTGCATCAGCCTCTCTGTGTTTCTCAGGCCTTTTTTGCCCTAAGTGATTTTGTTTTCAAGTGTCTAGGTTTTAAGTCAAGGAAAAGGGGGGAGAGACAAGGGCCTGGATCCTGGGTACAGCTGGACTGCAAGGTGTTAGGAGCAAAGACATCCACACCAAAACTAGTACATCTGGGAAACCAGAACCAGAACCTGTTGCCATCGCCTCCAACTCACGGTAACCCTACATACATCAGAGGAGAACTCTGCTCCATGGGGTTTGCAGTCACAGGTTTTCTGGAAATGTATCACCAGGGCCTTCTTCTGAGGCACCTCTGGGTGGATTCAAACCTCTAACCTTTTGGTTAGTAGCTAAGCACATTAACCATTTGTATGACTCAGGGTCTCCCCTACCCAAGAATAAAACCAAACCAGCTGCCATCAAGTTGATTCCAATTCATGGCAGCCCCACGTGTGTCAGAGGAGAACTGTGCTCCACAGGGTTTTCAACGGCTGATTTTTCTAAAGTAGATCACCAGGCCGTCCTTCTGAGACACCTCTGGGTGGACTCGAACCTCCAACCTTTCAGTTCGTAGCTGAGCACATTAACCCTTTGCACCACCCAGGGACTATATACCCAGGAAAGGAATCTTAAATATGGGCTAAACTAAGGCGAGCTCAGCAAGTTTCTCAGGGTTTGGGGGAAGCAGAGAGATCCAAACAGTCCACACTCCAGGGGCAAAACCTTCACTGTACCTCGAAGAGGCTCCCTTCCCCTCAGGACAATGGCTTCATCCTTGACACAGGGAACATTTCTCTTGGAGTGCCCCATTTTCCAAATACCACACCTCCCTTGGTAAGAATTACTTGCCTTTGTTTGTGCGCCACTGCTTTCTCCTAAGTTTATATCCAGCTCACAGTAATGTGCCACAAATTAGCAGGAAACAAAGAAGCAAACCCCAAACAATAGCCAACACGCGTTCCCAAAACACATTCCTGTCCCTGGGAAGAGGTCTTCAGTCTGCACCCCTAATAGCCCAAGGAAAACAAACCTCTCTCCATTTCCAGCACTCAGCTCCTTTGGGTTGTGTGTATAGAGAAGCGGGGGCCTCCATATGCTAGCCCTGTATCTATGCCGTCAGGGCACCTCAGCTGCCCAGAAAAGCACATATTTAAACAGAGCCTGAGGTTCTGGCCAGAGCTATTTTCACCCAAACTGTCAAACCTATTTATGTGACTCCACAGTGCTGAGTGTGGGATGGCCTGAGCTGTCGTGGCCTGGAACTTACCTCTGCATTATCCCGAAAGCAAGGCCAGGCTTAAACATAAAGAGAGTGACAGGATGTTGGCGGGGTGGCAGGAGGTGTGTTCACATGCAAACAGAGTACCTGCTAATCAGTGCTCCCCAGGTGGGCTCAGGGAGCCTCCGCTGTGGGCCCTTGGTGTTTAGGAGTCTGCGGGGTCTCTGTATGTCACAGCCAGAAGACTGCAAGCACTCCACCACATGCTAAAACCCAGCCTCTACGAGGTCAGCCAGATCTCCGGCTCATGGTGACCTTACGTGTAACAGAACAAACATTGCCAGGTCTGTGCCATCTTCACGACCATCAGCGTGGTTCAGTCCATTGTCGCGGCTATTGTGTCGGTCAATCTCACTGAGCATCTCCTTTGCCTGTGCTGGCCCGCCACTTTACCAAACATGATGTTCTTCTCGAGAAACTGGTCTTTCTTGTTGACACATCCAGAGTAGGCAAGATAAGATCTCAGACAATATTCCATCGTCCAAAGGGTTTTCATTGGCTTAGTTTTGGAAACAGATCATCAGGACTTTCTTCCTAGTTTGTCTTAGTCTGGAAGCTCCGCTGAAACCTTTCCATCATAGGTGACCCTGCTAGTATTTGAAATACAGGCGACATAGCTTCCAGCATCACAACAACACACAAGCCATCACAGTATAATAAAGTGACAGACGGGTGGTAGTGTTTTTTACTGGAGAGATTTAAATATACTCAGTATATGCCCCAGTCATTGAGTCAAGCTGACAGGTTCATCCGCTAAACAGAGATGGGTTTAACCTCATCCTTCCCACCCAACAGGGCACCCACACCTCTTGGGGACCCAAGGAGCTGCTACAGCTGGGTCCCTTCTGGGAGCTGGAAATTCACAGCTCCCCCTTCCTTCTGGCCCCCCACCTGAAATCCAGGAAGCCTTAACAGGGATGAGGATAGCCCCAAGAAATGGCTCCCCCTGTTATGAGGAAGCTCTCTGAGCCCCTTGGAGATGCCCTAACTCTCCGCCCTCCCACCCCTCCTGCCCATCCACCTGCCCCAAATCTGGCCGAGAGAGGGTCTGGCCGGGGGCCCACCATGTTGCAATCCCCACCCACAACAGCCACTGAGGAGGCCGGGGCTACAGAGCAGCTCCAGTTTCATCTGAATGTTTGCCTTGGCTCTCGCCGTCATTTCAGGCCTATAATGGGCATGTTTTTCCAGGAAAAACTCATCATTTTTCGATTCCCTGCTTGTTGTCCACAGGGTGCACATGACATGCAATCACCAGAATCTGTAAACAAATTAACAGCAATTTGAAGGGTGAGTGTTTTCCTTGGTCACAAAATGTCCTGGGAGCGGGCTTGGGGGACGGATATTCTAATCGGGGAAGTCAACACGTGGCAATAACTGCAAAAAACATTTCTTCAGTCCTCCTTGTCCCTATGTATCCTGCTTTCTGTGTCTCTTCTCGGCCTCACCGACTCCCACTCCAGGTTCTGTCTCTCCTGTGCAGAGAGCTAACGAGGATTTACCCATACCCACTGGGGTGCCGGACCCTCCATGTTCCAGCAGAGCAGGAGATCAAAGCGGCTGAGTCCTCCCCTCAAAGGGTTAACACGGGGGATGACCTCAGAGATGACTAGTAGCCAGTGAGCAATGACAAAGGGATGTGCCCCCCAGGGAGCTGCACCTAGGTCCCCATCTCAGCTGATGACCCAGTTGCAGACCCCTCTTCCAACTGCGAGCCTTATTTGCTGCCTCTGATGTCTCTCAGACACGAGCTCAGGTGGCCTTCACCCCATAATGCTCTCCCTAAATGACCCAGCATTGTTGGCAGCACCACCACGCCTGGCCAAAACGAGGGAGAAATCGGAACCCTTACACACTGCTGGTGGGAATGCAAAATGGTACAGCCACATTGGAAAACAGTCTGGCAGCAACTTGAAAAGTCACACATAGACTTACCATATGACCCAGCAATGCCACTCCTAGCTATATACTCAAGAAAACTGAACACAGGTCCACACAAAAATGTTTGCATCAATGTTCACAGCAGTAATAGTAATAGCAGCAAAAAGTAAAAACCACCAATATGTCCATTAACTGGTGAATGGATAAACAAAATGTGGTATTATCCATGCAATGGAATATTATAGGGCATAAAAAGGAGTGAAGTTCTGAAACATGCTACAAATAGATGGTTGCACAACTGTGAATATAGTGAAAACCACTGAACTGAACACTTTAAGTGGGTGAATTGTATGGTATTTGAATTGTCTTAGGCTGGGTTCTCTAGAGACACAAAACCAGTAAAGCATATAAATATCTACAGAGAGAGATTTATATAAAGGAAACGGGTCATGAGTTTGTGCAGGGTGGAACATCCCAAATCCACGGGTCTGGCTGGAAGCTTCTCCTGATTCACGTAGCCACAGGGGCTGGCGGACCCAAGATCGGCAGGTCAGAGAGCAGGGCTCTTGCTCACAGGCTGTGAAGACCTATGAATCCCAAGATCAGGAGGCAAGACCACAAGTAAGCTGCTAGCTTAAGTCTCAAGAACCAAAAGTCAGACAGGTGCCAGCTGCAGGATCCAGAGAGAGCAAAAGCCCACAAATCTTGCTAGAAAGTCCACTTACATATTCGATGCAGGCTGCACTCCCAAGGAAATACCCTTTCAACTGACTGGGAGATCCCATCACGGAGGTGATCACATTATATCAAATCTCATCATGGAAATGATCACATCATCGTATAACTGCCAAACTACATCATAACTGCCAAACCACTGTGAATCACGACCCAGCCAAGCTGACATATAACGTTAACAATCACTGTCCACCCTTGTTAATTTGGCACCTGTACAAATCTCCTTAAACCAAATATAATCTCTGAATAAAGACAATTATAAAGTCATACTTGTGTCTAACATGATACAACCAACACACATACAACCAAATATGCAAAAGCCCTATTTACTTCTTATATTTTATAAGTGAAGAAAACAAAAATATTTGATGCATACATATAAGGCAAAAACACAACAATTACAGTCCTCATTTCTGCAACTGATCACGTGGTCATAACTGGTATTTAGAGCTACCTTCTTCCACAACCCATTCCCGTATTCCCATTGCCCTCAGCAAGCTCCTCAGCTGGTCTTGGTTCTCTGCCTGGAGGGGTGACCCAAACCTTCATTCGCCAAGGGTCTGGGCCATTAGTAGTCATGTTAGAATTGGGTTGCTGTACTTTTCCACTGACTTTAATCACAGGGCATTGTAGTACTAAGAGACGCCCGAAGGGGTTTCCTGCATTTCAGACATACTCTTCTTTACCTCCATTATGTAATATCAATCTGATGTTCTCTTGGTAATCAGGATCAATCACATCAGCCAGTATGGTAACTCCCTTCTTTGCCTGCTGATCCAGAAGTATAAGGAGGCCAAAGCATCCAGATGGCATTCTTAACTTCCAATTCAATGGAATCACAGGTGTGTCTCCAGATGGAAGCATTCCTCCCTTTGGAACTAAGACCTTTAGATCCACAGATCATAGGGTCATGGGGACAGGAAGCAAAAATCTTGCGTGTAGGTCACAAGCACTAATAGTCAGTGGTGCCACTCCCATTTCCACCCCTTGATTCCTCGACCCACGAATCGTGGGTATGGGAGAAGCAGCACCATATATCGGACGTTGGTTTAGAGCACATAGTCTCCTGAAGAATACTGCCCCAACCCTGCAAGGTATTGCCACCTAGCTGGCACCATAATTGTGTCTTTAAGAGGCCATTCCATCATTCTATCAAGCCAGCTGCTTCGGAATGATAGGAAACATGGTAAGACCAGTGAATTCCATGAGCGTGGGCTCATCGTCACACTTCATTTGCTGTGAAGTGAGTTCCTTGATCTGAGGCAATGTTGTGTGGGATAAAATGACAGTGGATAAGACATTCGGTAAGTCCATGGATGGTAGTTTTGGCAGAAGCATTGCATGCAGGGAAGGCAAATCCATATCCAGAGTAACTGTTTATTCCAATAAGAACAAACCACTGCCTTTCCAAGATGAAAGTGGTCTAATGTAACCAACTTGCCACCAGGTTGCTGGCTGATCACCTCGAGGGATGGTACCATATCGGGGACCTAGTGTTGGTCTCTCTGCTGGCAGATTGGGCACTCAGCAGTGGCTGTAGCCAAGTCAGACTTGGTGAGTGGAAGTCCATGTTGCCAAGCCCACAAATAACCTCCATTCCTGCCACCATGGCCACTTTATTCATGAGCCCACTGAGCAATGATGGGAGTGGCTGGGGAAAGACAATGACTGGTTTCCACAGAACATATTGCCCTAACCACTTGGTTGTTAAAACTCTCCTCTGCTGAGGTCATCCTTTGGTGAGCATTCACATAGGACACAAATATCTTCACTTCTTTGGCCCATTTAGAGAGGTCTTCCATACCTCCTTGTCTCCAATTTTCTAATCATGTTCCTTCCAAGTCCCTGGCCATCCAGCCAAACCATTGGCCACAGCCCATGAACCAGTATACACTCTCACATCTGGCCATTTCTCCACCCAAGCAAAGTGAACAATCAGGTGTACTGCTCAAAATTCTTCCCATTGGGAGGATTTCCCTTCACCACTGTCCTTCAGGGAGGTCCCAGAAAGGGGCTGTAATGCTGTCACTGTCCACTTTTGAGTGGTGACTGCATATCGAGCAGAACCATCTGTAAACCAGGCATGAGTTTTCTCTTCCTCAGTCAACTGATCATAAAAAACTCCCCATGAGGCCATAGGTGCAGATGGGGAAAGGGAAGGTAATGTGACAAGAGTGGGGACCATGGGCATTTGGGCCACTTCCTCATGCAATTTGTGCCTTCAGGTACTGCTCGGGCCTGATCTCATATATACTGCTTCCAGTTAATGGTGGAGTGCTGCTGTGCACATACAACTTTATGACTCTGTGGGTCAGACAGTTCATGACAGGCAGCTCAGGCTGTATAGTGACATGGTGTCTCATGGTTAAACTTTCACTTTCTATTAAGGCCCAGTAACAAGCCAAAAGCTGTTTCTCAAAAGGGGAGTAGTTCTCCGCAGAGGATGGCAGGGCTTTGCTCCAGAACCCTAAGGGTCTACACCATGATTCACCAACAAGGACCTGCAAAAGACTCCAAACAGCATCTCTATCTGCCACTAACACTTCAAGCACCAGTGTATCAGCCGGATCATATGGCTCAAGGGGCAGAGCAGCTTGCACTGCAGCCTGAACCTGTTGCAGAGCCTTCTCTTGTTCTGGACCCCAGCCAAAACTAGCAGCTTTTCAAGTCACTTGATAAATAGGCTGGAGTAGCACACCCAAATGAGGAATATGTTGCCTCCAAAATCCAAAGAGGCCCACTAGGCATTGTGCCTCCTTTTTAGTTGTGGGAGGGGCCAGATGCAATAATTTATCCTTCACTTTAGAAGGATATCTCAACATGCCCCATACCACTGAACCCCTAGAAATTTTGCAGAGGTGGAAGGCACCTGAATTTTTGTGGGATCAGTTTCCCATCCTCTAGCATGCAAATATTTTACCAAGAAGTACAGAGTCATTGATACTTCTTCCTTACTAGGTCCAATTAGCACAATGTCATCAATGTAATGGACCGGTGTGACATCTTGTGGAAGGGAAAGGCAATCAAGGTCCCTGCAGACTAAATTATGACATACAGCTGGAGAGTTGATGTAGCTCTGAGGTAGGTACCTGAAGATGTATTGCTGGCCTTGCCAGCTGAAGGCAAACTGCTTCTGGTGGTCCTTCAAAACAGGTATGGAGAAAAAGGCATTGGCCAGCTCAATAGCTGCGTACCAGGTGCCAGGAGATGTGTTAATTTGCCCACCAATGAAACCACATGTGGAACAGCAGCTGCAGTTAGAGTCACCACCTGGTTAATTTTTCAGTAATCCACCATCATTCTCTAAGATCCATCTGTTTCTTGCACAGGCCAAATAGGTGAGTTGAATGGGGATGTGGTAGGAATCACCACCCCTGAATCCTTCAAGTCCTTGATGGTGGCAGTAATCTCTGCAATCCCTCCAGGAATGCGGTATTGCTTTTTGTTTACTATTTCCCTAGGTAGTGGCAGTTCTAATGGCTTCCACTTGGCTTTTCCTACCATAATAGCCCTTATTCCGTTTGTCAGAGATCCAATGTAGGGGCCCTGCCAGTTGCTGAGTATATCTATTCCAATTATGCATTCTGGAACTAGGGAAATCACTACAGGATAGGTTCAGGGACCCACTGGACCTACTGTGAGACAGACATGAACTAAGACTCCATTAATAACCTGACCTCCATATGCCCCCACTCTGACTGGTGAGCCACAGTGATGTTTTGGGTCTCCTGGAATTAGTGTCAGTTCAGATCCAGTATCCAGTAATCCCCAAAAAGTCTGATTATTTCCTTTTCTCTGAAGTACAATCACTCTCATAAAAGGCTATAGATCTCTTTGGAGGAAGATTAACAGTATAAGTTTTTGGCAGTGTTTTGAAGTCCTTCATCAAGGGCACCCAGCCTCCCTTCATTCAAGGGGTTGTGGGTCTTTAAACTCGCTTAAGTCTGGGAGTTGACTGAGGGACTATGATTCTTTGCTCTGCCATTAGAGTTAGACTGCTGTTCACTTAACCCAGGAATCATCCTCTTATACAGATCAAGTAAATATTTAGTAGATTTCCTATTTATTTCACTTCTAGGGACACGATGACTAAGTAGCCAACACCACAAGTCCATAGGAGTTGGACTATTCTGATTCCTGCTTTGATTTCACTGTCCATTATGGTAACCACGCTCATCTTGTCTTTGTCGATTGAGTGCCACCACTTGGCCCCTACCACCACAGGATCCAATCAACCCCCTTGCAGTTAGGTGCCTTAATTCAGGCAGGGCAGTTTCCACTGTCAAATGTGACTTACATAAAATAGCAATCACAGCAGTCTTCAAGGATAGTGGGGCTTCCTTCACAAATTTGTTCATTGTTGTGGCAAAACATGGATCCTCTGGGCACTCCATGTATGGGTCTGTGGGTCTAACCTGATAAATCCACTCTAGCATGTCAATTTCCCTAAGCCTCTGAATACCTTCTACAGTATACCAAGGCAAGTCTGGTACTTCAACTTGATTTAGTATAGGCCACGTCATAATCCATGCTTCCGCAACCCAACCAAATAAACTATTAGATCTTTTCCTAACTTCTCGAGCTGAAACACTGAATGAAGAACCCATCAATAAACTCAGACTGATCCATCTTTATATTCTTTGCACCATTATCTCACACCCTTAATAGCCATTCCCACACATATTCTCCAGGTTTCTGTTGCTACATATTGGAAAAGTCAAGCAGTTCTTTCGGAGTGTAGCATACCTCCCCCGGGTCACAATTTGTAGTTCATCTTTTGGGGCTAGCTGGGACTTAAGTCTAGTTGTACGAAGTGTTTTGAGAAAACTCAGCATTGTCTTACAAAGCATCTGCCTTAGAGGATGCCCCAGGCAATGACTCAGACAAAGGCTCTTTAGACACAGCTGAGTTAACCTCATTAGATGGAGGTAGAAAGGTTAATGGTTTTACAGGGTAGAGTAACTTAGCAGATGAAGATGGCATAATCTCTTTAGATGGAAGTGAGAGGGCTGGTTTTGCTGGCAAGAGTGATTTGACAGAATTTAGGCACTCAATGTCCCCAGCTTCCTGGTTAGCTGCCCATAGGTCCCCATCCAAAGTTTCAGGATCCCAATCAATGCCCTCACTTTAACTTCAGACACCTCCCAAGGTTGGTAACTGAGTTGGCATTTTAATTCAGCCACTCACAATAAGACTCTGGGATTGGTTTTCACCAATATAAGCTCTGTTATTACAAGAAATACGGCTTTCTTTCAAGGCACAAGTGGAAATTTTGAGGTCATTTACGCAGCTCTTGAGCTTTGAAGCCCTGAGCTCATTTCTTTTTTTTACCAATTTGTTTATCGAAAGTAGGACAAACCAACCAATTTCCTTATAATTCTCATTACGGCAAAATTGTAGAAAGGCATCAAACATACAATCACCCAGAACCTCACCTTTCACCAATACCTGATTTATTGGTGGTGATATTTTGCGTATTTCTATTGCCACCTCACGTCATGGATCAGCAATGCCCTCCCCACTACTGGAAGCAGAGTAGTCAACATCTTTAAGACTAACCAGACTTGAGAATCAATTTAAAAAAACTCACATTTACAATTCTGCTTCTCTAGAACCACTCTCAGTACCAAATATCTTAAGCTGGCTTCTCTAAAAAAGCCAAACCAGTAAAGCGTACAAATATCTACATAGAGAAATTGATATAAAGGAAATGGCTCATGTGGTTGTAGAGGCTGGAACGTACCAAATCCACAGATCAGGTTGGAGCATTCTCCTGATTCACATAGCCACAAGGGCTGGAGAACCCAAGATGGGCAGGCAAGACCACAGGTAAGCTGCTAGCTCAAGTTCCAAGAGGTCAGCCAAACAGAAGCCAGCTGCAGGATCCAGAGTAAGCAAAGCCCAGAAGTCTTGCTACAAAGTCCATTTACATATTTGATGCAGGCCACACCACAAAGGAAACTCCCTTTCAACTGACTGGCTACTCACAGCAGATCCCATCATGGAGGTGATCACGTTATATCAAATTTCATCGTGGTGCTGATCACATCATCATATGACTGCCGAACTACATCATAACTGCCAAACCACTGAGAATCATGGTCAGCCAAGTGGACACACAACCTTAACGATCACATGAATTATATCTCAATAAAAAGAGATTAGGAAGGGAGGGAGAGAGGTAAGGAAGGAGCGAGGTGAGAGAGAGGCAAGGAGGGAGAAAGGGTTTATCTTTAGGTTCGAAACATCAACTACACAGATTTAGAAAGAGGGAACTGTGTCTTACTGACAAGCTTGTGTGAAAAGCCTGGGGGCCGGGCACACTCCCAGGAGGTGAGTGGGCTTTGTCTTTGTTCTACTGAAATGCCAAAGTACACTGAGGCAAGCCTTGTAGAAGCAGAATGTCCAGTCCAAAAAGGGAAATGAAGACACTCACGTTTCCACCACTCTAAATCTCAGTTTTTTACACATGAGCTTCTTAGACTATAAATGCAGACAGGTCATCTGGGCTCTTGTAAAATACAGATTCTGACTCACCAGATCTGGGGAAGGCTCAAGCCCCCACCGGTCTAACAAGCTCCCTGGGGTTGCCATGCTGCTTTGCCACAGGCCACACCTCTGAGAAGCAAGGCAGGAAAATGAAGCTCAGAGAAGATAAATAACCCAGGCCACAGTTCACAAGGGCCAGAGCCAGGATTTACACCCATGTCTACCTGACTCCAAAACCTAGGTTCTTTCCATTACTGCACCCACGATCCAGGTTCCAGGCACCATGTTCTACAAAAATCCCTGCTCTAACAGAAGGATCTCGATGGGATGAGCTCTGGCACCCACATCACAGGAGGGACAGTTGGAGAATGAGAGATGTGTGACCTAAGAACAACCACTCAGGAGATACGGCAGCCATCCCCAGGCCTATGGAAAGTTGTCCTGTGAAAGAGCCTCAGCCACCTGCCCAGATGTCCCAGTGGGGCGTAGGCAATGCAGAGACTCATGGGCACGTTGTTTGGACTCCTTATGAAGAATGCTCCAGCAGTTGGAGTGGTCCCAAGAAAGAACAGGCTCTCCCAAGATAGAAAGGCCATGATCCCTGATTTTGGCATCTCCGGTCACCACCTGTAGTCTGACGGGCCCTATCATAAATGAAGCATCAGTTGCTATAATTATGAAAATAAATCTTACAAAGACAAAACATTAAATTCAAGTTAGAGGCACTCAGCTGGGAAGCCTGTTATGTTTTCATTAAAAAAAGAGGAGGTTAACAAGCGTTAGAAAAGCATTAAAGACATATTAGCAAGAAACTGGGAGGCATTGGTGGCTTAGTGGTAGAATTCCCATTTTCCGTGCAGGAGACCCAGGTTCAATTCCCAGCCAACGCACCTCAGATGAAGCCACCACCCCTCTGTCAGTGGAGGCTTGCATGTTGCTATGATGCTGAACAGGGTTCAGTGAGCTTCCAGGCTAAGACAAACTAGAAAGAAAGGCTTAGCTATTCTAAAACTCAGCCAATAAAACCCCTACACGTCTTAAAAAAAAAAAACCTACAGATCACAACAGTCCAACCCACAACTGATTATGGGGATGGTGCAGACCAGGCAGCATTTCATTTCTTTGTGCACGGGCTCACCACGAGTTTGAGGCCAACTCAACAGCAGCTAATAAGGACAACATGCAGAAAACAGAAAACTTTTCCTTGAGATATTTACGATTTCCTTCTGAAATCCAGACATATCACTTGAAATTATCTTGGAAAACACTGGACCTAATGATCTAAACACACTTTCAGCCAGGAGCCCTACATCATCCCTTCCCTAAAGCTAAAGAGGACCTGGTTCCTCAAGTGTCACTGAAATGGTTTCAAGCTCTCTCACCGTCCCAGTTGCTCTCCACGGATAAGCTCTAGTTTGCTACAGACGTGGGCTGAGCAGCACCAAAGAGAACTGAGCTATAACTGAGCTGGGCCATTATCCGTCCACTGACACAGCCCCAGGTCACCTCTACTCTCGGGCTGCCCAACCACTGTGCCACACCCTCTGCAGCCCAGTCTTGATCAGTTAAAGCTTTTGGACTGACTGTATGGCATCTATCCAGTGAGGATTTTGGACTAGGATAAGGAACAACTTTCTATTAGGGTGGTTCAAAAACAAGCTAGATTGTCTCGCGCGATGTTACATTCTCATCCCTGATACATACAAGCAGAGTTTGCT
The DNA here is from genome assembly GCF_024166365.1 of Elephas maximus indicus. Taxonomy (NCBI): domain Eukaryota; kingdom Metazoa; phylum Chordata; class Mammalia; order Proboscidea; family Elephantidae; genus Elephas; species Elephas maximus. The sequence continues at coordinate 89,751,142 of NC_064831.1, forward strand.
GGGGCAGTAATTCCAGCGCCCAAAGTTCAGCCAGAAGTTAACAAGAAGGTCTCCAGCTCTAAAATTCAGAGCTTCTAGGACACATACAAAGACCTAGAGGAAGAAGAAGCAAAGGTGTGCCATGGTGGAAGGAGAAGGGGGTCCTGCCAATTTCATGCCTACCATCTGCCCTGGTTGCTCCAAAGCATCAAATGACCTGCCTCATACCATTTCATTTTTACAACTACCCTGTAAAGTAGGTAAGATATCCTCTCTCTTTTGTAAATGACAAGAGTGATGCTCCGAGAGGATAAATAACTTATCTAGGTTGCCCAGTAAGTTGGCAGAGCCAGGATCCAAAGTCAGTTCTATCAGGTGCCAAAGTCCAGGCTCATCCCCCACAGGGCACAGGAGGAAATCAGAAAAGTAAAGGGCCACAGTTGATGGGAATCTTAATACTAGGGTAAGTGGTCATGATTTAATACAGGAGATCCAAAAATCACAACTTTTCGATGAGAGAGCTTAATTTTTCATCGTTGAGGTACCTCAGAAGAAAGGTCTGGAAATCAGCTTCTTAAAAAAACAGCCATTGAAAGCCTTATGGACCCATCTGGAGCAAGGAAGAATGAAGAACACCAAAGACACAAGGTAATTATGAGCCTAAGAGACAGAAAGGGCCACATAAACCAGACACTATATCAGCCTGAGACCAGAAGAACTAGATGGTGCCTGGCTACAACCCATGACTGCCCTGAGAGGGAACACAACAGAGAACCCCTGAGGGAGCAGGAGAGCAGTGGGATGCAGACCCCAAATTCTCGTAAAAAAGACCAGGCTTAATGGTCAGACTGGGACTAGAAGGACCCCAGAGGTCATGGCCCCCTGACTTTCTGTTAGCCCAACACAGGAACCATTCCCAAAGCCAACTCTTCAGACTGGAATATGGGATGGAATACGGGATGGAAAATGATACTGGTGAGGAGTGAGCTTTTTGGGTCAAGTAGACAAATGAGACTATGTTGGTATCTCCGGTCTGGAGGGGAGATGAGAGGGCAGAGGGGGTCAGAAGCTGCCCAAATGGACACGAGGAGAGAGAGTAGAGGGAAGGAGTATGCTGTCTCATTAGGGGGAAAGCAATTAGGAGTATACAGCAAGGTGTATGTAAATTTTTGTATGAAAGACTGACCTGATTTGTAAACTTTCCCTTAAAACACTATAAAAATTAATTAAAAAAAAAAAGCTTTATGGAGCACAGTTTTACTCTGAAACACACGGGGTCACCACGAGTCGGAATCAACTTGACAGCAAATGTGGTGATAATGGTATAAAGGTGTGAGATCAATTAATAATTAGCAAATAAGAAGAATAATGAAATACGGGGAAATAAAAGATAAGGCCCTTCAGAGGTAGAGAGGCAACCCCAAAGAGGAAGGTTCCTGGAAGCCTCCAGCCACACCCCCCAGGTGACTTACACCAGCCTCTACCCAGGAAGAGTTAGCAGCAACTGCTTAACCACTGTCTGCCAGGGCTCCTCAATCCCTTCTTAACAACCTACCCAACCCGTGGTGTCGAGCCGATTCCGACTCATAGCGACCCTATAGGACAGAGTAGAACTGCCCCATAGAGTTTCCAAGGAGCGCCTGGCAGATTTGAACTACCGACCCTTTGGTTAGCAGCCATAGCACTTAAGCACTACGTCACTAGAGTTTCCCCTTTTAACGGTGTCTTATAAATGAGGAGAACAGACACGGAGACAGAGTCACACAGGTGAAGGCACCACATGAAGATACGTCTACAAACAGCAAAGGAACGCCAAGGATGGCAGGCAGCCACCAGAAGCTAGGAGAGAGGCACCTTGCAGTATCCCCCGGGAGCTGTCAGAAGGAATTGGCACAGCCAAGACCCTGATTTGGACTTCCGGCTTCCAGAACTGTGAGGCAATCCATTTCTGTCCTTTAAAGCCACCAACTTTGTGGTAATTTGTTATGGGAGCCCTAGGAGGCTGAGGCACAGCAGATTGCAGCCAACGTTATCTCCCTGCCACTGGGGAACTCAACTCCAGGATGTTTTTCATTTGCTCACGGGGTTATTGGAAGTTATTGTGATGGATCCGACCAGCTTATCTGTAATTAACTCATACACACGGCTTACCAAATAACTTCTAATTCTTTTAGCTTCTTTGTAAACACACACACATAAACACGAACACACACAACCTTCACAAAGCTAACTTCTAGAAGAAAATGACAAAGGAATCAGTGATAGAGCTCTGTAGGTCACAGTTTTAAGCAGAAGGGGGAGGGGACACACTTGTCAAAGCTATGAAGAGCGTCCTTTATGCCACGGGCTGCTGCGGAGTCCACACGATTCAAACTACAGACACGCTCGGTATATGTGCAATACATTTGGGAAAATGCCCCCATATGCTTTACATACTGAATCAAAAAGCCTGAGATGCTGTTAACACCTGAGTACTTTTTTGAAATCACACAAAATCACAGCAACCACGATAGAGCTAGTGGCAGCAGGAAAACATTTGGAAACTTTATTTAAAGTGCTGTTATACCTAAGGAAAAGTCCATACCGAGATTCCTTGGAGTTTATGATTATTTATTATAGTACATTCTTGGAAACAACAAAAAATTAAGTCCAAGATAAATGGGAAAGAAATTTATAAGAATCACTCATATGTGTCTATGTCTGCATTATATGTTTACATTATGCAAATTGTAGTTAAAGACCTCTGACCAGAATTTTGTTAAATGTCTAAAAGGTGGTGGGGGACCTGCTGATACGTGGACATTTTCTTTTAAAATCAACACATGATATTTTCCACATTTTTGATAATCACTGAGGACCACCTGCTGGCACACCTCATTACTTTCGCTAACATGGTCACAAGCTCATCACAGACTCTGGGCAAAGTCAAAGGCCTGGGGCTACCACGACTTAGCTAGACAGAGATAGGAGACGTCCTCAACCTTGACCTGAAAGCTCTTACACAAAGCTCAGCCACCCCCAACCTTGGAGCAAAGAGGAGGCTTTGACAACAAGCCAAAAAATCCCAGCAGCTAGCTAAGCATACTCATGTTGCATATTTAGCAACAAGAAAGACATTAAGGACAATCTTAAGTGTGAACAGCTCTCCCCAAGAATGTCCACCTTGGGCTTGGTGACATCAAGTGAGCAGGGCGTCCTCTGAGTAAGAACCCCACGCCAACACACAGGTGAGAGCCGTGTCCATCTTCCTACCAGGGAGGTGGGGAGCTGAAGGAGCACCCCCTTTGCAAATTATATTTAACAGCCTATATAACTGCAAGAATGCAGTATAATAAATATTCATAAGCTCCAAGAAATCTCAGTATGGGCCTTTCCTTATGTATAACAGCACTTTAAATAAAGTTTCCTAATGTTTTCCTACTACCATGGGTGGCACTGTGTTTAAGGATTCGGCTGCTAAACAAAAGGTCGGCAGTTCGAATCCACCAGCCGCTCCTTGGAAACCCTACATGACAGTTCTACTCAGTCCTATAGGGTCACTATGAGTGGGAACAGACTCAACAGCAACAGGTTTGGGTTTTGTTTTTTTTTTCGGTATAACCCCAAAATGTCACCAGCTATCACTTCATTTAAGGAGGGCCGATTCATTAAGGATTTCTTAACATTCTTTTTTAAGAAAGTATACATTTGTTCATTGTAGGAAATCTAGAAAACACAGAAAAGTATAACCATGGAGAACATTTCTAATAGGACGGAATTTAAATTGAGAATCCCGTGAGGTCAGGGACAGGCGCTTTGCTTGAGGTTCACCAGAGGGTGCTCTGGTTCCCGGGGCTCATGGGGACTGGCGGGCTAGAACCTTCTCTTCCTCCCTACCTTGCCTCCCACTGCTAACGGCCCGCAGACCTGCTGCCCCGTCAGCAACTGAGCATGGGCCAAGCCTCTTCTCAGGAGGACTCGTGCCAAGGAATGGAAGCCTGTCCAAAATGGCCTTCTCATAACACAGAGGAAGAACAAATGAGTCACAGATCACCTAATCTTCAGCACCAGGAACAAAATCCCTACCTAGTCGTCACCAAGCAAAATCCCTACTAAAATCCCTACTGTGCCCTAGCTGTGGGGCTACCGGCAGGTTCCTTGACTGTTCTGGGTCTCATTTCCTCATCTGAATGTTGGGGGTAAGACTGGTCCCTGTGAGACTCCAAGTTAAGTGCTCCCCCAGAACACACGTTGCCCGGAAGAACAGCAAGAGCTACCCTCAAAAACACCTCTGAACATGGTTACCGTGGGTGAGAGGGTATCTAGTGTCTTCAATACAAAAATCAGTGTATGTGTCAACGGGCAGAAATAGTGATGCACTATTGGACCCCTAACAAACCAAACACCAAGCCCATCGCCGTTGAGTCACGTCTGACTCATAGCAACCCTGTAGGACAGAGTAGAGCTGCCCCACAGGGCTTCCGAAGTGCAGCTGGTAGCTTCGAACTGCCAACCTTTTGGTTAGCAGCCAAGCTCTTAACCGCTATGCCACGAGGGCTCCATGGGATCGCTAAAAGCTGAGGAAAAAAAAAAATCAGTCCTGCCTTGATGTTCTTCTAAGTTCAGCCTAAGAGTGCAACCACCTTTTTTCCTTGATATTGGATTCCACTCACTGTACACAATTGAATCAGGCTTTCTCTTTTGAAAATCCATCAGTAAGCACCAACCTGTCTTTGTGTCCTGCGGATTAACTAAAACCAGTATCTTATGCTGAGGCTCATCACGGTGTACAGTGCAAAAGCAAACAGACGAAGCTTCAAGTTTAACCTAAAAAAAAAAATCATAAAATAAGCCTTTTGTTCTTCCGTCATAATAAAGAGCACAGGAAATTACTTGGAATTAATCAGCACATTGAACAAACACTGTGACACAGAGGTTGCTCTGACAGGACATGAGCAACAAACTTTTTTTTTTTTTTTTAATGGAAACCTTAGCCACTCTGAGAGGGATTTTTGACAAAGGTCCTTCCCCATCTCCCACCCAGCAAACCTTCTCTTTCCCTCATTGACCTGTCCATCTATCTTCATATTGACGAATACCTATTCTACAGGTGAAACACCCTTCGGATCTCACCATCCTGTATACTTCCCACCACAGAAGTCTTCTCGACCCTAACTCCCTTGGCCTCACAGCCTACAGCCCACCTCAGGCCCAGTGCCTGCCATGTTGGCCTCCACTGTCCTCTCAGGGCCCCAGGGACACTCCACAGACAGCCCTGGATGTGCCTGCCTGCGCCAGGAGGCCACTGCGCTCAGGCTGCCCTGGCTCGGGTCCGTGCCAGCAGTCTCAAGAATCCATACCCTCTCTGAGCCCTGTATACCTGGCCCTGGCTCCATCAGCCCCAGGCCCTGTTATCTTAACTGTGGCCTCCACAGGAACACGGAGCAGCAAGTTCAGGTCTCTAACACGGGATCACTCCAGATTCTTTTCTAGAGCACTCACATCCAAAGCCCTCTCCGTGGCCATGAAACCCACCGCTACCAGGTCCCAAAGCAAAAGGTCAACACATTCCCTTACAAAGTCTGTTCTGAAAACTGAGGAAAGTGTAAGAAAATGAGGAAAGAACATGTCAGCTAAGCTAGGCAGGCAGGCTGCTTATAAAAGTTTGCAGCAGGCCTCCACAGTTTCGGAGAACTCTTTCTTCACCAGTCCCAAGATCCATGACTGTCATGGTGCCTCGGTAATAAAAAGTCCCTGCACTGCTCCTTCTGCAGTGGTTTCGCGAGGCACGGTTCATTCACAAGACGGCCGTCACCAGGCCATGAAAAATAATATTTACAAACGATTGTATCAACACGGAAAGATGTTTATTATAGAGAACATTGTATTCCGAGTACTGTCTCACCTGTGTTAAAAAAGTATGCACAGAAATACAAATCAATGGGAAGTACATGATGCCTACAGTGGTTAGCCATGGGCGACTTTATTTTCTCTGTCCTGTGCTATACTTCCCAAATATTACACAATGACCACATACTGTGGTATTTGGAATGTGACGGGACAATCTCAAGACTGGAAAACAGTAAATTATGAAAAGACTTTCAGAAGTACCGGAGTAATGTCATGTGATTACCCCAAAACAACATCTCAATCTTTTTTTTTTTTTTTTTTGGTTGTCAAAAAATTTCTCTGGATTCAAAAAGAATAGTTAAAACTGTTAAAAGCAACGAGATGGTCCAATACCACTCCAAACTGGACAAATTCAACCTTCAGGGTACGTTAGCCAATAAAATGGTAGGAGGCCAAATGATCGTTTTCATAAGACTTTCAGTTTCTAGGAGTTGAAGAGAATAGACATAAAATCATTTCAGCATTTCTATCACATTGAAACAACTTAATTTTAGCAACCATCGTATTTTATTTTTGTTAATAACACTAAAATTATTCATTCACTGAGCATACTACCTATTTGTTTTAAAATAATGTAATCCATAAATGTGTGTGAAATAAAAGCAGACAACTGAGATATCTTAAAGTACTTCAGGGCTAACTCATATTTCGCCACACTTCTCAAATCACCTGGCATTCCCCACCCCCCATCCAACCCTGCAGCCCACCAGCCCTACCGCTCCCTAAGAGCCAGTCAGGGCAAGCCTCCTGCCTAAACATTACCGAGTGGTCTTCCTTTTCTGGTTTCTGCCACTAGGGGCCACCAGAAGCTGTGAGGACAGCAACTTCTCTCTAGATCAACAATGTCAAAGTCCTCCAGGGGAACTGGATTCTTTTGGGAATGACTTCGAGCTAGCTCCTTCAAAATCACAAGGCAGCCACACTACAAACTGCACACGCCATTGTTCTAATTAACTCTGGAACAACTTCAGCGCCGTGAAAGGCAACCCTCTCTTCCTCAGCCAAATTTGCCTGCCAGATAGCAATGATTTCTGGTACAAGTGAAATTTTAAATTTTTAAAATTTATAACAAGAAAATCTTGTCTCTTTCAATAGATCAGCTTCAAATTTGCATGAAAAGTGAATTTAAGCACAGCCCAAGTTTCACATATTCTCTTTACTTACTGCAAAAAAAGGGGGTCTTAAAAGTAACAGAGTAACACAATTTTAAATTTTCATCCACAATCCTACCTCCTTAACAGATAAACGTTTTCATCTCTCCCTACAATTTTATCAGTGCTAAAGACTGCTACTGATAATAACTTCATTCCAAATCACAAAATTTAAAACCAAATCAAGCTTCAGAAGCCAGAGGCAAATTCCCCTCATTTTACAAATGGGGAAACGGAGACCAAGCCAGGTATTACTTGCATACAGTGTCTCATTTCATTCTCATAGCAACCCTATGAGCTAAGTGTTGTTATTGTCCTGATTTTAGAGACAAGAATACCAAGACCCAGAGAGGTTAAGAAACTTGCTCAAAGTCACCCAGGTAGTAGCTGTGGTATTCATCCCCCGGCTGTCTGGCGTACTGCCTTGCTCAGGCACACAGGAGTGGTTAGGGGCAGAGATGGGCTCACATTCAGGACTCCAAAATCCCAATCCTGGATTCCTTTTGCTTCCCAAGGTAGGATTATTCTAGTATTCATGCCAGAAGGTCGCTGCTGTTTGTTGTTGTTGTTGTGTTTTGAATCTATAGTGTTCTTTCACTAACATTCTACTCTCTAATAAGAGCTCTTCACCAGCAAGGAAGGCGTCACGTACCTGTTCCCCAGAGGGAAGTGAGAAAACCTCTTGTGAGGGACCAGCTCCTTCCCCAAGTGTGGCATAGTAAGCCAGGGCTGCTTCCAACAACCCTTCTGGGTCATCTTCCAGAATATCTACTGGGTAGCTGCCCACTATAGGGATAAAAGACAAGAAATGACATTAGTTTTAGTCTTTCTTTTGTTAAAGGAAAAGTCAATTATGTCTTGAAGATTAAAAAATGAAACGCTCAAAGCGAACACTTATCTCACACATGTACATCCCAGGAAAGGAAGGCTCCTTCTCACCACGTGAACCAAGCAGCCCCTCCCACTGGTCGAGCTTGGCCCCCAGGCTGTCCCTATAGGCCTCCCCTGCTGCATATTGGGCTGTTCAGGTGGACTGAAACCTGAATGCTGGCTCCTCACTCAGACACCACTTCAAAAGGGTCACCAAGACTGACTCAGCCTGTGTCAAGTCCCTCCAGTGGTCCCTAACTCAGTTCAGGACTTCAGCATCTGCTAACAACCTCCTGCCTCTACCCCTCTCACCCATCCTCCACCTCTGCTGCCAGCAATTAAAATAACAACAGCAGGAAGGTTCCCTGGGCTCCAATGCCAGCAGGCTGCTTACTGCTCCAACCCCACCCCCCTCCACCTCCCTGAGTCCATCCTTAACTCTGTTTTATAGAGGCCATTTTACTGAGGCTTCTAGAAATTAAAAGGAACCCTGGTAATTTTTTCTGGTAATGCAACAGTTAAGTGCTTGGCTGCTAACCAAAATGTTGGCAGTTCAAACCCACTCAGTAGCTTTGTGGGAGAAAGAGCTGGTGATCTGCTCCTGTAACAATTACGACTTAGAAAACCCTGTGGGGTAGTTCTACTCTGTCATATGGGGTCTCTACAAGCAGATTCTACCAAGGCTCCCCTGTAGCACCCAACGTGCTCCTAGACTCTGCTCCAGGCGCCTCCTGCCTCAGCCTCACCATCCCAAAAACCCTTCTCAAAGACCAGAATTCCTGGGAAGCGTTCCTTAAGCCCCAAAAGACAAGGGCTTTGGGGTGGGGGCAGTCACTGAGTTCTGGATTCAAATTCCAGCCAAGCATAAGATAGGAATTAATACAACTTCCCCATCTTCCCTGCCCTGTGGGGCCAATAATTTACACACCTAAACTCTTGGGGGCAAGGTCACCCTCAGCCTCCCATCTATAAACAAAGAGCGCCTCAGGGTATGGTTAGTACACAGCTCCCCTCCTCTCCACACTCCCACCCGACAGACTCATCCCCGTATCTGCTCCACACTGAGCACTTTGTAGATTTGGGTAGTGACTCAGCTGAGTTCTCCTTCGAAACTGCCGATCGTTTCTTATAATTGGCCAAGCGGTTTCCCACAGGTATGAAAAAGGTCCTGTGGGTTGCACAACTTGGAGAATGCAATCAATGTCACTGAATTGTACATGTACAGATTGTCAAATTGGTGTATATTCTCAGCAACAAAAAAGTAAATTACGTATATATTTTAAAAAAAAAGGTACTGTGCATGTTCATATAAATTACGAAAAACAAACTGGAAAGAGGGCTGCTTCAGCCCAGGGGCACTCACGCATACTGCGGCCTTGGCTGGTAACCAGCTTCATTAGCTACCTTTACTAGGTATCCCCAGAAACACCATCTTAAAGGGCAAGGTAGAGACCTGACTTCCATGTTGACTCTCTGTTGTTTTGGAAAAGATGTTTGCCAGATCTGGGCCACTAATCTGCTCCAGGGACTTTGCAGAGTCAGAGGAGAAGCTGAACTTGGCCCCTTGCAATTCCCCTTGTCACAAGTGGACTGGGAGGACACTATGGACTTCAGAGCTGGGGAGCAGTGTGTTTCAGGGACACAAAGCCTCGCCCAAGGCCACCAGGTCAGGAGGCTTGGCACTCTCGGGGCTCAGGGCAGCTCCAGCCTGGTTCCCGCAGGCTGCCAAGGGTTGCCTGGCAATGGGTTCTGGTCACGTGTGTTCAAGACAAATGCAATAAATGTGTTTTGCTCCTTCCAGACCGTAAAATCTCTTCCTCTCCAGGTTAAGCCACCTGGAGTTGCAGACCCTGAAAGAATTCCGAAGACAGTATCCCCAGGACACCTGAGCCATGCTGGCCCGTGGTGCAGGGGTGTGCCTGCAGGGTCCTCGCAGCACTGAGGCCATGAGAACCAGAACGCAGTGGCTGTGCCTGCAGGAGAGGGCCTGGCCCGGGCGGCACAGCTTCGTCCTCCCCGACCCGCAACCACGGCAAACGCCCTGGGAGAGTGGGGCGGTGGCGAGTGTTAACAGTCACAAAATAACGTTCCACAGGCACTTCAATGTAAAAGGAGGGTCCCCGCTGCGGGCAGGGGCGCACCTGAACCCAGGCGATTCTCCAGCCCTTTTTGTTCTCATTATTTATCTTCCCTCTGGGGGTAATTCCCCATGGGAAAAGTTCGGCAGCTTTCTTCCTCCACAGAAGGCTGGGTTGGCCTTCTGGGAAATTGGGGGAGAGTGAAAACAGGGGCTGTTTAAGGCGGGAGAGGGAAAGGGACATCCAGCGTCCTCCTGCCCCAGGAAGGACAGACCCCTGCACAACCTCAGAAAAAAAGGAAGAGCCCCTCTGCGACCTCAAAGTCCCCCTCCCCAATCCAGAAGGAAGACTGGCCCCCTCCCATTAGAAAGACCTCCGTCCTGAAAGAACGAAGCCCACTGGGTTCCCCACCCCCGCTTTCCTTCCAAACCTTCCCTCCTACCCACTCCCGCCCCCAGCCGCAGGGGGCAGTGCCAGGGCCCTGGGAGAAGTAGACACGTCTCTGGCGCTTTGCGCACGCAGGCGCTGGAGGCGCAGGCGCTGGAGGCGCAGGCGCTGGAGGCGCAGGCGCTGGAGGCGCAGGCGCTGGAGGCGCAGGCGCTGGAGGCGCAGGCGCTGGAGGCGCAGGCGCTGGAGGCGCAGGCGCTGGAGGCGCAGGCGCTGGAGGCGCAGGCGCTGGAGGCGCAGGCGCTGGAGGCGCAGGCGCTGGAGGCGCAGGCGCTGGAGGCGCAGGCCTGCCGCGCTTGCTTAGTTGGCGATGGAAGGCAGACCGAGGCACGGGATTCCGGATGGGAAATGCTAACAGGCTTTAATGGCTTGAACTGAACAGGAAATATTTTCCCAAAGCCAAAAGAATGTAATCTTTTCAGTACAATGTAAAATGCTTTTATGAAACAGGCACACAGTTGAAATTATAATTCACTGCACACTGTAAAGAAATTGAAATCCCCAAACCAACTACGCATCTAAGAATCGCCTTTAAGCATACATTCGCATTGCCACCCTAAAAACAAAAATAGGTGCATTTTAAAGCATTCTTCTTGGGAAAATTCTGAAATCATTCAAGATCTTTGTGTCAAAGCTCTGAAGTCTTAAGGCTGCATGTAGCCCTATGCCCACTGGCTGGGAGCCACTGCCTGGCAAGACCTACTGCTTGAGGGCTTTACCAGTGGTTCCTACGTAAACAGCAATGGCAAATAATGAAGACTTTGAAAGCGGTCAATGCTCTGGACTTAAGCATTGATTCAGTATCACTTGCAGAATATTCTCTCCAAACACATCACCGTAAACATTAGGAAAATGCTTTCATTTTAACAGCTCAATTTTTTCTCACATGGGACTATTAGAAACGTTTGTGAAGATATTTAAAATTTTACTAGCCGTGCTCCTAAGAACGGACTTTCCTGAAAGCTTCTTCCCGGCAGTAACTACAGGCACAGCATTAAGTTATTGGCAAGGCTGGCTGTAATCACTTGATTTTTTAATAATGTGTACGCTCATTAAATTACAGTAAGAACAATTCTTGCCCAGAATAATAAAAAGAATTTAAGAAAACAATATAGTAATATTTCACTTTTGTTTTTAAGAAATGGTTAAGAGTAGATATGTCCTGTGCAATTTTAGTGTTTTGGTTTTTGTTTTGCTTTTATTTTTCACATAAGTGTGTACGCTTTTGTTTGTTTGTTTTTGTTTTTCTTCATAAACAGTTTTCCTCTAAAAGGAACTTATTGTGGAAGAAACCCTTATAGAAGAAATCCAGAGCAGGGAAGGTTTAAGAGACTAATTCCAAGCTTAGAAGGGAGCACAGGGATTCCCTTCTAACCAGAAACAAGACTCCCTCATCCCTTTTCTGAGGACCTCGAATAAGACAGGGAAACTCTATGCTGAAAGTTTCTGTGGGATTCTGAACCTCTGCATACCCTCAGGGGTGTTCTGCATACCCTCAGGGGTGGGATGGTCTGTAAAAGCAAGAGGCTTCCAAATGCCATCTCAGCCTCTAAGAATTCAGGAGCAGGAGTTAAGAGCGCCTGAATCCTAGGGCATCACCACACAGTCCAAGCCCCGGAGCTGCATGCTTTACGAAAGCTCAGTATTCACAAACACAAACTTTGCCCAGAGCCTCCAAAGCATTCACCCCAGGATGCCTTAAAACTGAGAGTTATTTTTAACTTAAAGTATGATTATGTTTAAGAAAAAAGAAATGGTGCTGTTGTATTCGGTGAGGTACACCCATCACCGTGTGAGGTGGTACCTGGCACTGATTCAGTGTCAGAGAATCTAAGGTTTGTATACATATCACTACAACGTTCCTTGTATCATACCAGTTGTTACAGATTAAAGTGTGTCCCCCAAAAAAATATGTTGGGGTCCTAGTCCCTATACCTGTATATGTGACCTTGTTTGGTAACAGGGGCTTTCTTTTGTTATGTTAATGGGGCCATACCAGAATAGGATGGGTTCTAATCTAATCCCTTTTCAGCAGTGTCTTACATAAAGAGTAGAATAGACACAGAGATATATACACAGGGGAAAGAGACCATGTGAAGACAGTCACACATGGCAGTCGCATCTACAAGCCGAGGAATGCCAAGGATTGCTGGAAGCGAAGCTAAGTCATCCCTGAGTGGTACAACTAGTTAAGCACTTGACCTCTAGCCAAAAGGCTGGCGGTGAGAACCCACCCAGAGGCACCTCGGAAGACAGGCCTGGCAGTCTGCTTCTGAAAGGTCACAGCCTTGAAAACTCTATGGAGCACAGTCCTAGTCTACACACGTGGGGTCACCAGGAGTCAGACTCCACCTGATGGCAACTAACAACAACAACTAGAAGCTGAAATTGACAAAGAAAGACCAGCTTCTGGAGCCACTCCCTGAATTTGGACTTCTAGCCTCCTGAACTGTGAGAAAATAAAATTCCTATTCTTTAAAGCCACTCATTTGAGGCATTTTTTTGTTCCAGCAGTACTCAGTAACTGAGACACCAGTGTTCCCTGTGTGTCCTGGGAAACAAGATCAGTTTCTAAACTGGTGCCAGTTTAGAAAAGGATGGCATGCTATCCGTTCCTGGGTGGCTCAAGCAGTTAAGCACTTCACTGCTAACGGAAAAGTTGGAGGTTCAAGTCCTGAGGTGCCTGGAAAGAAAGGCCTGGTGATCTACTTCTGAAAAATCAGCCATTGATAACTCCACGGAGGACAGTTATACTCTGACACCAGAGGGGGTTCCCGTGAGTTGCAGTCAACTCAACAGCAACTGGGGCATGAGATCTATGCCCCTCCAACATGGCTGCATGAAGTTCTGCATGGCCAGCAGCAATTCAGGCATCTAGAGCTTCTGCACAGTGGAACGTGCTCCACCCCGTATTTATTTCCCAAACGTATTTAACTAGGTACCCCTTGTTCCAGAACACTAATTGACAGCTAACAATTTGGGGAATAGTGCATTGAAATAATGCCAGGGCAGGCAGATTGATGACTATCAGACAGAAAACAGACAAGTGTCTGGAGCCCAAGGTCAGAGCCAGAGGACGCCCCCACAAGGGAAGGCGGCCCCCCTCTACATAGAGAAGCAGAGAACAGAAGGGGAAGAAAATAAACACTTGGATATTTTTGTTGTTTTTTCTGAAGAGAATCTTATTGCCAAAATATTCTTAGCAAAGAATTAAAAGAAAAAAAAATTTGGAAGACAGCGTGTAGAATATGTTACAATTTTTTGAGCAGATGAGCAAAATTGTCAGTGTACAGAGGGAAGTGCCACAGAAGGCCTGCAGTGGCTGCTGCAGTGAAGTTTTTATTACCCAGTAATTGACAAGGGGCCTGTAGCTCCATTACGACATATTTCATACTAGCCAACTCGCAACTTGTCATTGCCTGGGCTGAGAATAAATCATCTGTCCCAAATCTAAGATGGTGAAATAGGCAAATGATTTTCTGTACCACCCACACAAAATTTTATGTAATCCTAATTGCTTTTAATACGAAAGGCTGCTAGTCCAAGCATTGGTGCCTCTTACTTTTAGGCAAATGATACAAGGGTCAAACTACTTTTTTGCCCTGAATCGCTCAAAAGGACAAGAAACCCATTGCCACTGAGGCGATTTTGACTCATACTGACTAAAACATACTGTTCCTTTTCCTTTCAAAGAGGTGTAACATTTCAGGACAAATGTGACCCCCAATTTGGGGCAGGTCACTGGGTGGTGTAGACAGTTAGCTCACTCAGCTGTTAACCAAAAGGTTGGAGATTTGGAGGTTCAAGTCCATCCACAGGTGTATCAAAGAAAGGTCTGGCAATCTACTTCCAAAAATCAGCCATTGAAAATCCTGTAGAGAATTAGACAATTCAATAGAAAGTCAGAGGAGCATATTTGAAGAACTGGAATGCAGAATTTGTGAGACTGAAGATAAATCGCATGGTACCAATATATTTGAAGAAAACTCAGATAAACAATTTTTAAAAAATGAAGAAAGCCTAAGAATCATGGGGGACTCTATCAAGAAGAATAACTTTCAAGCGATTGGAATACCAGAACAGGGAGGGATAACAGAAAATACAGAGAGAATTGTTGAAGGTTTGCTGACAGAAAACTTCCCTGATATCATGAAAGATGAAAGAATATCTACCCAAGATACTCATCGAAACCCATACAAGGTAGATCCCAAAAGAAAGTCACCAAGACATATTACCATCAAACTTGCAAAAACCAAAAATAAAGAGAAAATTTTAAGAGCAGCCAGGGATAAGCAAAAAGTCACTGACAAAGGAGAATCAATAAGTTTGGACTACTCAGCAGAAACCATGCAGGCAAGAAGGCAATGGGATGACACATATAAAGCACTGAAGGAGAAAAACTGCCAGCCAAGAATCATATATCCAGCAAAACTGTCTCTCAAATATGAAGGCGAAATTAAGACATTTACAGATAAACAGAAGCTTTGCGAATTTTCAAAAACCAAACCAAAACTACAAGAAATACTAAAGGGAATTCTCTGAGTAGAAAATCAATAATATCAGATATCAACCCAACACTAGAACACAGAACAGAGCAACCAGATATCAACTCAGAGAGGGAAATCATAAAAATAAATCAAGATTTAAAAAAAAAAAAAGGTCAAAACAGGAAATCAGTGATGTCATTATGTAAAAGATGACAATAATCAATAAAGAGGGACTAAATAAAGTAGGCATAAATCTTCCATATGGAGAGGAAATCAAGGTGATATATGTAGATGCATGTTAGGTTTAAACTTAGAAAAATAGGGGTAAATATCAAGGTAACCACACAGAAGACTAACAATCGTAAACTTCAAAATAAAGACAAGATAAACATAAAGATTCAGCAAAAACGAATTCAACCACAATGAAAAAGAGGAACACACAATTCACAAAGAAAAACTTCTCAGCACAAAAAAGTGGAAAAATGAAACTGTCAACAACACACACACAAAAAGGCATCAAAATGACAGCACTAAACTCATAAAACTCATAATTATGATGAATGTAAATGGACTAAATGCACCAGTAAAGACACAGAGAGTGGCAGAATGGATAAAAACACACAATCCAGCTATATGCTGCCTACAAGAGATGCACCTTAGACTTAAAGACACAAACAAACTAAAATTCAAAGAATGGAAAAAAATATATCAAGCAAACAACAATCAAAAAAGAGCAGGAGTGGCTATACGAGTTTCTGACAATACAGACATCAAGCTTAAATCTACCACAAAGGATAAGGAAAGACACTATATAATGATTAAAGGGACAATATACCAGGTGGATATTACCATATTAAATATTTATGCACTCAACAACAGGGCTTCAAGATACATAAAACAAACTCCAACAGCACTGCAAAGTGAGATAGACATTGCCACAATAATAGTAGGAGACTTTAACACACCACTTTCAGTGAAGGACAGAACATCCAAAAAAGAAGCTCAATAAAGACACAGAAGAGCTAAATGTCACAATTAACCAACTTGACATCATAGACATATACAGAATACTCCACCTAACAGCAGCCAAGTATACTTTCTTTTCCAATGCACATGGAGCATTCTCTAGAAGAGAACACATATAAAGCCATAAAGCAAGCCTTAACAGAATCCAAAACATCGAAATATTACAAAGCATCTTCTCTGACCATAAGGCCATAAAAGTAGAAGTCAATAACAGAAAAAGCAGGGAAAAGAAATCAAACACTTGGAAACTGAACAATACCCTGCTCAAAAACAACTGGGTTTTAGAAGACATCAAGGACGGAATAAAGATATTCAGAGAATCCAATAAGAATGAAAACACTTCCTATCAGAATCTGTGGGACACGGTGAAAGCAGTGCTCAGAGGTCAATTTATATCAATAAATGCACACATACAAAAAGAAGGGCCAAAACCAAAGGATTATCCCTACAACTTGAATAAATATAAAGAAAGCAACAAAAGAAAACTTCAGGCACCAGAAGAAAGCAATTAATAAAAATTGGATCAGAATTAAATGAAATAGAAAACAGAAAAACAATCGAAAGAGTTAACAAGACCAAAAGCTGGTTCTTTGAAAAGATTAACAAAATCAACAAGCCATTGGCCAGAATGGCAAAAGAAAAACAGGAGCTGAAGCAAATAATCCAAATAAGAAACGAGATGGGCAATATCACAACAGACCCAAATGACATTAAAAGAATCATAACAGAGTACTATGAAAAGTTGTACTCTAACAAATTTGAAAACCTAGAGGAAATGGACCAATTTCTAGAAACACACTACCTACCTAAGCTAATACAAACAGAGACAGAAAAAGTAAATAAACCTATAACAAAAGAAGAGATTGAAAAAGTAATCAAAAAACTTCCCGCAAAGAAAAGCCCTGGCCCTGACAGCTTTACTGGAGAATTCTACCAAACTTTCACAGAAAAGTTAACACCACTACTACTAAAGGTATTTCAGAGCATAGAAAAGGATAGAATACTCCCAAACTCATTCTATAAAGCCAGAATATCCCTGATACCAAAACTAGGTAAAGATACCACAAAAAAAAAAGAAAATTACAGGCCAATATCCCTCATGAAAAATGCAAAAAATCCTCAAGAAAATTCTAGGCAATAGAATTCAACAACATATCAAAGAAATAACTCACCACGACCAAGTGGGATTCATACCAGGTATGCAAGGATGGTTCAACATTAAAAAACCGATCAATGTAATCCATCACATAGATAAAACAAAAGACAAGAACCACATGATCTTATTAATTGATGCAGAAGAGGCATTTGACAAAGTCCAACACCCATTCACGATAAAAACTCTCAGCAAAATAGGAATAGAAATAAAATTCCTAAACATTATAAACGGCATTTATACAAAGCCAACAGCAACATCATCCTAAAAGGAGAGAGACTGAAACCATTCCCACTGCACACAGGAACCAGACAAGGATGCCCTTTATCACTACTCTTATTCAACATTGTGCTGGCAGTCCTAGCCAGAGCTATAAGGCCAGATAAAGAAATAAAGGGCATCCAAATTGGCAAAGAAGTAAAAGTATCTCTATTTGCAGATGACATGATCTTATACACTGAAAACCCTAAGGAATCCTCCAGAAAACTACTAAAACTAATAGAAGAGTTCAGCAGAGTTTCAGGATACAAGATAAACATACATAAATCATTTGGATTCCTCTACAATAACGAAGAGAGCCACGAAGAGGAAATCACCAAATCGATACCATTTACAATAGCCCCTAAGAAGATAAAGTACTTAGAAATAAATCTAACCAGAGACGTAAAAGACCTGTAGAAAGAAAACTACAAGATGCTACTGCAAGAAACCAAAAGAGACCTTCATAAGTGGAAAAAACATACTTTGCTCATGGATGGGAAGACTCAACATTGTAAAAATGTCTATTCTGCCCAAAGTGATCTATAGATACAATGCAATCCCGATCCAAATACCAGTGACATTTTTTAATCAGAGGTAGAAACAAATCACCAGCTTCCTATGGAGGGAAAGAGGCCCCAGATAAGTAAAGCATCACTGAAAAAGAAGAACAAAGTGGGAGGCCTCGCTCTACCTGATTTTGGAACCTATTATACTGCCACAGTGGTCAGAACAGCCTGGTACTGGTACAGCAACAGATACATAGACCAATGGAACAGAATTGAGAATCCAGACATAAATCCATCGACATAGGAGTAACTGATATTTGACAATGGCCCAAAGTCTGTTAAATGGGGAAAAGATAGTCTCTTTAACAAATGGTCCTGGCATAACTAGATATCCATCTACAAAAAAATGAACCAAGACCCATCCCTCACACCATGCACAAAAACTAACTCAAAATGGATCAAAGACCTAAATATAAAATCTAAAAGGATAAAGTTCATGGAAGAAAAAATAGGAACAACACTAGGAGCCCTAATACATGGCATAAACAGTATACAAAACATTACTAAACTGCAAGAACAGCAAAAGAGAAACTAGATAACCGGGAGCTCCTAAAAAAGTCAAACACCTATGCTGATCCAAAGACCTCACCAAAAGAGTAAAAAGACTACCTACAGACTGGGAAAAAGTTTTTAGCTATGACATCTCTGATCAGTGGCTATCTCTAAAATCTACATGAGACTGCAAAAACTCAACAACAAAAAGACAAATAACCGAATTAAAAAATGGGCAAAAGATATGAATAGACACTTCACAAAAGAAGACATTCAGGTAGCTAACATACATGAGGAAATGCTCGTGTTCATTAGCCATTAGAGAAATGCAAATCAAAAATACAATGAGATTCCAACTCACTCCAAAAAGGCTGGCATTAATCTAAAAAACACAGAATAATAACTGTTTTTGAGAGGTTATGGAGAGACTAGAACACTTATACATTGCTGGTGGGAATGTAAAATGGTACAACCACTTTGGAAATCGATTTGGCACTTCCTCAAAGAGCCAGAAATAGAACTACCATGCGATCCAGCAATCCCACTCCTTGGAACATATCCCAGAGAAGTAAGAGCCGTCACACAAACAGATATATGCACACCCATGTTCACTGCAGCACTGTTTACAATAGCAAAAAGATGGAAGCAACAAAGATGCCCATCAACAGACAAATGGATAAATAAATTATGGTATATTCACATGGCGGAATACTATGCATTGATAAAGAAAAACGATCAATCTGTGAAACATTTCATAACATGGAGGAACCTGGAAGGCATTACGCTGAGTGACATTAGTCAGTTGCAAAAGGACAAATTAGTCAGTTGCAAAAGGACAAATATTGTATGAGACCACTATTATGGGAACTCAAGAAACAGTCTAAACAGAAAAGAAAATATTCTTTGATGTTTACAACAGGGGGAGGGAGAAAGGAAGGGAGAGGGGGATTCACTAATTAGATAGCAGACAAGAACTAATTTAAGTGAAGGGATGGACAACACACAATACAGGAGAGGTCAGCACAACTGGACTACCAAAAGCAAAGAAGTTTCCTGAATAAACCAAACACTTCGAAGGCCAGAGTAGCAGGGGCGGGGCTTTGGGGACCATGGTTTCAGGGG
The DNA here is from genome assembly GCF_024166365.1 of Elephas maximus indicus. NCBI lineage: Eukaryota > Metazoa > Chordata > Mammalia > Proboscidea > Elephantidae > Elephas > Elephas maximus. The sequence goes on from NC_064831.1 coordinate 89,770,663, forward strand.
ACATCTAGGTCAATTGGCATGATAAAAACTATAAAGAAAACATTCTGCATCCCATTTTGGAGAGTGGCGTCTGGGGTCTTAAACACTAGCAAGCGGCCATCTAAGATGCAACAATTGGTCTCAACCTTCCTGGAGCAAATGAGAATGCAGAACACCAAAGACACAAGGTAAGTATGAGCCCAAGAGTCAGAATGGGCCACATAAATGAAAGACTACATCTGCCTGAGACCAGAAGAACTACATCGTACCCAGTTACAACCGATGACTGCCATGACAGGGAGCGTAACAGAGAATCCCTGAAGGAGCAGGAGAGCAGTGGGAAGCAGACCCCAAATTTTAGTAAAAAGACCATCCTTAATGCTCTGACTGAGACCAGAGGGATCCCGGACTTCATGGAAACAGACCTTCTCTTTGCCCAAGGCAGGAACCATTTTCAAAGCCAACTCTTCACACAGGGATTGGACTGGACTGCAAGACAGAAAATGATACTGGTTAGGAGTGGGCTTCTTGGATCAAGAAGACACATGAAACTATCTGGGCATTTCCTGTCTGGCGGGGAGATATGAAGGCATAGGGGGACAGAAGCTGGCTTTATGGACACGGAAACACAGGGTGGAGAGAAGGAGTGTGCTGTCTCAGGGGAACAGCAACTAGGAGTATATTAAAAAAAAAAAAAAAACAGTGCCAAGGTGTATATAAGGTTTAGTATGAGAGACAGACTTGATTTGTAAACTTTCACTTAAAGCACAATAAAAATTTTTAGAAAAGAAAATTCTATGGAGCATATTTCTACTCTGACACACAATGGGATCCCCATGAGTCGACTTTAGGGCAACCGGTTTATTTACGGCAGACAGGAGGAAGGAACTTCTCCAATATCCACTTCCTTATGAATGGTAACTGAAGCGGGGGGGGGGGGGGGCCTTGCGTTGCACAACTGCAGGAAGCTCAGGCTTTCCTTGCCCCTGAACTTGAGCTACTCCATTACGCATGATCATCATTACGGCACCCTATTTGCTAACCTTCACTAGAAAGGAAGCAGGCTTTGGCACATGCATAGGAGAACACGGAGAACCCAGCTTTTCATATCCTGAATTTAATTGACCAAGAACTTTTAAAAACACCGAGCCCCAGCATCAGTAACACCATAACAACACGTGGTGACGCTGAAGCTGGTGGGAAATGCTGTGGTGGGATACCAGTGCAACATGGAACCGGAGCCCAGAACCACACAGCATACAACAGGAAGAAGAAAAATAATCCCTCATCACTGTAACGCTTTCACCCGTTAGTCACAGAATAACATTTCTCACAAGTTACTTAAAACTTGGGGCTGCTAATGGACTTTATAACGTTTCATCCAAAAATCACATACCTATATGTTGATCTGGAGCCCTGCTGGCACAGTGGTTAAGAGCTACGGGCTGCTAACCAAAAGGTCGGTAGTTCAAATCCACCAGCTGCTCCTTGGAAACTCTATGGGGCAGTTCTAATCTGTCCTATAGAGTTGCTATGAGTCTGAATCGACTCAACGGCAATGCTTTTAGTTTTTTGTTTTTTTTTTTTTTATGTTGATCTATTACATTGCAAATAATAAAAACTCAGAGGGGGAGAAATGGGTTTATATTTGGAAAGATCAGCTCTACAGGAAGCAATGAGAGGAACTGAGAAAATGCTGGTCCTTGGTCCCCATAACCCAGTTCTAGAAGTTGGTGCACGCTGTTTAAGCACTTAGACTCATCACAGGACTTCTGCCCTCGAAGAATGGATGGAGATGAATGGGTTTATCTTAAACCTACAAGACGATTGATTTAGGGAAAATGCTGTTACTCTGAATAACTGAAAACACTAAACCGAATACACTTCATCAAGAAAACTACATTTTTAAAAGGGCACTGGACCCAGCTGCATAAAACTAAAAAGCAAATGAAGAAGTACATGCAAAATACTCACATTTGTACCAAGGTTAATACCAGTTGAGTTTTCAATTGAAGAAAAATGAAAGGCATTTTGGATTCTGGCTTCTAGAGAGAAAGTTTCTCAATGGGGAGAAAAAGGCATTAGAAAAATAGTAATATGTTCTCATATAAAAATATGTTTTAAATTACTCAGAACAAAAGGATAAATACTGTATAATCTCACTTATATGAACTATACAGAACAGTCAAGAGTATAGAGACAAAGGTTAATTAGTGGTTACCAGCGGCTGAGGGGGTAGGGAAATGGGGATTGGAGAGTTATTGCTTAAGGGAGACTGAGTTTCTCTTTTGGGGTGATGAAAAGCTTTTGGAAATAGATAGTAGTAATGGCTGTATGTGTAATTAATGTCACTGAACGGTACACTTAAAAATGGTTAAAATGGCAATTTTTTGTTATATATATTTTACCACAATAAAATATTTTTAAAATGTATCCTTTTAAACCTTACATTTGGCAATGGTGTTTTCCAGTTTACAAAAGGTTTTCACAATTCTATCTTGTTTGAAACTTGCATCAGTCCTATGAAGTTAGTAGATACCATTATCCTCAATTTTCAGATGTGGAAATAGAGTTGAAAACAGAAATTTAATCAGTAGTGGGGCTAGGACTCAAACCCGGAGCTCCAGATTTCCAGCAAAGCCCTCACTGCCTCACCTACTTACTAATTTATAACGAGTTAACACCCCTACACCACACACCACCAACAAATCACTGCTAGTACTCAGCATATTCTTGTTAGTTGTGCTGCAGTGGGTTCTGACTCATGGCAACTCCATGTATGCAGAGTAGACTGTACACCATAGGGTTTTCAAAGCTGTGACCTTTAGGAAGCAGATCGCCAAGCCTATCTTCTGAGATGCCTCTGGGTGGCTTCAAACCACCAAACTTTTGGCTAGCAGTCCAGTGTTTAACCATTTGCACCACCTAGGAACTCCCATCATTTGGCATAGCATTGCTTAAAATGTACTGAAGATCTGGCTGCTGCCCTCAAGAAGTTATTTTGGATGTAAAACACAACAAATGTTCATAATTTTTAACAACAATTTTGAAAAACCTGCAAGAAGTGTAAAGAGGTATTAATTCCAAAGGGGATATGTAACAAGGCTGGTGAGGTCTACATGAGCTACCTGCAGGGAGGCAATCACAGCACCTGTGTCACAGGACCACAATGTCCACCTCTGCCCACTGTCCAGCTGAGCCACATTCCAAAGAAAGGTAGCCCAGCCATAAAGAGAAATGAGGTCTTGATGAATGCCACGACATGAATGAACCTAGAAAACGTCACGCTAAGTGAAATTAAGTCTGTTGCAAAAGGACAAATATTGTATGATCTCACTTTTATGAAATAAGCAAATATATAGAAACATGAAGGAGCCCTAAAAATCTAGGTGCCTGGCATAAGGAGAGGTTTCTGCCAAAGATGTAGGCCAGACTCCATTTTTGCTGTTTACTGCTCATTCTTAGTTGATTTTCAAAAGTGAGCTAGCCAGAACACCTCAGGAAGCTTTTGAGCTCTCCTCCCTCCCCTTTCTTCCCTTCCTCTCACAGCATTCACTCAGGTTGTACCCCCAAATATCCAAAGATTAACAAGAAGTTAGCTGACTCAAACTCTATGATTAACAAAACAATGCTTAAGAGAGCTTGCAAATGTCTAGTGCCTGTTAAATCATAATTTTGTAAATGTCAGCCAATCAGAATTTTTTTCCTATAAGTTCCTGGATTTTCTGTACTTAAACTCTGTGAAAAATTCCTTTCACTGGAGTATTTTAGTGAATTCTCATCAAGTGCTGCCCGATCCAGATCACGCTGTTCCTTCAATAAATCTCTTTGCTTTCATTTTAACAGACGATCCAATTTGCTGTATGACATTTCCTGGTGTCAGAAGTGGGATTTTGCTGCAATCCGTCAAGGACTCAAGGATTTGGCTGCAGTACCAAAGCAAGGGTGTTTGGGCTCACCATTCCACAAACTTCTCAGGAGTCACCACAAGGTAAATAATCTCTTGAACTTCAACCTCTGCTTTCTTGTGTTGAGCACTTTCAGACCTATTGAAGTACTCTAGCTTCATTTTGTCCTCGTCTATTTCATTTTGCCTTGTCTGTTTTCATTCTGGTCTTGTAAGAATTTTTGCCAAATTTTGCCTTCATTACTAGCAGCAATGTGAGGTTCTGGACTATTTACTGTCCTAGAAGCTTTTGAGTTTGTGGTATCTCAGGCTCCATGAGCCACAAAGAAAACCAAGGGCATGGGACAGCCAGTAAAAGCTGATAGGGCTGTCACCTGCCATAAAGACTCCTGTGACAGGATAAGCTAGGTTGTGAGACAGGCCAGAGCATTAGGCTGTGTCATGGATTGAACTGTGTCACCCAAAAATATGTGTCAACTTGGCTAGGTCATGGTTTCCAGTATCATGTGGTTGTACTCCATTTTGTGATTCCAATTTTATGTTAAAGAGGATTGGGGTGGGATTGTAACACCCTTACTAAGGTCACATCCCTGATCCAATGTAAAGGGAGTTTCACTGGAGTGTGGCCTGCAGCACCTTTTATCTTACAACAGAAAAAAGGAAAGGGAAGCAAGCAGAGAGTGGGGGACTTCACACTACCAAGAAAGAAGTGCCAGGAGCAGAGCGCATCCTTTGGACCTGGGATCCATGCACAGAGAAGCTCCTAGTCCAGGGGAAGACTGATGAGCAGGACCTTCCTCCAAAGCTGACAGAGAAAGAAAGCCTTCCCCTGGAGCTGACACCCTGAATTTGGACTTCTAACCTACTAGACTCTGAGTGAATAAACTGATGTTTGTTGAAGACATCCACTTGTGGTATTTCTGTTATAGCAGCACTAGATAACAAGACAGGCTGCCTGTGGACTGCAAGCAAAAACCCACACAATGAAAGGAACATATTGGTTCGATCAATACACTGTCCAAACCCTGCAGCATCCCCCATCAGGATTTTCTTGAGTCTGAGAGTCCTAAACTTTGAACAAACTCGAACCTTCTTTGCAAATGGGAAATACTATATCTAGGGACAACGTGGAATTCCCTTCCGTGACTCCTGTCTATTAAATACGGACAAGCACTATGGCTCTGCTGCCTATTTGTACCTATCTGCTTGGCATCATCTCACCAAGGACAGTCTGGAAAGTATGTGGCCTTTCTTGTTCTTTTGAATTATCTAAATTGAGTTTTCTGTGCAATAAATTAAAAAAGAAAGGCTCCTAAATTAAGAAGAAACAATCAGATGCTTTTTTTTAATTGGTATTTTGAAGCCTCTAAGAGACACAATGAGAGTAAAATCACTTCCTTACAAGATAATGTTTCTAAATTGACTAAGCAAAATAAAAAAAAAAAAAATAAGGAACTGCAATTCCAGATTTCTGTTCCAACTGCCCAAGCTGTCCCAGGACCATCTGCTCCTTTGACAGCCACCTCTCCTGTGTATCCTTCTATGCATCCTTACCCCTCTGATGCTGCTAAATGTTCCTCTACTAACGCTTTGTCTGAACTTCCCTTTTTCCCTAAAGAACCTACTGGGGACAAAAAAGCCTATTTCTGAAATGCCTTTTAAAATCTGTTCCAGCATGGATATTGAGGATCCTCCCCACATTACTTTTAATCCTTGGACTCATTGAGAATTACATAAAATTGCTACAGGTTTCCCAAAACTGAGGGAGGATCCTTACAAGTCTGCTGATGAATTTAGAATTCTTGTTGAGGCTTACCAGCCTAGATCCCATGATTTGTATCAACTACTCCATATAATCACCAGGCCAGGGGAGGCCCAATTGTGGTTAGAACAGGCTAAATGAAGAAATCCCAAAGACAGTTTAGTTCTAGACCTAGATAAAACAGCCTCCCAATTATTAGAAGAGTCTCGAGCTATTAGTAAAAGATTGCTAGAGGCCATTCCAAAGGCTTTTCCCCAATAATAGATTGGAAAGCAATTCACTCTTGTATACAAAACAAAGACAAAAATGTTTATGATTACCAGACTAGATTATTTCAGAGCTTTGCTGAACATTCCAGAATTGATCCATCATCCCCTGGGGCTCCAGGAGTTTTTAATGCAGTATTCACATCTTACCTCAAACCTGAACTCTCAGCAGTAGTAAAAAGGCATCAACTAAGTTGGAAAGCAGTTCCCACTACTGAGCTGGCCAATTTAGCTCACGAACTCTCTCAGACCTTGGAAACCTAAACAAATTTCCAAAGCAAATAAGTTAAGGGCCTTACACTTACGACAACTGAAATCTCCTAACCAACCAAGTAAATCCAGGCCCTTTGGAGGCATTAAGGGCCTTGCAATTAGTGCAAGAAACCTAGGCATTGGAGAAAGGATTGCTAGAAGTTAAAGAACAACAAAAAGAAACAGCTTAAGCCAGAGACCCTTCAACCAAATATGGAATGAAGGGGCTCTGGGGACACAACAGGGACTTTTCCTATGGTGGCACTTAACCCACAAGGACACACTACCATGTATATGAATGAAAAACCTTGCATATTTCTAACTGACACTGATGTTACACTCTCTGCCACTAACCCTACATGTTTACAAAAGTCCCTGCCCCAGAGTACAAAAACTTAAAAAGTTGTGAGGGTTATAAACTGGGAACAGACTTTAATTCACTCAAAACCTGTTCTGATATCCTTTGCTCCTAATGAAGATTTACGTTCCTTTCTGCTTAGCCCTGACACACCTGTTAATTTGTTGAGCTGAAACCTTTTTTGTCTAAATGGGCCTGCTATTTACAATCTTCAGAAAAAGGAGAAATATTATTAAACCTGTCAGACGCCCAAAAAATCTCAAATGAGGGATTTTAATCAGAACTAATTCAAGGGAAAGAAGTTGCTTGCTGTTTGCAGGCATTAGTCATGCACAAAGACAATTTAATACCCTCTAACCCACTTCCCTCTGACCTTTTTTCATTAATTTCTGAAACCTTATGGGCCACAACATCTACATATGAAGGACAAGTTTTATCAGCAGAACTCATTAAAGTTCAGGTAAATATTTCTAAGCCTTTTTTGAGACTCCCTTAATACCCCCATAAATGAGACGCTAAACAAGGGCTAGCCCTTATTATTCAGGACTTCCTTTCTAAAGGATTGTTTCCTGCATCAGCTCTTGTAACACCCCTGTACTCCCTGTTAAGAAATCAGGAAATCCAGGCTGGAAATTTGTACAGGATTTAAGACTATTAACCATATTGTTATTCCTGGATTTCCAGTAGTCCCAAATCATCACTTATTCCTTTGTAATGTCCCTCCAGATGCTACACACTTTACTGTTATTGATCTTTGTAGCACCTTTTTCAGTATATCTGTCCAGTCTGAGAGCCAATGTTTGTTTGCTTTCACCTGGGACAACCAACAATTTACCTGAACTCTAATGCCCCAGAGTTTCACTGAACCTCCCACTTACTTTTCTCAAATACTTCATGCTGATTTACAACCTTTACAATACAAAAATGGATCCAAATTATTATAATATGCAGATGGTTTATTAATATTCTCAAACTCCCAGCAAGCCTGCATTGATGACAGTATAATCTTATTAAAATATCTGGCCACCAGAGGCCATAAAGCTTCTAGCAGAAAAGTACAATTGGCCTAGCCTTCTGTTAAGTATTTAGGTAAGGTAATTTCTGCAGAAAGCATTTCTATTGATCTGAAGCAAAAAGAAGCTATTTTTGCTTTTCCTATTCCTAAAACTAAGAAATAATTGTGTGGGTTTCTGGGGCTTTGCAGCTACTGTAGAACTTGGATTCCTAATTTTTCCTTGTTAGGCCAGCCCGTATATAAATATTTGAAAACCTCAGAACCAGATTCTTTCCAAATTACACCAGAGGATCAGGAATCTATAACTAAACTGAAAGAAGCTTTAGCAAATGCACCCATACTAGGCTTTCCTAACTGTCACCTGGATTTTCCCGTTTGTACATGAAGTCTCTGGAAAAGCTTCAGGTGTTTTAACCCGGAAGCATAGAGAACATCAGAGGCCAATAGGCTACTACAGTCTGTAGCCTGACCATTTAGCTAAAGGGTTCCTGCCACAGCCAAACTAGTTGAAAGCACTGCAGATGCAGTGCTGGGAAATTTTCTAAATGTTTATGTTCCCCATGCAACATCTGGAACCCTTAACTCTGCTTTGGCCCAACAGCTTTCCACTAGTCAACTCACTTTCTATGAAGTGCTCCTTCTGGCTGCACCTAATATTAAACTATATTCTGTGGCTTGTTTAAATCCCACCACCCTCCTTCCAGAAATTAACAATAAAGATTACCCAACACATGATTGCTTAAATTTAACTGAACAGTCTTTAACTCCCTGAAAACATTTAAGAGAAACTCCTTTGGCTAACCCAGATTTAATTCCATTTGTCAATGGCTCCTATTTGAAACCTGACCTTACTAGCTCTCGCTATCAGGCTGGGTATGCCATCACAACCTCTACTGAGGTTCTTGAAAGTCAAGCCCTTCCTGAAGCTACTTTGGCCCAACAAGTTGAATTAATTGCTCTTACAAAAAAAAAAAAAAAATTGCCATTGAGTTGATTCCAACTCATAGCTACCCTATGATTGCTCTTACTAGAGCCTGCAAACTTGCTAACAGGAGGTCCATGAATGTTTACACAGATTCTAATTATGCCTTCAGTGTTACGCATGATTTTGGCCTGTTATGGAAACAGGATTTCTAATCCCTTCTGGAACTGCCATAAAAAATGGAGCCTTAGTAGCAGACTTCTTAGATGCTTTTTTACTGCCTTCTGAAATTGCTATTTTAAAGATACAGGCTCATCAACCTAAAGGAGTTCCTCAGACTGCAAAGATAAGTGGGAAAAATCTTGCTCATAAAGCAGCCAAACAAGCCTCCTCTTAAGTTTTCTTAGCCCTAATGAAAACAGAAATGGAGATTCCCCTGATTTGTTCATAAATAATCATAATCCTAATGAGTTAACTTTAGAAAAATTAATTTAAAAAATCAACAATTAGCTAAAACTGAGGAAACTGAAAAATGAAAGAAAGCAGATTATTCTCAGGATCCTACAACCAAATTATGGTTAAGGCCTGATCAGAAGCTTGTCTTACCTAAATCATTTCACATCCCTATGTTGAAAGCTCTTCATGAATGATCCCATTTAGGATGAGACAAAATAATTGAAATTTTGAAGAAATACTGGAAGAGGAAAATTTTTAGGCCACCAACCATGTTGCTTCTCATTGCTCTATTTGTTCCCATTATAACCCAGGCAAACCTTTTAAAGTTTCACCTGTAAAATACCCATTACCTTCAGGACCTACACTTGAATGGCAATTAGATTTTATTCAGCTCTTACCTTAAAATGGTTACAAATATGTATTAGTGATGATTTGCATATTTTTGCATTGGGTAGAAGCTTTTCCTAGTTGCTGTGCTACTGCAACCTTCATAGCTGAAAAAAGTTCTTGAAAACATAATCCCTACTTGGGGAGCACCAACATTTCTTTGCGGCGACAGGGGAACTTATTTTACTGGACAATTAAAGAAATATGTAATATTTTTTTCTTATTTATCAAAGACTTCATTGTCCTTACCATCTGCAATTTCTGGGCATGTAGAAAGAACTAACAGTATAATAAAAACCAAATTAGCCAAGATTTCTGGCTAATTTGAGGTCCACTCCATTTGGGCCACATAAGTTAATTCTACATGCAATTACTACTGGAAGGCCTATGGCCCTTCCTTATTTCTCAATCTATCCTGATTTTTGGGAGCCCTGGTGGCACAGTGTTTAAGCACTCAGCTGCTAACCAAAAGGTCAGTGGCTCAAACCCACCAGCCGCTCCATGGGAGAAAGATGTGGCAGTCTGCTTCTGTAAAGATTACAGACTTAGAAACCCTATGGGGCAGTTCTACTCTTGTCTTTTGGGTCACTATGAGTCAGAACCAACCCAATGGCAGTGAGTTTAGTTTTTTGGTTTATACTGATTCTAATTTAGTTCATCCTGAATCATTGGAATACTGTCAGTCTTCGATTCAGTACTCTAAAGAGCACTTATCATGGGTCAAAAAAGCTTTTAATATTCAATTTTTAGAAACACAAAAATTACCTACTATTGAACCAGGTGACTATGTATATTGGAAGAGATACCAATTAAAAGATTCCTTGAAGCCTCACTGGAACAATTATATATGGTCCTTCTCACTAACCCTTGTGCCAACAGGGAATTTAAACTTGGATCCACCTTTCTTAGTTAAAGAAGGCCAAAGTCCCTGCCTGGGCTGTTTAACCTACTGAACAACTTAAACTGAAGTTCAAATGCCATTATGATCAAAAGCAGACAACATCGAAATGGACGGCTCTTCCCAAGGTTACAGAACAAGATTTCAAGCAACCTGCTCAAGTTTTGGGGCTTTGTTTCCTGATTACTGGTATTCTTATGGTTGTTGCTTTATTACACACTTTTGGTATTATCCCTTGTTTTAATATCCTCTTTTTTTTCTTGCAAGTAACTGAAGGAGAAGCTTTCTTTATCATAACTTGCTGTTGTTGTTGTTATTTTCCTTATTGTATTACTTTTTAATTAGTATCCTTACACTATGAAGCCCCTCTTAAGTATTCGCTTACTGTATATCATGACTCTTGCTGATGCTGGCATGATAATACCTTTGTTATATTAGCTCAGTCTGTAGCTAGTGCCAGCAGTCTGTTGGGTTTGCCATCAAATCCTAAAATCTGGGCATACTAATTCAGACTCTTTAGCTATACCTGTGTTTATAGCTCTGTATCTGATTCTATTGTAAATCCTAATTATTTCCTTTAAATGAGCTATATGTGTCAGGTTGTGGCACCCTCCATAATTATTAACAAGTCCCCAGGTGCTGTGTTTCAATTTAACTCAACACCCTTAAGTCAATGATACAAAGGAAAGTTTGAAAAACTGCACCAAAAATACAGGGAAGCTTTACCCATGTACTTGATTGATCGCTCATATGCCCAAGGAATCCGAGGTATCTTTAAATCCTTATACAAGGACCTTGCAACAGTACCAAAGAAAAGCCACCATTCTGTCATAACATTTACCACCTTACACATTGGGGGCTATCTATTTGTAGGAGCCCTGGTGTTTCAGTGGTTAAGAGTTTGGCTGCTAACCAAAAGGTTGGTAGTTTGAATCTACCAGCCACTCCTTGGAAATTCTATGGGGTAGCTCTACCATGTTCTACAGGGTCACTATGAGTCACATTTGACTCGATGGAAATAGGTTATCTATTTGTAATAACTCTTTGACTGATGACTGACTTGAAAAAGTCAACCAAACAATCCTTTCTCCACAAAATGACACGGGAAATAGTACAATCTGTGCTCCTCATGAATATATATTTTTATGTAGGGGATCAAAATACTCTGCTAAAAAAAGCCCAAAACCAAATAATGAACCTTATGCTTGGGCATTATCATACCTAGATGGTTTAAAAATGGCAGGTCAATGTACACTTGGCTTTTTAGGGGTTCCTCTAAGTCTTCCCTCTAATAATGAAAGTGTACATTGGACCAATGATCTGAACCTCCTTCCCAACATAAAACAAATTATGAAAATTCTATAATGGACAGATCCAGGGACAGATGGACATTTCTCTGGTGACTTTTTCCTTGAGGGTATCCCTGAACTTGAAAAAATCAATTTGCAATTTGCTACTAAGCTCCAAATAGCAAATGAACTAGCCAATAGCATAGAAGTCCAACGAAAATCTTTAAACTCTCTTGTTAAAATTGTGTTGGATAATAGAATTTCCCTTGATTTTCTTCTAGACCAAGGCGGAGCTTGTGCAATTGCTAATGCCACTTGTTTTATTTGGATAAATAAATCAGGAAAAGTAGAACAAGATCTTAAACAGGTCCACCAGAAAGCTACATGGCTACAACTACCCGCTATGTCTAATTCCCCTTTTCTTGATGTTGGCTACCTACTGGAATTGACTCTTGGCTATGCTCAATTTTACAAACTGAATTAATTCTCTTAATCACTGTAATAATTGTTTTAAGATTAATCAAATGTTTTATGAAATGTTTTCCAAATGCTTGTACTCACAATGCTATACTACTTGCTATGCAAAAGATCATGTATTTTGAAGAAATAGCAATTCTTTAGAGAATAGTTTGGCTCTTTACCTTGGCCAATGACCCTTTCTGCCCAGTATTCCTATTAATTCAGCCCTGCTGTTACACACCCCTTCTTAAAAGATCACAGAAGCAGAAGTCCAACCTATGGCATGGCAAAGACATCAGTGGTGGTACCCGGCTATCTGCACGATAGCAACCAGGGTCTTAAAGGCTTGTCAAAGTAAGTGACCACCAATAAACAGATTGTGACTGGCTACCTTTCACAGAGAGCATCTGGGGTCTTAAAAGCCTATTCTAAATGAGCAACCATCTCAACATGCAAGTTCAGATCCTCAGTACCTGTGTATCCCAAACTAAAAAAAAATGAAACGAAATTTAAGTGGCTGTAGGATAATAAAAACCAAAACTAACTGGTTTGTCCATTCTAACTCATGGCAACCCTTGTGTTGTAGAGTAGAATGTGCTCCATAGGGTTTTCAAGGCTATGAACTTTCGGAAGTAGATTGCCAGGCCTTTCTTTTGAGGTGCCTCTGGGTGGGTTTAAACAGCTAATTTTTCAGTTAGTAGTTCAGCATTTAACCATTTGTGCCACCCAGGGGCTCCTCCTGAGATAATGTTTTTGTTGTATGCCACTGAGTCGACCCCATAGGACAGAGTAGAACTGCACCATAGGGTTCCAAGGCTGCGAATCCTTAGAGAAGCAGATTATCACGTCTTTCTCCCAAGGAGCGGCTGCTGAATTTGAACCACTGACCTTTTGGTTAGCAGCCAAGTGCTTAACCAATGGACCACCAGGGCTCCTTCCTGGCATAAAAAAAAAAAAAAAAAAAAACCACCATTGAGTTGATTCAGACTCATAACGACCCCATAGAGTTTCCAAGGCTATAAATCGCTACAGAAGTGGACTGTCACATCTTTCTCCCACAAAGCCACTGGTAGTTTCAAACTCACGCCATCCTCCCAATCGTTGCTAAACTTGAGCCATTGTTGCAGTCATTTCGTCAATCCATCTGCTTGAAGGCCTTCCTCTTTTTCACTGACCCTCTAACTTACCAAATATGATGTCCTTCTCGGGGGACTGGTCCCTCCTGATAACAGAGATAATAGTCTCACCATCCTCGCTTCCAAGGAGCAGTCTGCCCATACTTCTTCCAAGACAAACTTGTTCATACTTCTGGCAGTCTATGGTATATTCAATATTCTTCACCAACATCATAATGCAAAAGCATCAATTCTTCTTCAGTCTTCCTTATTCATTGCCCAGCTTTCGCATGCACATGAGGTGACTGAAAATATCACAGCTTGGATCAGGCACACCTTAGTCCTCAAAGTGACATCTTTGCTTTTTAACACTTTAAAAGAGATCTTTTACAGCAGATTTGGCCAATGCAATTCATGTTTGATTTCTTGACTGCTGCTTCCACAGGCATTGATTGTGGATCCAAGTAAAATGAAATCCTTGACAACTTCAATCTTTTCTCCGTTTATCATGATGCTGCTTATTGGTCCAGTTGTGCGGGTTTTTGTTTTCTCTATGTTGACAAGCAATCCGTACCAAGGGCTGTAGTCTTTGATCTTCATCAGTAAGTGCTTCAAGTCTTCTTCACTTTCGGCAAGAAAGGTTGTGTCATCTGCATATCACAGATGGTTAATGAGTCTTCCACCAATCCTGATGCCCCATTATTCTTCATATATTCCAGATTCTTGGATTATTTGCTCAGCATACAAATTGAATAAGTATGGTAAAAGGATACAACCCTGATGTACGCCTTTGTGAATTTTAACCCATGCGGTATTCCCTCGCTGTTTGAACAACTGCCTCTTGGTCTATGTACAGGTGCCACATGAGCACTATTAAGTGTTCTGGAATTCCCATTTTTCAAAATATTACCCATAATTTGTTATGATCCACACAGTTGAATGCCTTTGCACAGTCAATAAAACATAGGTAAACATCCTTCTGGTATTCTCTGCTTTCAGCCAGGATCCATCTGACATCAGCAATGATATCCCTCCTTCCATGTCCTCTTCTGAATCCAGCTTGAATTTCTGGCAGTTCTCTGTTGACGTACTGCTGCATCTGCTTTTGAATGATCTTCAGCAAAATTTTACTTGTGTGTGATATTAAAAAAAAAAAAAAAAATTTTTCTTTGTGATATTAAAGATATTGTTCCGTAGTTGAATCAACTTTCTTTGAAATGGGCACAGATAAGGATCTCTCCCATTAGGTTGGCCAGGAAGCTATCTTCCAGATCTCTTGGCATAGACAAGTGAACCCCTCCAGTGCTGCATCCTTTTGCTGAAACATCTCAATTGGTATTCTGTCAATTCCTGGAGGCTTGTTTTTCGTCAGTGCCTCCAGTGCAGCTTGGACTTCTTCCTTCAATACCATCAGTTTGTAATCATATGCTACCTCTTGAAATGGCTGAACATTGACCAGATTCACTGTGTTACAGTGACTCTGTGTATTCCTTCCATCTCCTTTTGATGCTTCCTACATCATTCAAAAATTTTCCCAATAGAATCCTTCGAAATTGCAACTTGAGGCTTGAATTTTTCTTCAGTTCCTTCAGCTTGAGAAATACCAAGCGTGTTCTTCCCATTTGGTTTCCTAACTCCAGGTCTTAGTACATTTCATTATACTATTTTACTTTGTCTTCTTGAGCTGCCCTTTGAAATCTTTTGTTTAGCTCTTTTACTTCATCATTTCTTCCATTCGCTTTAAAAAAAAAAATTTTTTTTTTTTTTAGCTACTCTAAATTCAAAAGCAAGTTTCAGAGTCTCTTCTGACATCCTTTTTTTTTTTTTTTTCCTGTCTTTTTAATTACCTTTTGTTTCCCACAACTCATCTGGTTTATGGTCATTAGTGTTCAACGTGTCATATCTATTCTTGACATGGTCTCCAAATTCAGGTATGATATACTCAAGATCATATTTGGCTCTAGTGGACTTGTTTTAATTTTCTTCAGCTTCAACTTGAACTTACATATTAGCCACAGTCAGCCTCTGGACTTGTTCTGACAGATGATATTGAGCTTTTCCAATGTCTCTTTCCCCGGATGTATTTGACTTGATTCCTGTGTTTTCTATCCGGTGAGGTCTATGTGTACAGTCACCATTTATATTGTTGAAAAAATGTATTTGCAATGAACAAGTCATTGGTCTTGCAAAATTCTATCATGCAATTTCCAGCATTGTTTTTATCACCAAGGCTATACTTTCCAACTAACGATCCTTCTTCTTGTTTCTACTTTTCACATCCCAATCACCAGTAATTATCAATACATCCTGATTGCATGTTTGATCAATTTCAGACTGCAGAGGTTGGCAAAAATCTTCAATTGCCTCATCTGTGGCATTAGTGGTTGGTGCATAAATTTGAACCATAGTAGTATTAACTGGTCTTCCTTGTAGGTGTATGGATAGTATTCTGTCACTGAGAGTGCTGTACTTCATGATATCTTGAAATGTTGTTTTTGACAATGAAAACAATGCCATTCCTCTTCTATTTGTCATTCCTGGCAAAGCAGACCATATGCTTGTCTGATTCAAAATGCCAATATGAGTCCATTTCAGCTCACCAATGCCTAGGATATAGATTTTTATGCATTCCATTTCATTTCTGACAATTACCAATTTTCCAAAATTCATACTATGTATATTCCATGGTCTCATTATTAATGGATGTTTGCAGCTATTTCTTCTCATTTTGAGTTATGCCACACCAGCAAATGAAGGTCCCAAAAGCTTGACTCCATCCACGTCATTAAGGTCATGTCTACTTTGAGGAGGCAGCTTTTCCTCAGTCATATTTTAAGTGCCTTCCAACCTGAGGGGCTCATCTTCCAGCACTATATCAGACAATGTTTCACTGATACTCATAAAGTTTTCATCAGCCAATTTTTTCAGAAGTAGGCTGCCAGGTCTTCCTTCCTAGTCTGTCTTATCTGGAAGTTCTGCTGAAACCTGTCCACCAAGGGTGACCCTGCTGGTATTCCAAATAATGGTGGCAAAGCTTCCAGTGTCGCAGCAACATACAAGCCAACAAAGTACAGCAAACTGACAGATGGGTGGTGGATACAGAAAATAACCATATTAAATATTTTATTTAAGAGGGAATTTAAATCAGTAAGTCGTACCCCTATAAAAACTTAAATTTACAAGAGCTGTGTGATAGATACATTTACAATGACAAAAAAAAAAAGAGTAGCTACTGTGGCCGCTTATGTACAACCAAACACCTCATGGGATTTAGTTCCTTGCTTCGGAGGTTTAGGGTCATGGTTTCATGCGACATCCCAGTTAATCAGCCTAATAACACATTTATCACTTCTATTTTACCTCCTAGTTTGTTAGATAGTGCCTAGGGTCCTAAAAGCTTGCAAGCCACCATCCAAGGTACAATAATTGATCCTATTCCTGGAGCAACAGAAGAAGAAGGAGAATCAGAAATAGAGTAAGGATATGGAATGTGTGGCTAATTGTCTCCATGGACAACTAAATGACCCCTTTGCCATGAAACCAGAAGAACTGGATGGTGCCCGGCTACCATTATTGAGCATTTTGATCAAAGATTCTGTAGACTAACCTGATCAAAAGGGGGGAAATACACAACAGAAATTCAAATTTTCATGGAATCCACATTTTCTAGAGCCATGCAGGCTAGATGAACCCCAAAACTATTACGCTAATATAATCTTTAAACTTTAAACCAAAAGCATCTCCCTGATGTTTTCTTAAAACCAAACAATAGCTTAGCTTAACTAGTAAAGAATGTCTGCCTTGAACACTATGCTCTTTTAAGATTTATTCATATGGGATCAAATTGACAACAGCAACTCAAAAGATTAGATAGGAAGCCTAAGTGGCAGTGAGTTTATATTAATGGGGAAGGAACAACTCAGAAAAGCAGGGTAAGAATGGTTACACAGCTCAAAGAATGTAATCAATATCACTGAATTTTACATGTAGAAACTATTGAATTGGTGTATGTTTTGCTGTGTATATTCTCAACAGCAACAAAAATAAAATTTTTTTTAAAAAGAGGGAATTTAAAGAGACAAGATTTTTTAAATTGACCAAAATATTCAGAAGAGGAAAAAATGTAGAACTTCTTTTAAAAAATAAACGTCTTAAATAGTCAATGAATGGAAAAATATATTTGAAGAAATTATCCAGAATGCAGCATAGGACAGATTGAAAATATGAAAAGTATATTAAGAGAGACAGAGAATAGAGTGACAAGATCCAGTAACAACCTAGTTAAAGTTCCATAAGGAGACTGCAGAATAAGGAAGAACCAATATTTGCAGAAATAATGGTGCTTTTTTTTTTTTCTCTCCTTTTTTTTCAGAATTAATGAAAGCCACCTATCCCCAAAGCAGGGAAAATAACTAAAATCCCCAGCTAAACACACTGGTAAAACTGTAAAACAATGAATAAAAAAAGATGACCATAAAAGCAGTCAGCAAGAAAAGACAAATCCTTCCAAGGGAATGATAATTAGATTGTCTGCTACCTTCTCAATAACATCTATGGAAGCTAGAAGACAGTGGAATACCATTATTAAAGTGCTATGGGAAAACAACTTTCATTCTACATTCAGCAAATGTAGCTTTCAAGAATGTGGGTGAAATAAAGAAAACTTTAGGGAAGAAAAACCTACAGGAGTTTATGTAAATACCAGTAGATTCTCACTACAGGTATTTCTAAAGGATGCACATCAAGCAGAAGAAAAATGACCCCAGAAGAGCTGATACGAGTGGAAGCAAAGAAAATGAAAAACATATGGATTAAAAACTAAGCCAACACTGACCGTACAAAACAAAAACATCTAATTTGAGGTGCTAAAATAAATCAAGATAGAACGAAAATGCTGCATAGAAATAGTGCATAAGTCGTGAAAACATTCTGAAGATTATATATTATCCTAGAAAAAAATTTTAATTAATTTCAGAATGAATTGGATGTAAGCATGAATTTTTATTAAAATTTCTAAGTTATCCCCTAAAAGAATAGAAACAGATATTAATTTCCAAACTACCCAGTGCCGTTGAGTCGATTCTGACTCATAAACTAGTAGAGATAAAAAGTGAAATTGGGGTAGGAGTGAGGAGGTGAAATCTCATTCAATTTAAAAGAATAGATGCAAATAAATTGTGATGGTTAATATTATGTGTTAACGTTGCTAGGCCACGATTCTCAGTATTATGAAATTATCCTCCGTTTTGTGATCTGATGTAAGGGACGTTTCCTTGGCAGTGTGGCCTGCATCCAATATATATGGACGTTCTGGCAAAGCTCACTCACTCTCGTTCCAGCATTCAACTCATCATCCTCTGACCTCCAGTTCTTGTGATGAGAGTCAGTAGCCTGCCGCCTGACCTGCGGATTTTGGGATGTGCCAGCTCCAGCAAACCCGTGAGCCCGCAACCTTCCACCTGACCTGCGATTTTGGGTTTGTCTGCTGCTGCAACACAGTGAGTCAAGAAAAGCCCCCAGCCTGATGTTTGACCCACAGATTTGGGACTTGCCAGCCTCCATAACAGTGTGAGCCATTTTCTTAACTATCTTTGTGTCTCTCTCTCTCTCCCCCTCCCTCCGTCTCTTCCTCTCTCACTATATATGCGTATATACAACTCACTGGTTTTGCTCTTCTAGAGAACCCATCTCAGAAACCTTAAAATAAGAAAAGAGAGACAAATGAAAAGTGTAAAACGTTATTGTAGAAACATGGCAGAACTTATAATCAACATAAACAGATTAATCTTTAAAGCTTAAAAGATTGCTAAGTTCAATTTTTTTTAATAATTTTTATTGTGCTTTAAGTGAAAGTTTACAAATCAAGTCAGTCTGTCACATATAAGCTTATATACACCTTACTCCATACTCCCACTTACTCTCCCCCCAATGTGTCAGCACGCTCCCTCCTTCCAGTCTCTCCTTTCGTGACAATTTTGCCAGTTTCTAACCCTCTCTACCATCCTATCTCCCCTCCAGACTGGAGATGCCAACACAGTCTCAAATGTCCACCTGATACAAGTAGCTCACTCTTCTTCAGCATCTCTCTCCAACCCATTGTCCAGTCCCTTCCATGTCTGATGAGTTGTCTTCGGGAATGGTTCCTGTCCTGGGCCAACAGAAGGTTTGGGGACGATGACTGCTGGGATTCCTCTAGTTGCAGTCAGACCATTAAATCTGGTCTTTTTATGAGAATTTGGGGTCTGCATCCCACTGATCTCCTGCTCCCTCAGGGGTTCTCTGTTGTGCTCCCTGTCAGGGCAGTCATCGGTTGTGGCTGGGCACCATCTAGTTCTTCTGGTCTCAGGATGATGTAAGTCTCTGGTTCATGCGGCCCTTTCTGTCTCTTGGGCTCATAGTTATCGTGTGACCTTGGTGTTCTTCGTTCTCCTTTGATCCAGGTGGGTTGAGACCAATTGATGCATCTTAGATGGCCGCTTGTTAGCATTTAAGACCCCAGATGCCACATTTCAATGTGGGATGCAGAATGTTTTCATAATAGAATTATTTTGCCAATTGACTTAGAAGTCCCCTTAAGCCATAGTCCCCAAAGCCCCACACTTGCTCCACTGACCTTTGAAGCATTCATTTTATCCCGGAAACTTCTTTGCTTTTGGTCCAGTCAAGTTGAGCTGACCTTCCGTGTATTGAGTATTGTCCTTCCCTTCACCTAAAGTAGTTCTTATCTAACTACTCAGTAAATAACCCGCCCCCACCCTCTCTCCCTCCCCCCCGTAACCACAAAAGGATGTGTTCTTCTCAGTTTATACTATTTCTCAAGATCTTATAATAGTGGTCTTATACTATAATTGTCCTTTTGCCTCTAACTAATTTCACTCAGCATAATGCCCTCCAGGTTCCTCTAGGTTATGAAATGTTTCACAGATTCGTCACTGTTCTTTATCGATGCGTAGTATTCCATTGTGTGAATATACCATAATTTATTTAACAATTCATCCATTGTTGGACACCTTGGTTGCTTCCAGCTTTTTACTATTGTAAACAGAGCTGCAATAAACATGGGTGTGCATATATCTGTTCGTGTAAAGGCTCTTATTTCTCTAGGGTATATTCCAAGGAGTGGGATTTCTGGGTTGTATGGTAGTTCTATTTCTAACTTTTTAAGAAAACGCCAGATAGATTTCCAAAGTGGTTGTACCATTTTACAATCCCACCAGCAGTGTATAAGAGTTCCAATCTCTCCGCAGCCTCTCCAACATTTATTATTTTGTGCTTTTGGATTAATGCCAGCCTTGTTGGAGTGAGATGGAATCTCATCATAGTTTTAATTTGCACTTCTCTAATGGCTAATGATCGAGAGCATTTTCTCATGTATCTGTTAGCTGCCCGAATATCTTCTTTACTGAAGTGCGTGTTCATATCCTTTGCCCACTTTTTGACTGGGTTGTTTGTCTTTTTGTAGTTAAGTTTTAACAGAATCATATAGATTTTAGAGATCAGGCACTGGTCGGAGATGTCATAGCTGAAAATTCTTTCCCAGTCTGTAGGTGGTCTTTTTACTCTTTTGGTGAAGTTTTTAGATGAGCATAGGTGTTTGATTTTTAGGAGCTCCCAGTTATCTGGTTTCTCTTCGTCATTTTTGGTAATGTTTTGTATTCTGTTTATGCCTTGTATTAGGGCTCCTAGGGTTGTCCCTATTTTTTCCTCCATGATCTTTATCATTTTAGTCTTTATGTTTAGGTCTTTGATCCACTTGGAGTTAGTTTTTGTGCATGGTGTGAGGTATGGGTCCTGTTTCATTCTTTTGCAAATGGATATCCAGTTATGCCAGCACCATTTGTTAAAAAGACTATCTTTTCCCCAATTAACTGACACTGGGCCTTTGTCAAATATCAGCTGCTCATACGTGGATGGATTTATATCTGGGTTCTCGATTCTGTTCCATTGGTCTATGTGCCTGTTGTTGTACCAGTACCAGGCTGTTTTGACTACTGTGGCTGTATAATATGCTCTAAAATCAGGTAGAGTGAGGCCTCCCACTTTCTTCTTCTTTTTCAGTAATGCTTTACTTATCCGGGGCTTCTTTCCCTTCCATATGAAGTTGGTGATTTGTTTCTCCATCACTTTAAAAAATGTCATTGGAATTTGGATCGGAAGTGCATTGTATGTGTAGATGGCTTTTGGTAGAATAGACATTTTTACTATGTTAAGTCTTCCGATCCATGAGCAAGGTATGTTTTTCCTCTTAAGTAGGTCCCTTTTAGTTTCTTGCACTAGTACTTCGTAGTTTTCTTTGTATAGGTCTTTTACATCTTTGGTAAGGTTTATTCCTAAGTATTTTATCTTCTTGGGGGCTACTGTGAATGGTATTGATTTGGTGATTTCCTCTTTGATGTTCTTTTTGTTGATGTAGAGGAATCCAAGTGATTTTTGTATGTTTATCTTATAACATGAGACTCTGCCAAACTCTTCTATTAGTTTCAGTAGTTTTCTGGAGGATTCCTTAGGGTTTTCTGTGTATAAGATCATGGCATCTGCAAATAGAGATAATTTTACTTCCTCCTTGACAATCTGGATGCCTTTTATCTCTTTGTCTAGCCTAATTGCTCTGGCTAGGACCTCTAGCACAATGTTGAATAAGAGCGGTGATAAAGGGCATCCTTGTCTGGTTCCTGTTCTCAAGGGAAATGCTTTCAGGCTCTCTCCATTTAGAGTGATGTTGGCTGTTGGCTTTGTATAGATGCCCTTTATTATGTTGAAGAACTTTCCTTCAATTCCTATTTTGCTGAGAGTTTTTATCATAAATGGGTGTTGGACTTTGTCAAATGCCTTTTCTGCATCAATTGATAAGATCGTGTGGTTTTTGTCTTTTGTTTTATTTATATGGTGGATTACATTAATGGTTTTTCTAATATTAAACCAGCCTTGCATATCTGGCATAAATCCCACTTGGTCGTGGTGGATTATTTTTTTGATATGTTGTTGAATTCTATTGGCTAGAATTTTGTTGAGGATTTTTGCATCTATGTTCATGAGGGATATAGGTCTGTAATTTTCTTTTTTGTGGTGTCTTTACCTGGTTTTGGTATCAGGGAAATGGTGGCTTCATAGAATGAGTTAGGTAGTATTCCGTCCTTTTCTATGCTCTGAAATACCTTTAGTAGTAGTGGTGTTAACTTTTCTCTGAAAGTTTGGTAGAACTCTGCAGTAAAGCTGTTGGGGCCAGGGCTTTTTTTGTTGGCAGTTTTTTGATTACCGTTTCAATCTCTTTTTTTGTTATGGGTCTATTTAGTTGTTCTACTTCTGATTGTGTTAGTTTAGGGAGGCGGTGTTTTTCTAGGAATTCATCCATTTCTTCTAGGTTTGCAAATTTGTTAGAGTACAATTTTTCTTAATAATCTGATATGATTCTTTTAATTTCAGTTGGATCTGTTGTGATGTGGCCCATCTCGTTTCTTATTCAGGTTATTTGTTTCCTTTCCCGTATTTCTTTAGTCAGTCTGGCCAATGGTTTATCAATTTTGTTAATTTTTTCAAAGAACCAGCTTTTGGCTTTGTTAATTCTTTCAATTGTTTTTCCGTTCTCTAATTCATTTAGTTCAGCTCTAATTTTTATTATTTGTTTTCTTCTGGTGCCTGATGGATTCTTTTGTTCCTCACTTTCTATTTGTTCAAGTTGTAGGTACAGTTTAGGTTCAATATTTCCTAGCATCCAACTTGCTTAAGTTGTTCACAAAGGACAGGCCTAAAATATGAGGACACGGCAAGATAAAAATATGGAAAAGGGCATGCCCAGGCAATGTATGATTATCGATGCAGTAGAGATTAAAAGATGTTTTGAACAATTTGCACCAATAAATCAGGAAACATATGAAATGGAGCAAAACCCTAGAATATTATAAATTCAAGAAGAAAGTACATTATTCAATGTACCACCAACAAAGAAAAGAACACTGCCAATTAAAGTAATACAATGTCTTAGGACTTGTAATTACTTATTAAAATAGCTCTTCTAAATTTATTAAGATATACATTTTTATCATATATCCTTTTGACACATAAAAATAAAATATAAGCAAAATAAGTTGTAGAAATCAGACCAAAATGATCCCACAACCATTAGAGAAATTGAATCAGTAGTTCAATATCATCCCACAAAGAAAATACTTCAGAGTTATAGGTAAGTTCAAACATTGCAGTCAGATGGAACAGATCATTTCAATCTAATCTTTCAAAATTCTTGGAAAGAGGATAACACTGGTCAACTCATTTTATGAGATAAATTCAGCCCTAACACCAAAACTCAGCCAAGACAAAAAAAAATTACAGCCAGTAATAACAAATTAGAGTCCTGAATTCAGATGGAAAAAGCTTCTGAAAAATGTACTTTAGAAGGATGCCATATTCAAACAACCCTAAAATGCACACTTTTTTCACATTTTACTGTCTCTGAAATCAGGATGCAGCTTACAAACAGTCACAGAGTGGCTGCTGCTGCAGAGGAATGAATCCAACCCCTCAAAATCTAGTCAGCAAACCATTTAAGGACCATCTGAGGAAGGAATATGAATCCCGGATGCTGTCTGAATGTCTTCTGCTGATAATATCTGGAAAATCGAGAAAATGCCAACATCAACACTTAAGGAAAATGGTACAAGCAGCTGAGAGGAAAAGCCAGAGACAACAGCAACACACTAAAAAGCTGCTGTTGAGGCTGTGGAGAACACTGTGTGGGAAAACGTCACAAACATCAACCACGAACATCGACAGCTCTGTATTGAAACAAATTCACAGGAGTCAGAACCTGAATGTGAAGTTTAAGGAATACCTAAACCAATTGATTTTGCTTATATTTTCCCCTTAATGTATGCAGAAGAAGGATATATGATAAAAACCTATATCTCGATAAATTCAGAAGGGCGATTTTGATAAACAAGGTAAGGGCGGTGACGCTGTGTCTGCTTAACTGGCAGTGTTTTCTTTCTTGGTGGTACACTGAATAATGCCACCATCTTAACAATCAAATGACGTGTTAGAAGATCCCAAACTGAGATTATACCAGGAATTCACGGTTCGTTTAACATTTAAAAATTTATAAATCTAATTCCACCACATTAACAGATTAGAGATGAAAAACCATATGAATTTAATAAGCACAGTAAAAGCTTTTAATAATATTCATATATTCACACTAAACTCTCTTAGCAAACTAGGAATAGAACCTGTTAAAAAATATCTACCTGTTAAAAAAAAAAAAAAAACAGCAGACATTTTACTCAATAGTTAAACATCAAAAGCACTCCCTTTAAAGTCCAGAGTAGGGCAAGGACGCCTGTGAACACTGCATCTATTCAACACTACACTGCAGGTCCTAGCTGCAAAGTAAGACAGAAAGAGAGAGAAAGAAAAGAAATACAAAGCATAACAATTGACAGGGGAGAAGAAAAGAACTGTTAGTATTCAAAGATGAAGATTATCTACCCAAAAGAATCTATAAGTTATTAGAATTCATAAGACACAGTGCAGTTGTTAGACATAAGATCAATACACAAATTGCATTTCTATATTCCGGTCCCAAACTGTTCCAAAAAAGTTAAAAACCAAATATATACATATATATAATAGCAATAAAAATATTAAGTACTTAGGAATAAATTTAACAAAATTAAGTTATTGATTGAAAGACATTACAAAAGATCTAAATAATTGGACATATTTGTTCATGATCAGAAACACTCAGAAAAGATGTCATTTCTCCTGAAACTGATCCATACATTTTATGCAATTCCAATCAAAACCCCTTGACAAAATGATTCTAAAATTTATATAAAAAACAAAGAAGCTTGAATAGCCAAGCTGTTGCCTAAAAAGAACCACACATGAGTACTTACCCTACCCTCTATCAAGATTTAATATAAAGCTAGAGCAATTAAAACTGTGCATTACTACCACAACAGACCAGTGGAACATGGCTGAAGACCCAGACACAGCCACCTAATTTATAACAGAGGAGACTCCTCAAAGCTGTGGAAAACGATCCAACTTTGCAATATGTGATGCTGGGACAAATGTTTCATTTGGGGAAAAAAATGCAAGTGGATCTTTACCTCACACCATACCTAAATATCATTTCCATATGGATTAAAGATTTGATTATGGAAGGCAACACTCCACAACTTTTAGAAAAATACACAGGACAGGTTCTGTTCCTAATTTGCTAAGAGTTTTCATTGTGAATATATGTTAAAACATTATTATATCTTTCCCAAAGCAGAGAAAGATTTCTTACACAAGACCCAAAATGTATACCATAAAGGAAAAAATAGATAAGATAAAAATATGAAGTTTTGCTCCCCCAAAAATACCATAAAAAGAGTGAAATGACAAGCCAAAACTGGGAAGAAGTATCTGCAATACATATAACTGGACAAAGATTAGCATCCAGGCTATATAAAAAATTACTACAAATCAGAAGTAAGGGACAAGCAAACCAATAGAACAACAGGCACACACACATACACATACAAACAGAAAATCTTTAACAAGAACTCCACAGAAGGAGAAACGTTAATGGTCACCTTTTATTTATTAGTTTTAATAAGTATTAATAATTACGAAAAGATGACCAGCTTTATTAGTAGTCAGGAGAATGCAAACTAAAACTTCAAGGAGATACAATTGCATACCCACCAGATTAGGGAAAATTTAAAAGCCTTATAGTAAAGAGGGTTGGTAAGGCTGTGGAGCAATAGAAGCCCACTGCCTTAGTTATCTAGTGCTGCTATAACAGAAATACCACAAACGGGTGGCTTTAAAAAACAGAAATTTATTTTCTCACAGTTTAGGAGGCTAAAAGTCTGAATTCAGGGTGCAGCTCTCAGGGAAGGCTTTCTCTCTCTGTTGGCTCTGGAGGAAGGTCCTTGTCTCTTCTAAGCTTCTGCTCCTGGGCAATCTTCATATGGCTTGGCATCTCTCTTCATCCCTCTCTGCTTGCTTCTCTCTCCTTTTATCTCTTGTAAGACTTTGGACTCAAGACACACCCTACACTAATCTTACCTCATTAACATGACAGAAAACTCATTCCCAAATGGGATTATAACCAAAGGAGTAAAACAAAAAACCAAATCCACTGCCATTGAGTTGATTCTGATTTATAGCAACGTTATAGAACAGAGAAGAACTGCCCCCCGCCCCCCCCCCCCGCCCGCCAGCTTCAAACTCCCAACCCTTTGATTAGCAGACAGACTCTTAACCACTACGCCACCAGGGCTCCACCAAAGGCACAGAGGTTACGATTTACGACACGTGTTCTGGGAGGACACAATTCAATCTATAACATTCCACCCTTTGGCCCCCCAAAATTCATGTCCTTCCCACACATGAAACATATTCACTCCATCACACCATCCCAAATGTCTTAAATTAACTCCAAGTCCAAAGTCTCATCTTCTGAACCATTTAAATCAAATATGGGTGAGACTTTAGGCATATTCCATCCTGGACAAAATTCCTCTTCATCTGTGAACCTCTGAAATCTAGATTACAAGTTATCTGTTTCCAAAGTACAATGGTGGGACAGGTACAAGGTAGACATTTCTAATAGAAACAAGAGAAATTGTAGAGAAAGAAGGGATAAGAGGCAACCAGCAAGCCCAAAACCCAGCAGAACAAGTTACGTTAGCTCTCAAGTTATGAAAATAATCCTCTGTTCTTTGGGACCGTCTAGGCAATGGCTGTGCCCTCTAGACTGTGGTGCTGACCATCCCTCTGGATTCTGGGTGGACGCCAGTTTTGCTGTCTAGGCCCACTTGGATAGCAACTCTGTCCCCTCAGTTTTGGGTGGCCCCATTCTCCTAATCTGTCTGAGTAGTGACCCCACCCCCTCAACCCCAGCAGGCCCCTTCTTCTGCCTCTTGGGCATGGCAGCCCCACCCCCTCAGCTTTGGGCAGCAGAATCAACTTAGCAAAGAGCTGACTCTGAAAAACCTAGGATACTGTGACCCCACATTTTGAGATCCAGGAGACCGTGGCCCACCCATTGAAACTGAGAAGGTCCTGTTTCCTGTGCTCCTTCCAACAGTTCTGTTAATCTCCAAGCTGCTCCATGGATGGTTCTTTTCTTTTCTTGGAGGACAACAGATATAGCTCCTTTGGCCTGTTTCCTGCCTGTAGAATTCCAAGAAGCAGGTCATTTTCTTTCCTTTTGTCCTGTCTCTGACCCCTTCAGTCTAACCTGATGGGTTTTCTGCTGCAGTAGTTGGTTAGATCCATCAGTTATAGGCTTAAGCTCTTTAATAAAAGACTGTGTAGTCATGTCCTTGGTGAAAATTCTAGGACACATATCCTTAGTTGGTACAATAGAAGCTTTCAGATCTTTAAGTTCTGTTTTCATTTTGCACAGTTCATTTTTAAGTCCATCTATTTACTCTCACATTTTACTATAAGCAGCAAGGAGAAACCACACAGCCCCTTTAAGATCTTACTTAGAGCGGGGCCAAGATGGCGGACTAGGTGGACGCTACCGCGGATCCCTCTTGCAACAAAGACTCGGAAAAACAAGTGACTCGATCACATATATAACTATCTACGAACTCTGAACAACAAACACAGACTTAGAGAGGGAGAACGAACAAATACGGGCAGACAGCGACCGTTTTCAGAACTAAGAGCCAGCATACCAGGCAGGTGACCTTCGGAGCCCGGGCTGGGGCAGAGCCCAGGGGGGGCAAACAGCACAGACAAGGGGCCCACCCTACCCCCACCGAACCAATCCCGGGAGGAAGTCTAGCTGGTTGGCGCGGGCGGCGTAGCGGCGCAGCCGGTGGGAGAAACACCCGGGAGGCAGTGACTGATCTTGGAGCGGGGAGAGCATCGTCCCAGCCGGGGAGCCGTCCCGCCGGGAGTTTGGCGGGAGGGGGGCGAGGCGCAAGCGTGGGGATCACCTATATTTCCCTAAAGTGACCCGGAGCGGGGCGCCCAGACGTTCGTGAGGGCCACGTCCACCCAGTTCGCGCGAGCGGTGTGGTGCACCGGAGGGAGAAATCCCCGGGAGGAAGTGACCGGTCTTGGAGCAGGGAGAGCAGCATCCCAGCCGGGGAGCCGTCCCGCTGGGATCTTGGCGAGAGCAGGCCGGGCGTGAGCGCATTCCCCTGAATAGACCCCGGGTGCGAGCCCAGCTGTCCGTGAGGGCCACGCCCACCCAGTTCGCACAAGCGGTGCGGCACACCAGAGAGAGAAATCCCCGGGAGGAAGTGACTGGTCTTGGAGTGGGGAGAGCAGCATCCCAGCTGGGGAGCCATCCTGCAGGGATCTTGGCGAGAGCGAGCTGGGTGTGAGCACATTCCCCTGAATAGACCCCAGGGGCGGGCCCAGCTGTTCGTGAGGGCCACGCCCACTCAGTTCATGCGAGCGGTGCAGCGCACCGGAGGGAGAAATCCCC
The DNA here is from genome assembly GCF_024166365.1 of Elephas maximus indicus. NCBI lineage: Eukaryota > Metazoa > Chordata > Mammalia > Proboscidea > Elephantidae > Elephas > Elephas maximus. Next base: position 89,799,167 of record NC_064831.1, read on the forward strand.
GGGAGGAAGTGACTGATCTTGGAGCGGAGAGAGTAGCATCCCAGCTGGGGAGCCGTCCTGCCAGGATTCTGGCGGACGGAGGCGGAGCGTGAACGCGGGGATCAGCTCTATATTCTGTGGTGCTACACACCTAGCTCTCTGATCCCTCCCCCACCCTCCGCAGGCGGCTCCATTAACATTCGAATACCCTAAGCCAGAAGGAGAATTTCAGATAGGGATCTGACTGCATTTTTTTTTAGCTGATTACCTGGAAAATCTAGTTTCCCGGTGATGGCTCGGAGACAGCAGTCCATATCAAACCACATAAAGAAACAGACCATGACAGCTTCTCCAACCCCCCAAACAAAAGAATCAAAATCTTTCCCAAATGAAGACACAATCCTGGAATTATCAGATACAGAATATAAAAAACTAATTTACAGAATGCTTAAAGATATCACAAATGAAATTAGGATAACTGCAGAAAAAGCCAAGGAACACATTGATAAAACTGTTGAAGAACTCAAAAAGGTTATTCAAGAACATAGTGGAAAAATTAATAAGTTGCAAGAATCCATAGAGAGACAGCATGTAGAAATCCAAAAGATTAACAATAAAATTACAGAATTAGACAATGCAATAGAAAGTCAGAGGAGCAGACTCGAGCAATTAGAATGTAGACTGGGACTTCTGGAGGACCAGGGAATCAACTCCAACATAGCTGAAAAAAAATCAGATAAAAGAATTTAAAAAAATGAAGAAACCCTAAGAATCATGTGGGACTCTATCAAGAAGGATAACTTGCGAGTGATTGGAGTCCCAGCACAGGGAGGGGGGACAGAAAACACAGAGAAAATAGTTGAAGAACTCCTGACAGAAAACTTCCCTGACATCATGAAAGACGAAAGGATATCTATCCAAGATGCTCATCGAACCCCATTTAAGATTGATCCAAAAAGAAAAACACCAAGACATATTATCATCAAACTTGCCAAAACCAAAGACAAACAGAAAATTTTAAAAGCAGCCAGGGAGAAAAGAAAGGTTTCCTTCAAGGGAGAATCAATAAGAATAAGTTCAGACTACTCAGCAGAAACCATGCAGGCAAGAAGAGAATGGGACGATGTATACAGAGCACTGAAGGAGAAAAACTGCCAACCAAGGATCATATATCCAGCAAAACTCTCTCTGAAATATGAAGGAGAAATTAAGATATTTACAGATAAACACAAGTTTAGAGAATTTGCAAAAACCAAACCAAGACTGCAAGAAATGCTAAAGGAGATTGTTTGGCCTGATGACCAATAATATCAGGTACCAGCAGAATACAAGGTCACAAAACAGAACATCCTGATATCAACGCAACTCAAATAGGGAAAGCACAAAAACAAAGTAAGATTAATTCTAAAAAATAAATAAATAAACGAAACAATACACATAACAGGAAATCATGGAAATCAATAGATAAACGATCACAATAATCAAAAAGAGGGACTAAATATAGGAGGCATTGAACTGCCAGATGGAGAGTGATACAAGGCGATATAGAACGATACAAGTTAGGTTTTTACTTAGAAAAATAGGGGTAAATAATAAGGTAACCACAAAAAGGAATATCAATTCCATAACTCAAGAAAAACGTAACGACTCAACAAACATAAAGTTAAACATTATGAAAATGAGGATCTCACAATCTACTAAGAAAAACATCTCAGCACAAAAAAGTATGTGGAAAAATGAAAAGGCCAACAACACACATGAAAAAGCATCAAAATGACAGCACTAAAAACTTATTTATCTATAATTACGCTGAATGTAAATGGACTAAATGCACCAATAAGGAGACAGAGAGTCACGGACTGGATAAAGAAACACAATCCATCTATACGCTGTCTACGAGAGACACACCTTAGACTTAAGAGACACAAACAAACTAAAACTCAAAGGATGGAAAAAAATATATCAAGCAAATAATAAGCAAAAAAGAAGAGGAGTAGCAATATTAATTTCTGACAAAATAGACTTTAGACTTAAATCCGCCACAAAGGATAAAGAAGGACACTATATAATGATAAAAGGGACAATTGATCAGGAAGATATAACCATATTAAATATTTACGCACCCAATGACAGGGCTGCAAGATACATAAATCAAATTTTAACAGAATTGAAAAGTGAGATAGACACCTCCACATTTATAGTAGAAGACTTCAACACACCACTTTCGGAGAAGGACAGGACATCCAGTAAGAAGCTCAATAGAGACACGGAAGACCTACTTACAACAATCAACCAACTTGACCTCATAGACTTAAACAGAACTCTCCACCCAACTGCTGCAAAATATACTTTTTTTTCTAGTGCACATGGAACATTCTCTAGAATAGACCACATATTAGGTCACAAAACAAATCTTGGTAGAATCCAAAACATCAAAATATTACAAAGCATCTTCTCAGACCACAAGGCAATGAAGCTAGAAATCAATAACAGAAAAACTAGGGAAAAGAAATCAAATACTTGGAAACTGAACATTACCCTCCTGAAAAAAGACTGGGTTATAGAAGACATCAAGGAGGGAATAAGGAAATTCTTAGAAAGCAACGAGAATGAAAATACTTCCTATCAAAACCTCTGGGACACAGCAAAAGCAGTGCTCAGAGGCCAATTTATATCGATAAATGCACACATACAAAAAGAAGAAAGAGACAAAATCAGAGAACTGTCCCTACAACTTGAACAAATAGAAAGTGAGCAACAAAAGAACCCATCAGGCACCAGAAGAAAACAAATAATAAAAATTAGAGCTGAACTAAATGAATTAGAGAACAGAAAAACAATTGAAAGAATTAACAAAGCCAAAAGCTGGTTCTTTGAAAAAATTAACAAAATTGATAAACCATTGGCTAGACTGACTAAAGAAAAACAAGAAAGGAAACAAATAACCCGAATAAGAAACGAGAAGGACCACATCACAACAGAACCAAATGAAATTAAAAGAATCATTTCAGATTACTACGTAAAATTGTACTCTAACAAATTTGAAAACCTAGAAGAAATGGATAAATTCTTCGAAAAATACTACCTACCTAAACTAACACATTCAGAAGTAGAACAACTAAATAGACCCATAACAAAAAAAGAGATTGAAACAGTAATCAAAAAACTCCCAACAAAAAAAAGTCCTGGCCCAGACGGCTTCACTGCAGAGTTCTACCAAACCTTCAGAGAAGACTTAACACCACTACTACTGAAGGTATTTCAAAGCATAGAACAAGACAGAATACTACCCAACTCATTCTATGAAGCTACCATCTCCCTGATACCAAAACCAGGTAAAGACATTACAAAAAAAGAAAATTTTAGACCTATGTCCCTCATGAACATAGATGCAAAAATTCTAGCCAATAGAATCCAACAACACATCAAAAAAATAATTCACCCTGATCAAGTGGGATTTATACCAGGTATGCAAGGCTGGTTTAATATCAGAAAAACCATTAATGTAATCCATCACATAAATAAAACAAAAGATAAAAACCACGTGATCTTATCAATAGATGCAGAAAAGGCATTTGACAAAGTTCAACACCCATTTATAATAAAAACTCTTACCAAAACAGGAATTGAAGGAAAATTCCTCAACATAATAAAGGGCATCTATGCAAAGCCAACAGCCAATATCACTCTAAATGGAGAGAACCTGAAAGCATTTCCCCTGAGAACGGGAACCAGACAAGGATGCCCTTTATCACTACTCTTATTCAACATCGTACTTGAAGTCCTAGCCAGGGCAATTAGGCTAGACAAAGAAATAAAGGGTATCCAGATTGGCAAGGAGGAAGTAAAGCTATCACTATTTGCAGATGACATGATCGTATACATGCAAAACCCTAAGGAATCCTCCAGAAAACTACTGAAACTAATAGAAGAGTTTGGAAGAGTCTCAGGTTATAAAATAAACATACAAAAATCACTTGGATTCCTCTACATCAACAAAAAGAACACCGAAGAGGAAATAACCAAATCAATACCATTCACAGTAGCCCCCAAGAAGATAAAATACTTAGGAATAAATCTTACCAAGGATGTAAAAGACCTATACAAAGAAAACTATAAAACTCTGCTACAAGAAATTCAAAAGGACATACTTAAGTGGAAGAACATACCCTGCTCATGGATAGGAAGACTTAACATAGTAAAAATGTCTATTCTACCAAAAGCCATCTATACATATAACGCACTTCCAATCCAAATACCAATGTCATATTTTAAGGGGATAGAGAAACAAATCACTAATTTCATATGGAAGGGAAAGAACCCCCGGATAAGCAAAGCATTACTGAAAAAGAAGAAGAAAGTGGGAGGCCTCACTCTACCTGATTTCAGAACCTATTATACAGCTACAGTAGTCAAAACAGCCTGGTACTGGTACAACAACAGGCACATAGACCAATGGAACAGAATTGAGAACCCAGATATAAATCCATCCATGTATGAGCAGCTGATATTTGACAAAGGACCAGTGTCAGTGAATTGGGGAAATGATAGTCTTTTTAACGAATGGTGCTGGCATAACTGGATATCCATTTGCAAAAGAATGAATCAGGACCCATACCTCACACCATGCACAAAAACTAACTCCAAGTGGATCAAAGACCTAAACATAAAGACTAAAACGATAAAGATCATGGAAGAAAAAATAGGGACAACCCTAGGAGCCCTAATACAGGGCATAAACAGAATACAAAACATTACCAAAAATGATGAAGAGAAACCAGATAACTGGGAGCTCCTAAAAATCAAACACCTATGCTCATCTAAAGACTTCACCAAAAGAGTAAAAAGACCACCTACAGACTGGGAAAGAATATTCAGCTATGACATCTCAGACCAGCGCCTGATCTCTAAAATCTACATGATTCTGTCAAAACTCAACCACAAAAAGACAAGCAACCCAATCAAGAAATGGGCAAAGGATATGAACACACATTTCACTAAAGAAGATATTCAGGCAGCCAACATATACATGAGAAAATGCTCCCGATCATTAGCCATTAGAGAAATGCAAATTAAAACTATGATGAGATTCCATCTCACACCAACTAGACTGGCATTAATCCAAAAAACACAAAATAATAAATGTTGGAGAGGCTGCGGAGAGATTGGAACTCTCATACACTGCTGGTGGGATTGTAAAATGGTACAACCACTTTGGAAATCCATCTGGCGTTATCTTAAACAGTTAGAAATAGAACTACCATACAACCCAGAAATCCCACTCCTTGGAATATACCCTAGAGATACAAGAGCCTTCACACAAACAGACATATGCACACCCTTGTTTATTTCAGCTCTGTTTACAACAGCAAAAAGCTGGAAGCAACCAAGTGTCCGTCAATGGATGAATGGGTAAATAAATTGTGGTATATTCACACAATGGAATACTACGCATCGATAAAGAACAGAGACGAATCTCTGAAACATTTCATAACATGGAGGAATCTGGAAGACATTATGCTGAGCGAAATGAGTCAGAGGCAAAAGGACAAATACTGTATAAGACCACTATTATAAGATCTTGAGAAATAGAAAAACCTGAGAAGAACACATACTTTTGTGGTTACAAAGGGGGGAGGGAGGGAGAGGGTTTTTTATTGATCAATCAGTAGATAAGAACTGCTTTGGGTGAAGGGAAAGACAACACACAATACAAGGAAGGTCAGCCTAATTGGACTGGACTAAAAGCAAAGAGGTTTCCAGGATAAAATGAAAGCTTCAAAGGTCAGCGGAGCAGGGGCTGGGGTCTGGGGAACATGGTCTGAGGAGACTTCTAAGTCAAAGGGCACAATAATTCTATTATGAAAACATTCTGCATCCCACTTTGAATTGTGGCACCTGGGGTCCTAAATGCCAACAAGCGGCCATCTAAGATGCATCAATTGGTCTCAACCCACCTGGAGCAAAGGCAAAGGAAGAACACCAAGGCCACATGACCACTAAGAACCCAAGAGACAGAAAGGGCCACATGAACCAGAGACCTACATTATCCTGAGACCAGAAGAACTAGTTGGTGCCCAGCCACAATCGATGTCTGCCCTGCTAGGGAGCACAACAGACAACTCCTGAGGGAGCAGGAGGCCAATGGGATACAGACACCAAATTCTCACAAAAAGCCCATACCTAATGATATGAATGCGACTAGAGGAATCCCAGAGACAATGCTCCCCAGAACTTCTGATGGCACAGGACAGGAACCATCCCCGAAGACAACTCATCAGGCATGAAAAGGACTGGTCAGCGGGGGGGAGAGAGATGCTGATGAAGAGTGAGCTAATTAAATTAGGTGGACACTGGAGAGTGTGTTGGCAACTCTTGACTGGAGGGGGGATGGGAAGATAGAGAGAGAGGGAAGATGGCAAAATTGGCACGAAACGAGAGACTGAAAGGGCTGACTCAATAGGGGGAGAGCAAGTGGGAGAAGGGAGTATGATGTATGTAAACCTACATGTGACAGACTAATTGGAATGGTAAATGTTCACTTGAAGCTTAATAAAAATTAATTAAAAAAAAAAAAGATCTTACTTAGAAATCTCATCCATCAGAATCTAAGTTCATCACTTACAAATTCTACCTTCCACCAAACATTTGAACATAATTCAGACAAGTTCTTTGCCACTGCATAAAAAGCATCACTCTTCCTCCATTGTCCAATGACATGTTCATCATGTCCTTTAAAGCCTCACCAGATGCACACTTAACCTCCACATTTCTAGCAACATTCTGTTGCTGGCTCCATATGTATTCTCTAAGATGATAGAGGCTTTATAGCTCTCCTCACTTCCTCCTGAGCCCTCATCAGAATCGCCTTTGATGTCCATAATTCTACCAACCGTCTCTGCAAGGAAATCTAGGGTTTTACTATTAAGCACCTTAAAACTTTTCCAGCCTCTATCCATTACCCAAGTCCAAAACTGCTTCCACATTTTAGGTATCTGTTAGAGCAGCACCCCACTCTTGGTACCAAATTCTGTCTTGGTTATGTAGTGCTGCTATAATAGAAATAATACAAATGGGTGGCTTTGACAAACAGAAACTTATATTCTTACAGTTTAGGAGGCTAGAAGGCTGAATTCAAGGTGCCAACTCTAGAGGAAGGCTTTCTCTTTCCATCAGCTTTAGAGGAAGGTCCTTGTCTCTTCTGAGCTTCTGTTCCTCAGCAATCTTCACGTGGTTTGTTATCTCTCTTCCCCCATCTCTGCTTGCCCCTCTCCCCTTTTATCTCTTGTAAGAGTTTGACTCAAGATACACCTCACGCTAATATTGTCTCATTAACATAATGGAAAACTCATTCCCAAAAGGGATCATAACCACAGGCATAAGCAAAAAATCCATTGCCATCAAGTCAATTCCAGCTCATAGCAACCCTATAGAACAGAGTAGAACTGCCCCATAGGGTTTCCAAGGAGCGGCTGGTAGATTTGAACTGCCAAACTTTTGGTTAGCAGTTGAACTCTTAACCACTATACCACCAGAGGTTAGGATTTACAACACATATTTTGGGGGGACACAATTCAACCCATAATGCCCATGTATACTGCTAGTGGAAGTATGACTAGTGCAACCACTGTGGAAAATAAGTTGGCATCATCTAGTAAAAGAATTGTGGTATTATCTAGTAAATTCTTGAACATGCCCCAAGGGATTATTCAAGAATTTTTTAAAAGCATTTTTAGTAATAGCAATAAATTGGGGTGATAGTAATAACACTCACCCCACAGAAGGGTCAGAATTTTATGAGATAAGCTTCAAACAGTCCTTGGCCCAATGCCTGACACCAGCTAAGCCCTGAAAAAAGGGTAGCTCTTGAGTGGTGGCAGTCTCCAGCAGGCTTTAGAAAAGTCAGAGCAGGGCTCTGGAGAGAGGGCAAGGCTAGAGATCTGGAGAGGAGCCCGTTAAAGCCATGAGAGTGATGGAGGGGTCCTGGATGCAAAGATCTGTGGCGGCCTGGGAAAGGGAGAAGATACTAGAGAAGACTAGTCAGGAAAGCCCAAAGGGTGGTGTCTTAGTTATCTAGTGCTGCCGTAACATAATACCACAAGTGGATAGCTTTAACAGAGAGAAACTTATTTTCTCACAATCTAGTATGTTACAAGTCTAAATTCAGGACGTAGGCTCCAGGGTAAGGTTTTCTCTCTCTGTCAGCTCTGGAAGAAGGTCCTTGTCCTCAATCTTCCCATGGCTGAGGAGCTTCTCAGGCGCAGGGACGCCAGGCCCAAAGGACACGCTCTGCTCCTCGTGCTGCTTTCTTGGTGGTGTGAGGTCCCCAACTCTCTGCTTACTTCCCTTTCCTTTTATCTCTTGAGAGGGAAAAGGTGGTGCAGGCCACACCCCAGGGAAACTCCCTTTACCTTGGATTAGGGAGGTGACCTGAGTAAGGGTGGTGTTAAAATCCCACCCTAATCCTCTCAACATAAAATTATAATCACAAAATGGAGGACAACCACACATGGCCTAACCAAGTTGAAACACAGATTTTTAGGGGGGACATAATTCAATCCATGACAGGTGGGGAGGCACAGAAGTCCAGGGAGGGTGTAGCTGAGAAAGAAGGGAGGAGCAGACAACCTCTGCATGTTTCACAAAGCCACTGCAGAGGATGAGGGTTAAGAAAACTGGTCCACCACCAGGGAGTGTAGTGTCCTGTTGAGGGAACAATTTCCACACACATCAAGCTTTCTACAAAGATCAGAAAACAATGCCAACAAAGACCTCAAAGCCATATCCTGAACCTTGGAGAAATAATTTCCACTACTTGAATATTTTCAATACAAACATTATCCTAGGTAAAAAGAAGAAGGTGGAGATACCTGACTATATACTTGCAAAAGCATGACACTAGAACATTCTACCAATTCAGCACTCAGCATAAATTTTAGAGGTATCTCTTAGACAGCCTTCAGTCCAGGAGGTTTTTGTTTTTTGTTTTTGTTTATGGTCATAAAAAAACCCTTTTATCAAAAAACAATGTAAAACACCCTTATGTAAAATAGACTCCTTCCACCCCCACAAGCCCCACCCTCTGCAGAACCCTAGGGAGCCTCAGAACAGTCTGAGAGGTGATGATCTGGGCCAAGACTGTCTCACACAGAAAGAGGAACTGAGGCCAGTGAATTTGACTTTGTCAGGTTCCCAGGCAAGTGAGTGGCAGAACCAAGCTCAGAACCCCGGCTGCCATTTAACACACTTTCCATTTTATTACACCTGCCAAAAAGATGGAAGACCCCAACACTCTTAGGAGACTCAGGCCAGGTACATTAAGTTGTGGAGGCAATAGGAGAGCTGGTGGGTATATTCCAGAAATCCACAATCAGGGACTCTGATGGCTACAGTGGCCTTACCAGGAGGGACACTAGCTACATTACAGCCCAGAGGTCCTTGGCAGCTGCCTTACCTCCTCCACTGTCCCCTGCCTCAGCTCCAATCTCCTCTTGCTCAGGTCTGAGGTCAGAGGAAGGCTTCACCTCCACTGGCAGGGGCTGGAGAGAGGCTGAACTCCCTTAGGAGGGGCAGTGGGCAGGGAGGGGGCACTGTGGTTAAGTTCTCTTACAGAACTGTACACAGAAAGAAGGAAGGTGAAAGCAGGATCTCTCAGAGCCTCATATTTGCTTGGAACCACTTAAAAGTATAGAAGTGACTTTTACTGCCAGGGTTCCAGAATGAGGAAAGCCCACAGGCCCTTGGCACAGAGTCTAATCCACAGGCGCCCAGGTAAGTAGGCTCCTCTTTTTATCACATTAGTTGATCCAGTAAGTGAAGAAAATGAGACATTGTCTGAGCACATTAGGGGAAGTTAGAAATAATAATAATAAAGAGATGAAAAGTCGTGATTATATTCCTGTCAGAGAACATTATGCTTAAGGAAAGAATTAAAGGTCTAAGTAGAATGGTAGACTGGGAGGAAAGTTATAATCAGAGCTGTATTAAAAACAATGCAAACACATGGGGGAGGGTATAATGATACAGAATTGGAAAGAACTTTATTATTACCCAAAAACCTCAAAGAAGAATAATGGAGACGATAGTAAAACAACTAAGGAGTAATCAGTGGCCAGCAAGTTGATGCTGACCCATGGCTGTTGTGGCGAACTCTGGGTTCTACTCGGCACAACTCCATAGGGGCCAAAAGCAAAGAACGAGCTGGGGAGAAGGAAAGGCAACTTTACTGACGGGCCAAGTAAGGAGGCAGTCGGGGCTAAGTGCCTTCCAAACCTGCCTTGCAGGCAGCTTGTTGAGGCTGGTTTTTACTGGCAGGATCAGTTTCAAAACACAAAATGGCGCAGGTGCAGGTACAGAGCGTTTTTGAGTGAGTAAGCCTTTTTTTAAGGCCTGTGTTTGATTCCCCTAGCAGGAGGAAGTCAGCCATTTTTGTTCATTAGCATGTTAGCTCTTCACCCATGGGTGGAGAATTTACATGCACGAGGCAGTTAATGAGCTAAAGGTTATCTGGAGTGTTAAGGTGGAGGGCAGGACCTGTTTCAGCAGATTCTAGCCAGCAGGTGGATGTTTTTTTTGTTACCTAGTTCAAGAAGTCTCTGCAAAGAAAACAACTTCAGGAAATAGGGCGGAAACAGAGTAGGAACTATATTTCAAACCCTGTCTTATGGTGACTCTCACGTGTGTCAGAGTAGAAGTGTGCTCCAAAGGGTTTTCAATGGCTGATTTTTCAGAAGTAGGTCTCCAGGTCTTTCTTCCCAGGTGCCCCTGGTGGACTGAACTACTAGCCTTTCAGTTAGCAGCTAAGCACTTAACCAGCTGCTCCACCCAGGGACATCTGAATCATTAAGGTGGACCTAAAAAAGAGGCGTTCATAAAACAAAAAGAAACACAATTTAGGCTGAACATCTGAAAAGTTTTTCTCCAGCTGGACTATTGTTCCAGGGACCTGGAGAAAAATCTCATCAAATCAGAGCTTGACATCTGATAGTCCTGGGTTCAAATCTGCATTTCTCTTACCACAAGCTGAGCGATCTTGAGCAAGCAACCCAACCTCTCTGATTCTCTCTCAGCTGCAAAAGGAGAATAATTCTGATGAGTTGACAGAGTTACTCTGAGGATTAAAAAATAGTATGTGTGGATCACTGAGCAGTACCTATGAGAAACAATAGCTGCCACCGTTATCAGACTACCATTAATATGCCACCCCAAAAAGCCACTGAGAGTATATTTGAGAGGCAGAGATGAGGCTGATGATATGTCAATAATCATATTGACTTGCTATGATTAAAAAAAAAAAGATATCCATTCACAGTCATTAACTAGACTATGCTTTTATGAAGGATCAGATTTTGTTTTATTTGTGTCTTTACCACAAGTATTTTTTTTGGTATGCATGTATTTTATCGGGGAGTGGGGAGAACACAAATAAAGCAGTACCTTTCCTTTTATAAGGAGGAGCCCTGATGGTGCAGTGGTTAAGAGCTCGGCTGCTAACCGAAAGGTCAGCAGTTCGAACCCAACAGCAGCTCTACAGGAGGAAGATGCGGCAGTCTGCTTCTGTAAAGATTTATAGCCTTGAAAACCCTGTGGGGCAGTTCTACTCTATAGGGTCGCTATGAGTTGGAATAGACTCAACGGCAATGGGTTTGCTTTTCACAAAACTTGAAACTTGAAAAAAAATTTTTTCAAGATGTTCTAATAGCCCAAATGTAGGCAGCACCCATGCATTACACAAATCACTTCCTGGAAAACATAAAGCTCGACACAACCACCAACTACAATTCTGTGTCTGGGCACTGTATAGCTCGACTCACATGCATACACACACCAAAAATAACCTCCTAAATATCATTCGACTAGCGTACAATTTACGGGGCCAGGGAGTGGATGTGGACAGTGGACTTGGGGGAAGGTTTTTGGCATGGGGAAGTCTCTGCAACATAGACTCTGCAAGCACTCAGCAGTGGATGAAATAGTCAGGGACTTTCATTAGGGTTTATTTTAGCCAAACGCAACGAGGAAATGAAGCCAGCTTTCTCTTTCTCCTGACCGAACAGGCAGGTGGTGATTAGCGACTCGATTTCCAATAAAAACGCTTTTATCTTAATTTCTGCAAGTCAGGGAAACCCATGCAGTCCAGGAGTGTTTGGGCCTTGAGTGCCCCTGCACCCCATATCAATGGGCGCTCTCCTCTGCTCTAGGCGAGAGCTCAGCTCAAGGTGCCCTCCCCAGGCCCACAACCCTCACCCTTCGGGTGGTTCCCAGTGGACCCTGTGGCTGCTTTGGAGGAGCAGAGAAGCAGCAAAATGGTTCCTGTGCCTTGACAGGTCAATTAAAAAAAGCCACGCAGTCAATTCCGACTCACGGCAAACCCAAATGTGTCAGAACAGAACTGCTCCGTAAGCTTCCATGGCCATGACCTTCCCGAAGCAGATCGCCAGAGGCACCCCTGGGTAGGTCCTAACCACCATCCTTTGGGTTAGTAGCCAAGTGCTTAACCACTTGCCCCACCCAGAGACTCCTAAGGGTCAATGGACATTGGTTTAAGGGGATCCTCCTGGGAGCGGAATGAAGCTGCAGTCCCTGGGATAGGAATTGCAAAGGGTTTGATGTGAGCAGCCCTGTGGGCCAGAGAACAGACAGGGGAGACACAAAGGAGATCAGACCAGGAGGGGGTTAGGAGAGCCAGCCTGGATTTCAACAGACAGTGGCCTCAGGTTTTATATAAGCTGTGAGCCCTGCCCCCACATAAGCATGCTGGGCCTTGGAAAAGAAAACCTACAACAGAGGGTCGGCCCACTGAAAGGCCTGGTATCCCTAAACCACAGCTGTTGCATCCTAATAGGCATTATTCAAAGGCCTCAGACCTTCAGATGCTACCAAGAGTCATTCAACTGCAACTGCCCCCAGCAATCTTGATGTTAAATCACAGGACACCAGGGGCTGACACCTGACTACAGCGTTTGAATTTTGCCCTGAAGTTTCTTTCTATACAGCCAAACACAGCAGAAAACATGGCCGTTTTTTCCAATCCTCTGGAGTTGCCTGAACTTCTCTGGGCTGAGCCACAAATAAGGATGTCATCAGAGGCTGGGGCCAGCTGCTGTCAGGAAGCCAGAGAGCAAAGGCCAGTCAGCCAGTCACCAGACTAGGGTTTCAAAGGTCAGAAAGACAACACCTCAGTGCCCACAGCCCTCTCACCGGCCTGTCATTCACTCTGTCCCGCCAGACCATGGCAAGACCCAATCTTCCGGATACCAAAGATCTTCGGTGCCGGCCTTATGCAGTTGAGATCCCAGTTAATACAGATACAGCACAGCCGTTGGTGTCTAAGAACATGACCGAACAACAACTACTGGTGGTATGCATGACATTGACTCTATACCAGGATATGCCAAGGAATCACAACCAGACAGAAGAGGGGTATACAAAATGCCTATGCTGGAGGATGACTGGGACCCCTGGAAAGACATCCCAGAGGATGGGCTGACCAGGGCCCTGGTCAGGGACATCCTGATAACCCCAATCTGCAGAAAACTTCCTCCCAGCTATCCTTCTCACAGCCACAAAACCAACAAGGGTCTTCACAGTATCTTAAAGGAAACGATTTGTCCATTCAACACTCATGTTGCTCCTACACGTGCCAGGAGTGTGCAAGCTGGGGGGCAGGGGGGCAAAGGGGTGGGGTCAAAAAGGGTCCTGCCCTCAGAGAGATTGGCATCTGGTTGAGTAGGAAGAAAGCCCATGGCAGTAATTGACACCCTGTAAATGAATAATTTCTTTTAGGAAGGATCAGCACAAGGCTGGTTGCTATTAGGCAGAGGTTAAAGATGTCCTAAAAGTCAAACTTTTCCAAGCCACTCTATCACTCCATCAGCTCTAACACCAACTACTCCCTCTCCCCTCAGCACTCTCCCTCCCGTCTTTGGGTTCCCTAAGTCACTGCAACATCTCCCAGAAGTCATGAACTGTATAAAGGAAATGGCTCATGCAGTTGTGAAGGCTGACAAGTCCCAAATTCATGGGTCAGGTGTAGGCTTCTCTCTGGCCCTCAGCTTTCTTGCTCCACGGGCCGGGAAGCCCACTGTGCCGTCCCCTGCAGGTCTCTCCTGCGGGTCTCTCCTTCCTTGATGGTGGTGGGCTCTTCTCTTTCCTGCCTCTGGGGTGGCTCATTTCAAGCCCAGTGGGACGGCAAAACTGACCAGCCCCTTGGTGGGCCACAATTACCCTATCACACAGTCCCGCGCAATCACTTGGGTGTGGGTTACAGGACCATGGCTAGAAAGGCCACACCAAAAGCAACCTGTTATACCCACCCTGCATGGCCAAGCCTGACCGACCCACTGTCACCCAATGCTGCTCTGCTCCCCAGAATGGAGATCCTCAGGCTCGCCAACTCCATGTTCCCCTAGGGGGCACTGCTATACCTTGGACTTGAAAAAAATCCCAAACAGCTGATGCATGTTTGATTTTTTTTTAAGTTTTATGTCTCTATGAGGATGCCTTTGAGAAAGCAGACCCTTTAGGAGCTAGCTCATGGATTATATCCCTTCTGAGCCTCCACTGTTTGGGGGGTCACCACTCTTAACCTTGTCCTCACGACAGGTTCCTTTCTCTGCAGAGACAGACCATTGCCACCAGCACCCCCCATTTGAATCCCAGCACTGCCACTTACTAGCCAGGTGGCCTTGGGCAAGTTATTTCACCTCTGTGACTCAGTTTCCTTACCAGTAAAATGGGGATAATAACGGCATTTCTGTTTATTATCTGTCAGGAGGATCAAATCAGGTGATGCTTGGAAAGCTCCCAGTAGAGTACGTGGCATATTGTAAAATGCCACACAAGGGTTGATTTGCCAAAAATGTATTCAAATCTCTTCCATCCAAAAACACATGAGAAAAAGCCACCTTCCTTCACCCTCACCATCACCTCAAGCTCCATCCTCCCCCTACTCTTGTCCCTGGGAGCCCTTTAGAAACAGCAGCTGGGCCTGGCCCTGTTCAGTGTGCCACCACATGCAGACAGCCCTTCCTGTGGCCTCTCCCTTCTGGGCCCCTCATGACTGTGCCTGCTTCAGTGTCCTTGAGTGCCAGGCTCTGCCCACAGTCATCTTGCCTTTCTGGCTACTCCTCCTTTGACCTCCCTGTCTCAAAGCCTGGTTCTCCTCTTCCCTCTTTGAGCCTCCTGCCTCCACCCTAGCTCCTTTTCTCCTCCCATCTCCCAAGGGAGCCCTCTCCAAGCTTCCTCCTTCTCTGCTCCCTTCACTCAGTAACTGGTGCCCAGTGAGCTCTGGTGTAGGCACTAACCTTTCTAGGCTTTTCCGTTTGAATCCCTGCCACATTCTGGAGTTAGTGTTTCCAAATCTTTCTTATCTCCAGCAGGAGGACTGTCCTAAAACATTCTGAAATCACTCTATCTAGATCACATCAGGTTTTCCACCTCCTAAGAGTGGGTGCTTTTACAGGTATAACCATTGTCCCAGGACTCAAACTCCAGTTGTGTATCAGCTTTGACTTTCCACTGTGCTCACTAGCTTACTTGTCTATTGGCCCTCTCTGTTTTATGGCTACTGCAAATTTCTAAACATCTAACTTTTCTAAATTGAAACACTACACCAACTTCCTAAATGAAGACCACAACATAGACAGTTATCACAAATACTTCAGTTTTGTATGCAAACAGAAGGGAGGGGGAGCCTTCTTTGTAAATTTAACTACAGGAGGAGAAAGAGAAGGAAGCGGTGAGCCCAGCAGTCGGCTCACGTACACCAGGATTCATTTATTCCTCACAAAACCAAAAACCAAACACATTGCCGTCGAGTCAATTCTGACTCATAAAGACCCTATAGGATAAAGTAGAACTGCCCTCTAGGGCTTCCAAGGCTGTAATCTTTACAGAAGCATACTGCCTCATCTTTCTCCCTCCGAGCAGCTGGAGGCTTCAAACTCCCAATCTTTCATTAGCAGCCAAGCGCTTAACCGCTGCATCATCAGGGCTCCTTTTATTCCTTACAAGGCAGGTCAAAGGCCTGTTTTACAGATTAGGGAAGCTCAAGGTAAAGGATGAGGGAAGGATTGAACTGGGACACAAGCTAGTCATGTCCGACTTTGTTTTTTTCCACTGCACTCCAAGCTGGAATGACAGCAGCAGATGTTTTAGTGGAACTTAAGAAGCTCTTCATCTCTGGGGAAATTAAAAAACACATACACACTCACTGAACTACAGAGAGAGAGAGAAAGAAGAGAAAGACTGACTCTCCCCGGGGGCATGTCAAGAAGACTTGAATTCATGGGGTGTAGGTGTATCCTCCCTCCTGGAGGCCCTGGGTGGCACAGATGGTTAAGCACTCAGCTGCTAACTGAAAAGTCGGCAGTTCAAACCCACCAGCTGCTCCGTGGGAGAAACAACATGGCAATCTTCTCCCATAAAGATTGTTATTGTTCTTGGTGTGTGCCATCGAGTGGATTTCAACTCACAGCGACCCTATGAAAACCCACCAGGCTTTCCTTAGGCTGTAATCTTTATAGGAGCAGATCTCTAGGTCTTCTCTCCCCAAGTGGTTGGTGGGCTCAAACCGCTGAACTTCTTAGCTGGCAGCCGAAAGCATAACCATTCTATCACCAGGGCCTGTAAAAACTGTTGTTGTTAGGTGCTGTCAAGTTGGTTCTGACTCATATCAACCCCATGTACAACAGAACGAAACACTGCCCGGTCCTGCGCCATCCTCACAATCATTGTTATACTTGGGCCCATTGTTGTAACCACCCTGTCAATTCATCTCACGAAGGGTCTTCCTCTTTTTTGCTGACTTTCTACTTTACCAAGCATGATGTCCTTCTCCACGGACTGGTCCCTCCTGATAACATGTCCAAAGTATGTGAGACAAAGTCTTGCCATCCTCATTTCTAATGAGCATTCTGGCTGTGCTTCTTCCAAGCCAGATTTGTTTGTTCTTCTGGCAGTCCATGCCATATTCAGTATGCTTCAGGAACACCTTAAATTCAAGGCATCAATTCTTCCTCTGTCTTCCTTATTCACCGTCCAGCTTTCACATGCATATTAAGCAATTTAAAACACCATGGCCTGGGTCAGATGCACCTTAGTCCTTAAAGTGACATCTTTGCTTTTCAACACTTTAAAGAGGTTTCCTGCAGAAGATTTGCCTAATGCAATAATACATCATTTGATTTCTTGACTGCTGCTTCCATGGGCGTTAATTGTGGATCCAAGTAAAGTGAAATTCTTTACAACTTCAATCTTTTCTCCGTTTATCATGATGTTGCTTATTGTCCAGTTGTGAGGATTTTTGCTTCCTTTATGTTGGGATGTAATCCTTACTGAAGGCTGTAGTCTTTTATCTTCATTAGTAAGTGCTTCAAGTCCTCTTCACTTTCAGCAAGAGGGGTTGTGTCATCTGCATATCACAGGTTGTTCCTGAGTCTTCCTCCAACCCTGATGTCCCACTCTTCTTCATGTAGTCCAGTTTCTAGATTATTTATTCAACATGAATAGGTATGGTGAAAGGATACAACCCTGATGCACACTTTCCCTTACTTTAAACCACACAGTATCACCTTGTTCTGTTTGAACGACTGCCTCTTGGTCGATGTACAGGTTCCCCATGAGCACAGTTAAGTGTTCTGGAATTCCCATGTCCACAATCTTCTCCACATAGTTGAATGACTTGGCATAGTCAATAAACCACAGGCAAACATCTTTCTGGTATTCTCTGTATTTAGCCAGGTCTCATTTGCATAAGCAGTGATATCCCTTGTTCCATGCTCTCTTCTGAATCAGGCTTGAATTTCTGGCAGTTCCCTGTTAATATACTGCTGCAACCACTTTTAAATAACTTTTAACAAAATTTTACTTGTGTGAGATATTAATGATATTGTTCGATAATTTCTGGATTCTGTTGGAAACCCTATCGGGTAGTTCCACTGTGTCATATAGGGTCGCAATGATTTAGAATCGACTCAACGACACACAACAATGGGTGTAGCCCCCCTCCCTGGACCCCCTGGATGGCACAGATGATTAAACGCTTAGCTGCTAACTAAAAAGTTAGAGGTTCAAGCCCAGCCAGAGGTGCCTGAGAAGAAAGACCTGGCAATCTACTTCTGAAAAATCGGCCGTTGAAAACCCCATGGAGCACTGTTCTACTCTGACACACATGGGTTCTCCATGAGTTGGAACTGACTCAATGGCAACTGGTTTTTTAGGTGTACCCCTGAAGCCCCATTAGGTAGCACCCCCCAACCAGACACACCAACGTTGAGGGGCTTCATCCACACACAGAGCCACAGCTAGACGCCCTTTCGCTGGAACTGTGGGGGAAACTAAGCTACGGCCTTATGAGAAAGGCAATTCTTAGTTTACTGCTTCCCTGCTCAAGAAAAAAGGACTCCCCAGTAGACATGTTTTGCTCAAGGCCATTATGGAAATGTGCTATCAGAGCTTGGGCAATAGTTCAGCTATTCAAAAATTCAATCCATTACCATCTAGCACATGTGGGAATGATTAATGTGCAACTGCTGTGTGTCATCTGGGCCATCAGTGACCATCAGAGCCACAGCAAATGTTGAAATAAAAAGAGGAAAATCCTTAAACCATTTTAAGCCAACTATGCTTTTCCAGAAGATGAAATTACCATTACTTTTTCCATTAAAACAGAATGAGGCAAAAAAAAAAAAAGATGGAATGGGGCTGGGTAGAATAAGCACAGATCCGAGGCAATAATCGGAAGGGACCCTCTGACTCATGGTATCACTTCCAGCAGAGGGGAAGGAGGGCAAGAGCTTAGGCTGAGCACTTCTGTGTATAGACTTGCTAAGTGTTTGAAGTATATACATTTCTGTACAATAAATCCCTAAGTGGGCAAAACCATCTCCATTTCACAGATGAGGAAGATGAGATTAAAAGAGCAAGTCCCTTAAGCTGTTAACCAAAAGTCTGGCAGTTTGAATCCACCAGTCACTCCTTGGAAACCCTATAGGGCAGTTCTATTCTATCCTAAATGGTTGCTATGAGTCAGAATTGACTGGACGGAAAAGGGGTATATCCACAGTTACGAATACTTTCTATAAAGTATCAAGGAAAAAATAAAGACAAATTCCCTCCAAAAACAAAGACAAATTCCTCAAACACTAGACTAAAGCTTTCATGAGGAATCTAACCAGTTGCCCTCCAGACTCATGGCAATGACATGTGTGTGTCAGAACAGAACTATGTTCCATAGGATTTTTAATAGCTGATTTCTCAGAAGTAGATCACCAGGTCTTTCTTCCAAGGTGCCTCTAGGTGGACTGAAACCTCCAACCTCTCTGTTAGCAACAGAGCCGGTTAACAGTTTGCACCACCCAGGGACTCCAGAGGAATCTAACTAATCCAAATGGCTGGTTAGTGGCTTCCATAACTCTGTGTCCACTCACCTGGTGTTGGGAGGAAAATGAAAACCTAGTCACAGGCTTTAACCCTTCAGGTCATAAAGGCAAGTAATTAGCGGTGTGGCTTCCAATAAAAGGCAAAGCAGCCTCGAAACGATTTCCTTTTCCCTGACAGAGATGTGCGGACTTACAGAGTCTGGCTGCTTGTGGTGGCAGGGCTGGCGACTTGTGACCAGGGCGCCTCGCAGGGCGGACTGGACTTGTGGGGACAGGGGAACCTGACCACGAGCCTTCCTCCCTCGGGAACTAGACCCCTTTCTGCGGTGCTGAAAGTCCATGGGAGGAATGGGGGATGAAGGCGGGAAGCAGGCACGTTCTCAGCACCTAACCCCTCAGCCCCTTCTGTCAGACACTCCCTCCTTTGCGGGGCCCCTCTGGGGTTTTGTCCCACGTGCTTTCTTTCAGATTCGTAAACTGGGTTTTTGCCCCATGTCCTCTCAGATTTAGGATCAAGCCCGCTTTGCCTGATGCTCCCGGGACAAGGGCCAGGGATGGCACCGTCTGGGGCCGCGGAAGCAGCAGGCGCTCAGATCCACCGGGGCGACAAATCCGACGCTCATCGAGCGAGGACCGGGGCTGGCACCCCCGCCCCAGGGACCCTCCGCACGCCGTCCGAGCCCAGGCCGTTTGGGAGGGGCGGCAGAAAGGGTTCCCGACATAACGGGAGATGCTATACTGAATCCGCCCCCACTGCGCGGTCCCACTTCACAGAGGTCTCCAGGGCTCCGGCAAGGCAGGGAGCAAGCCCAGGTCAGCGGCCCCGGCGGCCCCGGGACGGCCAGGAGGCGCGGGGAGGGAGCTCCAGCCTTGCAGCTTCTCCTCGGGCTCCCTGGTCACTTCTTCCCCCTTCCCGTTTGCCCGGGTCTGGACCCTTCTCAGGGTGGCCCTTCCGGGTGGTGAGCGCGCGAACCCCCAGTCCTGCACCGACGACCCGGCTGCCCGCCCGCCCGCCTGCCCAGCCGGTCCCCGGGGGACGACAGGTGCGCGGCTCGCGGCGCCTGGGCTCCGATCCCGGAAAGCTCTCCTGGCCGCTGCGCGCGGTTTACGGTCTGAGTTTACGGCGCTGGACCCGGAGTTTTCCGACGGCCGAGCCGCTGAAACCCGAGAGGCGGGGAGGGGCCGCGTGGCGACAGCGAAAAGGGCAGGCGGCGGGCGGCACGGTTGTCTTTACCTGCGGCTCCCCGGGCGGCCTCGGCGTCCATGCTGGTGCTCTGGCAGCGGCGCCCCGCCCCGCCCCACCCACCAGGGTCAGGCCCCGCCCCTGCACCGCCCCGCCCCGCCCAGCCCCGCCCTGACACGCCCCCGGTCCGCCCCGCCCCGCGCCCGCTTCGCCCCGCCCCGGCACCGCCCCGCCCCGCCCTGCCCTTCACACCAGGGTCAGGCCCCGCCCTGGCACCGCCCCACCCCGCCCCAGCACCGCCCTCCCCGCTCTTTCACCGCCCCCGGCACCGCCTTCCCTTTCCTACCGGGGTCAGGCCCCGCCCCGGCCCCGCCCCCTCCCAGCCCCAACCAGCCTATCCCTGGGGGTCGGCCCCGCCCCCTCTCCACCTGTCCCAGAGGACCCCTTCCCCACCACATCAGGTCCCTGCCTTAGTCTTCTCTGCTAAGGACGCCTGGCTCCTCAAAGTGTTTACAAAGCTCCATCCCCCAGCCTTTCCGCCGGGTTCTGGAGGAGCATTTATCGATCCCCTTGAGTTTTTCTAGAAAACTTTAGTGGGTCCATCCAGTGGCGTCTTGGAAGAAAGACCTGGCATCTACTTCCCCGAAATCGGTGATTGAAAACCCTATGGGGATATATAATAGAGCACACAGGGAGCATAGTCATGAAACATCCTAGATACAACCAAACACCTCACAGGACTGAGTTACTGGGCTTAAAGGCTAAGGACCATAGTCTTAGGGGACATCTAGGTCAATTGGCAAAACACAGTTCATAAAGACAATGTTCTATGTCCTACATTGGTGAGTAGCATCTGGGTCTTAAAAGCCAGCCAGCGGCCATCTAAGATACAACTACTGGTCTCTTTCTGTCTGGAGCAAAGGAGATTAAAGAAAACCAGACTCAGGGAAAAAATTAGACCAAAGGCCTAATGGACCACAGGAACCAGAGCCTCCACTAGCCTGAGCCCAGAGGAACTAGATGGGGCCAGGCTACTACAAATAGAAGGTCCCAGTTAGAGTGCGCAAAAAATGTAGACCAAAATTCAAATTCATAAAAAAGATGAGATTTACTGGTCTGAGAGAGACTGGAGGAATCCCGAGACTATGGCACTTAGACATCCTTCTAACTTGGAACTGAAGCCCCTCCTGGGGATCACCTTTCAGCCAAATTATAAACAGCCCTGTATAATAAATAGTAACACCCGTGAGGAAAGTGCTCCTTAGAACAATCATCTATATGAGACCAAAAGGGCAACATCTGCCCAAAAGCAAAGATGAGAAGGCTGGAAGAGGCAGAAAACCCCAATGAATGGAAATGGGGAACTCAGGGGTGGTAATGGGGAGAGTGCTGACACACTGTGGGGACTGCAACCAACGCCACAGAAAAATCTGTGTATAAACTATAGAATGGGAAACTAATTTGCTTTCTAAACCTTCACCTAAAGAAAAAGGAAGAAAGAAAGAAAACCCTATGGGGCATAGTCCTACTCTGACACACGCGAGGTCTCCATGGATCAACTAGAGGGGCTCACCTCCCCTCACCCACCCACCTCACCCACCTCACCCCACTCCAATCAGTGCCTTCTCCCACTTCCCTTCTCCTCTGGTGAGGACAAGGGTGGCCAGGCCAGGGGCGGGAATGTGTAAAATCACAGCCAGTGTTAACCATGGGCATTCCCAGGGTTCTCTAGAGAACTTTTGAGATGAACTGTGTTCAAGGAGGCTTTTTAAAGGAAAAAATACTAATGAGCATATGTCAAGGATTTTCTATTGCACTTGTAAATTTATGAGATACCAGTAAAATGTTACAACTGGTTCGAAGAGGAATGAAAACCTTACACACGTGGAATAGTGAAATCAATTTACAAATACATGCAGAATTGCTCAATATCCACCAATAGCCAGTTGCAACTCGACAGGACACAAATTATTTGCATCTTTGTGGACACGAATCCTTTGCATTATCCCATTTCCACAATTTACACAGTTGAAGAAGTAGCTCAAGGGCGGTGAAAGGCACACATAAGCCAGGACACCCAGTAATCTTTATGGACACTGCGAAGTCTTTCAGATTTTTCCAACTACTTACGGTATTGTCCCCATTCTTGCTGATAGCTAACACCATTATTTATTATTTATTAAATGTTCAAGCTGATACTCATTTGAAATAGGAAAATTTAGCAAGAAGCAATTGTTTCTCTGGTATTTCCTCTTCTTGGCTTGTTTCAAGGTATTTTTACAGGGGAGGAGGGGTGGTTTTAAAATACCAAAGGCCTTTGAACCCAAGGGCCTGTGGTCAGGGGCTTTCACCTCACCTTTCTCGTTGACAGTTCTGAAGTCTGCCCTTCTGGACTGCCTTGTATTCATTTCCTAGAGCCACCGTAACTAAATATCATGTACTAGAACAAAAACAAAAAACCCATTGCCATCGAGTTGATTTCAACTCATAGTGACCCCGTAAGGACAGAACTGCCCCATGGGGTTTCCAAGGAGCTGCTGGTGGATTCAAACTACCAACCTTTTCAATAGCAGCCAAACACTTAACTACTGTGCCACCAGGGCTCCAAATACTACACACTGGGTGGTTTTAACAAACAAAAACTTATTTTCTGACAGTTATGGAGGCAGGGAGTTCAAGATCAGGGTGTAGAACACATTGATTCCTTCTGAGGCTTTGAGGAACAACCTATTCCACACCTCTCTCCTCGCTTCTGGTAGCTCCAAAAGTTCCTGGGCCGGCAGCTGCAGGATCCCATGGCATCCTTCCTCTGTCTCCCTGTATCTGTGTCTCTTCTCCTTTTACATAAGGGCACCACTCAGATGGAATTAGGACCCACTCAGCTCCAGGATGACTTCTTGTTAACCTAACTGATAACATCTTCAAAGACCCTATTTCCAAACAAGGTCACATTCACAGGTCATCAAAAAAGAGGAAGACCCTCAATAAAATGGATCCACACGGTGGCTAGGACAATAGGCTCAAGAATAACAACAATTGTGAGGATGGTGCAGGACCAGGCAGTGATTCATTCTGTTGTTTATGGGGTTGCTATGAGTTGGAACTGACTAGAAAGCACCTAACAACAATAATTAGAAAGTAACCTTTCTAGGCAGGGTTTTTTTGATTTGTTCACTGCTGAAACCCTGGTATCTAGAATAGTGCCAGGCGCATGGTAGGAGCCTGAGAAATACGTGTTGAATGGGGACAAAGGAACTGGAGGAGTTAAGTGTTCCTGAATGCCATAACACAGGGCAGTATCGGCATTGTTGCAGCCACTGTGTCAACCCACCTCTTTGAGAGTCTTCCTCTTTTCTGCTGACCCTGTACTCTGCCAAACATGATGTCCTTCTCCAGGGACTGATCCCTCCTGACAACATGTCCAAAGTATGTAAGATGCAGTTTCTCCATGCTTGCCTCTAAGGAGCATTCTACACCTTGCTACACACTCCCAATTACTCTCCCCCTAATGAGACAGCCCGCTCTCTCCCTCCACTCTCTCTTTTCGTGTCCATTTCGCCAGCTTCTAACCCCCTCCACCCTCTCATCTCCCCTCCAGGCAGGAGATGCCAACATAGTCTCAAGTGTCCACCTGATCCAAGAAGCTCACTCCTCACCAGCATCCCTCTCCATTCCATTGTCCAGTCCAATCCATGTCTGAAGAGTTGGCTTCGGGAATGGTTCCTGTCCTGGGCCAACAGAAGGTCTGGGGGCCATAACCACTGGGGTCCTTCTAGTCTCAGTCAGACCATTAAGTCTGGTCTTATGAGAATTTGGGGTCTGCATCCCACTGCTGTCCTGCTCTCTCAGGGGTTCTCTGCTGTGTTCCCTGTCAGGGCAGTCATCGGTTGTAGCCAGGCACCATCTAGTTCATCTGGTCTCAGGATGATGTAGTCTCTGGTTCATGTGGCCCTTTGTGTCTCTTGGGTTTGTAATCGCCCTGTGTCCTTGGTGTTCTTCATTCTCCTTTGATCCAGGTGGGTTGAGACCAATTCATGCATCTTAGATGGCTGCTTGCTAGCGTTTAAGACCCCAGACGCCACTCTTCAAAGTGGGACGCAGGATGTTTTCTTAATAGATTTTATTATGCCAATTGACTTAGATGTCCCTGAGACCATGGTCCCCAGACCCCTGCCCCTGCTACGCTGGCCTTCGAACCATTCAGTTTATTCAGGAAACTTCTTTGCTTTTGGTTTAGTCCAATTGTGTTGACCTACCCTGTATTGTGTGCTGTCTTTCCCTTCACCTAAAGTAGTTCTTATCTAGTGTCTAATTTGTGAATGCCCCTCTCCCCCCCTCGTAACCACAAAAGAATGTTTTCTTCTCAGTTTAAACTATTTCTCAAGTTATTATAACAGTGATCTTATGCAATATTTGTATTTGTTGTCGTTAATTTTCTTTCTGCTGAGTCCGTATTTTTCTGCTGTATTTTATTTTGATGAGTAGGATAGTTTGTCTCCTTTGTGGTTACCTTATTATTCACCTCATTTTTCTAAATTTAAACCTAACTTTTATTTCTTTGTATCACCATATCTTCCTTTCCATATGGAAGGTATATGATTACATTTCTTAGTCCCTCTTTATTATTTTAACGTTGTCTTCTTTTATATAGTAACATCACTGTTACCCTGTTTTGGGCTTTTTTTTTTTTTTTTTTTGTATAATCTTGCTTTGTTTTTTTTGGATTTCCCTGTCTGGGTTGGCTTCTGATTGCTCTGCCCAGTGTTCTAGTCTTGGGTTGATACCTGATATTATTGATTTTCTAACCAAAGAACTCCCTTTAGTATTTCTTGTAGTTTTGGTTTGATTTTTACAAATTCCCTAACTTGTGTTTATCAGGAAATGTCTTAATTTCACCTTCATATTTAAAAGACAGTTTTGCTGGATAGATGATTCTTGGCAGGCAATTTTTTGCCTTCAATTTTTTAAATATGTCATTCCATTGCCTTCTTGTCTTCATGGTTTCTGCCGAGTACTCCGAGCTTATTCTTATTGGCTCTCCTTTGTAGGTGACTTTTCATTTATCCCTCGCTGCTCTTATAATTCTCTTTTTATCTTTGGTTTTGGCAAGTGTGATTATAATATGTCTTGGTGACTTTCTTTTAACATCTACCTTATGTGGAGTTCAATCAGCGTCTTGGATAGATATCTTCTTATCTTTCACAATATCAGGAAAGTTTTCTGCCAACGAATTTTCAACAATTTTCTCTGTATTTTCTGTTATCCCTCCCTGTTCTGGTACTCCAATCACTCGTAGGTTATCCCTTTTGATAGAGTCCTACATGATTCTCAAGGTTTCTTCATTTTTTTTTATTCTTTTATCTGATTTTTCTTCAAATGTATGAGTGCCAGGTGATTTATCTTTGAGTTCAGAAATTCTAGCTTCTACTTGCTCAATTCTGCTCCTCTGACTTTCTATTGAGTTGTCTACTTCTGTAATTTTATTGTTAATCTTCTGAATTTCTGATTGCTGTCTGTCTATGGATCTTTCCAGCTTATTAAACTTTTCATCATGTCCCTGAATAATCTTTCCAATTTCTTCAGTTGCTTTATCTGTGTGTTCCTTGGCTTGTTCTGTGTATTGCCTCATTTCCTTCCTGATGTCTTGAAGGGTTCTGTATATTAAACTTTTGTATTCTGCATCTGGTAATTCCAGGAATGCACTTTCATCTAGAAGATCTCTGGGTTCTTTGTTTTGAGAGCCTGTTGAGGTGATCATGGTCTGTTTCTTTATGTGACTTGATATTGACTGTTGTCTCCAAGCCATCTGTAAGTTATTGTATTAGTTTATGCTTGCTTACTGTGTCATAGCTGCTTGCTTTGTTTTGTTTTGATATACCCCTATGGGTTGCTTGAGTGAGCTAGCTTGATTATTTTCACCTTTGGAAATGTCCTGTCCCCAGCTGGCTAGAGGTATATCAGGTATATCAGTCTAGGAGTCCATTCAGTTTTCTTTTATGAATTCAGCTCAGGTTTCCAGGTAGCTGATCATCAAGTGTGTGGCACAGGCTCTGTCCTACAGTCTTAGAGAGCTGGGGGTGCTTGATGTATATACGGGTATCTGATTGCAGCAGCGAGTCATGCTCTGAACAAGGCAGGGGGCTGAGAACCGACCCCCAAGTGTCTCTGAAGAAAACGCATCTCTGTTCCCTAGAGCATGCTGGTGGGTGGTTTCTGCAAAGGGACCATGGGCACCCAAAGTTTTCGGTTGTAAGGACTAGGAGGTACCAGTTATCTTTGGACCCCTGTCGCAGGTGGCTGGGTGACCTGAGTGGAGCTTCCAGTCCTTCGGTCCCTGATGTGAGTAGGTGAGGACCTTGTTTAATAGGCAAAGCAATGTCAAACATCAAACACCCATCTCTCCACCACACAGCTGAAATAGTTGGAGTCTGCCAACAAGGGCCTATTTTCCGGAAATAGGCCCACACAGGTCCATGGAGAAGGAAAAGGTGCTCAAGGTCCGTGGATGGTTTATGCCTGGACAGGAGTCGCTTCTGTCCTGAGCTCGCCTGGTTAATGGAGCTAGCAAATAATCTTTCCCCCCAGTTGCAAATTTTTTCCTTCCCCAAGGCCAGAAGGATGGCTCTAGGTGCTCACCAGGGTCTATCTCAGGCCCGGAGATTCAGCCGCTTGGCGGGGGGGGCACAGGAAAATATACACAAGTACTTAGCTTTTGCTGACAGCTCTGTTCTACTCAGGTTCCAGAGGTGTGAGTAGGCTGCGCAGCTGGCTGCGTCTCCCTGAGGAAGCTGCGGCTGAACGCTAGGACCAGCCCGCCACTGCCGTTACTCTGGGAATGGTGCCTGAGGGCTCCCCGTGTTTCGGGTCCGGTAACTCCTCTCCACTTCTGAACGGTCTCCTCCTTCCCCTGTCCCTCAGTTCATTGTCTAAGCTTGCCTTTGATGCTCAGGACTCCCAGCTTGTCACAAATATACTCGTTTCACTTGTTTTTTTGGTCTTTGTTGTAAAGAGGGCTTGCCAGAAGCATCTATTTCACCATCTTGGCTCCGCCACTTCCATCCTCTTTTGATGCTTCATGTGTCATTTAATATTTTCCCAGTAGAATGCTTCAATATTGCAGCATGAGGCTTGAAATTTTTCTTCAGTTCTTTCAGCTTGAGAAATGCAGAGCATGTTCTTCCTTTTCAGATTTGTATCTCCACGTCTTTGCACATGTCACCATAATACTTTACTTTGTCTTCTTGAGGCACCCCTTGAAATCTTCTGATCATCTCTTTTACTTCACCGTTTCTTCCTTTTGCTTTAGCTGCTTGACATTCAAGAGCAAGTTTCGGAGTCTCTTCTGACATCCGTTTTGGTCTTTTCTTCCTTTCTTGTCTTTTTTAATGACCTCTTTCTTTCTTCATGTGTGGTATCCTTGATGTCATTCCACAACTCCTCTGGTCTTCAGTCATTAGTGTTCAAAAAAAGCAAACCCAGTGCCGTCGAGTATTCAACATGTCAAATCTATTCTTGAGACGGTCTCTAAATTCAGGTAGGATATGATCAAGGTCGTATTTGGCTCTCGTGGACTTGTTCTAATTTTCTTGAGTTTCAACTTGAACTTGCATATGAGCAGTTGATGATCTGTTCCACAGTTGGCCCATGGCCTTGTTCTGACAGATGATATTGAGCTTTTCCATTGTCTCTTTCCACAGATGTAGTTGATTTGATCCCTGTGTATTCCATCTGGTTGATCCATGTGTATAGTCACCGTTTATGTTGGTATTTGCAATGAAGAAGTCGTTGGTCTTGCAAAATCCTATCATGCAATCTCTGGCATTATTTCTATCACCAAGGCCATGTTTTCCAACTACCGATCCTTCTTCTTTGTTGCCAACTTTTGCATTCCAATCATTAGTAATTATCGATGCAACCTGATTGCATGTTCGATCAATTTCAGACTGCAGAAGTTGGTAAAATCCTCAATTTCTTCATCTTTGGCCTCAGTGGTTGGTGGATAAATTTGAATAATAGTCACATTAGCTGATGTTCCTTGTAGTTGTATGGATATTCATTGTACTTCAGGGGAGATCTTGAAATGTTCTTTTTGACAATGAGTGCAACACCATTCCTCTTCAAGTTTTCATTCCCGGAATAGTAGACCATATGATTGTCTGATACAAAATTGTCAATATCAGTCCACTTCAGCTCACTAATGCCTAGGATATCGATGTTTATGCGTTCCATTTCATTTTTGACAATTTCCAATTTTCCTGGATTTGTACTTTGTACATTCCACATTCCAATTATTAATGGATGTTTGCAGCTGTTTCTTCTCATTTTGAGTCATGTCACAACAGTAAATGAAGGTCCTGAAAGCTTAACTCCATCTGCATCATTAAGGTGGACTCTACTTGGAGGAGGCAGTTCTTCCCCAATCATCTTTTAAGTACCTTCCAACCTGAGGGGCTCATCTTCTGGCACTATATCAGAAAATGCTCTGCTGCTATTCATAAGGTTTTCAGCGGCTAATTCTTTACAGAAGTAGACCATGAGGTCCTTCTTCCTGGTCTGTCTTAGTCTGGAAAGCTCTGTTGAAACTTGTCCACCAAGGGTGACCCTGCTGGTATTTGAATACCAGTGGCATAGCTTCCAGCATCACGGCAACATGCAAGCCTGCACAGTATGACAAACTGATAGTTGTTTTGGGGTACATTCTAGTGAGCAGGAGATAAAACTAGTTGCGAAGGAGTCCCCATATGTGTCAGAGTAGAACTGTGCTCCACAGGGTTTTCAGTGGCTGATTTTTTGGAAGTAGATCACCAGGCCTTTCTTCCAAGGCACCTCTGGGTGAACTCAAACTTCCAACTTTTCAATTTGCAGCTGAACGTGTTAACTGTTTGCACCACCCACACAGAAATGCTGCTGTTGTTGGGTGCCATCAAGTGAATTCTGACTCATAGGAGCCACATATGACAGAGTAGAAATTCCCGTAGGGTTTTGAAGGCTGTAGTCTTTATAGAAGCATACTGCCACATCTTTCTCTCTCAGAGCAGCTGGTCGGTTTGAACCACTTACCTTTTGGTTAGCACCCAAGCACTTAATCACTCCACCACCAGGGCTACTAGGCGAAAGACTACAAAAATTTATGAAAACATAACAGTATTTCAGAAAAAGCTAAGAAAAAAAATATAAAACAGAGAAAGGGATGGAGAGGGAGGCATAATTTTAAATAAAGTGATCAAAATAAGCCTCATTTAAAGGGTGATATTTGAGCAAAAACCTGGGGAAAGTGACATAGCTAAGCATGTGGGAAGGGGAGACTGCAAAAGTTACGGCAAGTGCAAAGGCCCCTAGGTGGGAACAAATCTCTTTTGGGGCCTCTAAATCTACTCTTTCTGTTCTACTTTTCCGTTCTCCTCTCCTTTATTCTCTGCTTTCCCTTTAGTGTCTGCTGTAAAACATACACCTTCAAGGCTTATTGCATTTTTTAAAAGTTTATGTGCTGCTTTTTAGATTACTCACACAGCATCTGAACATATGTTCCTTAAAAAGAAAACTGAAGAATTATAGACTGAAAAGTTCCCTCTTTCTCATGCTTGGGAATTCTTGTTCCCAAAGTCATTCCGTAGTCAAATACTTCTTTTTTTCCTTTATATTTTTTGGCTTTTCTGTCTTGCTTGAGTAGGCTGAACCTACCCCAAAATTAGAAAATAAATTACTTTGAATTTACTTTGAATATTTTTATTGTTTTGGCTTTTACATATGAATTTTCAATCCCACTAGAATTTATCTCTTCATATGGTGTAAAGAATGAAACTAACTATATTCAATTGTTCCTGCACCGTTAATAGTCTATTCTTCCCTGATTAATTTGAAATATCTTCTTTATCATATATTAAATTCTTATATACATTATGTTATTGACCATTTAATTATTTCTACAAAAATAACACACTATTTTCATTACCATAGGTTAATCATATACTTAATATCCATCAGGGATATTAGATATTAAATATTAGGTCATTAATATTAAAACCAGCTAAGGATATTGGGGTTTGACTAAGATTCATCTACCCTTTAACATGAATCTACAGATCATTAACATCTTTAAAGGTTTGAATCTCCCCATCAAGTAATGAAATAAACGTTATTTATATGTCTTTTTGCCAAAGTTCTATGTTGTTTGTTGTTTTGTTTGTAAAAGGAAAAGTTTCCAACAGGAGATGTAAGAATAATGGGGCCAACGTGCATTCCCATGAGGCAAAAGGTCAGAATGTAAACCATTCGTTCATGAAAAGAATGTGTCAAGATGTAAGCAGTTTGTTCCCAGGCAAAATGTGTTCATGACTCTCACAACGTATAACCAAGCTGGCTGGTGCCATTCACGCAGGGAGTATTTTCACTACTTCTTAGCCAAATAGCTTACCTTTACATTTTAAAGGAGTTCCAGGTGAAGATGATCTTATCTATAATCAGTCATTAACCCCTATCTTTCTCTTGGTTTCTATGTACGTAGACCCATCTCTCTACTTGAACTGCAGAGTGCTTTGTATTTTTTACTTAGTGCTGCCCAGCTCGAACAATATCATTCCTCAAAACTCTTTTTCTTTCACTCCTAACAGAGTGTGAGACTTTCATCTTTGACATTTCTGGTGTCAAAAGCGGGACTTTGAAGGTGCATTATCTTTCACAATCCCCAAGGCATACAGACTTGGGCAGAGTACCTGATAAACCATTTGGGCTATCCACTTTTGTAACTTCTCAGGAACCATCTAAGATAGGGAAACTCTTAAATCCAAGTTCCATTCCTTTGCATTGATAGCTCTTTGAGTTTTATTGTGGATTTGTTTTGATTCTTGCAATTAAAAGTTTGTTTTGTTCTTATTGTTATTATAAAATGGGGAATGCCATGTCTAAAGGAGATTTAGAGTCACTTTCTGGGACTCCTGCTCATTACGTGAATAAGTATTATGGTCCCTTATAGTGCATGTTCTTGTCTGTCTGACATAACCTCACTTGAAATAGTTAGGAAAATCATTGGCCACTTTGGGGTTATTTTGATCTAAGTTAACTTTTCTGTGCAGTAAAAGAACTCAGGCTCCCAGATTAAACAATCCCAGTGGGATGCCTATTTTGATAGGTAGATTGAGGCCTCTAAGAAACATCAAGATAGTAAAATTGCTTCCCTGTTTTTTTTTAGGATACTGTCTCTAAATTAACTAAGCAGAATAAAGAATTACAAAGTCAAATTCCAGATAATATTTCTGCTGCCCTGCTGGCTGCTGCCACCTATTCTGCTTCCTTGCTGGCTGCAACCTCTTTATATCCGTATTATCAGGAGGGACCAGTTCCTGGCGAAGGACATCATGCTTGGTAAGGTAGAGGGTCAGCAAAAAAGAGGAAGACCCTCAATGAGATGGATTTGCTCACCTACTCCTCTGATAACACTTCATCTGAGCTCTGCTTTTCCAAAAAACAAAACAAACAAACAAAAAAAAACCATTACATCAAAACCTCCCAGCAAGCCTGCCTTGATAACTGCATACTTTATTAAAACATCTGGCTGTTGGTGGACATAAAGTATCCAGAGAAAAATTACAATTGGCTCAACCTTCTGTTAAATGTTTGATCCACTTCATTTCTGCAGAAGGCATCTCTAGTGATCCTAAACAAAAAGAAGCTATTCATGTCTTTCCTATACCTGGAACAAAGAAACAGCTAAATGGGTTTCTAGGACTCTGCAGCTGTCGTCAAACGTGTATTTCCAAATTTTCTTTCTTGGCTCAACCTTTATACAGATATTTAAAAACCTCTGACTGGCTTCATTCCAAATTGCACCAGAAGATTGACAGGCCATAGTTCAGTTAAAAAGGGGTTTTAATGAACTTGCCCATTCTAGGTTTTCCTAATTACCACATAGATTTTTCCTTATTTGTACATGAAGTATCTGGCAATGCTTTAGGTGTACTAACTCAAAAACATGGAAGACAACAGAGACCTGTAGGCTATTATAGCCTACAGCTTGAGGTGGTAGCCAGAGAATACCCTCCCTGCCTCAGAGCTGTGGCTGCTACTGGCAAACTAGTGGAAAAAAACAGCAGATATGGTGCTGTGTATGCTTTACTTAATTCTGACTTGACACAATATCTTTCTGCCAGTAGGCTCACCTCCTATGAAGTTCTCCTGCTGGCTTCATCTAACATTAGACTACATTCCATGGCCTGTTTACATCCAGCAACTATCCTACACATAACTTCCTAGACTTGACTGAGCAATTTTTAACCCGTCAAAAAGACTTAAAAGAGATCCCTTTAATTAATCCTGATTTAGTTTTTTTTTTTTTCATGGATAGTTCCGATTAAAACCTAATCCTGCTAGCCCTCACTATCAAGCTAGATACAATGTTATGCCTTCTACTGAAGTCCTTGAAAGCCACGTTCTCCCTGAAGCCACTTTAGCTCAACAAACTGAATTAATTACCCCCATTAGAGCTTGTAGAATTGCTTCAGGAAAATCTGTTAATGCTCTTATGGATCAAACGAAAAACCAAACCCAGCACCGTCGAGTCTATTCCAACTCATAGCAACCCTATAGGACAGAGTAGAACTTTCCAAGGAGCACCTGCGGATTCAAACTGCCAACCCTTTGGTTAGCAGCCATAGCACTTAACCACTATGCCACCAGGGTTTCCTGGATAGCAGGTATTATTTTGTAATTGCGTATGATTTTGACATTTATGGAAACAGAGGATATTTTTAACATCTTCCTGAAATGCCATTAAAAAAATGGAGCTTTAACAGCAGATCTTCTAGATGCTCTATTACTCCCCTCTGAAATTGCTGTAATAAAAATACAAGCTCACCAACCAAAAGCGGTACCCCAAACTGAAGAAATTGGTGGAAATAATCTTGTTGATATGGCAGCCAGACAACCTGCCTTGCAATTTATTTCTGCACTTGTGATAAATAAAGGCACTCCCCAAATTTGTCTATTGAGAACTCCAACTTTCATGAATTAACTTTAGAAAAACTTTTAAAACACCAAAAATTAGCCCAAACAGATGAAATTAAGGCATGGAAGAGGGGAGACTCTTACCAAGATCCTGCCACTAAATTATGGACTGGGTCTGATTTTTTTTTTTTTTTATAATAACTTTTATTAAGCTTCAAGTGAACGTTTACAAATCCAATCAGTCTGTCACATATAAGTTTACATACATCTCACTCCCTACTCCCACTTACTCTCCCCGTCTTGAGTCAGCCCTTTCAGTCTCTCCTTTCTTGACAATTTTGCCGGCTTCCCTCTCTCTCTATCCTCCCATCCCCCCTCCAGACAAGAGTTGCCAACACAATCTCAAGTGTACACCTGATATAATTAGCTCACTCTTCATCAGCGTCTCTCTCCCACCCGCTGACCAGTCCCTTTCATGTCTGATGAGTTGTCTTCAGGGATGGTTCCTGTCCTGTGTCAACAGAAGGTCTGGAGAGCATGACCGCCGGGATTCCTCCAGTCTCAGTCAGACCATTAAGTTTGGTCTTCTTATGAGAATTTGGGGTCTGCATCCCACTGCTCTCCTGCTCCCTCAGGGGTCCTCTGCTGAGCTCCCTGTCAGGGCAGTCATCGATTGTGGCCGGGCACCAACTAGTTCTTCTGGTCTCAGGATGATGTAGGTCTCTGGTTCATGTGGCCCTTTCTGTCTCTTGGGCTCTTAGTTGTCATGTGGGCTTGGTGTTCTTCATTTTCCTTTGCTCCAGGTGGGTTGAGACCAATTGCTGCATCTTAGATGGCTGCTTGTTAGCATTTAAGACCCCAGACGCCACATTTCAAAGTGGGATGCAGAATGATTTCATAATAGAATTATTTTGCCAATTGACTTAGAAGTCCCCGCAAACCATGTTCCCCAGACCCCCGCGCTTGCTCCGCTGAGCTTTGAAGCATTCATTTTATCCCGGAAACTTCTTTGCTTTTGGTCCAGTCCAATTGAGCTGACCTTCCATGTATTGAGTGTTGTCTTTCCCTTCACCTAAAGCAGTTCTTATCTACTGATTAATCAATAAAAAAACCCTCTCCCACCCTCCCTCCCTCCCCCCCTCGTAACCACAAAAGTATGTGTTCTTCTCAGGTTTACTATTTCTCAAGATCTTATAATAGTGGTCTTATACAATATTTGTCCTTTTGCCTCTGACTCATTTCGCTCAGCATAATGCCTTCCAGGTTCCTCCATGTTATGAAATGTTTCAGAGATTCGTCACTGTTCTTTATCGATGCGTAGTATTCCATTGTGTGAATATACCACAATTTATTTACCCATTCATCCGTTGATGGACACCTTGGTTGCTTCCAACTTTTTGCTATTGTAAACAGAGCTGCAATAAACATGGGTGTGCATATATCTGTTTGTATGAAGGCTCTTGTATCTCTAGGGTATATTCCGAGGAGTGGGATTTCTGGGTTGTATGGTAGTTCTATTTCTAACTGTTTAAGATAACGCCAGATAGATTTCCAAAGTGGTTGTACCATTTTACATTCCCACCAGCAGTGTATGAGAGTTCCAATCTCTCCGCAGCCTCTCCAACATTTATTATTTTGTGTTTTTTGGATTAATGCCAGCCTTGCTGGTGTGAGATGGAATCTCATCGTAGTTTTAATTTGCATTTCTCTAATGGCTAATGATCGAGAGCATTTTCTCATGTATCTGTTGGCTGCCTGAATAT
Organism: Elephas maximus indicus; assembly: GCF_024166365.1. NCBI lineage: Eukaryota > Metazoa > Chordata > Mammalia > Proboscidea > Elephantidae > Elephas > Elephas maximus. The sequence continues at coordinate 89,834,413 of NC_064831.1, forward strand.
CTTCTTTAGAGAAATGTGTGTTCATATCCTTTGCCCACTTCTTGATTGGGTTGTTTGTCTTTTTGTGGTTGAGTTTTGACAGAATCATGTAGATTTTAGAGATCAGGCGCTGGTCGGAGATGTCATAGCTGAAAATTCTTTCCCAATCTGTAGGTGGTCTTTTTACTCTTTTGGTGAAGTCTTTAGATGAGCATAGGTGTTTGATTTTTAGGAGCTCCCAGTTATCGGGTTTCTCTTCATCATTTTTGGTAATGTTTTGTATTCTGTTTATACCTTGTATTAGGGCTCCTAGGGTTGTCCCAATTTTTTCTTCCATGATCTTTATCGTTTTAGTCTTTATGTTTAGGTCTTTGATCCACTTGGAGTTAGTTTTTGTGCATGGTGTGAGGTATGGGTCCTGTTTCATTTTTTTGCAAATGGATATCCAGTTATGCCAGCACCATTTGTTAAAAAGGCTGTCTTTTCCCCAGTTAATTGACACTGGTCCTTTGTCAAATATCAGCTGCTCATACGTGGATGGATCTATGTCTGGGTTCTCAATTCTGTTCCATTGGTCTATGTGTCTGTTGTTGTACCAATACCAGGCTGTTTTGACTACTGTGGCTGTATAATAGGTTCTGAAGTCAGGTAAGGTGAGGCCTCCCACTTTCTTCTTCTTTTTCAGTAGTGCTTTGCTTATCCGGGGCTTCTTTCCCTTCCATATGAAATTGGTGATTTGTTTCTCTATCCCCTTAAAATATGACATTGGAATTTGGATCGGAAGTGCGTTAAATGTATAGATGGCTTTTGGTAGAATAGACATTTTTACTATGTTAAGTCTTCCTATCCATGAGCAAGGTATGTTTTTCCACTTAAGTATGTCCTTTTGAATTTCTTGTAGTAGAGCTTTGTAGTTTTCTTTGTATAGGTCTTTTACATCCTTGGTAAGATTTATTCCTAAGTATCTTATCTTCTTGGGGGCTACTGTGAATGGTATTGATTTGGTTATTTCCTCTTCGGTGTTCTTTTTGTTGATGTAGAGGAATCCAAGTGATTTTTGTATGTTTATTTTATAACCTGAGACTCTGCCAAACTCTTCTATTAGTTTCAGTAGTTTTCTGGAGGATTCCTTAGGGTTTTCTGTGTATATAATCATGTCATCTGCAAATAGTGATAACTTTACTTCTTCCTTGCCAATCCGGATACCTTTTATTTCTTTGTCTAGCCTGATTGCCCTGGCTAAGACTTCCAACACGATGTTGAATAAGAGCGGTGATAAAGGGCATCCTTGTCTGGTTCCCGTTCTCAAGGGAAATGCTTTCAGGTTCTCTCCATTTAGAGTGATATTGGCCGTTGGCTTTGCATAGATGCCCTTTATTATGTTGAGGAATTTTCCTTCAATTCCTATTTTGGTAAGAGTTTTTATCATAAATGGGTGTTGGACTTTGTCAAATGCCTTTTCTGCATCAATTGATAAGATCATGTGGTTTTTGTCTTTTATTTTATTTATGTGATGGATTACATTAATGGTTTTTCTGATATTAAACCAGCCTTGCATACCTGGTATAAATCCCACTTGATCAGGGTGAATTATTTTTTTGATGTGTTGTTGGATTCTATTGGCTAGAATTTTGTTGAGGATTTTTGCATCAATGTTCATGAGGGATATAGGTCTATAATTTTCTTTTTTTGTAATGTCTTTACCTGGTTTTGGTATCAGGGAGATGGTGGCTTCATAGAATGAGTTGGGTAGTATTCCGTCATTTTCTATGCTTTGGAATACCTTTAGTAGTAGTGGTGTTAACTCTTCTCTGAAAATTTGGTAGAACTCTGCAGTGAAGCCGTCCGGGCCAGGACTTTTTTTTGTTGGGAGTTTTTTGATTACCGTTTCAATCTCTTTTTTTGTTATGGGTCTATTTAGTTGTTCTGCTTCTGAATGTGTTAGTTTAGGTAGGTAGTGTTTTTCAAGGAATTCATCCATTTCTTCTAGGTTTTCAAATTTGTTAGAGTACAATTTTTCATAATAATCTGAAATGATTCTTTTAATTTCATTTGGTTCTGTTGTGATGTGGTCCTTCTCATTTCTTATTCGGGTTATTTGTTTCCTTTCCTGTATTTCTTTAGTCAGTCTAGCCAATGGTTTATCAATTTTGTTAATTTTTTCAAAGAACCAGCTTTTGGCTTTGTTAATTCTTTCAATTGTTTTTCTGTTCTCTAATTCATTTAGTTCAGCTCTAATTTTTATTATTTGTTTTCTTCTGGTGCCTGATGGATTCTTTTGTTGCTCACTTTCCATTTGTTCAAGTTGTAGGGACAGTTCTCTGATTTTGGCTCTTTCTTCTTTTTGTATGTGTGCATTTATTGACATAAATTGACCTCTGAGCACTGCTTTTGCTGTGTCCCAGAGGTTTTGATAGGAAGTATTTTCATTCTCGTTGCTTTCTATGAATTTCCTTATTCCCTCCTTGATGTCTTCTATAACCCAGTCTTTTTTCAGGAGGGTATTGTTCATTTTCCAAGTATTTGATTTCTTTTCCCTCGTTCTTCTGTTATTGATCTCTAGTTTTATTGCCTTGTGGTCTGAGAAGATGCTTTGTAATATTTCGATGTTTTGGACTCTGCAAAGGTTTGTTTTATGACCTAATATGTGGTCTATTCTAGAGAATGTTCCATGTGCGCTAGAAAAAAAAGTATATTTTGCAGCAGTTGGGTGGAGAGTTCTGTATAAGTCAATGAGGTCAAGTTGGTTGATTGTTGTAATTAGATCTTCCGTGTCTCTGTTGAGCTTCTTACTGGATGTCCTGTCCTTCTCCGAAAGGGGTGTGTTGAAGTCTCCTACTATAATTGTGGAGGTATCTATCTCGCTTTTCAGTTCTGTTAAAATTTGATTTATATATCTTGCAGCCCTGTCATTGGGTGCGTAAATATTTAATATGGTTATGTCTTCCTGATCAATTGTACCTTTTATCATTATATAGTGTCCTTCTTTATCCTTTGTGGTGGATTTAAGTCTAAAGTCTATTTTGTCAGAAATTAATATTGCTACTCCTCTTCTTTTTTGCTTATTGTTTGCTTGATATACTTTTTTCCATCCTTTGAGTTTTAGTTTGTTTGTGTCTCTAAGTCTAAGGTGTGTCTCTTGTAGGCAGCATATAGATGGATCGTGTTTCTTTATCCAGTCTGTGACTCTCTGTCTCTTTATTGGTGCATTTAGTCCATTTACATTCAGGGTAATTATAGATAAATAAGTTTTTAGTGCTGTCATTTTGATGCCTTTTTATGTGTGTTGTTGACAATTTCATTTTTCCACATACTTTTTTGTGCTGAGGCGTTTTTCTTAGTAAATTGTGAGATCCTCACTTTCATAGTGTTTGACTTTATGTTAGTTGAGTCGTTACGTTTTTCTTGGTTTTTGTCTTGAGTTATAGAGTTGTTATACCTTTTTGTGGTTACCTCATTATATACCCCTATTTTTCTAAGTAAAAACCTAACTTGTATTGTTCTATATCGCCTTGTATCACTCTCCATATGGCAGTTCAATGCCTCCTGTATTTAGTCCCTCTTTTTGATTATTGTGATCTTTTACCTATTGACTTCCATGATTCCCTGTTATGTGTATTTTTTTTTTTAATTAATCTTAATTTGTTTGTTTTTGTGATTTCCCTATTTGAGTTGATATCAGGACGTTCTGTTTTGTGACCTTGTGTTGTGCTGATATCTGATATTATTGGTTCTCTGACCAAACAATATCCTTTAGTATTTCTTGTAGCTTTGGTTTGGTTTTTGCAAATTCTCTAAACTTGTGTTTGTCTGTAAATATCTTAATTTTGCCTTCATATTTCAGAGAGAGTTTTGCTGGATATATGATCCTTGGTTGGCAGTTTTTCTCCTTCAGTGTTCTGTATATGTCGTCCCATTCCCTTCTTGCCTGCATGGTTTCTGCTGAGTAGTCAGAACATATTCTTATTGATTCTCCCTTGAAGGAAACCTTTCTTTTCTCCCTGGCTGCTTTTAAAATTTTCTGTTTATCTTTGGTTTTGGTGAGTTTGATGATAATATGTCTTGGTGTTTTTCTTTTTGGATCAATCTTAAATGGGGTTCGATGAGCATCTTGGATAGATATCCTTTCGTCTTTCATGATGTCAGGGAAGTTTTCTGTCAGAAGTTCTTCAACTATTTTCTCTGTGTTTTCTGTCCCCCCTCCCTGTTCTGGGACTCCAATCACCCGCAGGTTATCCTTCTTGATAGAGTCCCACATAATTCTTAGGGTTTCTTCATTTTTTTTAATTCTTTTATCTGATTTTTTTTCAGCTATGTTGGTGTTGATTCCCTGGTCCTCCAGATGTCCCAGTCTGCATTCTAATTGCTCGAGTCTGCTCCTCTGACTTCCTAGTGTGTTGTCTAATTCTGTTATTTTATTGTTAATCTTTTGGATTTCTACATGTTGTCTCTCTATGGATTCTTGCAACTTATTAATTTTTCCAGTATGTTCTTGAATAATCTTTTTGAGTTCTTCAACAGTTTTATCAGTGTGTTCCTTGGCTTTTTCTGCAGATATCCTAATTTCATTTGTGATATCATTAAGCATTCTGTAAATTAGTTTTTTATATTCTGTATCTGATAATTCCAAAATTGTATCTTCATTTGGGAAAGATTTTGATTCTTTTGTTTGGGGAGTTGGAGAAGCTGTCACGGTCTGCTTCTTTAAGTGGTTTGATATGGATTGTTGTCTCCGAGCCATCACTGGGAAACTAGTTTTTCCAGAAAATCCGCTAAAAAAAAACTGCAGTCAGATCCCTATCAGAGTTCTCCCTCTGGCTCAGGCTATTCAGATGTTAATGAAGCCGCCTGGGGAGGGTGGGGGAGGGAACAGAGAGATAGGAGAGTAGCACCTCAGAATATAGCCAGAGTTGCTTGTCTTGCTTGGAATGACTATTATATCTGAGATTCCCGCGGGCGCGTCGCCTATGTGTGCTGTCTGTGTGGAGATTGCCCCCGGGGGGTCTGGCCCGCTGGAGTCACGGTCAGATCCTCCGCTTCCAGCCCCACGCCCAGCGTCAAGGCTCCCCTACTGGGACGGTGCACTCTCGACTCCAAAATCAGTCGCTGCCTCCCGGGGACTTCTCGTCCCTCCAGCCGCGTGGCCGTGCCGCCCCCGTGAACCAGGTGGGCCCCCTCCCGGGGTTAGTTCAGATGGGTGGAGTAGCTCCCCGTGCTTGTGCCGCGACCGAGTGTCCCGGCTGGAACGCTGTTCTCCCCGCTCCAATACCAGTCGCTGCCTCCCGGGGACTTCTCCTACCGGCTGCGTCCCACGCCGCCCGCGCGACCCGGATGGTCACCTTCCCGGGGTTAGTTCAGGGGGTGGAGCAACTCTCCGTGTTTATGGCGTACCTGCGTGCAGTCCAAATCCCTGTGGGACGGTTCCCCGGCTCGGATGCTGCTCTTTCTGCTCCAAGATCAGTCACTGCCTCCCGGGGACTTCTCCTAACGGCTGCGTCCCACGCCGCCCGTGGAACCGGCTAGTCCCCCTCCCGGGGTTAGTTCAGGGGGGTGGAGCAGGTCTCTGTGCTTGTGCCGTACCTGACTGGTACGCTGGCTCCAGGCTCTGGAAACAATCGCTGCTTCCCCGTATTAGTTCGTTCTCCGTCTCTAAATCTGTGTTTGTTGTTCAGGGTTCGTAGATTGTTATGTATGTGATCGATTCACTTGTTTTTCCGTGTCTTTGTTGTAAGAGGGATCCGAGGTAGCGTCTGCCTAGTCCGCCATCTTGGCTCCGCCCTCCTGGGTCTGATTTTTTAAAAAAGAAAAAAAAAAAAACTGTCTTACTCAACTTCCTATATGTTTCTGTGATGCAAGCCTTACGTGAAGGCTCCCACATGGGATGAGAAAAAATGATTGAGACCTTAGAAAAATATTGGTGGGTAAAATTTTTCAAGACTGCCAAATATGTTGCCACTCTTTCCTGTATTTGCCCTCACTACAACCCTGGGAAACAACTTAAAGTCCTAACTGGACAAGACCCTTTACCTTCCAGGCCTATGCTTGAATGGCAGCTAGATTTTATTCAGCTCCCACCCTCTAATGGTTATAAATATGTACTACTAATGATTTGTAGATTTTTCACATTGGGCAAAAGGCTTCCCTTGCTGTAGAGCTACTGCAGGCTTTGTAGCAAAGAAATTCCTTGAAAACATCATACCCACCTGGGAAGCACCAAAAACTCTTTGTAGTGATCAGGGAACTTATTTTATCAGTCAAGTCATTCGTGAGCTATGTCGAGTTTTCCACATTTATCAAAGGCTACACTGCCCCTATCATCCTCAGTCTTCTGGCTTAGTAGAGAGAACTAGTGGGATAATAAAGACCCATATATCTAAGCTTGGTGGAACTTTAAATGCATTCTGGACTAAGGTTCTTCTCTTGGGTTCTCTTAAATCTGAGGCTCACACCACTGGATCTCACAAACTTACCCCCCTATGAAATAATTACTAGGAGACCCATCGTCCTTCCTTACATTGCCTACACTGATCCTAATATTTTTCAACCTGAATTACTAAAGCATTGTCAATCTTTAATCCAGTATTCTAAAGAAAATCTTTCACAGGTCAGAAAAGCTTTTGACAAACAGAAACTAGATTCCCGAAGTCTGCCTAACTTTGCCACAGGAGACTAAGTGTATTGAAAGAGACACTAGAAAAAAGACTCACTAGAACCTCATTGGAAAGGACCATACTAGTTCTCCTCACCAATCATGCCTCCACTAACGTATCCCTAGATTGGGCAGATGTTTATGCTCACCATTTTAGCTAGCTTGATTGTTGGATATATGGTGCCCTCTCAACCTCAAGCCAGTCTGGCCTTCCCTGGTGGATCTCTCCACTATGGGGATCTGATTGGACACTCTTGATTTACGGATACAGGAACAATAAAGAAACAGTTTATTACTATGGAAAATCACTATTACTAGATTTTCCATTGATAAATGGCCTCTTTTTTGATCTGAACAAAGCCCAGGCCATAATTTAATCTTTATTCTTAACACAACCTGCACTTTACTAAATAAAATTGCACAAGAAGGGCTAGCTAAAGAATCTTCTAAACCCACTGTCTTAGTTATCTAGTACTACTATAATAGAAATACCACAAGTGTATGGCTTTAACAAAGAGAAATTTATTTTCTCACAGTCTAGTAGGTTACAAGTACAAATTCAGGGTGTCGGCTCCAGAGGAAGTCTTTCTGTCTCTGTTGGCTCTGGAGGAAGGTCCTTGTCCTCAATCTTCCCTTGCTCAAGGAGCTCTTCAGGCCAGGGACCCTGTGTCCAAAAGACGTGCTTTGCTCCTGGTGCTGCTTTCTTGGTCGTGTGAGGTCCCCAACTCTCTGCTTGCTTCATTTTCATCTTTTGAGAGATAAAAGGTGGTACAGGCCACACCCCAGAGAAACTCATTTTACACTAGATTACAGGCGTGACCTGAGTAAGGGTGGTGTTACAATATTACCCTAATCCTCTTAACATAAAATTACAATCACAAAATGGAGAACAATCATACAATACTGGGAATCAAGGCCTAACCAAGTTGACACATATTTTTTGGGGGACACAATTCAATCCATGACACCCACAAACAGTAATCTTCATATTGTAGGCCTATAGCAACAACTATGGGATAGATTCATCTGGTTCTCCCCAAGCAGGGGGGCTAAGTCATGCTGCTTCCCTTTGCTGGGAACAATCTAACCATAATCATATGAACACCCCACTGTTACCAGACCTATGAGAAGGCTTGCAGTGTCTGAATGTGCATCAGTTATAACCTTATAAGCTACTGGTTGGTTCACCACTGACTGGCTAAGACACTCAGGTATCTATTGGGTAGCCTGTAATGGCACCTTTTCGTTATGTGGATCCAACCTTTGGCTCTGGCTTTCAATGGGCTTGACTGGGAGTTGCACTCTGGGCCTGAGCTGGACTCAAAGACATATTTTAACTAAACTCCCTTTACCAGCCAATACACCCATAAGAGCTCAATGGTTTGATCATTTAGTGGCAGTATTTGCACCTCAGATAGGACTTGAAGATGTTGTGGCACAATTAGAAATATTAAACAAATATATATATAAATGCCCTAAATGACAGTGGCCATGGGTTTCACAAGATCAATACTGAAATGGCAATGATGAGAAAAGCAGTACTACAAAATAGAATGGTCCTTGATTCTCTTATTGCAGCCCAAGGAGGTAATGGTGCCATAATAAAATCTGATTGCTGTGTCTATATTCCTGACAATAGTGCCAATATTACACTCCATGTTAATCATGTGCAAAGTGTAGTACCTCACCTAAATAATCCTGTTCTTTTTCTAACTGATAATGTAACTGATTTTCCTCTTGGGGTGGATAGTGGGAAAATTGCTACTTTATTTTAAGATCTTTATATTCCTCGTCATTTCTACTACTATAATTATAAAAGGTTGTTTTGTTTTAGTTCAATGCATTTTATCCATGAAGTGTTGTACTTCAAAACCGTTTGACCCTTCACATAAAATCATGCTGGTTTCACAGGCTTTCACCAATGATCATGGTGTTTAATCACCTCCCTTTTGCCTTTCTGGGTATGTTTCATCTTGACTTCTATCATTCTGTCCTGACTGAGAAATGTTCCTTGAATGTGGCCTTGACCATTAAGATGTTCCCCACAAAATCTACTCACCCAGAAGATGAGGCCTATTAGCTCAACAAGGCGAAGAAAATAATTTTTATTAACCAAAGCTCCTCAAGAAAACAAATTCCTTGAGCAAGAAAGGCTACTCCATTGTGGCTGATCAGTGCCCCCTAGTACAGACTTGATCAAAAGGGGAAAATGTAATGAAAAAGTTTCAAACTGGGGGGATGGGGCCAACATGCATTCTCAGTAAGTAAAAGGTCAGGATGTAAACCATTTGTCCAAGGGAAGAATGTGTCAAGATGTAAACAATTTGTTCTTGGGAAAAATGTTTTCATGACTCCCATGATGTATAACTGAGCCAGCTAGTTCCATTCACCCAGAAGGTTCTTTCTCTTCTTCCTAGCTAAATAGCTGACCTTTACATTTCAAAGGACTTCAAACTGAAGCTGATCTTATCTATAATCAGTCACTAACCCCAAACTTTCCTTTGTTCTCTAGATATGTAGACCCCTTTCTCCGCTTGAACTGTGGAGTGTTTTTATTTTTTACTTAGTGCTATCCAGCTCCAGCTGTATTATTCCTCAATAAAACTCTTTTTCTTTCACTTCTAACATCATATGGGATTTTCTTCTTTGATTTTTTGTTGTTTTTAGTTGCCATTGAGTTGATTCTGACTCACGGATCTCATACATTTCTTGGTAGGTTTATTCCTAGATATTTTAGATATTTTATGGATATTATGAGTGGGCTGTTTCTTTTCTCCAATTACATTTTCTAATCAGTTATTGCTGATGTACAGCAAAATATTAGCCTGAGTATATTCAAATTTCACATCTAGTCCACTTTTACGAGGTTCAATTGTTTTTAAGGCTGAGTATTACAGATTTTCTGGGTCAATTCGGATCATCTGCAAATAAGTTCTTGCATTTCTAAGGCTTTCTGAAACCTTCTCAACCACTTAGTATCCACTTCAGACACCAAAATTGCCCTTGGCCCTAATCAGGAGAAGAGAAATTTTACATAAAGTATGTACTGGGAGCCTGGAGTATGTTTTCAGTATGGGTCTCCCTTCCATTCTGGGAGGGTGTTAAGTGCTCTGCAGTGTCCTCCATCTGGCCTCACTTATCAACACAGGAATTTCCTCATCATAAAGAACACAACTGTTCTAGTCACTCTCAAGGTATTTGAGAAATTTGAAAACAAAATCCAGCATTTAAACAATAGAGCAAGCAAGCTACTGGATTCTAATGAATAAACAAATTCCTGGTGCAACAGTTGTTGCTTTTCAGCTAAGAAGATGTAGTCCTAAAACAAACACTAAAAACCAAAAAGTTCAAGATATAGCAAAACTTAAATAAATACATAAATAAAACAAAAGAAAATTATAGGCAAATCTTTATCCTATAAAATGTAGGGAAAATGTTACCTTCTCATAGAAAGTATCATGGAAGACTGCCATAAATTTCAAAACAGTAATTTTCAAGCTGTTAATTCCTAATTCATAGGTGAAGTTATAAAGACCAGTATCTTCTATACCAGTTTTCCATGGAATGCTGAAGATCATTTCAGTGTTTTAATGTGCTCTCTAAAATACTAGTTTCCTGATGGTTTAAAAACTGTTTGAAATGGTTGTTTCAGAATAAGAGTCTCAAATTTTTTTAACTTTTAAATAAGAAAATGCTTATATATTGAGAGGTATGGTTTAGTACAAAAAACCCACTGCTGTCGAGTTGACTTCGACTCACAGCGGCCCTATGGGTAGAAAGGCAAATAATATGAATATATAGTATCTCACACTTCCAAGAAAATGAAGTACAGCTTCTGGATCCTTACTTACCTCGGTGCTGGAACCAAATCCTAGTACAACTAGCAATTACCCATGCTATTGTTGTTGTTGTGTGCTATCTATTCTCACTCAAAGTGACCCTATAGGAAGAGTAGAACTGCCCCATAGGGTTTCCAAGGTTTTAATCTTTTTTTTTTTTCAAGGTTTTAATCTTTATGGAAGAAAATTGCCACATCTTTCTTCCACGGAGAGCTGATAGGTTTGAATCACCAGCCTTTTGGTTAGTAGCTGAGTGCTTAAACACCATGCCAACAGGGCTTTTCAACTACACATTCATCATTGTTGCTGTTAGGTGCTGTTGAATCAGTTCTGATTCACAGTGACTCTGTACAACACTACAAAACACCGCACAGTCCTGTGCCATACTCACAATCATTGCTATGTTTGAGCCCATTGTTGCAGCCACTGTGTCAGTCCATCTCCTTGGGGATCTATTTTTCTTCTTCTTTTTTTTTGTATTGTTCTTTAGGTGAAAGTTTACAGAGCAAATTAGCTTCTCATTGAGGAATAATACACAAATTGTTTTGTGACATTGGTTGCCAACCCTGTGATGTGTCAACACTCTCCCCTTCTCCACCCCAGGTTCCTTGTTTTCATCCGTCCAATTTTTCTGTCCCTTCCTGCCTTCTCATCTTTGCTTGTGGGCTGGTGTGCCCATTCATCTCGTACACATGATTGAACTATGAAGCACATTCCTCGTGTGTGTTATTGTTGGCCCTATACCAAATCAAAACCCAATTCTGACTCATAACGACCCTATAGGCTGGAGCAGAACTGCCCCCTAGGGTTTCCAAGGAGCAGCTGGTGGATTTGAACTGCCAGCCTTTTGGTTAGCAGCTGAATGTTTAACCACTGCACTATCAGGGCTCTGTTGGCCCTACAAAAAAAAAAAAAAAACCCAGTGCCCTATAGACCTGTTTAATCTTTGGCTGAAGGATGAACCTCAGGAGTGACTTCACTACGGAGTTAAAAGGGTGTCTGGGGGCCGTATCCTCAGGGTTTCTCCGGTCTCTGTCAGATGAGCAAGCCTGGTTTTGGTTTTTGTGTGTGTGTGAATTTGAATTTGTTCTACACTTTTCTCCTGCTCTGTCTAGGACCCTCTATTGTGATTCCTGCCAGATCAGTTGGTGGTGGTAACTAGGCACCAACTAGTTGTTCTGGGCTCAGTCTGGTGGAGGTTGTGGTAGTTGTGGTTCATTAGTCCTTTGAACTAATCTTTCCCTTGTGTCTTTGGTTTTCTTCATTCTCTTTTGCTCCAGCAGGATTGGGACCAGTAGATATATCTTAGATGGCTGCTCACAGGCTTTTAAGACCTTAGATTCTACTCGCCACAGCTGGATGTAGAACATTTTCTTTATAGACTATATAATGCCAATTGAGCTAGATGCCCCCCACCCCTCCCCAGGCGATGGTCCCCAGCCCTCAGCCCAGTAACTCAGTCCCTAAGGGCATTTGGACGTGTCTGTAAAGCTTCTATCACTTTTTCCTGGTCAAGTTGTGCTGACTTCCCCAGTATGGTATACTGTCTTACGCTTCACCAAAGTTATCACTTATCTACTCTCTAGCTAGTGTTTTTCCCTCCCCACCTCTGTCTTCCCTCAAAGATTGTTTCTTTCTGTGTGGAAACAGTTTTATGTATTTTTATAATAGTGGTCTCATACAGTATTTGTCCTTTTGTGATTGACTTATTTCACTCAGCATAATACCCTCCAGATTCATTCATGTTGTGAGATGTTTCGCGGATTCATCATTGTTCTTTATCATTTTGTAGTATTCCATTGTGTGTCTGTACCACAGTTTGTTTATCCATTCATCTGTTGATGGGCACTTAGGTTGTTTCCGTCTTTTTGCTGTTGTGAATAATGTTGCAATGAACATGGTTGTGCATATGTCTATTCATATGACAGCACTTATTTCTTTAGGATATACTCCTAGTGGTGGGACTGCTGGATAGTATGGTATTTCTATTTCTAGCTTTTTAAGGAAGCACCATATGGTTTTCCAAAATGGTTGTACCTTTTTGCATTCCCACCAACAGTGCAGTAGAGGGTCTTCCAATTTTTTGATACCCTCTACCCTACCAAGCATAATGTCCTTCTTCAGGGACTGCAGTTAACATGTCCAAGGTATATGAGATGAAATATCTCCATCTTTATTTCTAAGGAGCACTCTGGCTGTACTTATTCGAAGACAAACTTGTTCATTCTTTCAGCAGTCCACGGTACATTCAATATTCTTCACCAACACCATAATGCAAATATATCAATCCTTCTTTGGTCTTCCTTATTCATTGTCCAATTTTTGCATGCATATGAGGCAATTGAAAATACCATGGCTTGGGTCAGGCTCACCTTAGTTCTCAAAGTGACATCTTTGCTTTTTTTTTTTTTTTTTTTTAACACTTTAAAGAATTCTTTTGCAGACGATTTGTCCAAAGCAATGTCTCATTTGATTTCCTGACTCTTGCTTCCATAAGCACTGATTGTGGATCCAAGTAAAATGAAATCCTTGACAACTTCAATCTTTTCTCCATTTATCATGATGTTGCTTACTGGTCCAGTTCTGAGGATTTTTGTTTTCTTTTTGTTGAGTTTTAATCCGTACTGAAAGCTGTCATCTTTGATCTTCATCGGTAGGTGTTTCAAGTCCTCTTTTCTTTCCTTGATCAATGTTGTTTCATCTGCATATCATAGGTTGTTAATGAGTCTTCCTCCAATCCTGATGCCCCATTCTTCTTCATATAGTCCAGCTTCTCTGATTATTTGTTCAGCATACAGATTGAATAGTTATGGTGAAAGGTTAGAACCCTGACACCACATCTTAAAAAGCTAGAAACAGTATCCTCTTATTCTGTTCAAACCACTGCCTCAATGGTCTATGTACAGGTTTCTCACAAGCACAATTAAGTGTTCTGGAATTCCTATTCTTTGCAATGTTATCCATAACTGTTACGATCTATACAGTTGAATGCCTTTGCATAGTCAATAATACATAGAGGAACATCTTTCTGGTATTCTCTGCTTTTAGCCAAGATCCACCTGACATCAGCAATGATATCCCTTATTCCACGTCTTCTTCTAAATCCGATTTGCTAGTTCCCTGTCAATGTATTGCTGCAACCGTTTTTGAATTATCTTCAGCCAAATTTTACTTCCATGTGATATTAATGATATTGTTCGATAATTTCTTTATTTTGTTGGATCACCTTTCTTTGGAATAGGTGCAAGCATGGATCTCTTCCAGTTAGCTGGCCAAGTAGCTGTCTTCCAAATTTCTTGGCAATAGACAAGTGGGTGCTTCCAGGGTTGTATTCATTTGTTGAAATATCTCAAATGGTATTTCGTCAATTCCTGGAGCCTTGTTTTTTGCCCATGCCTTCGGTGCATCTTGGACTTCTTCCTTCTATACCCTTGCTTCTTGATCATATGCTACCTCCTGAAATGGCTGAATGCCAACCAATTCTTTTTGGTACAGTGACTCTGTATTCCTTCTATCTTCTTTTGATGCTTTCTTCATCATTCAATATTTTGCCTATAGAATCCTTCAATATTGCAACTCAAGGCTTGAATTTTTCCTTTGGTTCTTTCAGCTTGAGAAATGCCGAGCGTGTTCTTTCCTTTTGATTTTCCAACTCCAGGTCTTTGCACATTTCACTGTAGTACTTTGTTTTCTCCAGCCGTCCTTTGAAATTCTGTTTCACTCTTTTACTTCATTTCTTCCATTTGCTTTTAGGTACTCTATGTTCAAGAGCAACTTTCAGAGTCTCTTCTGACATCCATTTTTTGTTTCCTGTCTTTTTAATGACCTCTTCCTTTCTTCATGTTTGATGTCCTTGATGTCACCCCACAACTCGTCTGGTCTTTGGTCATTAGCATTCAATGTATCAAGTTTTCTTCAGATGGTCTCTAAATTCAGGGGGGATATACTCAAATCATACTTTGGCTCTCGTGGACTTGTTCTAATTTTCTTCAGCTTCAGCTCGAACTTGCATATGAGCAATTGATTGTTCCATGCTGACTGCTGATATGGAGCTTCTCCAACCTCTGTTTCCACAAGTGTAGTCAATTTGATTCCTTCCAGCAAGGTCCATGTGTATAATCGCTGCTTATGTTGCTGAAGAAGGAATTTGTGTCATTGGTCTTGCAAAATTCTATCATGTGATCTCTGGCATCGTTTCTATTACCAAGGTCATATTTTCCCAACTACCAGTTCTTCTTCTCTGTTTACAACTTCTGTGTTCCAATCATCAGTAATTATCAATGCATCTTGATTGCATGCTTGATCAATTTCAAACTGTAGAAGTTGGTAAAAAATCTTCAATTTCTTCATCTTTGGCCTTAACGGCTAGTGTGATAATCTGAATAACAGTCAAATTAGTTCTTTCCTTGTAGGCATGTGGATATTATCTTATCACTGACAGCATTGTACTTCAGGATAGGTCTTCAAATGTCCTTTTTGACTATGAATGTGACACCATTCCTCTTCAATATGTCATTCCCAGTAATAGTAGACCACATGATTGTCCGATTCAAAATGGCCAATACCAGTACATTTCAGCTCCACAATACCTAGGATATCGATGTTTATGTGTTCCATTTCAGTTTTGACAACTTCCAATTTTCATAGATTCATACTTCATATGGAGCATTACATATAGTAGGTGGAAAATTAAACCATTTGTTCTTCTCAAATGAGAAAAAATATTAATTGATAAATGATTCAGTGAGTTAATTCAAAAGTAGTAAAAATCATAAATACTATAATTTTGAAAATAAAAATTCTTGCCGCCGCATCTACTCAGAATGCTGGTCTAGTTTAACACACAGGAGTCCCTGGGTTGTTACAAACCTTAACTTGCTCATTTACTAACAAAAGGTTGATGGTTCAAGTCCACCCATAGGCATCTCAGAAAAAAGACCTAGCAATCTGCTTGCAAAAAACCAGCTATTGAAAACCGTATGGAACACAATTCTACTCTGACCATGGGTCAGAATCAACTTGAGGGCAACTGGTTAACTGGATAAGCACCAAATGCTGCCTTGATAGGGTAGCATTTTTGGAAAAACCAATAGCACTTTGACAATAGGCAGTTTGGCTAAGGGCTGAATGTTTTACAGTAGAGCTAAGTAGTTGATTCTGGAAATAATGATGTTTGAAATATAGGAGAGTTTGTTTTGTTTTAATCATAAATGCTTCTCATTGGTTGATTCATTTTGATTCCTTTCCCAAGCTTCTAAAGGGAATTCGACGAGTCTGATTAAATTTCATTTACGTGGAGTGTACAAATGTGTTGTGTTGTAAGAGCTGTTTGTGTCAGAGACAATAAATAAACCCCTTTAATCCTTTTTCTTGCTTAAGCAGGAAACCACAACTTGCCAATAAGAAATTTAAAACATATCTCACAAAGTTTTATGTTTGATTCAAATCTCAAAATATTTTAGGTCTTGGAATATTGTGATCTTGGCAAACACACTTGGTGTCCCTGGTGAGAACACGTGTGCACTGTTGCTTACTTTCTGGTTCAGTAAGAGGGTCACACCTTGCCCTCTTAATCCCAGAGTCAAATATGATTACAAATATTTTCCTCTTGGGAATCTAACTTGTAAGGAAGATCACTATGCTCTTGGTTAAATAAAACATCTCCCTTTAGTTGCCTTATCTGTTCTCAGGCTTACTGTATTTCATCAGCCTAAAGATTGTGTTTGACATCAGCAATGGTTAGAGACCATTTGTTTTTACAATGGAAAAAGAAATAAAAGTACAGATGTCAGACCTCAGAATCCATACTTCTCTGAGTTGTTTTCATTTTAGAAACTGGGAATGTGTTTTGGGGGGTTAGGATGAATACAATAGTAGACATGTCACTGGGACTAAGTAAAAATATCTTACACCAATTGTTTTCTTTTATTAACTTCAGGACATGGAAAATAAGTGAATTATGGGAAAGTGAAAACTCCAGGACAAATTGCAGTTTAAGTTAAGATAAGAGAGGTTCATGTCAAATCCTGAAACAAACAATAAAAATTGGAACTTTCCAGTCAGAAAAGTAGCATGATTAAATCCAGCAATCTTAGTAGTTGAAGAGTCTGTTTTCTTTGGGCATGCTAATTAACATCAATTAACACTCTGACTCTAAGACCTTTCCAGTTAACAGTGATAGCAGATTTTGACCTTAGCTGCAACCACTTTACAAACATGAGGTATTGTGTAACGACCCAATCTCCTGGTTTACCTGTGATGGGAATGCAAAGCCCTCCAGATAGAAAGACCAAGTAAGTGACCTGAACCTGGGGAACTGTTCACCAAAGGGAGTTGAGACAACACCAACAAATGCCTAAGGGAGTATGGGAATCTGAGTAACAGCTTTCAAACTTGAAATTTTTAATTGCCTAGTTTAACCTCAAAATATGAACTCCTAGCCGAGTGCAAAGCCCTCTGCCACCCTCTCAAAACAAGGTGAGCCAGCTCCCCAGGGCAGGCAGTGGGAGGCCAGTGTGTGTGTGGGGGGGAAAGGGGGCAATGCTACTTCACACCTGTTCTCAGTTGTAAATAAGCCTGCAGCCACACCAGGGACCAATTAAAGGGAATGCCCTTGGTTCAGAGTCACCGAAAGGCACCAGGAGGAGTCTAGTCCTTGGCAATGATCACAATTAAGGGAGTAGACTTTTTCTTTTTTTTAATCAGGGGACCAATTAAGTAGACTGAGCCATGTGGTCATGCCTTCCACTGAAATTTCTAGAAGCTGCACAGCATTTGGGAAGCTCTCTGAGCTTCTCCAGGATTGAGTTTCATGTGGTTACACCCAAAAGGAGAAAGAATATTATTTTTTGCACCTCTCATTAGACATCTTTTCAAATAGTACATTTAATTTAAAAAAAAGTTTTTTGTTTTTTTCTTTAAATAGTGTTTTCTGAAAGATCAAGATGTTGTATAAAACAGTATCTTCAATTGAGAAAATAGCTCAAAATGTTAGCTCTTTCAGCCACTTGAACACAACCAGAAAGGTGGAGGAAAGCCTGCAGAGGTGAGAAGTTAAAACAATAAAAAAAAAAAATAGCGACTAACATTTAGTGGGTGCAGGGCCAGTGGCGCAGTAGGCAAGGTAAGCAGATATTCTATAGTGAACCCATTTGAGATTGTTCACTACAGCATAGTAAGTAAGCACAAGTAAGCCCGTGCTTACCATGTTACTAGGTCATCCACCCCCGTCAGGGATTGTAAATTTGAAAAGAGGCTTCGATTCTGTAGGAAGGTGCTGTGGGGTTGGGAGAGAGACAGATTTCAGCCACACCTAGAAGCAAAATCTTTGATGTGGTGGAAAAATGTGAAATTGTTCACTACAGATGATCTGGTAAGCAAGGTAAGCACAGTGCTTACCCTGCTTAATGGGTAATTCGCCCCTGGACAACTAAGAAGTTAGCAGGGACTATAGGGTTCGAGCACTGAAATCCTTGGCCCTGGAAATCTTCAGTCCCGTGTAAACCAGGACAGTTGGTCACTCAACCTGTGCGTCACCATACTGAGCGACAAACTGAACCAGATCCAGGTGACAAGAAAGTCTCTGGTGACACTCTGCCCAGCCACTTGTCTGTTGACGACAGACTCTGAGACCGGAGCAGGCTATTTCAGCTATCAAGGGACACGGTGCTCCCCTGCTCCCAGTATCTGCGGAGGACTGCAGCCAAGCCAGTGGGGCACTCCCACCCCCATAGGAGCCAGGCCCGAGGCTGGGCCCACGGCCAGGCCGAAGGGGTGCCCAGTGTGCCCAGTGTCCATGCTGCCATTGTGCTGCCAGCCCCAGGGAGGCACAGACATCGGTCCCCACTTTGGTTTCATGGATTCCCATCCCAGCTGCGTGGTGGTGACTGGTAAGAGTATATCCTTCTGCTTTCTCCTGCTGCTGCTTTTAGCCTAACTAGGAATGTGCATTGCCTCATGCTGGTCATAAACAGTTCCCTGAGGGGGAAAAAGAGTGGCAACTGGCAGTGGTAATAACTCCAGATGGACGCGAACTTCCTGCCGTGCCCTATTAAAATCAGTTGGGGACAGGGAGGCTTCTCTGCTTCTGCTTCCAAATAACTCTTGAATGACATACGATTACATGCCCATATGTGGCTTAGGTGCAGACCTGGTCCTTCAGCCCATCGGAGAGAAAGCCCAGACTGCCACCTGCTGTCAGGAAGCCTGGGGTTGAGGGGGAGCACATGGTTCCTAAATTAGTTTCCTAGGGCTGCCACAGAGTGGGTGAGTTCTTTTTTTTTTTTTTTATTGTGCTTTAGGTGAAAGTTTACAAATCAAGTCAGCCTCTCATACAAAAAGTTATACACACCTTGCTGTGTACTCCTAGTTGCTCCTCCCCTAATGAGACTGCACACTCCTCTCTACCTTGTATTCCCGTGTCCATTCAACCAGCAACTGTCCCCCTCTTCCTTCTGATCTTGCCACCAGACAGGAGCTGCCCACATGTCTCAAGTGTCTACTTGAGCCAATAAGCTCACTCCTCACCAGCATCATTGTGTATCTTACAGTCTAGTCCAATCCCTGACTGGAGAGTTGGCTTCGGGAACAGTTCCAATACTGAGCTAACAAAGGGTCTAGGGACCATGACCATCAGCGGTCCCTCCAGTCTCAGTCAGACCATTAAAACCAAAACCAAACCAAACCCACTGCCATCAAGTCGACTCCGACTCGTAGCGACCCTACAGGACAGAGTAGAACTGCCCCCATAGAGTTTCCAAGAGGTGCCTAGCGGATTTGAACTGCCAATCTCTTGGTTAGCAGCCGTAGCACTTAACCACTATGCCACCAGGGTTTCCAGTCAGACCATTAAGCCTGGTCTTTTTAGAGTGGGTGGCTTTTAAAAAAAACAGAAATTTATTGTCTCACAGTTCCGGTGGCTGGGAGTTTGAGTTCAGGGTGTCAGCAGGACCTTGCTGTCTCTAAAGGCTGTAGAGGAAGATCCTTTCTTGTCTCTGTCAGTGTCTGGAAGCCTCAAGCATTCCTTTCCTTGGCTTGCAGCTGCAGCACAGCTCTGTCACCTCATGGTGCTTCCCCTCTGTCTGTCTCTCTAGCATACCACTCATATTGGATTCAGGCCCACCCTACTCCAGTGTGACTTCATGTTAACTGATAACATCTTCAAACCACTATTTCCAAATGAGGTCACATTCACAGGTACAGTGGTTAAGGTTTCAGCCAGTCTTTCGAGGGGGCACAATGCAATGTACAACAGCATCCATTGCGGTACCCTGCATAGCAAGGAAGGGCGAGCTGGGGGCCCAGAAAGGACATGCGCTTCCTGAGACTCACCCAGCCCATTTCTACAACACCCAAAGGAATACACAGACCCTGTCCTGAGACTGGGGGCTTCAGCTACTCAGGGAGACTCTGAACTTCAAAAGGTTGGCCCCAAAGGAATGGTAACCACCCAGTCCCCAGCTTTCACCACCGCATCCAAAGTCAGCACCAGCTACGCGTGTGCCACCGTGTCATTGCCACAGCTGGTCCCTGCAAGTCTCGGCTTCTGCACAAAGCTCTTCCTCTTGCTGTTTTTAGTTGGACATATCTGACCTATTTTCAGTGTCTTTAATTGTGTTGGATGAAGGAAATAGAGAAGATGCAAGGCATGGAAAATAGAAGGTTACCTGTTTTCATATTTTCAGTCTATAATCAGATGTCTCTTGACCATCTGGAGGAAAAACAAAGTTATCTTGCAGATCCTTTACCTACCTTGCTCTCATTTGTTATTTTGGGTATAGCAATTCAGCGATTCAAATCGCTCTTCAATTCCAAGGGAAACTGTGTTCCTACCCATGGAAATCTTGTCACCAGAGAAATATGGGTGCCGAAGCACCAGGGCAGCCTCAGAGCCACCCTGACCCTGCCTTTGTACTGTCGGCCCGCCGTTTGACTCGAGATTGTTTGATGGGGGACCTGATCATCAGCCTCGACCTGGGCACGCCCGGTGGCTTCCGGAGTGCAGCCTTCCTTCACTAAAATGCTCTGCAGCTACCAGGGGCATTCTTGCCATTTAAGTGGATTTACTTTGTGTATAAATTGCGTCAAAACAATCGACATATAGACAGACAGTGAAAGGATGAGGGCTCTGGCCAACAGCCTCACGACCAAGGTGTTCTGGCTAGCACCAGCAATACCAATGAAAGACTGAGAGAACCTGTGTCCCTCCAACACCAAAAGCAAACCCATTGCCGTCAAATGGATTCTGACTCATAGCGACCCTACAGGACAGAGTAGAATTGCCCCATGGGTTTCCAAGTCTATAAATCTTTACGGGGCAGACAGACTGCCACATCTTCCTCCCGCAGAGGAGCTGGTAGATTTGAACCATCAACCTTTTGGTTAGTAGCACAGCACTTAACGACTGCACCACCAGGCTCCTTTACCCCTCCGAAGGCCCCTCTTGACTCCACGAGAAACTGTCTCCAGCTGCTTTTGCAAGTTCCACTTGAGGGGCTTGCCAAGTTTAAAGTAAGAGTTTACCCTGCAAAATGAGAGCTTCAAACCTTCCCTAGTTGCTTTCCCTAATTTAAAACAGAGAAGAGATAATCTTTGCTGATCTGAAAATGATTCTAACGCAGAAGAGAGTTTTTTTTGTGGGTCACTCACGTTTTTATTATCCCTACAATCACCCCAAAAGTTCTCTGGTTTCTCAGGTCTTTCCTTAACCTTAGTATTTTCTAAAACTGTTCTTTTCTTGCTGGCTGCTCCCAGTGGCAGCTGCAGTCTTATTTATTCTTTATGATTCGGTCAAAGTCAGAGATACCGCTGGGGCCCGGGGACATCCTGGCCAACATTTTTGCATCCCTGAGGAAGTTTCACCCACTCAAAAGCCAACCCTGGAGTTGCTGGGTGGTGCAAATGATTAAGTGCTTGGCTATTAACTGAAACATTGGTGGTTTGAACTCCCCCAGGGGTGCCTCGGAAGAAAGGCCTGGTGACCTGCTTCCAAAAGGTCACAGCCTTCAAAACTCTATGGAGCACAGTTCTACTGTGATACAGGGCTTCCAACTGGTTCATTCTGGCTCAAACTCCTACTGAGAATTTGCATTTCTACCCCAGATATACTCAGTCAGAATCTACATTTCAACATGGTCCACAAGTAATCGTGTTAAAGTATAGATTCTTATAGAGTTACCTAGGAATCGTGTTAAAACGTAGATTCTGATTCAGTGTATCTGGGGTGGAAATGCAGATTCCTGGCAGGCGTTCGAACTGGAATGAACTGGTTCGAAGCCCTGCTCCGACACACATGGGGTCGCCATGAGTCAGAATCGTCTCAAAGGCAACTCCTTTGGTTTTGGTCTTGGTTAGTGTTTCTGGACCCAAACATTCAGGAACTGCAGAGGCACAGCCCTCTCCAGAACTGGCTCCTACTCTAAAGGTCTGAGATTTGGGGAGCTGGGGTTTCAGAGGTTGATATTTAATCACAAATTCAATATTTTTCCCCATTTCAGAATTTGTAGTAATTGAGAAACCTGTCATAGTGATCAGATAGACGGGGCTCAAAGCCTCAGCTGTATTACGGAGAAGGCTGAGTTGGAGAATGCCACCTGGGTCTGCAGCCCAGTGCTTTCCTAACAGCCCAGTGAGTACCCAGCTGGCACAGACCCATCTGACAGTGGCTACCCTCCCCCACAGGGATCAGGCAAGGACCTGTGAATCCTGAGCTTGGGCCCTCAGGAAGAGAGGAACAAATGAGGCCCCCCATATCTCCTTCGTCCTCCTAGTTAACCCATCCCATTTATATTAGGCCTCTCTCTTTTTGGGGAAAGAGATAGAAAAAGAAAAACCACTTGCCATCCAGTCAATTGCAGCTCATGGCAACCCCGTGTGTGTCAGAGTAGAATTGCGCTCCATAGGGTTTACAATGGCTGATTTTTCAGAAGTAGATCTCCAGACCTTTCTCCTGAGGTACCTCTGGATGGACTCAAACCTTCAACCTTTGGGTTAGCAGCCAAGCACATTAGCACATTAGCTGTACAACCAGGGACTCCAGAAAAAGACAGGTAGGTATAAATGCCTCATGAAAAGTGAGGAGAAGATGCCCCTGACTGCTGTGCACAGGGCCCAGGAATTTTTTCCAAAGGGCTTTGAAACTGAGAAAGAGTGGCATCAAGCGATGAGCTTGAATTAGGGCAGCATCAGACCAGAGCCGAATCATCCCACCCCGCATGGAGCAGACAGTGAAAAAGGACTCCTTTGCTGAGCGCCTCCTCATTCCAGAAACAGCCCAGCACTTTCCGTAGGTAGTATCGTTTAACCCATAAGCCTATCCTGGAAGCCAGGTAACTCTAATAACAATGAAGGGGAGCATGCACACCGCTTCCTAGGCCCAGGCACTATCTAAGTGCTCCGCTTCATTCATTCACTTAGTCCTCATGACTACCCTATTGTTGTTAGGTGCCCTTGAGTTGGTTCCTACTCGTGGTGACCCTATGTACAACAGAAGGAAACACTGCCCGGGCCTGCGCCATCCTCGCAATCAATCGTTGCTACATTTGAGCCCATTGTTGCAGCCGCTGTGTCAATCCACCTCAAAACTGAGGGTCGCCCTCTTTTCTGCTGACCCTCTATTTTATCAAGTGTTATGTCCTTCTCCAGCGATTGGTCTCTCCTGATGACAAGTCCAAAGTAAATGAAACAAAGTCTTGCCATCCTTGCTTCTAAGGAGTGTTCTGGCTGTACTTTCTCCTGGACAGATTTGTTTGTTCTTCTGGCAGTCCATGGTATATTCAATATTCTTCGTCAACAGCAGAATTCGAATGTATCAATTCTTTTTCAGTCTTCCTTTTTCATTGTCCAGCTTTCACATGCATAGGACTTATTAGATTACTATGATTAGCCCCATTTTACAGATGAAAAAACCAAGGCACTGAGGCTAAGTAACTTGCTCAAGGTCATGCAGTGGTAAGTGTTAGGCCTGAGATTCAAAAGCAGAAGCCGGACCCCAAAGGCTAAATTCTTTTGATCACTCCCAACTGCCGCCCCGCCCCCCCGGGCCTGGCTGTGACCTGAGCTTTGGAGGGGCCACTCCATGGTGTGGGGGCATAGAAATGAACAGTTGGAACACTCAGAAGGTGATAGAGCCCTGAGATGTAGCTTCTTCTCAGGCCAGCAGGAAACTTTTCCCAAGCTTGTCCCAGAGGGGGTTTGCTGTCATCCCCAAAACAAAATTCTAGTTAATTGCCATTTTTAAGATTCTTCATTCCACTTAAACTATGAAATAATGTACAACACAAACAAGTGTTCGCAGTTCAAGGGACTAGCCCTTTCATCAAAAAACCTTGTCCGGCAGCCCTGTCTCTTGCTCCTTCCCAGATGAGGCCTCCTCTAGTCGGGCCAGCCTCCTCCCTAAGGGCTCCCCTCACCCAGAGCCACCCCCATTGATAGCAGGTGCCCTACCCTCTCCAGTCACTCTGCCTCCCCCCTCCATGAAGCCCTGGCTCACCCCACCTCCTCCAGGCTTCCTCAACCCCTCCCTACCCACGTACTTTCTCCCCTCGCTGAACTGCTCTAGTCATTCAAAGATGCAGGCCAGCAGCAGCTGCTCCACCAGGAGTTTGTTAGAAGCGCAGAATCTCCAGTACCACCCCGCACCAACAGAATCAGATGCTGCATTTTAACAAGATACATGTGCTTATTAGAGTTTGAGAAGCACCAGACCAAAGCACACGTTTTTTAAAACTTTTTATTTTGAAATAATTACAGAATCAAGGAAGTTGCAAAGAAACGTACAGGGAGCCCTCTGTACCCTTCACCCAGTCTCCCCCAGTGTTGTTGTTGTTGGGTGCCATCAAGTCCGTACCGACTCATAGCGACCCTATGTACAACAGGACAAAATACTGCCCAGTTCTGTGCCATCCTCACAATCATTTGTTATGCTTGAGCACACTGTTGAAGCCACTGTGTCAATCCATCTTTTTGAGGGTCTTTCTCTTTTTCACTGACCCTCTGCCTTACCAAGCATGACGTCCTTTTCCAGGGACTGGTCCCTCCTGATAATATGACCAAAGTACATGAGATGAAGTCTTGCCATCCTTGCTTCTAAGGAGCATTCTGGCTGTACTTCTTCCATGACAGATTAGCTCATTCTTCTGGCAGTCCATGGCATGGTCAATATTCTTTGCCAACGCCATAATTGAAAGGCATCAATTCTTATTCAGTCTTCCTTATTCACTGTTCAGCTTTCACATGCATATGAGGCAATTGAAAATACCATGGCTTGGGTCAGGCTCACCTTAGTACTCAAAGTGACATCTTTGCTTTTTAAAAGTTTAGAGAGGTCTTTTTTGCAGCAGATTTGCCCAGTGCAATATGTCATTCGATTTTTTGACTGCTGCTTCCATGGGCATTGATTGTGAATCCAAGTAAAATGAAATCCTTGACAACTTCAATCTTTTCTCCATTTATCATGATGTTGCTTATTGGTCCAGTCTTAAGGACTTCTGTTTTCTTTATGTTGAGGGGTAATCCACACTAAAGGCTGTGGTCTTTGATTTTCATCAGTAAGTGCTTCAAGTCCTTTTCACTTTCAGCAAGCAAGGTTGTGTCATCTGCATATTATGGGTTGTTAACGAGTCTTCTGTCAATCCTGATACTGCATTCTTTTTCATATAGTCTAGCTTCTCAGTTTATTTGTTCAGGATACAGATTGAATAAGCCTGGTGAAAGGGTACAACCATGATGCACACCTTTCCTGTTTTTAAACCATACAGTATCCCTTTGTTCTGTTCAAACAACTGCCTCTTGGTCTATATACAGGTTCCACATGAGCACAACTAAGTGTTCTGGAATTCCCATTCTTCGAAATGTTATCCATAATTTGTTATAATCCACACAGTCAATTACTTTTACATAGTCAATAAAACACAGGTAAACGTCTTTCTGGTATTCTCTGCTTTCAACCGGGATCCACCTGACGTCATCAATGATATCCTTCATTCCACATCCTCTTCTGAATCCGGCTTAAATTTCTGGCAGTTCCCTGTCAATATACTGCTGCAGCCACTTTTGAACGATCTTCAGCAAAATTTTACTTGTGTGCCGTATTAATGATATTGTTCTATGATTTCTGCATTCTGTTGAATCACGTTTCTTTGGAATGGGCATTTATGTGGAGCTCTTCTAGTCAGTTGGCCAGGTAGGTGTCTTCCGAATTTCTTGGCATAGACGAGTGAGCACCTCCAGGGCTGCATCAATTGAAACATCTCAACTGATATTCCATCAGTTCCTGGAGCCTTGTTTTTTACCAGTGCCTAAAAAAAAAAAAAAAAAAAATTTTTTTTTTTTCAGAGCAGCTTGGACTTCTTTCTTCAATACCGTGGGTTCTTGATCATATGCTATCTCCTGAAGTGGTTGAATGTCAGCCAATTCTTTTTGGTACAGTGACTCTGTGTATTCCTTCCATTTTCTTCTTCTTTTTTTTTTTTTTTTAATAATTTTTATTGTGCTTTAAGTGAAAGCTTACAAATCAAGTCAGTCTCTCACACAAAAACCCATATACATCTTGCTACACACTCCCAATTGCTCTCCCCTTAATGAGACAGCCCACTCTCTCCCTCCACTCTCTCTTTTCGTGTCCATTTTGCCAGCTTCTAACCCCCTCCACCCTCTCATCTCCTGTCCAGGCAGGAGATGCCAACATAGTCTCAAGTGTCCACCTGATCCAAGAAGCTCACTCCTCACCAGCATTCCTCTCCAACCCATTGTCTGGTCCAATCCATGTCTGAAGAGTTGGCTTTGGGAATGGTTCCTGTCCTGGGCCAACAGAAGGTCTTGCGGCCATGACCACTGGTGTCCTTCCAGTCTCAGTCAGATCATTAAGTGTGGTCTTATGAGAATTTGGGGTCTGCATCCCACTGCTCTCCTGCTCCCTCAGGGAGGGGTTCTCTGTTGTGTTCCCTGTCAGGGCAGTCATCTGTTGTAGCCAGGCACCATCTAGTTCTTCCATCTTCTTTTGATGCAATGTTAGTATTTTTAACATCAAAACCAGGAAATTGACATTGGTACAATCCATACAGCTTGTTCAGATTTCACCAGTTATACATGCACTTGTGTGTATGTATGTGTATGTGCAACTTTATGCAGTTTTATTACATGTACAGCTCCGTATAACCACGGTCAAGATATGTAACTTGACATATCACCATCACTATAAGGACTCCCTAGCACTACCCCTTTATAGCTATGCTCACCCCCTCCCTTCATCTCAAACTCCTGGCAGCCATTAATCTGTTCCTTGTCTCTATAATTATATTATTTTACAAATATTATATACATGCAGTATACAGTCTTTTGAGATTTTTTTTTTCCACTCAGTATGATGATTCCTTTGAGGCACATCCAAGTTTGTGAATGGATCAATAGCTTCTTTAAAAGCATTTTTTAGCAACTTAATGGAAGTATAATTTCTTTGAACTGCTGACCTTTCTGTTAGCAGCCAAGCATTTAACCACTCCTCCACCAGGGCCCCTTCATATATCATATAGTTTACCCATTTAAAGTGTACAATCCAGTGGCTTTTCATATATTCATAGAGTCATATATCCATTGCCACAATCAATTTTAGGACATTTTCGAGCCCCAAAAAGGAACTCTAATGCCCTTAGCAGGAGTCCTGGTGGCACAACGGTTAAAGTGCTTAGCTGCCAACCAAAAGGTCGGCAGCTAGAACCCACCAGCCACTCTGTGGGAGAAAAGATGTGGCAGTCTACTTCCATAAAGATTTACAGCTTTGGAAACTCTATGGGGCAGTCCTACTCTGTCCTATAGGGTCTCTATGAGTTGGAATCAACCCAACTGGTTTTTCTGTTTTGTTTTGATTTCCTTTAGCAGTCACTCCCCAGTGCCCCCATCCTCCCTCAGCCCTAGGCAAACCACTAATCTACTTTCTGTCTGTATAGATTTGCCTTTTCTGGGCATTTCATATAATTGGAATCATAAGATATGTGGTCTTTAGTGACTGGCTTCTTTGGCTTAACTTGATTTTAAGGTCCATCCACATTATAGCATGTACCGGTACTTTATCTCTTTTTACTGCCAAACAATGTTCCATTGTATGGATATAGCACAATTTTTTGATCCATTCATCAGTTGACGGACATTTGAGTTATTTTTATTTTTCACACACACAGATACACACACACTGGAAGCTTTGAATGGCGCTGGCGAGGTTTGTAGAGGGGATTACAGCTCAGTATTCACCAGCACCAACGTTTCCCTTGCAGCGAGCTTTGATTTTTCTCAGCAAGAATTACTTTAGCCCTTTGGCCAAGACTGGGGTTAGAGAGCCTTTATTTATTGTTTTTGTCATTCATTTATTATGCTAAAATTTGTCGTTTTAATCAGTTTTAATTGCGCGATTCAGTAGCATTATATTCACAATATTGTACAACTATACCACTTTTCCAAAAATTGTTCATCACCCCAGACAGAAATTGTACCTACTAAGCTACAACTCTCCATTTCGCCCCCCACTCCCCAGCCCCTGGTGACCACTAATCTACGATATGACTATCTAGGCATTTGCCTATTCTAGATATTCCATGAGTGGGATCATGCAATATTTGCACTTTTGGTTCTGACTTATTTAGCTTAATGTACCTTTGGGTTGTTTCTACTTTTTTCTTTCCTTTTTATTGCTGAGTAGTATTCCATGGTATGACGAACCACAGTTAGTTTAATCATTCATCCATTGAAGGACATCTGGGTTTTTCTTGGTTTTGGCTGTTACAAATAAAGCTGTTATGAACTTCTGTGTATAAGCTCCTGTCTGAAAATAAATATTAATTTCTCTGTTTTAAAAGAAACTGAGGAACTATTCCCAGAGTGGATCTATCATTTCACGTCCCCACAAGCCACACATGCGTGATCCAGTTTCTCCGCATCCTTATTCGTGATTGGTGTTATCAGTATTTGTCATTTAACCACTCTGATAGTTGTATAGTGATCTGTCATTGTGGTTTTAATTGCTTTTCCCTAATGGCTAATGACGTTGACCATCTTTTATGTGCTGGTTTGCCATCTGTGTATCCTCTTTCATGAAATGTCTCTTCACGTTTTTTGCCCATTTTCTAATTGGATTATTTGCTCAATTGTTGAGTTTTGAGAGTTCTTCATATATTCTACAGACAAGGCCTTTGTCAGATACGTGATTTGCAAATATTTTATCCATTTGTAGCTTGCCTTTTCATCCTCTTAACAAAGTTATTTTTCACAGAGCAAATGTTTTTAATTTTGATGGGGTCCAATTTACCAATTTTTCCTTTTATAGATTGTACTTTTGGTGGCAAGTCTAAGAACTCCTTGCAAAGTTCTAGGTCCAAGATTTTCTCCATATATATATATATATATATACAGAGCCCCGGTGGCACAGTGTTTAAGAGTTCTGCTGCTAACCAAAAGGTCAGCAGTTCAAATCTTCCAGTCGCTCCTTGGAAATCCTATGGAGACATTCTACTCTGTCCAGTAGGGTCACTATGAGTCCAAATCAACTTGACGGCAACAGGTTTGGCTTTTTGGTTTTATATATATATCCACCACTTGTCTGTCAGTTTGTCATACTGTGGGGGCTTGCATGTTGCTGTGATGCTGGAAGCTATGCCACCAGTATTCAGACACCAGCAGGGTCACCCATGGAGGACAGGTTTCAGCTGAACTTCCAGACTAAGACAGACTAGGAAGAAAGAACTGGCAGTCTACTTCTGAAAAGCATTAGCCAGTGAAAACCTTACGAATAGCAGTGGAACATTGTCTGATATAGTACTGGAAGATGAGTCCCTCAGGTTGGAAGGCACTCAAAAGATGACTGGGGAAGAGCTGCCTCCTCAAAGTAGAGTCGACCTTAATGATGTGGATGGAGTAAAGCTTTTTGGACCTTTATTTGCTGATGTGGCACAACTCAAAATGAGAAGAAACAGCTGCAAACATTAATAATTAACGTTATCAATAATCTGAACCTGGAATGTATGAAGCATGAATCTAGGAAAATGAGAAATCATCAAAAATGAAATAGAATGCATAAACATTGATATCCTAGGCATTAGTGAGCTGAAATGGACTGGTATTGGCCATTTTGAATCTGACAATCATATAGTCTACTACGCTGGGAATGACAACTTGAAGAGGAAAGGTATTGCATTCATGGTCAAAAAGAACATTTCAAGATCTATCTGGAAGTACAACACTGTCAGTGATAGGATAATATCTATATGCCTACAAGGAAGACCAGTTAAAGGACTATTATTCAAATTTATGCACCAACCACTAAGGCCAAAGATGAAGGAAAAGGAGATTTTTATCAGCTCCTGCAGTCTGAAAGTGATCGAACACGCAATCAGGATGCATTGATAATTACTGGTGATTAGAACACGAAAGTTGGAAACAAAGAAGAGGATTGATAGTTGGAAAATATGGCCTTGGTGATGGAAACAGTGCCGGAGATCGAATGATAGAATTTTGCAAGACCAACGACTTCTTCATTGCAAATAGCTTCTTTCACCAACATAAAAGGGAGTTATACACATGGACCTCACCAGATGGAACACACAGGAATCAAACTGACTATATCTGTGGAAAGAGACGATGGAAAAGCTCAATGTCATCAGTCAGAAGAAGGCCAGGGGCCAACTGTGGAACAGACCATCAATTGCTCATATGCAAGTTTAAGTTGAAATTGAAGAAAATCAGAGCAAGTCCATGAGAGCCAAAGTATAACCTTGAGTTTATCCTCCCTGAACTCAGAGACCATCTCCAGAATAGATTTGATGCACTGAACATTAGTGACTGGAGACCAGACAAGTTGTGGAATGACATCAGAGACATCATATATGAAGAAAGCAAGAGGTCATTGAAAAGACAGGAAAGAAAGAAAAGTGCAAGATGGATGTCAGAGGAGACTCGGAAACTTGCTTATGAACGTCGAGCAGCTAAAGCAAAAGGAAGAAATGATGACGTAAAAGAACTGAACGGAAGATTTCAAACGGCAGCTCAAGAAGACAAAGTATTATAATGACATGTGCAAAATGCTGGAGATAGAAAACCAAAAGCAAAGAACACGCTTGGCATTTCTCAAGCTGAAAGAATTGAGGAAAAAATTCAAGCCTCGAGTTGCAATAGTGAAGGATTCTGTGGGGAAAATATTAAATGAAGCAGCAAGCATCAAAATAAGATGGAAGAAATACACAGAGTCATTATTCCAAAAAGAATTAGTTGATGTTCAACCATTTCAAGAGGTGGCATATGGTCAGGAACCAATGGTACTAAAGGAAGAAGTCCAAGCTGCTCTGAAGGCATTGGCAAAAAACAAGGCTCCAGGAATTGATGGAATATCAGTTGAGATGTTTCAACAAATGGATGCAGCACTGGAGGTGCTCACTCGTCTATGCCAAGAAATATGGAAGACAGCGTCCTGGTCAACTAACTGGAAGAGATCCATATTTGTGCCTATTCCCAAGAACGGTGATCCAACTGAATGCGGAAATTATAGAACAATATCATTAATATCACACGGAAGCAAAATTTTGCTGAAGATCATTCAAAAACAGCTGCAGCAGTATATCGACAGGGTACTGCCAGAAATTCAGGCCGGTTTCAGAAGAGGATGTGGAACCAGGGATATCACTGCTGATGTCAGATGGATCCTGGCTGAAAGTAGAGAATACCAGAAGGATGTTTCCCTGTGTTTTACTGACTATGCAAGGCACTCGACTGGATGGATCATAACAAATTATGGATAATATTGTGAAGAATGGGAATTCCAGAAAACTTAATTGTGCTCAGTGGAAACTTCACATAGATCAAGAGGCAGTTGTTCGGACAAAACAAGGGGATACTGAGTAGTTTAAAGTCAGGAAAGGTGTACATCATGATAGTATCCTTTCACCATACCTATTTAATCTGTATGCTAAGCAAATAATCTGAGAATCTGGACTATATGAAGAAGAACGGGGCATCAGGATTGGAGGAAGACTCATTAACAACCTGCGTTATGCAGATGACACAACCTTGCTTGCTGAAAGTGAAGAGGACTTGAAGCACTTACTAATGAAGATCAGAGACCACAGCCTTCAGTATGGATTGCACCTCAACATAAAGAAAACAGAAGTCCTCACAACTGGACCAATAGGCAACATCATGATAAACGGAGAAAAGATTGAAGTTGTCAAGGATTTCTTTTTACTTAGATCCACAATCAACAGCCATGGAAGCAGCAGCCAAGAAATCAAACGATGCATTGCATTGGGTAAAGCTGCTGCAGAGGACCTCTTTAAAGTGCTGAAAAGCAAAGATGTCACTTTGAAGACTAAGGTGCGCCTGATCCAAGCCATGATCTTTTCAATTGCCTCATATGCATGTGAAAGCTGGACAATGAATAAGGAAGACTGAAGAAGAGTTGACCCCTTTGAATTGTGGTGTTGGCGAAGAATATTTAATATACCACGGGCTGCCAAAAGAAAGAACAAATCTGTCTTAGAAGAAGTGCAACCAGAATGCTCCTTAGAAGCAAGGATGGCGAGACTGCATCTTATACACTTTGGACATGTTGTCAGGAGGGATCAGTCCCTGGAGAAGGACATCATGCTTGGCAAAGTACAGGGTCAGCAGAAAAGAGGAAGACCCTCAACAAGGTGGATTGACACAGTGGGTGCAACAAGGATTCCAAGTGTAACAACGTTTGTAAGGATGGCACAGGACCGGGCAGTGTTTCATTCTGTTGTGCATAGGGTCGCTATGAGTCGGAACTGACTCAACAGCACCTAACAACACACACACACACACACACACATACATACATATATATCTTTATATGTATGTATAGTAGTACATTTTACACTTAACTCCATGATACATTTTAAGGTAATTTTTGTATAAAGTATGAGACTTAGGTCAAGGTTCATTTTTTTGCCTTTTGATGTCCAGCTGTTCCAGCGCCATTTGTTGAAAAGACTATCCTTCCTCTATTGAACTGCTTTTGTACCTTTGTCAACCATCACTTGAGCGTATTTGTGTAGCTCTATTTCTGGGTTCTCTACAAAGCACAAAAGTTAGCTGGTCATTTGTGCACACACGTGCTCAAGCCCTCCTAGCTTGGCAGTGGGTCAGCACCATGTCCCTTTTGGCTCCCCTGCAATGCCTCATACAAGAAAAGGTCTCTGAAAATGCTCCCAGTTTGGCAAGGTTGCATGTCTCAGAATAAGGACTTGTGGAGTTTGCTAAAGAATCCTTGTTTAAGAGCTTGATGAGTAACCAAAAGTTTGGTGGTTTGAACCCATCCAGAGGCACTTTGAGATCTGCTTTCAAAAGGTTGCAGCCTTGAAAACACTAGAGAGCACAGTTCTACTCTGACACATGGGGTTGCCATCAGTCAGTGTGAACTTGATGGCAATTTTTTTCTTTTTTGGAGTTCACTAGGGCTCATAATGGCCCAGGGAGCAGCAAGAGATTCCTGTCGGGCACGCCCAGAAGGGGAGGCCCAGAAGGGGAGCCCAAAAGGGGAGGCCTCTTCAAGGCCTAGGCAAACTGGGATCTCTTTGGTTTCAGGTTTTGGACCCTTCCGGCAGCACCTGGTGAATCCTAGCTGGGAAGCAGTGAAGGTAAAGCCCGTCCAGGCCCAGCCTCACAGCTCAGGGCCCAGCTGGTTCCCTCCAAGGTTGCTGACAAGCTTCAGCATGCAGTCACCTTGGTAACCTGATCCCTGGGGAGGGAGAAAAACAAGCATGTGGGCCCTGGGAGAATGTCTGTTCTTTGGTCCTTGGGGCACGTGACTCATGACTTGTGACTTGCCTCCCTCCACACGGCCTTCTGCCTGTGTGGTGAAGAACGGAGACTAAACGAACACTCGAAGAAGGATGGAGGGGTGCCCCAGGCAGGCTCTGCTGTCATGTGAGCTGGGTTCCAGTCCCCACCCCTTCTGTTACTCCCCGGCCTCTGGTTCCTCAGCCTAAAATGGAGCAATAATAGTAGTGATGTCACAGTGTTGTTCTGAGGATTAAAAAAGATAAGTACTTAAAGCACTGAGCATGGTGCAGTAAATGCTTAATAAATGGTATTACTATAAACAACGCACCTTTATTTCTAAGAAAGTAGCCAACCAGGAGAAAGTACATCCTCAGACAGCACGTGAGAAAGGTACGGGCGTCATTAGTAGAGCTGATCCATGTCTCTTTCTTGAGGCAACTGCCTGATGTCGCCAGCTCAGACACAGAGTCCACTGTCTATCCACATTTGACCCTCAATGTCGTGAATCTGTTGGATCACAGTTCTACTCTGACACACATGGGATCCCCTTGAGTAGAAGGTAACTGGTGGTAGAAAGCAGGCCTTTCTCTGCCACTCAGATTACCATGAATCCTTCATGGAAAAGAACCAGACTCCTGGATTCACCTCCCAGCTCCAACAGTTGTAAACTGTGGGACTCAGGGCAAGCCACCTGAGTCCTCAGTTTCTGTGCCTTAGTTTCCTTATCCATAAAATGGGGAGGTGGTGAGACCATGGAAGTTAGTACACATAAAGCCCTTAGAACTCTGTAAAATGTACTGCTCAAAAAAGAATTACTGTATTGTTGTTGTTAGCTGCCCTTGGGTCAGTTCCTGCTCATGGTGACCCCAAGTGTGCGGAGTAGAAACGCACGCCATAGGTTTTCAAGGCCGTGAACTTTCAGAAGCAGATTATCAGGCCTTACTTCAGAGGTGTCTCTGGGTGGGTTTGAACTACCAAACTTTTGGGTTAGTAGCCCAGCACTTATGTTACTAGAAGGCTATTCTATCAGGTAGGTTCTTAGCTGCAGGCAAACAGAAACCAACTTTGGCAGATTCACACAGGAAGTGGATTAATTGAGAGGATTACACCTAAGCCACACTTACCCGGTATTTCAGATTTACAGCACAGTAAAAAAATATACTATTGGACTATTTTGCTCATTGTCGATGTACGTCTGGCAGTAACAAATGAAAAAGTGTGAGGTGAGAGTAACGCTGGCTGTGATGGTTAAGGTCACGTATCAACTTGGCTGGGCCACGATTCTCAGTGGTTTGGCAATTATGTAATGATATGATTTGGCAGTTATGTAATGACGTAGTCATCCTCCATTTTGTGTTCTGATGTGGTCACCCTCCATTTTCACATACTAACCTGTCTTTGGAACATAACCATGTCGATAAGTGAGGAGCAAGAGGCTCAAGATTCACCAATGAGGCTGAAAAACCAGGCCAAAAACAAAAGCAGGCCAGGGGCTTCCAGGAAGGGGTAGAAAAATGGCAAACTAGATGCTCTGGGGGGCCCTTCATCTGCAGATCAACCAGATAAGATAAAACTTTTATGTGTTGCTGAGCAAGCAAAAGGTAAAGGAAACTTCTAAGAAGCAAACATGCATACATATCAACGTACATACATGCCAAGAACTGCATCCTGAGGGGAGTGGATGGTTAGCATACACACAAAATGCAGGTGCCTGAGGGAAAATTCCACTATCAGCAATAGGAGGAGAGATGACCCATGGTTTACTTTAAACCAGACCCTTGAAGGGAGATCCTGTGTCCTAGTACGCCTGACTCCCAGCAAAGGAATACGCAACACTTCTCTTCAGGCAGAGGTGTCACTAGGGGCTGTGTGGGGGGGAGGGGTGCGGACCACACCCCCTGACACTGTCAGAGGGGTGACACCAAAATGACCCCAGGGTCTGCAGATGGGCAGATGGGCTGGTGCTGCTGGTGGAGGGGGCAGCCTAGGCAGTGGTGTTACTAGCGTTGGTGTTACCCGTCAGCCAGTGGTAATTCATCACCTTCCCACCTCTCTACCACCAATCCCACACCTGCCAACCCCTACCCCATCCTACTCCCACACCCCCCCAACCCCACCCCCATCAACCACCAGTCAGGGTGTGGGTGGCTGGACCACAGCGCCCACCATTGGCAGAGAGGAGGGTCTCTGCCTTGGCCAATGGGAGAGGGGAGGAGCTGTAGGGGAGCTGCGGGGGCAAGACCAAGAGTGAAAGACTGCTGAGCGCGGCGCTTGGGCCCTGCACAGGGGCAGGCAGGGCGGGAGGCGCTCCACCCGACATGGGGGGGTTCTCCAGGCAGTCTGCCCACCCAAGGCTGGCTTGTGGGGGGGGGGGGAACACCATCAGTTACCGCACTGGGTGATGACACCAACCCTAGTGACGCCACTGTAAGTGAAAGAAGCCATTCACACAAGACCACATATTGTATGATTCCATTTGGATGAATGTTCAGACCAGGCAAATCTATTGAGACAGAAAGTAAATTAATTTTTTTTTAAGGCTATAGTGTTGCTATAAGTCGGAACCAACTGGATGGTAATGGTTTTATTTTTAGAGCTGGAATTGGGGAGGGGCTGGGAAAAAATGGGGAGTTATTGCTAAAGCATATAGGTTTCTTTCTGGGATGATGAAAATGCTCTAAAATTAATTGTGGTGATGGTTGTACAACTCTTTGAATATAATAAAAACCATCAAATTGTTTACTTTAAATGGGTGAATTATATGGTATCTTAGTTACCTAGTGCTGCCTGCCATAACAGAAATACCATAAGTGGGTGGCTTTAAAGAACAGAAATTTATTCTCTCACAGTTCTGGAGGCTTTTGGAAACTAGATTTTGCTTCTATCAAAGAGTTTTGCTCATAATTCAAAGTCGAGGGTGAGTGCACCTGATTGGGTGATCCTAGGTCATGTGATCCTGCTCCATCTGCAACAGAGCCTTTCTGCCCTTCTCAGTTTTTTATGGTGGAAAGCCAGGCTATGTCTTTCACCAGGACTCAAATATCAGGGATTTCTCCAAACAGAGGAAAGGGATACAGATAATGGATGTTCATAGAAATGAAAAATGACCATGTGAATATAAAAAGTTAACCCAACTCTTTTTCGGCTCAACATACATTTCTCCAGTGCCTAACGTGGAGCACACAGACTATTGAAACATATTCTTAGGGATTCCTGTCTAGAGAGAGGAGATGCCCCATCAATAATATAATAACCTCAAGCAGATTCCAAAAAGTACTGTACTATGGGAGTCTGAGGAGGAAGATATTAATATCACTCTGGAGGATGTGTGGAAGGAAGGGACCTAAAGGAGCAGCTGAAGTGACAGGAGACTCCAACCCTAAGAGGCAGCATGGTGGGAGCAGCAATGGAGGATTGGCTAACTTCTGGAAATAATCGTAGAAATAGATGCTCACAGAAATTCTGGAACAAATCATAGAAACTACCATGTACTGGAAACCCTGGTAGCATAGTGTTTAATTGCTATGGCTGCTAATCAAAAGGTTGGCAGTTTGAATCCACCAGGCGCTCCTTGGAAACTCTACAGGGCAGTTCTACTTTGTCCTGTAGGGTCGCTATGAGTCAGAATCGACTCAACGGCAATGGGTTTGGGTTTTTTTTTAACCATGTACTGGGTACCATACCAGATGCTGTGAGTAGCTCACTGAATTCTTTCTGCAATCCAGAGAAGTAGATATTATTATTCCCATTTTACAGAAGAGGAAATGGATGCTGGGAGAGATTGATTAATTTGCCTGAGGGCACATGCCAAGAAGTGGCAGTGCCTGGATTCCAGTCTCAGGGGATCTGAGTAAGTAAAGTCCATGCTCAGCCCTTTTGCCTGGCTCTTCCCCTGGGGACAGACAACATCTGTTCAAAGAAAAAGGGCCACTTCCAGGACAATAATGGCTTTTAAACTTTCTAGAAGTAAAGAAGAGGGCAGTGGTCATTCAGTGGTAGAATTCTCACCTTCCATGAGGGAGAAAAAAAAACAAACAAAAAACAAACCAAAACCGTTGCCACTGAGTCCATTCCATGAGGGAGATTCAGGTTCAATTCACAGCCAAGGCACTTCGTGCATAGCCACCACCTGTCTGTCAGTGGAGGCTTGTGTGTTGCTATGGTGCTGAACAGGTTTCAGTAGAGCTTCCAGGCTAAGACAGACTAGGAAAAAGGCCTGGTAATATACTTCTGAAAAATCAGCCAACGGAAATCCTATGGATCATAATGGTCAAATCTGCAACCCGTCATGAGGAGGGCATAGGACTGGACAGCATTTTGTTCCATTGTACATGGGGTCACCATGAGTTGGGGCCATCTTGATGGCAGATACAACCAGAGTGAAGAAATATCAAGACCCAATACCACGTGACCCAAGGGTGAGCAAAGGGTTTTCATCCAAATACCTGAGCCTTAAGTCCATCACACCATGGCTTGCCCTCTTCCATGAGCTCATACTCCCTCTTCGTGGCTCTCTGGCCAGTGCAGAGATATGGGCTAGGCACTAGGCCGCGCTCTTCTTGCCCACCGTGGACCACGATGTTGTACCAGAACAGAAACATCATTAACAGTTGATGACTACAAGGAACACTACAAAGAATGGCGTCTGGCCCAGCAGTCTCCTGGGCTGGTGTCCCCTGCCACCCCAGCTAGTTTTCTCCATTGATCTCTCCTAGAAATTTTGGGCTTGTACTTTCCCCTTCTCTGTGGCTTTCCCACGAGGCACAGTCACTTCCAACCTCTTTAGAGGCTCTCTTTGCTATCAATCCGCAGGACCAATTCTCTCTTCCTAGGCCATTCTGGGTCATTCCATGTCATGTTAGTAACTTAGTGCTGCTGTAACACAAATACCACAAGTGGGTGGCTTTAAAGAACAGAAATCTATTTTCTCACCGTTCAGGAGGCTAGAAGTCCAGGGTCAGGATGTAGCTTTAGGGGGAGGTCTTTCCTTGTCTATTTCAATTTCTAGTACCTGCCAGCAATCCTTGCAGATGCATTGACATCCTCTTCTCCCTGCGTGTAGTTCTGTGTCCATTCTGCTCTTTTTATAGCTCAAAGTGATTAGATTTAGAATCAATCCTACTTTGTTACGTTAACATAACAAAAAAGGCCCTGTTTCCCAACAAGATTCTATTTACAGGTACGCCCAAATCAAGCCCAAACGCATTGCTGTGAAGTTGATTCCAACTCATAGCAACCCAATAAGACAGAGTAGAACTGCCCCAGAGGGTTTCCAAAACTGTAATCTTTATGGAAGCAGACAGCCACAGTCTCTCAGAGCAGCTGGTGGGTTTGAACCATAGACCTTTCAGTTAGCAGCTGAGCTGTTTAACCACTGTGCCACCAGGACTCCTTATTTATAGGTATAACCAAACCACACCCATTGCCATCAAGTTCATTCCAACTCATAGCGACCCTATAGGGCAGAGTAGAACTGCCCCATAGGGTTTCCAAGGAGCAGCTGGTGGATTCAAACTGTGGACCTTTTGGTTAGCAGCCGAGCTCTTATTCACTGCATTTATAGATATAGGGGCCAGGATTCCAGTGCTTATTTTTTGGGAGGGACACAATTCAATCTATAACACATGTCCTCCACTAACATGTCTGGAGACCACGATTGGTGTTAAACTTTCTGATTCTGGTTTGGGACCACACTGGTAGTGTCCACTGGAAGTGCCAACACACAGCCAACAGAGCGTCTATTGTAGATGTGTCATCTAAGTGGCTGTATAAGGCAAAGGCTCACGCTGGTTCCTTTACATCCTTCTGAGTCGTTATATAGCTGTGGGGTCAGCTCTGGGAACAGGTGAGGGAGCACTTACTCCATGCCAGGCATTGAAAGTGAAATGTATGGAAAAAGCATGGAATTACAAAGAGTGAGGAGAAGAATGTTCAGTTCTACCTACACTCACAGCATTCAGCCTCCAAGAGAGGTAAACTATTAATAAATAGCAACTTGATTACAGTTTTTGTTGTTCTTAAATGGGAAAAGAGTGTTAAAAAAGGATGGAAAATACAGAAAAAAAACATGCAAATACTAAAAGTCCACAATGAGAAGGGGCATTTCTTAAAACACCCAGAATAGTGCCCCCATGCTGTTTACCAGCAGTGAGTGCCAAACGTTTAACACTGTGCCAGCCTGTGGTGGGCGGCCTGCCCTCTCCAGTCACACGTGCTTCTGCAACAGCTGCATCGTTGTTCCCTGATTTGGGGACACCCTCATTGGTGGCCCAGTGGTTAAGAGCTCGGCTGCTGTCATGGATTGAATTGTGTCCCCCAAAAATATGTGTGTCAATTTGGCTAGGCCACGATTCCCAGTATTGTGTGATTGTTCACCATTTTGTCATCTGATGTGATTTTCCTATGTGTTGTAAATCCTACCTCTCTGATGTTAATGAGGTGACATAGGCGGCAGTTAGGTTAATGAGGCAGGACTCAATCTGCAAAATTGGATTGTGTCTTGAGCCAATCTCTTCTGAGATATAAAAGAGAGAAGCAAGCAGAGAGACAGGGGCACCTCATACCACCAAGAAAGCAGTGCCAGGAGCAGAGCACGTCCTTTGGACCCGGGATTCCTGCGTGGATAAAATCCTAGTAGAGAGGAAGATTGATGACTAGGACCTTCCTCCAGAGCAGACAGAGAAAGCCTTCCCCTGGAGCAGATGCCCTGAATTTGGACTTCTAGTCTATCAGACTGTGAGAGAATAAACTTTTGTTTGTTAAAGCCAACCACTTGTGGTATTTCTGTTACAGCAGTATTAGATGACTAAGACAGTGGTTAACCAAAAGGTCGACAGTTCGAATCCACCAGCTGTTCCTTGGAAACCCTATGGGGCAGCCCTACTCTGTCCTATAGGGTCACTATGAGTTGGAATCAACTCGACACCATTGGGTTTGGTTTTTTTGGTTTTCATTTGGATACCGGATACTGGTTTTGGACTGCTCTAATTTTGAGCCAGTATTGTTTCGTGTTCTTTCACAAGAAATTGTGTTCTTAGATTTTACAGAAGCTCCTGAGCCTGAAAATGCAGCAAATAAAACAATTATTTTGTAAAACACATCCTGTGACTGCTGCACCAAGAAATGATATAATTGCACTTAAAATACATCCAGCCTGG
Source organism: Elephas maximus indicus (assembly GCF_024166365.1). NCBI lineage: Eukaryota > Metazoa > Chordata > Mammalia > Proboscidea > Elephantidae > Elephas > Elephas maximus. The sequence goes on from NC_064831.1 coordinate 89,874,816, forward strand.
GTGGCCAAGAGGGCAGGAGCTCGTGCTAGATTTAATAGACTTGATATACAGAATAATTTCTATTCATTCCAGAGACAAGATGCCCCCATGCTTTTCTTACATCTTGCTTTAAATAATAATAATAATAACAAGAGAATAAAAGCCAGTGAATCAGGAAAATAAAAGAAGCACCAAGCTGAACAATGCTCTAAGATGAAGGCTGGGTCCTGCCAGGCACACTCAGGGACGGACAGGTAACTGCATACCTCTCCAAGCAAAAAGCAAATCGTTTCTTTTGGTGTATCCTTATTTTCTTTCCTAAGAGGGCCTCTATTCTCCGTACCAAATCCCAAGATAAAAGCTTTCTCCAACTCAGGTAAATACAGACATCTATATTTGAGTCGGAATCTACTCGACGGCAGTGGGTATGGGTATATATGACAGATATTCTTCCATTCTAGTCCAGGGTGGGTTTTGTTTTCTTGATTAATGTAGGGAAACATGAATGAAAATCACCAGGGTGAGGATGAACAGGCCCCCTTATGTCTCTGTGTTGACTACAGGGACCTCACCTCTGAGAGCATCCAGCTTTGCACCAACTGCTTCCTGCACAACCACTTAGTTGGGTTGTCTGGGCATTGACCTCCAAGGCTGGATCATTCAAATTCGTTTGAGTCCTTTCCTGTGATTGCTTACACCTCTTTCTTCAATCTGATAAGACTTTGTCATTGGATCCCATCTTACTGATGGAAAGAGAAGTATCCATATCACTGTACCTAGTTTGTGCTGGTCCTATGACAGCACGAAATATAACTGTCCCTGCATTCTCATTTTGAAATGCCACAGGACTCAACAAGAATATGGGTGTATATGTGAGCCCATGACCAAGAGCCTGGGCCCTAGGCAGAGGGCTCGCTCCTATAGCTGCAGCCTGCGCAGGAAGCTACAGAGGATAAAAGTGAACAAAAAGAAAACCCACACCTGGGTGGCAGGGGCACCGTTGTCCACGTTCATGAAGAGTGTTGGCTATGGTTTCCCAGAGCTCCCCATGAACACCTTGCTCTTACTGAACTTGCAGGGCAATGCATTTAGTCTGCTCATTTGGGGAAAAGCTTGCTATTCATAGACAAGTGTGCCAAATGTTTACTTCTCGCTAAACTCTAAATCCATTCCCACATTAAAAAACCAAAAAACCAAACCAGTTGCCATTGAGTCAATTCCGACTCATGGCGACCCCATGTGTTTCAGAGTAGAACTGCACTACATAGGGTTTTCAATGGCTGTGGCCTTTCAGAATTGGTAGTTCAAATTCACCCAGAGGTGCCTCAGAGGACATGCCTGACAATCTACTTCTGAAAAATCAGCCTTTGAAAACCCTGTGGAGCCCAGTTCTCCTCTGACACACATGCGGTCGCCATGAGCTGGAGTTGACTTGACGGCAACTGGCTTGGTTTTTTTGTTTGTTTTTTTGACCTTTCAGAAGTAGATTTCCAGGTCTTTTTCCTGACTTCCATATTTATAAGATTATAAACCAGAAAAACTGGAGAAAGAGACAGATCTTTCAAAATGACACCAGCTCTTCTCTAGGGCCTTACTTTGGGTCCCTACATCCTACCCCCAGAAAATTCAGTGTCCTTGACTTCCTCCAGAAGCCCTGGTGGTGTAGAGCTAAGGCTGCTAACCAAAAGTTTGGCAGTTCGAATCCACCAGGTGCTCCTTGGAAACCCTACAGGGCAGTTCTACTCTGTCCTAGAGGGTTGGTATGAGTCGGAATCGACTCGATGACAACAGGTTTGGTTTTGGGGGTGACTTCCTCCAGAGCACCAGCGCAGAGCAGACCCTCCATCTTGTTTTTTTAAAAATAAAATTTTATTTAAAAGATAGAACTACATTACAAGGAAGTTGCAAAAATAATATGGTGAGTTCTTACATACCCCACACCCAGTTTCCCTATTATTAACATCTTGCGTAAGTATAGTGCTTTTGTCATGATTAATGAACAGATATGATATGTTAGCGTTAACTAAAGTTCAGACTTTATTCAGATTCCCTTAGTTTTTACCTAACTTCCTTTTTCTGACCGAGAATCGTATTCAGGGTGTGGCATTACACACAGTTGTCATGTCTTTTTATGCTCCTCCTGGCTGTGACAGCTTTTCAGACTTTCCTTGCTGTTGATGACCTTGTCTGTTCTGAGGAAGACTGGTCGGGTGTTTGTAGATGTCCCTCAGTTGCGACTTGTCTGATATTTCTCTCGTGATGAGACTTGGATTATTGTTTTCCAAGAGGAAGACCACAGAAGTGAATGCCATTCTCATTACATCATATCAAGGCTACATGATCTCAACATGACTTATCACTGTGAGTGTCGACCTTGGTCACCTGGCCAAGGTCATGTTTGTCAGGTTTCTCCACTGTGAAGTTACTCTTTTTTCTCCCCTTTCGTACTATACTCTTTGGAAAGAAGTCAGTTTGCATGGGTCACACTTAAGAAGTAGGAAGTTATGTGCCACCTCCTTGGGGGCAGAATATCTACATAAATTATTTGGAATTCGCCTGCACTGGAGATCGTCTCTTCCCCGCTATTTATTTACTTACTTATTTGGGTAAGTATGATCCTGTGGATATGTGGGTTATGGATTGTGTCATGGATTGAATGGTGTTCCCCAAAAATATCTGTCAACTTGGCTAGGTCATGATTCCCTTGTATGATTGTTTACCTTTTTGTCATCTGATGTGATTTCCCTATGTGTTGTAAATCCTATCACTATGATGTTATAAGATGGATTAGTGGCAGTTATATCGATGAGGTCTACAAGATTAGATAGGGTCTTAAACCAATCTCTTTGAAATATTAAAAGAGAGAAGTGAGCAGAGAGACAGGGGGACCTCATACCACCAAGAAAGCAGTGCCAGGAGCAGAGCATGTCCCTGGGACCTGAGGTTCCTGCACTGAGATGCTCCCAGACCAAGGGAAGATGGATGACAAGGCCTTTCCCCCAGAGCCAACAGAGAAAGGCTTCCTCTGGAGCTGATGCCCTGAACTTGGACTTGTAGCCTACTAGACTGTGAGAGAATAAATTTCCCTTCGTTAAAGCCATCCACTTGTGGTATTTCTGTTATAGAAGCACTAGATGACCAAGACAGCTCATCTCCTTTGGAAGATCCACCCTCTTCTGAAGCCCTTCCCACTCCCTTTCCTATCTCGGGGTGATGCCTCCCCATCGCTGGCCCTGCTCTGCTGCAAGGGAAACCCACAATTTCAGAGTTCATTTCCCACCACTCATTTACCATGGCCACGTGCTTGACTGTATTGAAAGTTAGACTCACCTGGGCATTCTCATGATTTTTTAAATAACTAAGCTCCTTTTTGTGTATAGGCCTGTGCATATCTGTGTATCCTTCTGGCCTCATTCACATCATCCACCATGTTTCACTGATTCCAAGGGCTTTCTTTCCTTTTTTTACATTTTGGCATATTTGAGGTCAGGCTAAATCTTAGAGTCAGTTGCATCTTACACTGTGTTGTAGTTGGACAGTGCTTTTGCTTTGCTGATGGTTCGTACCATGGATGCTGGGCACTCAATCTTTGGGTCTTCGATGTGTGGGAACACAGCATGTCCTTTCTGGGTTACGCATTTTATTGGCATGGGAAACACTCTGACCTGTTTATCGGGATTTTTGTAGAGTCTGGGCCAGAATCTCGAGGGCATTAGGGCAGTATTTGTGCTGCCATCAGTATAATGGATCTCTATCCTACAGTACTCAAAGTCTAACATTCGAGAAAAGTACGCAAACAAGGGTGACCCTGAAATCATGCAGGTTAGCTCAGGGCAGCAGGAACGTCTGATTTGAACTGTGATTCCAAGGACAACCCTTTGTTCTGTTTCATTCTAGGGAGAAAAAAAAAAAATTTTTTTTTTTTTATTCTAGGGAGGGACAAGGCTTTTTGGGGAACAAACAAGAAAGGGTGGCTATTGAGCATGTCGTTTCTCACCTCCACCTTCACAGTTGCTCACATTGGAAGCATGTTAAAGCAAAAAAAAAAAAACCAAAAAAAACACCCAACCAGTTGCCACTGAGCCACTCCAACTCACGGTGACCCCATGTGTGTCAGAGTAGAACTGTGCTCTATAGGGTTTTCAATGGCTGATTTTTTTGGAAGTAGATTGCCAGGCCTTTCTTCCAAGGTGCCTCTGGGTGGATTCAAAATGCCAACCTTTCAGTTAGTAGCTGAGCATTTAATCATTTGTGCTACCCAGGGACTCCAGAGCATGTTACTTATCTTGAAACATGTCAGCACTGTATTAGGGATGCCACTTCTGAGATTCCCAAGCCTGCAGAGGCCCTCATGCCCCTGAAGGTGGCGCTCTAGGTCCTGGTCTCACCTGAGAAAATGGCTTCTAGCTCTTACTCCATAGAGCTCTAGAAGGCTTTTAAACACTGAAAAGAGTAAGTTTAGTTAAGATCCCTACTTAATTACTAGCCCTGTCTAGCAGATGGCACATCAGCCCAAAGAAACTCAGTGACTCACTGTGAATGTAGTCTTTTTCCGGTCTGTACTTTTGAGTCATCAAAAAAATTGGTGGGGAGGAACATGAAGGGGGACTGACCTGGGGGAGGGTGATGGTAAAGTCCACAAATCTTTACTTCTGTCCACATTTGCCACCGAACTTGCTACTTTCCCTCCCCCATGGAAACGCTCTCTGTATCTGCCCCTTCCCTTCTCTCATCTGTCCTGGTCTCCACTTGGTCTCCAGCACTGAATACAAGCCTAGCACATAAAAATAGAACAAAACAAAACTGGTTGCTGTCCAGTCAATCCTGACTCATGACAACCCAGTGTGTCAGAGTACAACTGCCCCGTGGGGATTTCAATGGCTGTAATCTGTACAGAAGCAGATCACTGGGCTTTTCTTCCAATGCACTGCCAACCATTTGGTTAATAGCTGAGGACTTACTTGCTTGCACCACTCAGCACACAGAGTGTATTCCAGCACACAGTAGGGGCAAAATTAATGCTTGTCGAATGCATATCATCGTTGACAAGACTCTGCATTCCTGAGGAAGCAAAGAACATCAGTCTTACTTACAGCAATGTGTGTTGCTCTTTCTTCCGATTACAAGTTAGCAGTTACATGAGACCTCCAGAACCCAGAAAGAAAAACATTATAATTCCCCACCTAAAAAGAATCATGAGTATAGTGCATTCCCTGAATCTTCCTTCTCAGGTTCTGTGCCTGTTATCAAGCCTGGAAGACAAGCTGCCCAAAACTTAGCAGTGTTAAACAGCCACCATTTTATTCTCTCTCCTGGCTCTGCAGATTGACTGAGCTCAACTGGGCAGTTGTTCAGCTAGTCTTGCTTGGGTTTCTCGTGGGGTTGCAGTAAGATGGAGGCTGGGGCTGGAGTTATGAGCTTGACAGGGGAGCTAAGACAGCATGCCTCTCCCCCTCGCCAGGTGACCTTGCCATAGGTTTTTGCAGAAGAGTCGCCTGACACAGAAGCTGTCAGGCCTACTTAAGGCTCGGGCCCAGAACTGGCTGGAGTCAGCTGGCTAAAATGAGTCACAGGCCAGCCCAGACTCAGTGTGGGAGAAGACTACACAAGGGTGTGTATAGTGGAAGGTGTGGTTCACTGGGGAGCCAGCTCGGAGAGCAGCTTCCACAGGTTGTAATGTTACCTTCAATGGCAGTGAGTGACAGTGAACGTTACCGCTTCAGACACGCCCCAGCGCTGGGTGTTATGATTTTTAAAACCTTTGTCAATTTTATTAGCATCACATTGTTAATATAAATCCTATTAAATCAAGGCAGAGGGCACTGAAGGGAGTAGAAAAGTGTCATTAACTCCGTTTCTTTCAGTTTCCTAACCGGCCTTTTTTGAGGCGCTGGAAATAACATCAATAATAATGTGTTACATCTGTATGCTTGAATATTTTTTCCAAGCCTTTTCACAGATGTGAATCTCAAGTGCTGTAGCTTGACTATAATCACGACCAATAAATGCACGGGCAAAAATATCTCCCACATCCAGTTTTGAAAAATAAACTCCGAAAATAAAATATAAATGCCACCCTCCCCCAGTGTGGCCAACAAAGACTTCTGGTTCTCTCTCTTCAGTGTGTGCCCCACGAGTCACTTTTTGTCAATGAAGAGTTCAGGTGTAGGTGATTGGGACCATTGTTGTCTTAAAATTCCGGAAGTCTCAGGGCACAGAGTTATTTCTGTGTTTTGCATGAAATAAAGTAAAGCATTGCCACGGAATTGACGCCGACTCATGGAGAACTTATGTGTGTCAGACTAGAAGTACGCTCTATAGAGTTTTCAAGGCTGTGACCTTTTGAAAGCAGATCACCAGGCATTATTTCCAAGGTACTTCTGAGTGGACTCAAACCACCAGACTTTGGGTTAGCAGAGAGCGTGTTAACCATTTACGCCACCCAGAGACTTGTTTGAAACAATCCTTTTGAAATCTAGATGAGTTGCAGTGAAGCATCTGTCATTCAGGATTTGTGGGAACACAGTTCAGAGACAGGCTGACCACTCCCTCGTTCATGCAACAACATTGCAGCACACCTACTGTGTGCCAGGTACTGTTTATGGTGTGGGGACCCTGCAGTGAAGAGCCACACAAAACTTCGGCTCTGTGGTGCTGGCTTTCTGCTGTGGGCAAACAGTCCACAAGTAGAAACTAAACAAGAAAATGTCAGTGATAAAGGCCACGAAGAAAATAGACTGGGGTGACGTGGTGGAGAATGACTCAGGAACTCTTTAGCTGAAGTGGGCTGGGAAGGCCCTCTGAGGATGTGACATTTCAGCTGAGACTGAACAGCAGGGAGAAGCTGGCATCTTGAAGTGTTGGAGACAGAGGGCACCCGGTAAAGAGTCCTTGGGGGCCCCAGGCTCTGGGAGTTCAAGGTGGAACCCTTACACCGAGCCTGGGAGACAGGTGGAGAGTGGGAGGTGATGACACTGGAGGTGGCAGGTATGTATGGGGGGTTTCCAGACCCTGGTTCTTTTCCCTAAGAGCCCCCCAGGTTATTAGAAGCTAGGACTGCAAATGAACGTTCTGGGGTGAGATTGCTTTGGGTTGATTGTTCTGCTCTGTCATTAATTGCGGAAAAAAATCATATGTGCCAAATGGAATGCAGGTGGATTTCCATCCTGTGGCACAGACTAGGCTTCCAGTGGGGCAGACCGAGCGCTTCTCTGCTGTTTAGCAAGTGTGGGGGAAACTGATACTCAGAGAGCAATTTAAAGCAATGGAAAGAAGAACTGTGAGATTAAACGAGTCCAGCCCCACCTCCCTCCCCAGGAGCCCAACTTGTGCCTGAACAGCCTTCCCTAACCTTTGTTTCTGAGTTGTTTGTTAAGCATTTAGAGGGTCCGATTAACCCTCATTTCTGAGCTTCAGGGGAGACCTGAAGCCTCGACAGGCCTGGGGGCAGCGTCCAGCTCTGTCCCTGGTGTGAGCGATCCTTCTGCTCAGCTGCAGATGGCGAGCTGGGCTTCTAGGAGCTAGGGTCACTGTTGGCAGACCATGAGATGTGACATTCTTCTTGGAACAGAAAACACTGGAGATGTATGGAGAGGCTAATAATTGCCAAAGAGTCTGATTCTAGCAGCAGCCTCTGCCCATCTCCTTTTCTGATTGGATCCCTGAATGTGGCAGACTCCCCACTGCTATTCTCTGGCTAGACAGAGGGAGATTCCCTCCCATCCTTTCTTTTCCCCACTTAGTCCTGTCCAGTTTTCACAGGCCAAATGCAGCTGGTAAAGTTAGGTAAATTTATGATAAACGTAGGTAAGAAGGGAATATCCTGAAAACATAAATAGCTTCTAGGCATAGAGATAGGCCCTGGTGGTGCAGTGGTTAAGTGTTTGGCTGCTAACCAAAAGGTCGGTAGTTTGAATCCACTAGGAAACCCTATGGGGTGGTTTTACCCTGTCCCACAGGGTTGCTAGGAGTCGGAATCGACTAGACAGCAATGGTGTTTTTTTTTTTTTTTTTTAGACATAGAGAGGAGTCCCTGGATGGTGCAGTTTACATGCTCAGCTGCTAACTGAAAGGCGGTTCGAGTCCACCCAAAGGAACCTCAGAAGAAAGGCCTGGCAATCTACTTTAGAAAAACCAGCCATTGAAAACCCTACGGAGCAGTGTCCACGCCGAGTCTGAGCCGCAGAGGACGCTTGCTCTGTTCCACTGAGAGCTTGGTCTCTGCCATGGGGTGTGTAAGCTGGAATCAACTCCGTGGGTAACAAACTTTATGGGAGCAGACTGCCAGGTCTTTCTTCCGTGGAGCCACTGAATGGGTTCAAACTGCCAACTGAGGTCAGTAGCTAAGAGCAAACCATTTGCACCACCCAGGGACCTGGACTTGAAAAAAAAAAGAAGCCAAACACATTGCAGATGAGTCAATTCTGACTCCTAGCAACCCTATAGGACAGAGTAGAACTGCCCCATAGGGTTTCCAAGGAGCGCCTGTTGGATTCAAACTGCTGACCTTTTGGTTAGCAGCTGAACTTTTAATCACAACAACACCAGGGTTTCCAGACCTAAGAAAGGGGGGTCAAATTATATTACATATTTGCAAATGATAATAAAAAATTGAGGGTAAAATAAAAAAATAAATAAACAGTGGTTTCCTCTTCAGGGAGGAAAATAGTACGGAGAGGAGAGGGGTAGGGGCTAGACTTCTCTGAATAAGACTGCTTTGTAGGTTTAAGTTTATTAGTATTGGTAGTGCCCTCAAGTCAGTTCTGACTCATGGCGACCCCACGTGTGCGGAGTAGAACTGCTCCATAGGATTTTCAAGGCTGTGAACTTTTGGAAGCAGATCACTAGATCTGTCTTCTGAGGCGCCTCCGGGTGAGTTCGAACCGCCAACCTTTTGGCTAGTAGTCAGGCATTCAACCGTTTGCACCACCTGGGAACTCCAGATTCAACTTTAGAACCATATAAACTATTTTACATGCTAATAAAAGAAAATTAAGTATTTGAGAAAACAATCCATAAAAATTGAAAGTAAAATGAAAAATTGAACCTAACAGTGTATTCAGTTAGTGACATAACCACATGGAGAGAAATTATTAAAAGTGGTTTTAAGTTATAATACTCTAAAGACCGGAAAAGAACAACCTCCAAAAATATCATAAACTTCTCAGCCATTATATTGTTGGGGTACTTTTCATATTGTTATTCTGAGACCATTGTGTGCATAGTGTGGTATTTTAAAGCACGTTGTACACCAAAGAGTTTTTAGCACCTCTACTTCTGGGGCATTAATTTCCAGTAGCCTTCCTCTAAACGGTAAAAAGCACCCCACATATGTTCAAGCACCCTCTAGAGGACAACGTCACCCGCAGAGAGCCACTATAAGGCCACTATCAGTTTTACAGATGAGATACCTATCTTAGTTACCTAGTGCTGCTATAACAGAAATACCACATGTGGGTGACTTAAGCAAACAGAAATGTATTCTCTCACAGTTTAGGAGGCTAGGAGTCCAAATTCAGGGCACCAGCTCTAGGGGAAGGCTTGCTCTCTCTGTTGTTTTGGGGAAGGTCCTTGTCTCCTTTCAACATCTGTAGGCCTGGCATTCCTTGGAGATCTCCATGTGTCTTGGCATCAGTCTTCCCCTGGGTCTAGGAGGTTCTCAGCGCAGAGGCCCTGTGTCCAGAGGATGAGCTCTGCTCCCGGCTCTTCTTTCTTGGTGGCATGAGGTCCCTCCATTTCTGCTTGCTTTTTTAATCTCTTTTACATCTCAAAAGAGATTGACTTAAGATACAACCTAATCCTGTAGTTTGTGTCCTGCCTTGTTAACAAAACCGCTTCTAATTCTGCCTCATTAACATCATAGAGGTTAGCATTTACAACACATAAGATAATTATATCAGGTCCCAAAATGGAGGATAATTACATCAGATCACAAAAATGTAGGATAATTACATAATACTGAGGACTGTGGCCTAGCCAGGTTGACACATACTTTAGGGGGACACAATTCAATCCATAACAATACCCAAGACTCTTGGAGCTGAAGTCACTTGCCCAACATCACACAAAGTGTGACTGAGAGCAAACCTGGATTCAAGCTTGCACCCACCAGGCTCGAGCCTGTTCTCCTAACTCCTAAGAGGTGGTGCAGCCTCCAACTTGGCCCTGGTGTCCCAAATCTCCTGTGTTCTGTGTCTCCTCTGACAGCATTCACCTTTTCGGGCATTTCCCATCTCTGGTACCCACAGGGTAACCCAGTGCAAGCAAAAGGCATGGCTTGAAAAATACTGAATGAACGAACAAATGAAAACAAAGGAAACTTCCTTCTTTCCCGCTTGGACCAAAAGCTGGAGGAAGAAGGAGGGAGAAATGATTCTAAAGGGGAAGCCAGGGCCCCAGAGATACCTGCAGTCTCCTAGGAAGAAGGTGTGCAGGCCCCCTACTCCTCATTCTCCAGGCCTTTCTACTCTCCATCAACACTGCCTTGAGAACCCTAAATCATTTCCAAAGTTGTGGTGGTGGTTAGCTGCAGTCAAGGCAGCCCCTCCTCATTGTGACCCCATACACAATGAAATGAAATGCTGCCAGGTTCCGTACCATCCCCATGATCGGTTGCAATTGAACCATTGTGATCCATAGGGTTTCCTTTCTTTCTTTCTTTTTTTTTAATTGAAGATTTACAGAACAAACTAGCTTCTTATTAAACAGGTAGTAGACATATTGTTTTGACATTGTTTAACAACCCCACAACATGTCAACACTCTCCCTTCTCGACCTTGGGTTCCCTATTACCAGCTTTCCTGTCCCCTCCTACCTTCTAGTCCTTGCCCCTGGGGTGGTGTGTCCTTTAGTCTCATTTTGTTTTATGGATCTGTCTAATCTTTGGCTGAAGGGTGAACCTCAGGAGTGACTTCATTACTGAGCTAAAAGGATGTCCGACGGCCATATTTTCAGGATTTCTCCAGTCTCTGTTTGTTTTTTCCAGTCTCTGTCAGGCCAGTAAGTCTGGACTTTTTTTGTTGTTGTTGTTAGAATTTTGTTCTACATTTTTCTCCAACTCTGTCGGGGATCCTCTATTGCGGTCTCTGTCAGAGCAGTCAGTGGTGGTAGCCAGGTACCATCTAGTTGTACTGGGCTCAGTCTGGTGGAGGCCATGGTAGTTGTGGTCCATTAGTCCTCTGGACTAATCTTTTCCTTGTATTTTTAATTTTCTTCAATCTTCCTTGCTTCCCAAGGGGTGAGTCCAGTCAAGTATCCTAGATGGCCACTCACAGGCTTTTAAGACCCCAGATGCTACTCACCAAAGTAGAATGTAGAATGTTTTCTTTATAAACTGTGTTATACCAATTGAACTAGATGTTCCCTGAGACCATGGTCCCCACAGCCCTCAGCCCCGTAATTCAGTCCCTAAGGGAGTTTGGATATGTCTTATGGAGCTTCCATGACCTTGCCTTGGACAAGTTGTGCTGGCTTCCCCAGTATTGTGTACTGTCTTACCCTTCACCAGCTTTACCACTTACCTATTGTCTATTTAGTGCTTTTCCATCCCCATTCCTCCCCCCTTAACCATCAAAGATTGCTTATTTTTGTGTGTAATGCTTCTCATGAATTTTTATAGAAGTGGTCTCATACAATATTTGTCCTTTTGTGATTGACTTATTTCACTCAGCATAATGCCCTTCAAATTCATCCATGTTGTGAGATGCTTGGCAAATTCATCATTGTTCTTTATCATTGCATAGTACTCCATTGTGTGTATGTACCATAGTTTGTTTATCCATTCATCTTTTGATGGGCATCTAGGTTGTTTCCATCTTTTTGCTATTGTGAACAATGCTGCAGTGAACATGGGTGTGCACATGTCTATTTGTGTGACGGCTCTTATTTCTCTAGGCTATATTCCTAGGAGTGGGACTGCTAGATCATATGGTATTTCTATTTCTAGCTTTCTAAGGAGGCACCATATTGTTTTCCGAAATGGTTTTATCATTTTGCATTCCCACCAGCAGTGGATAAGAATTCCACTCTCCCCACAGCCTCTCCAACATTTGTTATTTTCTGTTGTTTTTTTTTTTTTTAATTATTATTCATGCCAGTAATGCCAGGGTGAGATGGTGTCTTATTGTGGTTTTGATTTGCATTTCTCTAATGTCTAGTGATTGCAAGCATTTCCTCATGTGTCTGTTAGCCGCTTGAATGTCTTCTTTGGTGAAGTGTCTGTTCATATCCTTTGCCCATTTTTTAATTGGATTATTTGTCTCTTTTGTAGAAGTGTTGGATTTTCTTGTAGATTTTAGAGATTAGGCTTTTGTCAGATTTGTAATAGCCAAAATTTTTTTTCTCAGCCTGTAGGTTTTGTTTTCACTCTTTCGGTGAAGTCTTTTGATGAGCATAGTGTTTAATTTTTAGAAGATCCCAGTTATCTAGTTTATCCTCTAGAGCTTGTGTACTGTTAGTTGTGATTTTATCCTGTTAATGCCATGTATTAGGGCCTCTAGCATTTATTCTATTTTTTTCTTCTATGATCTTTATAGTTTTTGGCATTATATTTAGGTCTTTGATCTATTTTGAACTAGTTTGTGTGTATGGTGTGACGTATGGGTCCTATTTCATTTTTTTGCAGATGGACATACAGTTTTGCCAGCACCATTTGTTAAAAAGACTGTCTTTTTCCCATTTGACGGACTTTGGGCGCTTGTTGAAGATCAGGTGACCATAGGTGGACAGATTTACATCTGGGTTCTCAATTCTGTTCCGTTGGTCAATGTATCTGTCGTTGTACCAGTACTAGGCTGTTTTGACTGCAATAGCTGTACAATAGCTGTATAGTAGGTTCTGAGGTCAGGTAGTGCAGGTCCTCCTACTTTATTCTTCTTCTTCTATAGTGCTTTACTTATCCCGGGCTTCTTCCCTTTCCATATAAAGTTAATGATTAGTTTTTCCATCTCCTTAAAGAATGTTGTTGGTATTTGGACCGGAATTGCATTATGTTTGTAAGTTGCATTGTGTAGAACTGTCATTTTCACAACATTGAGTCTACCTATCCATGAGCATGGTGTGTTTTTTTTCATTTATGTAGACCTCTTTTGGTTTCTAGCAGTAGTGTTTTGTAGTTTTCTTTGTATAGGTCTTTTACATCCCTGGTTAGATTTATTCCTGAGTATTTTATTTTTTTATGGGCTATTATAAATGGTATTTTTTCATGATTTCTTTTTCATCATTCTCTTTATTTTTGTATAGGAATCCAACTTATTTTTGTATATTTATCTTGTATTCTGCTATTTTGCTGAATCCTTCTATTACTTCCAGTAGTTTTCTCGTGGAGTATTTTGGGTTTTCTATTTTTATGTATAGTATCATAGCATCTGCTAATAAGGACAGTTTAACTTCTTTGTTACCAATTTGGATGCCCTTTATTTCTTTTTCTTGCCTTATTGCTCTAGCTAGGACTTCCAGCACAATGTTAATTAGGAGTGGTGATAAAGGGCATCCTTGTCTTATTCATGTTCTCAAGGGGAATATTTTCAGCCTCTCTCCATTAAAAATGATGTTGGGTAATGGTTTTGATTAGATGTCCTTTATTATGTTGAGGAATGTCCCTTCTATACCTATTTTATTGAGAGTTTTTATCAGGAATGGGTGTTGGACTTTGTCAAATGCTTCTCCTGCATCAATTGAGATGATCATGTGATTCTTTTATTTATGTGGTGGATTACATTGATTTTCTAATGTTGAACTATCCTTGCATACCTGGCATGAATCCTACTTGGTGGTGGTGTATTATTTTTTGATATGATTCTGAATTCTATTGGCTAGAATTTTTTTGAGAATTTTTGCATCTATATTCAGGAGAGATATTGGTCTGTAATTTTCTTTTTCTTTTTTTTTTTTTTTGTGGTGTCTTTGCCTGGTTTTGGTATCAGGGTTATGCTAGCTTCACAGAATGAATTCAGAAGTATCCCTTCTTTTCTATGTTCTAAAATAGTTTGAGTAGTACTGGTATAAGTTCTTCTCTGAATGTTTGGTAGAATTCTCCAGTGAAGCCATCTGGGCCAGGGCTTTTTTTGTTGTTGTTGTTGTTGGGAGTTTTTAAAATTTTTATTACCTTTTCAAGCTCTTCTCTTGTTATGGTTATGTTCAGATTTTCAACATCATTTTGTGCTAGTTTGGGTAGATAGTGTGTTTCTAGAAATTTGTCCATTTCCTCTAGGTTTTCAAATTTGTTGGAGTATAGTTTTTCATAATTCTCTGTTATGATCCCTTTTATTTCAGTTGTGCCTGTTCTAATGTCCCCCATTTCATTTCTTATTTGGGTTCTTTCAATCCTCTCCTGTTTTTCTTTTGTCAGTTTGGCCAGTGGTTTGTCGATTTTGTTGATCCTTTCAAAGAACCAACTTTTGGTTTTGTTGATTCTTTTTATTGTTTTTCTAGTCTCTGTTTCATTTATTTCTGCTCTAATCTTTATTATTTCTTCTTCTAGTGGTTGTGGGCTCCTTTTACTGTTCTATTTGTTCAAGTTGTGTAGTTAATGTTTTGATTTTGTCCCTCTTTTTTTTTCAAATAATTTTTATTGTGCTTTAAGTAAAAGTTTACAAATCACATCAGTCTTTCACACAAAGACCCATATACACCTTGCTACACACTCCCAATTACTCTCCCGCTAATGAGACAGCCTGTTCTCTCCCTCCACTCTCTCTTTTCATGTCCATTTAGCCAAATTCTAACCCCCTCCACCCTCTCATCTCCCCTCCAGGCAGGAGATGCCAACATAGTCTCAAGTGTCCACCTGATCCGAGAAGCTCACTCCCCACCAGCATCCCTCTCCAACCCATGGTCCAGTCCAATCCATGTCTGAAGAGTTGGCTTTGGGAATGGTTCCTGTCCTGGGCCAACAGAAGGTCTTGCGGCCATAACCACTGGTGTCCTTCCAGTCTCAGTCAGATCATTAAGTCTGGTCTTACGAGAATTTGGGGTCTGCATCCCACTGGTCTCCTGCTTCCTCAGGGGTTCTCTGTTGTGTTCCCTGTCAGGGCAGTCATCAGTTGTAGTCAGGCACCATCTAGTTCTTCTGGTCTCAGGATAATGTAGTCACTGGTTCATGTGGCCCTTTCTGTCTCTTGGGCTTGTAATTGCCTTTTGTCCTTGGTGTTCTTCATTCTCCTTTGATCCATGTGGGTTGAGACCAATTGATGCATCTTAGATGGCTGCTTGCTAGCGTTTAAGACCCCAGACGCCACTCTTCAAAGTGGAATGCAGAATGTTTTCTTAACAGATTTTATTATGCCAATTGACTTAGATGTCCCCTGAAACCATGGTCCCCAGACCCCTGCTCCTGCTATGGTGGCCTTTGAAGCATTCCATTTATTCAGGAAACTTCTTTGCTTTTGGTTTAGTCCAATTGTGCTGACCTCCCCTGTATTGTGTGCTGTCTTTCCCTTCACCTAAAGTAGTTCTTATCTACTATCTAATTAGTGAATACCCCTCTCCCACCCTCCCTCCCTCCCCCCTCTCATAACCATGAAAGAATGTTTTCTTCTCAGTTTAAACTATTTCTCAAATTCTTATAATCATGGTCTTATACAATATTTCTCCTTTTGCAACTGATTAATTTCACTCAGCATACTGCCTTCCAGGTTCCTCCATGTTATGAAATGTTTCACAGATTCCTCGCTGTTCTTTATCATTGTGTAGTATTCCATTGTGTGACTATACCATAATTTATTTATCCATTCATCCGTTGATGGGCACCTTGGTTGCTTCCATCTTTTTGCTATTGTAAACAGAACTGCAATAAATATGGGTGTGCCTTTCTTCTTTTTTGATATGTGCATCTATTGCTATAAATTGACCTGTGAGGACTGCCTTTGCTGTGTCCCTGAGGTTTTGGTATGGTGTGTTTTCATTCTCATTTGATTCTAGGAATTTTTTAATTCCATTTCTGATTTTTTTCTATTACCCAGTGGATTTTCAGCAGGGTGTTATTCAGTTTCCATGTAATTCATTTTTTTCCCTGCTCTTCTTGTTGTTAATTTCTACTTTGATGGTGTTGTGGTCAGAGAAGATACTTTGTATTATCTCGATGTTTTGGATTTTGTTGAGGGTTGCTTTTTGGCCAAAGATGTGGCCTATTCTGGAGAACGTTCCATGTGGATGGAGTGTTCTATATATGTCTATGAGATCAAGTTGGTGACTGTGTGCTTTAGATTTTCTGTATCTTTGTTGAGTTTCTTTCTAGATGTCCTGTCCTTTACCAAGAGTAGTGTGTTGAAGTCTCCTACTACTATAGTGGAACTGTCAATTTCTCCTTTCAGTGCTGTTAGAGTTTGTTTTATATATTTTGGAGCCCTGACATTGGGTGTGTAGGTATTTTGTTATAGTTATGTCTTCATGATAGATCAGCCCTTTAATCATTATATAGCGCCCTTCTTTGTCTTTTATGGTGCATTTTATTTTAAAGTCTATTTTATCTGAGATTAGTATTGCCACTCCTACTCTTTTTTTGGTACTTGTTTGATATATATTTTTCCATCCTTTGATTTTTAATAAATTTACGTCTTTGCTTCTAAGGTGTGTCTCTTGTAGACAGCATATTGATGGAGCTTTTATTTTTTAATCCATTCTGTCCCTTTCTGTCTCCTTATGGATGCATTTAGGCTATTTACATTCAGTGCAATTATTGATAGGTGAGAGTTTATTCCTGTAATTTTGTAGTGCTTTTTTTTTTGTGGTGCTGATATTTTCTTTGTTCCTCTTACTCTCCTGTGCTGAATTCTTTTTCTTTGTGGATTTTTTTTTTCCATTTCTTTTGTTTTTGTAGATTTTGTTTTTACTGAGACTTTATGTTTTTCTTCTTTATTTTGATGAGTAGGTTTGTTAACTTTCTTTGTGGTTACCTTGAAATTCACCTTTATTTTCCTAAGTTTGAACCAGTCTATTATTACTTGGTATCGGCTTGTCTTCCTCTCCATTAGAAAGTTCTACACCTACACCATTTATTCCCTCTTTTATTGTTCTGACATTCTTATTTACAGATTAACCTTTCTGGCTCCTTGTTGTAAATCTTTTGGTTTTGAATAGTCATTGAGAGTTCATTTCCTAGGTTGGTATCTCACTGGTGTGATCTTGCATCTTTGATTCAGGCTGTCCTCTGATGTTGTTTGTTCTCAAACCAAAGGACTCCCTTTTATAATTCTTATAACTTTGGTTTGGTTTTTACATATTCCCTTAACTTCTGTTCATCTGGAAATGTCCTAATATATTTGAATGAGAGTTTTGCAGGATATATTATTCCTGGTTGTCAATTTTTTTCTTTCAATGTTTTATATATATCATCCCATTGCCTTCTTGCTTGCATGGTTTCTGCCAAGTAATCA
Source organism: Elephas maximus indicus (assembly GCF_024166365.1). NCBI lineage: Eukaryota > Metazoa > Chordata > Mammalia > Proboscidea > Elephantidae > Elephas > Elephas maximus. Next base: position 89,892,167 of record NC_064831.1, read on the forward strand.
GAGCTTAGTCTTGTTTCCCCTCTCTATGTTACTTTTTGTTTTTCTCAAGGTGCTCTCAGGATTCTTTTTTTGTCTTTGGTTTTAGTGAGCGTGATTATGATATGCCTTGGTGACTTCCTTTTGGGGTCTATCTTATGTGGGGTTCATGGAGCTTCTTGGGTGGCCAGCTTTTTATCTTTCATGATATTAGGGAATTTTTCTGTCAGCAATTCTTCAATGATCCTCTCTGTGTTTTCTGTTTTCTCTCCCTGTTCTGGAACTCCGATCACTTGCAAATTTTTGGTTTTGATTGTATCCCACATAACTGTCAGGGTTTCTTTGTTATTTTTCGAATTTTTCCTCAAACACAATTGTATCCAAGTATTTGTTTTCAATTTCACTGATTCTGTCTTCTATTGTTTCAAATCGGTTCCTCAGACCTTCTATGACTGTCCATTTCTGAAATCTTGTTTATCTTTTGGATTTCTAATTGTTGTTTTTGTATGATTTCTAGTTATGAATTTATTTTGACATTTTGTTCCTGTATTATTTTCCTGAATTCTTCCATTTTTTGTGTGTATTTTCCATGAATTTGTCTGCCTTTTCCATGAATTTGTCTATTTTTGCTTTTTGCTTCAACTCTTGGATAGCTCTGAATATTAGAGATTTGAATTTAATATCAGGTAGTTTTACTGCCTTTTCTTCTACTGGAAAGTCATCTGGTGTCTTAATTTGGACCTCTACTAGAACCACTCTGTCCTTTTTTTTTTTTTTTTTAATATGTTTTGATATTGTCTGCTGTCTTTGGGACATTAAGTAGTTATTTTCTTCATTTGTTGATTGTAGATTTGTTTGTTTTATCATGCTTTTTTGTTTTATTTGGTCATGTCTGAGCAGGCTGGCTGTGTGTTCTTTGTTGTTTGCTCATCTGTGGGCACAATACTTCTCACCTCCTTGTCCAATGGGAAGGGCCAGTCACTCAGCTATGGCACAGCAGGGCAGGTACAGAGGATGTGGAGGGACTGGGATGGGTTATTTGTAGCATATACTGGGGCCAACAGGGTGGCAAGGGGTCAGTGAGGGCAGATTCTGGTAGGCCATGCCTTTGGTGCTCGGGGGTGTGATGGTCAGTGCACGGTGCAGGTAGGCAGGAGGGAGGAGGGAGACTGTGATGTGTGGAGCTAAGATGGGTATGGGAAAGAAGAGAGAGAGGAGAGAGAAACAGGAGCCAAAAGAAAGAAATGTGCTGAGGGAGCTTGCTTTTGTAGTGGAGAGACAAGAAACTGAGAAATGAAAAAAAGCAAAAAGAGAAAAAGAAATACATTTAAAAAATGCCCCCGGGATCTGTCAACCGGGGAAGTGGCTCCCAGGCCTCAGGGCATGACCCATCTAGAAGGGGTGGAGATGGCATACAGAACCAGGTGTTCAGGGGAGAGGAAAAGAAGAAAAGCAGAGAGAGATGAGAAACTGAATAATGAGAAAAAAAAAAAAAAGGAAAAGAGAAAATAAAATAAAGAAAGAAAGGCCCCCAGGGATCCCACTGGCGCAGCTGGGCAGACCAGGGAAGTGGCTCCCAAGCTGCACAATACAGCTCAGCTAGAAAGGGCAGAGATGGCACACAACACCAGGTATTCAGGAGATAGGAAAAGAAGGTAAGTAGAGAGATGAGAAACTGAGAAATGAAAAAAGACAGAAAGGAAAAAAGAAAAAAAAAGAAACGTCCCCAGGGATCCCACCAATGTGGCTGTGCAGACTGGGGAAAGGGCTCTGAAGCCACACAGTACAGCCTGGCTAGAAGGGGCTCCCAAGCCATGAAAAGACAGACAAAACAAAAAAGACCCTGGGGATCCCACAAAAAAGACCCCGGGGATCCCACCAGCGTGGTGGTATGGACCGGGGAAGCAGTTCCCCAGCTGAGGAGTGCTTCACAGCCTGTCAAGAAGAAGCAAAGATGGCACACAGAACCAGGTGTCCAAGAGAAAGGAGGCGGAAGAGGTGAGAGGCAGGAAAGAAACCAAAAGAAGCCTGAAGAAACGACACCAGCAACAATGAAATGGCACCGAAGGAGCTGACTGGTGTGGCAGGGTGTCACAGAGCCAGTGCCTCTCATCCACCCAAGCAACCTCAGCCTGCTGGGATGTAGAGGAGGCTGAGCAGGGGGGAAGAAAGGTGGGGGATGGGAAAGAATGTATTGCTGGCTACTGGGTGCTCTGTCTCCTGCTGGGAGCTCGGTGAAGCTGCTTTCCAGTACTCTGTTTCTGCTGATCTCTGACAGGAGTCCAAGACAACGAATCCGTGCTGCATTAACTGATAGGGAATCTCAGCTCGTATCTCTCCTAGCACTCTGTCCTCTGTCAGTTTCTTATTCCATTTGGTACTTGGTTGAGTTCTTTATCTCTTCGTTTGATGCTTAGGGTTCCAGGACTGATGTGTTTCTCTGTTTTACTTAGTTTTTGGGGTCTTTGTTGTGGAGGGACGGTGTGGTACTTCTGTCTATAGTGCCATGTTGGCTCTGCCTCTGGTCCATAGGGTTTTTATTGACTGATTTTCGGAAGTACATTGCCAGACCTTTCTTCCCAGTCTGTCTTAGTCTAGAAGCTGCACTGAAACCTGTTCAGTGTCACAGCAACACACAAGGCTCCACTGATGGGTGGTGTCTGTGCTTGAGGTGCATTGGCTGAGAAGCAAACTCAAGTCTCCCATGTGGAAGGGGAGAATTCTACCCAGGAACCACCACGGCTTCAACCAAAGTGGAGTAAACGATGCAAATATCAGGATTTCCATTCAATTTTAATTTTAGTCTATGAAAATAAGAAAGAAATTAATGTTGACCAAGCATTCATGGCTGCACAGACATTGGCTCTGCACCACGTGTTGTGTGTTGGTGGTCCCTGGGCTGGGGGGGGTTGAGGGTTCAGCTGGGGGAGGCGCATGGGAATGACGGAGAGGTACCCTCACTTGATTTGCTTGTGAGCTGTCACAAAGTATTGCAGCCCAGTTAATGAGTTTCAGGGTTACAGTATCCAGTTTTAATTAAACTAATACTCAAATTATCTGCCAGGCGCTCCTTGGAAACTCTACGGGGCAGCTGTACTCTGTGCTATAGAGCCACTATGAGTTGGAATCGACTCGACGGCACTGGGTTTTAATCCTCAAATTATGATCAAGGAATCCTTGCAAAAATGATCTGCAAAAAACCCACGGATAGAAGATAACACCAATAATACAGAAGAGCCGAGCAAACAATGAGAAAACTGCTGAATTGACACTTCTACTCCTCCCATGAGTTCTTCATCAGCAGCATTGTTGTGTAAAACTGTGACGATCTGATAGGAAGTTGACCCCCCAAAAAGGGAGGGATTAAAGAAGCCATTTAAAGCACAGGTTTACATCTGCCGTCATTAACAAGGAAGCCCACCTCAAGTGTATACTGAGCCTTGACGCACTAATGATGGTGTGTACGTGTGTGCGCGCGTGTGTGTGTACACCGCCAGTTGCCATGGCGTTGACCCTGACTCATGGTGACCCATGTGTGATGTGTGTCAGAGTAGAACTTGCCCAACAGGGTTTTCAAGGGCTAATCACCAGGCCTTTCTTCTGGGGCACCTCTTGGTGGACTTGAACCTCCAACCTTTCAGTTAGCTGCTAAGCAAGTTAGCCGTTTGCACCGCACACACACGTGAGTGTGCTAGAATCTTTTACTGAAAGGAACACACGATCCAGTGCTCCAGGTCGAGGATTAGGAATTGCAGGGCCACTGTTTTTCATGCCTGGGTTTTTCAGCCAAGAATGACACACAGTTTCGGGGAATGACTTAAAGGATAGTGGAAGTGGGCTGGGACAAGCATCAGATACGAAGAATGGGACTTGGAATCATTAAGGAAAAGAGAGTGACTTCAAAAAATCCCAGGCTTTCTGAAACCACTTGTGAAGGCACTGGTCAGCCCTGGTGGTTGACACCCACTGTCAGGGAAACATCTCCTTTGTGGCTGCTCCCTGGAACTCCTCTCTTTTTTTAAACTTGCCCTCTCTGGGCCTCAGTTTCCTCATCTGTAAAATGAGGATATTGTTAGCACCTGCTCAGGAGGTCTGCGGTGAGGTGCTTGGCATGGTACCTGCACACAGGGTCTCCAGAGTCAGCTAGTATGACTGCTAACCTATTATTAAGCTCTTCTTTTAGAACCCAAAAAATAATACATACATGTCCATTGTAAAAATCTGGTGAAGTCTAAGGAAGAAGTAAAAGACTCACCCCTCATTCTCCCAGTAAGGGCTGGCCATTCCGGTCCATGTCCATTTCTGTGCATGGCTGCGGGACACAGAGCCTGGCTTCCTGACTGCGGTACTGATTCCCTCCCAGGGGTTTCCCCATGTCAATGAATTCTTTGAAAAATCATTTGTAATGGCTCTGTCATACTCCATCGATGACCACCCTGTAATCGATTCAACCACTTCCGTCTGTCAGGCCTCTTCTGCTCTCTGTAATGTTTCTTCCTTCTGCCTGGTGAGCCCCTTCCCTGCCCTGGCTTTACTGTCTCCATTCAAGTGGGGTGCACAGACCAGGGGGTGTTAGACCCCAGACCTGGATCTCAGTTACCACCTGGTGGTCACAGGCCCCTTTCAATCCAGCATATGAAGACCCAATTCATTATTTCTCTCTCTTCTATTGTCACCACCACTCTTGTGTGCACACCCATACAAACACACACACATACACGCACACCCTGAACCTCAGCCAGAGCCAAGCACATATGGTAACTGAATGAATAAATAAGCAAAAGAAGAAAGGAAGAAAGGGAGGGCAGGAGAGAGGGAGGCAGGGAGGAAGGAAGAAGAGAAAAAAGAAAAGGAAGGGAGGAAGGAAAGAAGGAAAAGAGAGAGGGAGGGAGGAGAGGGGAGAGGTTGGGAAGGGAGGCAGGAGAAGAAGGGAAGGGAAGGAGGAAGGTCTTTGCACACACCTCCAAGCCTCACCATTTCTGCTCCATAGAACGGCCCTCCCCACAGCAAACTCCTGCTAGTCCTTCGAGGCCCAGGCTGCAGTGCCTCCTCTGTGCAGCCCTCTCAGGCTTAACCCCCACATCAATCCTATGAGGAAGGTACTATTACTCCATTTCACAGATGTGGAAACTGAGGCTCGGAGAGTGTCCACAGTTGCCCTAAACTCACAAAGCAGTGAGTGGAAGAAGAGGGCCCTACCCTCAGGATCACACAGCCCAGCTGGGCCCAGCACCTTCTTCTAACCAGAGCCCCCTCAGCCCTTTCTGCTTGTATTCTGCATCTCCTGTGAGACCCTCCAGGCCACCCCAAGCCCTGAGCAGAGGACGGCATTTCAGGTGCTTGGTGAGCTTTTCCCGAATGACTGAATGAAGGAATGCATTCATGCATGCGTGGGTGCTAGCCCTGAATTATCACTGGTGATGGAAGAATCAGATCTCAGAAAAACAGCAACTGTTGTTCAACACCAGCTGGTGCCACAGTCTTGCTGGGGTTGAAAAATTCAGAAAGCAACTGGTGTCTTTTTCCTTCCTCCAGTTCCTTTGTTAAACTGCCATGTGTCCTTGGCGACTGACGCCATGGAGGCCATAAGACACGGGAGAGAGGAAGAGGGAGAAGGCGAACCCCGTTGTGTCCCCAGGACCCTCTCTGTGACTGCTGGTTCAGGCTTTTCCTAGGGGTCACAGGCCAGCAAAGGCCCCTGGGTGATGCAGTTTGTGCTCAACTACTAACCTAAAGGTTGGCGGTTTGAACCTACCCAGCGGTACCACAAACGAAAGGCCTGACGATCTACTTCTATAAGTTTACAGGCAAGAAAATCCCATGGAGCAGTTCTCCTCTGTAACACATGGGGTCACCGTGAGTCAGAATCAACTAAACAGCATGATACACTTTTTTTTAATGAGCCGGCATGGCCCCACAGCACCCTGCTGGGCCCAGTCACCCCACCAGCTCCAGCAGTACCCTGGGTTTCACTTTGGGAGCGTGGCAGATTATACCAGGGTCTATCCCTCCCCTTTTTAGCAAAAAAGACTCTGTGATTCTAGCTGAGGAAGTGTGCCAGCTTGGAAAACACAAGACTCCGACTCTCTCTAGGTCTGCTCAACAACCAGCCCCCTTGGCAAAGCGGCAGGGGCAAACAGCATCCTGCCGTCTGCTTGTGCACATGTTTCACAGACTGCTTCTGGTAGACAGGCTTATCAAATTCTAGTACATGTCACTTCTAATAAAACCTTCTGCACGAGTTTCTCAAGTTAATAAGGGCTAATTATAAACACTGACCCCTTCCTTATACAGCCTCCAATATGTCCCAAGCACTGTGCTGGGCACTTTTTGTGTATCATCTCACCTAATATTCGTTAGAACCCCTCTACCTTTTAATTATCCCCATTTCACAGATGAGAAAACTGAGGCACATCAAGGTTAAATAACAGGCCCAGGTTTATCCAGTGAAAGACAGTTGGGCCAGGACTCAAACCCAGGTCTTTCTGACGCACAGCCCGTGCCTTTCCCTGCACTACAGTTGGGGTCTGGCCCTGCAGGTGCCCCTTTTGCCCTGTGCTCTTCCCTCGCCAAGCTTAGACTAGCGATGACCACCAGCTCAGAGTTATTTTGGTAAAAAAGTCTTTTGTCTTCAGTGGTGGATAGGGTAAAAGGCCTGTGACCAGCAACTGTGTGTGTCTCAGTGTGTATGTGACCGAGCCTGTATATGAGTGTCTGTCTGTTTGTGTGTGTCTCAGTGTGTATGCATATCTACTGTATGAGTGACTCAGACTATGTGTGATAGTGTGGGAATGTGTGCGTGTATGTGTGAATGTGAGTGAGTCTGTGTAAGACTGTGTCTTGTGTATGTCTGTGTATCTGTGCATAAGTATGCATTAGCATGTGAGTGTGTTTGACGAAGTGCGTGTGAGTTTCCGTGACAAGGATGACTTTCTAGCTACGAAGGCAAAATGCACCCAGGAAGATACTGGAGAATAACTGCAAGGCAATACAGGAACCAGTTCAAATGTGCACCGGTCCACACTGCCTTCCCTGCAATTCTGATGTCCAGAAATCTAGACAAATGTGTAAGTTTTTCGTAACTCATTTGGAGGCAAAAAGTGGCCGACCTGATGTGAGGTAAGGTGGGACATCTGTTTTTTTTCCACCTAAAGCGCGTCTCCCGCGTTCGGTGCTGAAATATTGATGTGATTGGTTACGGAGGACCCCCAACCAGGTGCTCCAAGGCCACCCCTGCTCTGATGGCAGATTCTAACATCAGTCTCTACGGATGTGTGCGTGAGCACTGATTCGAGAAGGTGAAAAGAAAGCACGTGACAAGCCTAAGTTGTTGTTAGCTGCCGTCAAGTCGCCTCTGACTCACAGTGACCCCATGTACGACAGAACTAAGTGTTGCTTGGTCCTGCACCATCTTTACAACTGTTGGTAAGCTTGAGTCCAGTCTTACGGCCACTGTGTATTTCGAGGGCCTTCCAGTCTAAGGGGCTCATCTCCCAGCACTACATTGGACAATATTCTGTTGTGATTCATAGGTTTTTCCCTGGCTGATTTTTGGAAGTAGATCACCAGGCCTTTCTTCCTAGTCTGTATTAGTCTGGAAGCTGCCCTGAAACCTGTCCACTATGGTTGACCCTACTGTATTTTGAAATACTGGTGGCATAGCTTCCAGCATCATAGGAACACACAAGCTACCACAACATAAACTGCATAAGCAGGACCCTGTAATCTCCCGGACAGGACCTTTCAGAGAAGTGAAAAACACAGGCACATTAAGTCCAATCTAAAACATCTTCCACCCCGCCCAGCTCCATAAACACTGCAGCTGCCCAGCACCTTCTGCTCAGCACAGGGGGATGCCATCAGCCTTCTGGAAAGCACCGCCTTAGAGGGGTTCCCCAAACCCACGCAGCCGCTGGAAGGTCTTCCATGAGATGTCAGAGCACCTCTGTCTTTTCCCTCCTCTCTCAGCCGGCTCATGGTGGGTTGGAAAGCAAGATCTATAGTGGGAGCCGAAAGGGGCTCGCACCGTGACCTGGCTTGCCTCTGCTTCATATGTGTGCCCAGCTGAGAGCAGAAATGCATCCTTACGTGAGGAGGAGGCGCCGCTCGGTGGAAGTTTCCATCCTGTGGACATTGCTTTCTCATGGGTTTATGGGGTGTAGTTAACTGATGTTTCCACTGACAACTGAACAGGGCAAGTCTTCAAGGCAGATTCCCAGGTCCCCCTGTTTGGTTCTGGGGCTTCTCTGCAGCTTTTGTTCAGAGCCAGGCATAAGATCCCATGAGGACCCCTCTGAGGAGAAGAGCTAGTTCTTGACAAATTCTCAGGTACTGAGAAGCCACTGCGAGACCAAGCCAGGGCCTGCTCACTCTCATGACAGAGCTGAAGGGGACCTCATCGGGACGGCTTCCACCTCCCACTCCCTGAACTGTGAGAATCCCGGAAGTTTGGGGTCTTGTGCAGCCAATGTCCAGCCTCACTCGTCCCCTCAGGACAGGGCCCAGGACAGCATCACAAGACCCTGGTACTCAGGCTTGGCTGGAGCCCTCTTGGTCTGACTGGCCTGTGGGAAGTCCACCTGGTCACTCAGCCAGGTTCTTCCTCATCCTTCCAGCTGAGGGAAGGGCTGCTGCCCTGCACGCCCCTGGCCCCCCTTTCTACCTCCCACCAACAGCATCAGGCAAATGAACATCATTCAAGGCCCCAAACTGGGAGGCTGGTCTCAGCACTGACTTCTTCAAAAAAAGCAGGAGGTGGTCATGGGAACTGTGCTAACCAACATGCCAGAGTTTCCCAGAAGCCTCTCCACGAGCTCCAGAGACACAGTGCGGAGGGACCAGCTCGCCTCAGATACTTCAAATTCAGCACATTCAAAATCCACCCATGATTTCCTCCAGCCCACCTCCACCTCCTCCTTCTCCACTCCCCTTGGCCAAGTCAGCTCTGACTCATCATTAGTTCCTTGTGTGAAATCCTCCAGTGGGTCCCCACTGCCCTAAGGATTAAGTCCAAACTCTAGCTACGCCCCCAATCTGGCTTCCACAGACTCCTCTAGATTCTGCTCCCAGCATGCCCTTGCATTCAGCACTCCTGGTAGCGGGGGGGAGGGGGTGGATTCCAACCACCAATAATAAGATTAATAGTCCAGGGCAAACTCTTTGTGCCCCCAGGGACCTGCTTGGGGGTGCTACATGCAGTTGGTGCCCAGATCAGAGCCAGGTGTTAAATGCCTTGTTCTTGATGTGCAGGACACACGCTTCAGCCCCACCCAGACTATGGGTTGTTGTTAATTGCCATGGCGTAGAGTCTGGCTCATGGCACCCCATGTGTGCAGAGTAGAAATGCTCCATAGGGTTTGGAAGCAGATTGCCAGGGCTGTCTTCTGAGGTGCTCCGGGAGGGTTCAAACTGCCAACCTTTGGGCTAGTGCTCAAGAACTTAACCTTTTGTGCCACCCAGGGACTCCATGAGAGTGCCATGTCACACCAAATGGCCTTCCCAAAGGCCTCCAGCTCTTGTGCTCCCCAAGACCTTCACCTTTATGATTCCTCTGCCGGCCGTACCCTCCCTCAACTCCTTCATCTGGCTGACCGACATCTGTCCCTTAGAGCTCACCCAAATCCCCTGTGGGAATTGTATCCTGACCCCAAAACTAGGTCAGCCATGCCTCTGGGACCTCCCCACCTCAACAGAAGCAGCTGCATGGGCACTTGCCTTACTGGGCCCGCAGTGGGTGTGCTCTGTGGGGCCCTCCCCCAGCGTAAGCTCCTTGAGGACAGGTCCAGGCCCAGGCCACAGAAGACCCCTGCGAGTGAGTGGATAAGCCCAAGTGTTGAGTTTTCAGAGATATTCCCTGCCCCCATGAGCTCAGGCTACCTGCTTTGTTCTCCAGGTGCTCTCCAAGCTGGGCCTGGGGGGTGACACGGAGCTGGAGCTGCGGACACTTCAGCTGCCAGTGGATTACAGGGAGGCCGCGCAGAGGGTTACCAGAATCTGGGAAGATCTTCAACCACACGTAACGACAAGTGGGGAGGCAGGGAGGTGGCAGCCCAGGAGGTGGTGGAGCCCCAGGGCCGTGAAACCCCAGCATCCTGACTCTAGGGTTTGATGGCTGAAGCGCACTCCCGTCCCAGTCAGGCCTCAGAGAGTTTCCACCTCACATAGTAGGCCCTTCCAGGTCCTGTTCTGTGTCCTACTGTCGAAATGGGACCTGAGGTGAGGATCTGTGAGAGCCGAAGGTCGAGGCTCACACGGGGTGGACCCATCTTCAGTGCGCTCTAATTTTATCTTTTGAATATAGTTACTATACAACAACACAAACATAAAAAAAAAAAAAACAGACGATGAAGGCAATAAAACATACATCACCAAGTTGCTAAGACAATGCCCCAAATATTTTGATAAAATAAGCAACAGCTATTTTTCAAAAAAAAAAAAAAAACAAACAAACAGCTCTAACAGGATTTTATTAGGCTGTTACTAACTTCCTTCATTAAAGTTTCATTAAAATAGATGTAAGGCTCCAGCGAATCGCTGAGCTTCTCCTGTGGTAGTCTTAGATACCAGCCCGCCTCCCCGAAAAAAGGGAATACATTACCATGTAAGAGGACTTTAAAATATGAAAGTATTTAAATTTAGATGCAACACGGGTATCTAGTCAGCTAAAAAAAGGGACCTGTTGTTTTCTGTTCCAGCCCGATTAGGGGAAACGGGCAGGGGATGGGGTTTCGCGCTGGACTTGGGGTTTGAAACGTTTGCCCCTTGAGCTGGGCTCTCGCGGGTCCGGCCTTTCTGTGACATCTGATGACCATAGATGGCCTCCGTTTCTCTCATCTCCCGCGCTGTCGCCTCTGTTTCAATAGCTCGCCGTGCACGTGGGCGTGGACTCCTGCGCGAAGGCGATCGTTCTGGAACAGTGTGGCAAGAACACAGGCTACCGGGAGGCGGACATCCGGGGCTTCCGGCCAGAGGGGGGCGTGTGCCTGCCTGGTGGCCCGGAAGTGATCCTGTCGGAGGTCAGCGTGAGGGCCGTCTGCCGGCGTGTTGCGCTGGAAGGCATCGAGGTGATCTTTTCCCGAGACGCGGGCAGGTACATTCTGTGGGTGTCGGTCTCTGAGCAGGCAGGGAAAAGAAAGGCCCCCAGGGTCCTCTGGCCAAGCCCCAACGTCCCATGTTACCCCCTCCCCACCCCGGGAAGAGGGCCACCCCTCGCTGTCCAGCTGGGCCTGGAGCTCAAACCGCGCCCCCAGTCTGGTCTCCAGACTTGGCCCCGTCCCCTTCCACTCCCGCCACAGCCTTTGGGCCTTTGGTGCAGGGACGTGGAAGAGATAGGAAGCCATACTTTGACAGCCACTAAATTTTTTACTGATGAAGATCAAAGACTACAGCCTTCAGTATGGAGTATACTCACAATTGGACCAATAAACAACATAATGATAAACAGAGAAAAGGCTGAAGTTGTCAAGGATTTCATTTTACTTGGATCCACAATCAGAGCCCCTGGAAGCAGCAGTCAGGAAATAAAAGACGAATTGCATTGGGCAAATCTGCTGCAAGAGACCTCTTTAAAGTGTTGAAAAGCAAAAATATCACTTTGAGGACTAAGGTGCAGCTGACCCAAGCCATGCTATTTTCAATCACTTCATGTGCATGTGAAAGCTGGACAGGGAATAAGGAAGACCAAAGAAGAATTGATGCCTTTGAACTGTGGTGTTGGTGAAGAATACTGAATATACCATGGACTGCCAGAAGAACAAACAAATCTGCCTTGGAAGAAGTACAGCCAGAATGCTCCTTGGAAATGAGGATGTTGAGACTTCGTCTTACATACTTTGGACATATTACCAGGACAGACTAGTCCTTAGAGAAGGACATCATGCTTGGTAAAGTGAAGGGGCGGAGAAAAAGAGGAAGACCCTGAACAAGATGACCTGACACAGTGGCTGCGACAGTGGGCTCAAACATTATGATTGTGAGGATGATGCAGACCAGGCAGTGTTTTATTCTGTTGGACATAGGGTCACTGTGTGTCGGAACTGATTTGATAGCACCTAACAACAACACGGAAACCCTGGTGGCATAGTGGTTAAGTGCTACAGCTGCTAACCAAAGGGTCAGCAGTTCAAATCCGCCAGGTGCTCCTTGGAAACTCTGTGGGGCAGTTCTCCTCTGTCCTGTAGGGTCACTATGAGTCGGAATCGACTCAACGGCAACGGGTTTGGTGTTGGTTTTTTTGGAACAACAACATATTATTTTGTGGATTTTTTGTTTGTTTTTTTACCGAAATTGTGAGTTGGCTATACTGATTTAACTGTCGATAAAAGATTAATTTACCTTTGTTTCTTCAAACACTGACCTCAGTAGGCAATTTCTCTTCCCCCCAATGAATGAATGAAATAATAAATGATTCAGTGGCGACAAGAGAGGGGTTCACTGTGGTAAAGGTATTCTTGGGACTTCTTGTTGTTAGTTACCATTGAAATCAGTTCTGATTCATGGCGACCCCAAGTTGATTGGAAATCTGGTCCTCCCCCCGCCCCCAGCTGGGCCACTTGCTGGTCCATGAGCCAGTCGTTCCTCACGCAATCCCACCCAGCACCATGTTCTTCCTAGGGCCAAAGAACAAAACTCAGTCAAGGCTCCCCATGGCAGGCTTGCCTCCACATGCGTTGTTGATGTTGCATTGTCTCTTATGCTTCCATTTCACGGCTGTTAGAGGCTGGTCCTGGGAGTAACGTAGCATTTCGTCTGGTTGCAGATATGTCTGTGATTACACCTACTACCTGTCGCTGCATCATGGAAATGGGCGTGCAGTGCTCATCCACGTCCCACCGTTATCACCTCGGCTCCCGGCCGGCCTGCTGGGAAAAGCCTTGCAAGCCCTTGTCCAGGAGCTGCTGGAGGAGGTGGCGGAAGCCCGAGCTCAAAGCCTGGCTTGCAGAAAACTCTACCCTGGTGCTTCGAGCCAAGGGGAACCACTTGGGGCTCAGATTCTTTCTAGAAAATGAAATGTTTCAATACTGTGTGTAGAGCTCAACTGTGTTTTGAGAGGCTTTAAAAAAAATTGCTTATAAAACAGTTTATACAGAGGAAAAAATTCTGAATTAGGCCAAATGAAATCACAAAGGGTTATTTTATTGTCAGAAGACAGAACACTCTGAAAGGCAGACATTTCACAAGGAATTAAGTAGCTTTCAGTTATGGTTTTCGTGACAATAAAATGAAATCTTAGTAATTTTTTTACTCCCAAAACACAATGCAATGGGCCTGTGTGATCCTACCCGGACTGCTGGGCCCGCAAACCTGTTCTGCAGGCCCTTGCAGGGTGGGTTCATCCACAGCCTCCTGGTTACTGGGAAGCACAGGTGTAGCTACCCCCTGGGGTGCCCCGTTTTCGGCCCCCAAGTTCATGCCTCTGGGTATCCTGGGCAGCTTCTGGCCACTGAGTCTCTAGTGTTTAAGCCAAAGTTGGTGCAAAAGCCAAGGTTCACAGTAGGGCTTAGCTTCTCTGCTGTGGTCAGTGTTTTCCCTAACTTAAAAAACAGAACCCCCATCTTTACATCCCTCATCTTGCCTCTCCGACAGCACGTTGGGCCTCGTGCCAAGCTGCTCACAGCGAGTTTATGTGGCCAGTGTTTTCTGGGCGCCATGGTCTATAGGGAGCCCTATTGGCAACAGTGGTTTTGGAGGAAGGAGGTGAAGTGGTTAAGCGCTGGGAAATTTTTTGTTATGTTTCAATGCTCACGACGAGCACTTTTTCAACTTAATTACATTTTAAAGAAGTCATTTCGTGCACAGATCCATCCACACCACAAAGGAAGTAGACAAGCCTTGAAGGCCTCTGCTAGGTCTCCAGAGCATCTGTGCCCTTGGAATACTTTGGGTAGGACCTCCTCTGAATTAAAACTGGATCATTTGACAAACAGATCCAGGTGACACTGCAGCAGATCAAAGCCAGCAGGTGGGTGGGTGGTGCTGGCCAGCACACACAGGTACCACCACCACACAGATGTTCAATGCGCAGTTCCTTCTGCCCTTGTAGGCCCCTCGTAGGCCGATGGCAGCCGCCCAGGCCCCCCGCCCCCTTGCTGCAGCTGCTGCCCCGGGACACCAGTAGCAGCGGGCCCCTGACAGTGCTCCAGCATGTTAGGGTGCTTGGCGACATGCCAGGCACGTTTGAACAACCTGTAGATGTTATCTGGTTGGGAGCCCCAGAGCTCCCCCTTGATGAGCTTGCCCATCATCCCCTCCTCTCTGGCCTCTAGGGCTCCACTTGGGAGAACCCCCGAAGGCCCCATCACCTCCTGGTCTGTGCAATGGCACGGCCTCCCCCGGCAACATCCAGGGGGCCTGTTTATTTGTGGCTGATCCTCGGCATTTCTGAGTGCGTTTAAAAGCCCCAACCATAAAATCTGGTATTAGAAGCAAAGCTAGTTTGGTTATTTAATAGCTTGGGGGGCTTGGGGATGTCTTTATGGTTTGCTCATCTATAAAACAGTCATAAAAATCCTTCCTTTGCAGGGTGGGTATGAACATTCAATAAGGGACTTGAAATGCTTTTAGTGACAATAGTACACTACAAAATACACACCTTACCGAGTATGGACTTGTAGCTGGACCTATGTGGCCAAATAAGGACATCGCCTTGCTGGGTTTGTGGTCTTGACATGGGGGATGAGGGGGAGGGGTGTCTAATGCTTCTAATGACCCAGCAGTTGCCTTTTAAGAAACTGCTGTTTCCTCTGACTGAACAGGACAAGTGAAGCGTGTACCTTGGCACCTGGGAAGTGCAACGTCAACCCGTCCAGCCGAGTGGGCTCACCCCTCTGGCTTCCCTGTGCCCACCTGCCAGCAGCCCAGAAATCCCAGCCTCCGAAGCGAGCCTTCCTTTAGTCAGCAATCATCTGGTGAAGGTCCTGCGTGCCAGGCACTCAAGTGACAGTGGTGAGCAAAAACCTGGGCAACACCAGGTATGAGCATCCTCTTTTGGAAGAGCCTTTTGTTTTCAAGTCCAGGTACTTGTGACTCCTCAGGTCTTAGGTAACCATGGCCTTTGCTTTGTTTCTACTGCCTGCACTTGGCTAGTTAGCCCTTCATCCAAAGACCTGGTTTTGTGACTGGAGTATAACGTCCCATGATCATATTTTAGTGAAATGATCAGCTTGTTCTCCTGATGTTATATTTATGTACCTCTGGTCTGATTCTAGAACATTTACAGCTTGTTTCCTTTGACGGTACAATTACATTCTCCACCGTAACTGTGCCTGGGCTGTTGGGCCCAGATCTCCAATCATCAGCTAGAAAGGAACATTTTCAAACGCCTCCAGCAACATGTCCTGCCACATCGGTCCTCACCTGCACGCCTGGCGGTAGGCAGGTTAGCTGGGAGGTACCAACAAGGAAGTGGAAATGTGAAGAGTAAAGTCCTTTGCCCCAGAGTCACCCAGATGAAACCTGCCTTGGCCTGACTTGTGTCAGCGGAACGCATAAGAAAAAAGTCTACAAATCAGTCAAAAATGAAGCACAGATTTCTGTATTTTATGTATTCAGATTTTCTTTTAGCTGCTTTAATAGTGAGAAATAGAATAGCTTTCTGCTCTTCACCAGCAATTTGCATGCTGAGGAGGTTCAGCTGTCAGCAATCAGCAAAGCCTTCTCACACAACGCTTCCCGGTGACGTGTGAACACATGTGCCCCACAAAGCTCAGCTTCCCTTCGCCGAAGTGTGGTGACTCTTCCGTAAAGTAAGAGCGGAGGGAGGTGAGGGAGACAAAATTGGAGACAAAAAATACATACAGAATTCTTTTATTTAACTTAAATCATGTAGTACTTTTAACTACTAGAAAAAAGCAGAGTAAGAGAAACTAAAGTTGCCTTAGCTTCAGCCATTCAAAATAGACAAAGTTTTTTTTTTTCAATCATGTAAAGATTCAGAGTATATCGCAATAACAGGAATAAATTCTTACAACAGAATATACAAAAACATTTTGAAATTTTTTTCATCTACTGATTTTTTATATAAACACAGGAATTTTTTTTAGGAATAATTTATACACAGAAAATCATTTTATGTAACAAATTGGCCATGTGATTACCTTTTTTAAATTTTTTTGCCTTTTTTTCCTTAAAAAACGTTATTTAAACAAGAAAACTCAGAAAATGCATTATTTGCGATGCATCCATTCCATCGCACCTTCTGGTTTGATTTTTATCCCAGAGGTAGACAAACTCTGGCAATCCTCTCATCTCAACCTCACTGGTTTAGAAAGCAGACAGGTGTTTTCACCAGGCATCTATCCACCTGGGGAAATGTCTACGCAACGTCAAACATCCAATTGAAAAGTTAAAAACAAATTGTTTCTGGACCTTTCTTCTACTTAGTGGAAAACGTCCAGAAGTTTCCAGTGATGGGAAGTTTGTGAAGTTGTAGACATGGCCAACAATCTATTGGGAGCCAGAGGAAATGGAGTCAAACTTGAACATTTTTTTTTGTGTGTGTGTGTGTATAGTTTTTATTAGCAAGGACTCCTTTTGTACTGGAAACATGTATCTTCAGTGTTCTGCATTAAAAAAAAAATAGGGTCTCTTCCTTGTAACAAAGCATTAATCATGGTATGAGGCATGTAAGCAAATGGCCTGTGTGCATCAGAATTATCTTTCTTGAGATAAGTCTGTATGCTGTGTGATCACTGTGAAAACTGTCTCTGTGTGCCATCTCTATGGCATTGCACAACAATTTCAACAACCAAACCAAATGGGATGCTGAACAATGCATGTGCCCCGCTGGGCTGCAACACCTCTGCTGTCTGCATGGCCAATGAGGTTCTTTCAGTCCGTTAGAGTAGCTACACTCCGAAGGGAAATGACCAGTAAAAGATGATCCCCTTTCCAACCAGAAGGTTCTAGAAGACCAAGATACTGAAGATACAGAACTACTTTTTAAAATCATCATTCCTTTGTTATAAACTAGGGCACAAAGCATGGGAGAAAGGGGGTGAACCACAGCTTGGGTCAGGGAAAAAAAAAATTTTTTTTTGGCATACTGTAAAGCTAGCTAGGAAATAGGTGTCCCAGAAAAAAAAAAAAATGGATCACAAACACACATTTGCACACAGAGAAAAAAAGGTGTCTTTAAATTATTTTCAGCAATTATAAACTACAAACATTTTATAAAATTATTCTATGTTCTTACAAAAATGCAATGAAACATTTAATTAGTTCTTGTAAACCAGATCTTCGTCAACTGACTACCCGTAATCTACTGGACTTAAGAGCCCTATTGAAAATGCTAATGAGTGACTAATTAAAACAATGCTTACCAAAGGGATGCAGACGTACAAACGTGGACAAATGAGTGATCGTTATGTTCTTGCAAAAACAAAGCAAAACCCTAAAGTTATGCCCCAGAACTGACAGCTGACAAGTGCGATATTCATATTCTTGGACAATTTGACTTAACTCCTCGATAACAGTTTCTAACGTAGGATGTTGAGTTTATTTAACCAAATGCCCATCGGTGAGTGTTGAGCCTTGATGTGGTCTGCTGCCTTCAGAAACCATCAAGTTCAAAACATGGCCCACACTTCTTCGGAGCCCTGTACCCTTCTCACAATTCTTCTCTTCATGTCACACACAGTCCCTGTTACAGTGGTTTCCTACCACCTGATCATTCCACCATCAAGGAACATTTGTCTGCTTTTTCTCCAAATGAGTGACTAGTCGTCTGAACGGGAGGCCAACGGGCAACACTCTGGCCTGTCCAAGGTCTGTATCTTCAGCATCTCTGGCATCAGAGGTTCAATCTAAGCAACATCGTCTCCTGAAGTTCTCATTTGTACCACCACCTACTTCAGAGTGGAGTTAGCAAAGTTTGACTTTCATCACTGGTGCTTAAGGAGTGGATCTCTGGTCTTTATCTCCAATGCTGCTTAGCCCAGACAATGAAAAACAGCTGGCAGACACAAAAGTAACATTAACAAAAGAGAACAAATCCTAAACTTTAAATGCAATGCTAGAATGGGCCAAGGCATAGCATGGCATGTTACTGTCAACTGGAAGGTGCCATTGTTTTAGAAAGGAGTCACCTTCAATACCGTCTGGCTGCCCTGGGAGGACCCCACAGTGGCAGCTGCAGACCTTGGACCGGGCACCCTGGCCTCTCACTGGTCTGAGCTCAGTGTGGCCTTGGGACCACGGCAGCCCGCATGGAGTACAACCACCGGCAGACAGAGGCGAGCTGCTGAGAAAGAGGCTTTGGTGGAACAAACTGGCCTAGAATTTGGCAGCATACTTAGCTCAAAAATTTGTCATCCCAACTGAAACACACCCCTTCGTACCAAGCATTCTGCCATTTGGTAGTTCCACAATAACCACTTTTCTTTTTTGCTAAGCCACTTTTCCTACCATTGATATGTTTTTCAGAGTCATAAGAAATAAGCTGGAGGGGAGGCCAGTGAATCCTGTCTTGTATCTTCCAAGGAGGAAGCTCATTCCAATGGCATGTCAAATGTCAGCATCCTGCCATCACATACAGGAGACCAGGGGTGGCCTAGGTCTCACCCAGTTGAAGTTCAACAACGTCTCCGGCTCCTGCCACCTCAGAGCAGGGCCGTGGGTGGTAATGTTTTCATGCTCGCATCAATTCAATGATGGGCCTCAGTGGTTCACGTCATTTCAAGCAGTGTGATCTGCTGGCAGAAGGAGGTTGCATGGAAAGATGCCACAACTCAGATTTATAAAATTATTTGGAGCATACAAAAGAGAAAAATCAAGAAGAGGTGGGAAAATCAGCATAAAGGTAGGCTAGAACTGTGAGGAGATGATGCCTTGGTGTAGTCAGGGTGGTGATTTGGTCCAGTAAAACGACTGCACCATCACGCAAGCAAAATTTTCTTTAAGTGTTTCTAGCATTTATTATGATGGGCACTATACTGTTAGTGTATTCTTCCTACTTAGAGAAAAACCACCTACATAAAACAAAAACAAAATGACACCAACAACTCGGACAGTTTAAATAAAACCCTTATAACCAGCTGAATGATCTGCAGAAATCCAGTTGTGGAAACCGGTAGGTATGTGCAAAAGAGAGGTCACTATTCCGAGGGGTCACCGAGAGTGTGAAAAGAAACCCTGATCAAACTATTTCTCAATTACCTTGAGATCCCAGGGGACTTGGGAACGGAGGGTAGTGTTTTTTGCAGGAGGGAAAATGCTCCTGAGCTTAACTGCAGGACTGGGATTTTAAGGAACATCCAGGCTTTGGGAGAACCAGCCAGCATGTTTTCCAGATCCAATCCCCAGGGGCTATAAGAGCACCCTCCACCTCTGTGAGCAGCAGGACAGAGCCGTGGTGGGAGGCTCCATGAGACCACCGGCCCTCTCTGTTCTCCCCAGGGGGAGGAGGTGAGGGTGAAGTTGAGAGGACAGTCTGGAGAGGGAGAAGGGGCCTTTTTTCTCCTCAGTACATTATCAGATTGGCTTTTTGGCCAGGAACCTCTGTGTTCTCCCATCAAAGAGTGGGCGGTCCGTGCTCTCATACTGCCTACATGGGTGTCCCGCTGAGTGTACCAAATACAGCAGCATGTCCCTGCTGTGCTGCAGGTCCTGGCCCAGGGTGCATGAGGAACAGCTGTGAGGGGGAACCCCAAACACTGCCCACTTGCACATGGGATTCTAACAGACAGACCTGCCACCATTGGCATCCCCTTTGCTGTCCTCAAAACCCGGAACACAACTGCTCTTTCCATGAGGAAACTTGTTCATCATTCAATCTGCATGAAGTCCTTTGTTTCAAATACAGCCCGGGATGGCCTCCCTGCTTTGAGCCGCAGTCTCATGGGCCTCACTGCGGAGTGCCGAGAGCCCTGAGCTCTTGGGGCCGCTGGGTTGGGAGAAGGAAAACCAAACACCTTGCCACCTCTCACCAAGTTGAAAAAAGGAACAAAAGCAACCAAAACAAGCCATCTCAGAAAAAGGCAAGCTGTTTGGAAATGAGTGGAGAGATGAGCTGGAGTGCTGCTTTGACCCCGGAATACAGCCTGGCCTCTCCCCTCGTCACCTGGTGTGTGTGGCCTGTGGCGTGGATGAGGTTACCAGTATCAATGGCATATTGTCAGGTGCTGAGAAATGTGAGATGTATTCTTTTTTATATATATGCATATAAAAAAATAAGAGTGAGGTAGATAAATGTTTGAAAAATAAAATTAAAATACTGTCCCGTCTTAAACACACACGCAAAAACCCTTTTCTCAGTACAGATTCACAATGGGGCTTCTCTACAGTGACTAAAACTGGTGTCACAAAATAAATTAAAAGAAAATGCCTACATATAATACCTTCTTAATTAACTTTTTTTTCTTATTTTTTTTAAAGGGGAAAATTCTGGGACAGAGGCTAGAGAGAATAGTGGGACTGCAATTACTGACAAGTAAAAAAGCACTATAAGCCTTCTCTTCTGTGTTTACTCTCCAGTCACAACTAGCACTCATCATATTTTAGCTTTCTTCTTCCTCATAATTTAAATATTTCGATCCCAGAAGCAACCCTTGTGCTGTCATCACTCTGGTGAGAAGTGCTAAAAACAAAACACAACAAAACCCCGACTCCGAGGACTTGGATTCCTGGCTGAGGGAGAGAGCTATGGGCCAGGGATCTGGTCCCCTGGGAGTAAGCTCAGAGCTCCTCGGCCCCTCTGATGTTACTCTGCCCCGACCTGGCGCTCCACAGCCAAAGGGAGGGGTCCCGCCAACCCCCCTGAGGCTGCTGCCCTGGAGCCTGGGGAGCCTGGGCTCAGTCTCCTGCCAGCGCCAAGAACGGCCTGGACCGTGGGAGTTTCTGACTCTGAAGACAGGTAGGTCGGTTTGGTGAGGGTGGGGACAAAAGCCACAGGGGGGCCTGCTGGACCACACTCAGCTACACCCTTGGACTCAGCAGCTGTTTCTCACGGGATGGAAGGATTAAATATCCACTTAAAAAAATAGGAACCTAAATGCCTAGTGTCTGCAGTTAAATCTGCTGTTGTACCCAAGAATTAAAAAAATATATATATGCGTGTCACAACCAGAACAAAGGCAAGGGAAAGCGAAGGTGAGACTTTGCAATGATGGTGGATAGAAACACTGAACAAGGATGTGCAAAAGACTGAACCTTTTTTTTTTCTGACCTGAGTTTGTATCATGTCTTGTACTGTAACAGACTCGGATGCTGTGTGAGGGCCAGCTAAGGAAAGAGGGGGGCTCTGCCAACCAGGCCAGGCCCCCCGGGCAGGGCGGGCTCCGGTTGGTCTTCCCCCAACCCTTCTCCCTCACCAACCTCGTGCCCACAGAGCCTACAGGTTAGAAAACAACTAATAGGGCAGGGGAGTGGGGAGGGGAGGACGTGTTTATAAAAGGCATCAAACAGTTCATGGCAAATGATGTTACGTGAGTATCAATTACTGGGAAAAGAGGAAGGAAGTCACGGACTCTAGTACAAAGCATAAGAAGTTTCTTGGAGTGAGCAGAAAGGGAGGAAGGGTAGACCTGAAGGTTTTCATAGATTAAATCCACAAAGATAAAGAACAAAAAAAATAGCAGCTTTTTTTTTTTTTTCTGTACAGACGTATAGATGAATATCTGAACCGTAAAAAAGTTATAAAAGTGACATTAAAGACGATGTGTATGCAAATGTTTCACGGTCTGACATAGAACTGTGAGACCCATGAAGAAGTCCTAGTGACAGAGAAAACGTCAACAAAGCTCAGAATGCTCGACTCCGTGTACTGCTTGTCTTCGTATTGTGGTGGTGGTGTCTGAAGGTTTTTTTCCTTGCAAACCTGCATGAAGGACTGGGCTGAGTCCCTGGAAACCCCTTCCCCTCTGTGTCCTTGGGGCTGGGAGGGGCGGGGTGGGGAGAGTGCCACGAGGATGACTTTTGCTCAGAGCTTGTGTCTCAGGCTCTCAGGGCCCATTCTGGGAAGCGGAGCAGGGAAGCCAGTTCAGCTTCTCCCCACCTCCACTGACAGGACGTCCCATTTTTCTCTAGTTCCCCCAAACACTTAGCTAGCCAAAAGCTACTAGATCACTGTGAACGTGAGACTTAAAAGAACACCACGGAGTGCTCAGATAGAGGGCATCACCAATATTTCTCTTAAATGGAGTAACTAAATACCATGCTCTCTCCATGCCTCAGGAAATACGAAATTAAGTGCAGGTGCTGTGAGGGAGAAAGTTCTAGATTTTGGTAAAATTTGGCAGCGTTAAAATGGTTAACACGCTTGGATGAATGATGGCCCTTTTTAAGTTTCGTAAGTCCCTCAAAAGGTTAAAGAGACAGTTAAAAAATTCAGTCCCAACTGGTTTTTATAAAGACCTACAGCGTGAGGCAGGAGCTGAGAGGGGTACTGCAAACCACCTGGACAGCCATTTCCTCAATCTGGTAAAAAAGGGTGTCACGGCTGGACTTGTGGCAAATGTGTTTCCACTATGAAGCAGAGAAAAAGAGAAATACGTCAGAGAGAGACATGAAAAAAAGAGACAGGGAAAGAGCGAGGAGGATGGGTTCTCAAGTGCTCTGTTGCTATTACGTGTTGTCATTAAGGTTCTTAAAGGCCCATGTCAGTTGGAGGGTTTGGTTAGGGAAATAAAAAGCTGCTTGCATACTGAAAAAACGAACATCCCAAATGTGTTTACTGAAGAGAAGCTGTCTCCTGTGGGCAGCAATGGCAGTTCTGAAGATCCACTGAGGTACAGGAGGCTTTTGAATATATTGTGAAAACGTCCTCTCTTCCTCCCCCCACCCCACCGCCGAGCGTGCACACACACATTACGGTTTGCACGGGTTTCGGGATCCAAGGATCAGCAGGTTGAAGACTGGGGCAGGGGCAAGGCCCTCTCGTTCTTGCGTCCCCCGTTCATGTGCGCGTAAGGCTGTCTCTCGTCGAAGCTGGCTCGGAGAACCAGCACACCGGGACCCGGGCCGTTCTCAGCCTTGTGTCCCGAGTGTCTGTCGGGCAGCGGCAGGGAGGACGAGGAGGCGGAGGGGTCCAGGGGGACACTCTCCATGTTCTCCGGCTCCAGGTCCAGCTCCTCCGGCTCGGGCGGCTTGTTCTCCTCGCTGTAGTAGAAGGAGACCTCCCGGAAGCCGGGCTCCATCTCGTCCTTGACGCTGCTGATGATCTCCAGGAAGGAGGGCCTCATCTTGGGGTTGTACTGCCAGCACATGCGCATCAGCTCAAACCTGAGGGGAGACAGAGACGGGCCCGGGCTGAAAAGGGGTCAGGGGCTGAAAAGGGGTCGGGGGCTGAAAAGGGGTCGGTGGCCGAGTGGCCCAGCCCACCTGCTGCGGCCTCCGCCCCAGACACATGTGCAGTGAGGTCAGTGAAAATCAACTGCCACCTCTCCTGAAGGCTCTGGCCTATCCTGATGGCCTACGTAGCCTTCCGCTTCTCCTGTCTGACAGTTCACATCCCACTTACTGGTCCGTGACCTCTGACCCACAGTGGCAGAAAATGTACACTCTTTTGAGGAAGTCCAATCTAGGTTGTTATTACATGGATTATTTAAGGTGACAGTGCTAAGAAGTAAAAATAAAGATAACTAGCTTTCTATCTGAAGCATCTCGTGCAGCCACCGGTTCAAACGTGATTTCAAGAATTTGAATGCAGGCAACTTCAAGTTTCTCACTAAGGTAGATGAGGCAATCACAACTTTCCTGACACCAGTCTCTCTTTTGATCCCACCTCTACTATTTCCAAGCTTCCTCATGGTAGCAGGGATATCACTGGCTGAGAACCCAAGGGTGCAGGCATTGCAAGGTGGCATAGCTGCAAAACAGAAGGACCTTGTGTTCCAAGTCTGCGGTCTCAATTTAGCACCTGGGGGCTGAGGCTGCTTGCTCCAAGGTCCCCCCAAGGCAGAACCTGGGCCCATGACCCAGGCGAATGGAGCAGAATTAGTGTCTCAGTGCAGACCTGAGGCCAGAGATGGAGAACCTGTGGAAGGGTCTCCTCTACCCAGCAAGGGACAGGCAAGGAGCAGGGAATAAAGCCATGCTGTGCTCTGGTCTTGTCAGCTGGGTCATAGTGGCACCTTTGTGAAGCCTTCACAGAGTCACGTGGGCTGGAGGGGAGTCTTCCCAGCAATGGGACTGACCCCTCACGAGAGTAGGAGGCCACACGGAAGAAAGCAGGAACGCTGTGCTGGTGCAGCCAGCTGCCCGGACCCAGGAAATGCCAAGGTTTTAATGAGTTCAGAATGGCTGCAGAAGAAGGGGATGCTTCTTAGTAACCTAGCGTGCACAAACACAGCTAAAAAGGTCTTCGAAGCAAAAAAGGTGCAGGAGCAGCATCCAGGCTGGGCCCAGAGTGCTGAGGGAGCCATGGTTCCAGGCCAGCAGTCTCCGGTCTCCTTTCATGTAAGCTTGCAAACAAAGAGCCTTCCCTTCCACCTCTGTTCTCTCCAGAAAATTTTACTCTTTGTTTTGTTTAAAAAATTCTGGCTAAAGAGATGCTTTTCAATAAAAATGACCCAATGGAAGTCCAAATATCCAGGAAGCTCACAGTACCCCAAACTGGCATCCAGCCTTCTGTCACAATGACCACTTGGCCAACAGACCACTGCTTACATATGGTGCCAGGGAAAATTCCAACGGGAGAAATAGGATGTAACAGAAGCCCACTGAGCATGGAAGCTTGCCTGGAGAGAAGAAGTATATGCAGACCTGGCCAGACTACCTTAGAAGATTTATCAAGTCAGGTGGAGGAGCACATGACCTTGAGAGGAAGGGTGGGAATGAGCAGGAGGGAGATCTATCCAGATTCAGTATTCTACCTCAGGGGTCAACAAACTACAGCTGGGGCCAACCCTAGCCTACTACCTGTTTCTGTAAATATGGTTTTATTGGAACAGCCATGCCCATTGTTTAGGGGCTGCTTTCAAGCTACACAGGCCCGGGTGGCACAGCAGTTAAGAGCTCAGCTGCTAACCAAAAGGTCGGCAGTTCAGATCCACCCTCTGCTCCTTGGAGACCCTATTGGGCAGTTCTACGCTGTCCTATAGGGTCGCCATGAGTCAGAATCAACACAACAGGTTTGGCTTTTTTTCAAGCTACAACTGTGAGTTGAGTAGTTGTGGGAGAAACCATATGGGCCGCAAGCCTGAAATATTTACTGTCTGGCCCTTTACGGAAAAAGTTTGCTGACTCCTGCTCTAGGGGAAAAAGAAGCCAAAACATGAAGGCTGACTAGTTCTTTCCCCCTCCCAACCAAGCTCCCCCGACACCCTGTACCAAGGCTACCAGCTAAGCACAACAGGAGGAGCCAGCATGTGTTTCATGTGAGCAGTAGTAGTGCTAAGTCTGTTGGGCAGTCAGAGTTTCATGTATGTGAGCCACCTGAATCCTCCCAAGTCTGTAAAGAGGGTACTATTATTATTCCCATTCTACAGATGAGAAAACAGAAGCACCAAAAGATCAAATACTCTGCCCAAGGTTACAAAACTAGTGAGGGGTGGAGCTGGGCTGGAGCTCTCTGTCAAACAACATGGCTACACTTTGATCTCCACCTTCCTTAGAAAAATGAATTTTCTCTCAAACTAAATGAATAACCATGGTCCTGCCAGGAGACCTTCCCAGATGTTGCCAGAGTCTGCACTGATAGACTGGTACCTAGTTTGTTGTTTCCCTGTGGTCAGGTGGCAAATAAGCCCGCCTGCCTGCCCGTACCCCCCTATCACTCTCTAAGAAAAAGGACAATTTTTTTTTTCTTTAAATGGGCCATAAACACATGAAATCCCTCTCTGTTGCTCTGCTGCAATTTCCTCTGGCTGACTGGCTTCTCCCTGAATAGAAGCACAGCTGGGCCAAGGACACGTGCTGTGCCCTGGCTCTGGGCCCCTGTGGCCCAGGGGGCACTAAGGAGGTGCCACGGACAGAGGAGCGATGTGGTGACATCAACACAAACAAGCCACGTGATGCCTCTTTTAAACCATTCCAGATTCACAGCCCTTTTCAGTGCTGCCCATAAAAGGAGGTTTTTCTTTTTTTACTCTGTGGGATTCGAGACCCTGTTTACACTGTCTCAACAGGAAAACTTCCCAGCAGACTCTAAATGATTCATGAGCTGATAAAACTCTTCTTTATAAAAGCACATTTTTTAAAATAACTAGTCAGCTCTGGTGCATCCTGAGCCGCTCTGTGCTATCGAGGCTCCCTACACACAGAGGATGTGAGCACCCAGCCCTTCAGCTGGGGTAGAACCAAGAAGTGACTGGATTCCTGTCCCAGCTGTGCAGCATCTTAACATGAGACATTCGTCACTTCAGGAGGCTGAGTGATGGTCAAGGGTGTAGAAAGGAGGGGCGCCTGCACTGGCCCTTCCATCCTAGACACACAGAGGACCCCCAATTCCCACACTGCTCTCTGCCCTCTGGTCCTGGTGCGGCGGTGTGAACTGGACAGGCTGTGATCTGTGCAGGAGACCAGCAGGCCGAGGTGTACACCGGCAGCTCAATATCAAAGCATTCCTGCTGTTCACCGTTAGCACAGCCTTAGTGCAGGTGATGAAACTCATAACAGAGAGACCTGATTCCAGAAAGGACCTAGGGGGCTGGGTGTGCTCCTCCCCCACACCCCGGGTCACTCTGTGTCCAGGCCAAGCTCACATGCAGGGCCTGTTTACCATGGAAAAGCTCGTCCCAGGGCCAATTGGGCAGGAAGTGGCCGTTACTGCCTGATTAGACCCCACTCAAGCACTTGATTCCCACAAAACCAGCCCAGGAATTCCCAGCAACGTGAGGACCTTAATCAGCGACAGGAAAAAAAAACATGTTTTGAAAACTGCATAAACAATCGGATTCTAACTGAGTTTATTTCAAACTCATCTATGAGTTGACGACTCTTTGGGCTAAAAATTGCCAAATCTTTCCTGAATTCTGCATACTGAAGCCTTTGCTGGCAGGAGTCCTGACCAGCGGAGTTGGGGAAGTTTTACCAGCAGGACAAACGGCCGCTTTGCCGGAGCTGTTAAGGGTTAGATTACACCCCTGCGCTAGCCTTACCCTGTCTGTAGCTTTCGGGCCGGTTCCTCTTACTCTGCCAGACTTTGTGA
This sequence comes from Elephas maximus indicus, assembly GCF_024166365.1. Taxonomy (NCBI): domain Eukaryota; kingdom Metazoa; phylum Chordata; class Mammalia; order Proboscidea; family Elephantidae; genus Elephas; species Elephas maximus. The sequence continues at coordinate 89,919,225 of NC_064831.1, forward strand.
AAGCCAGGACCATCCTTACTCATCTTCCAGACGTCAGCCATGGGCACGTACCCAGACGGGCTCAATACCATTTGGGGCAAAGTATCGTGCTAGGAGTGTGAGAGGGTTTCAGGGATGGGCCTGGTTGTCAAATTATACTGTGGACCCACCGGCACACCACAGCCCGAATCTGATTCTGTGATACTTGCTGACTAAATTCAAACCGAGCCTGAGAGACCTGATATTCTGTGCCTTGGGCTACGTACGAAGCCCTCAGCTCGGCCTGAGCATTCTGTGACAGGGAGTGGGCAGGGATTTGGCTGCTCCCAAGGCAACCTGTTTCCCTTGTAGGCATCCCTCAACAGCTGAGGTTCTTCTGGTGCTGCGCTGGAACCCCTCAGCAGCCTCTCTGCCCCCCACGTTCCCCTAGGGTCCTCCTTTAGGCCTCTGGAACCTTATCACTGAAGCAGTTTCTCTCCCACAGGTAAGTGCTCCCTGCAGACATTTCAGGCACCTCCCAGGGTGTCCTTCAGGGCTTGGAAGCCCTGCTGAGAATGTACATTTCTAAGAAGTTCCCAGGCGATGCTAATGCTGCTGGTTAGGGACCAATTCTGAGAACCACTAGTAGGGTAGAGGTTCTCAAAACTTGCTATACATAAAAATCACCCGGTAAAATGTAGATTTGGATTCGGTATATCTAGGACGGAAATGCAAATTATCAGCAAGAGTTTGAATCTGGACAAACTGGTTCAAAGCCCTAGTTTCGTCTACTCAGTGGTTAGGAGCCTGGCTGTTAACCAAAAGGTTGGCAGTTCAAATCCCCCAGCTGCTCCTTAGAAGCCCTATTGGGTAGTTCTACTCTGTCCTATAGGGTCGCTATGAGTAGGAATCCACTGGACGGTAACGGGGGATGGGAGGGGAATCAACTTGGCCCATTCTTTCATTTCTGGTAACGAAAGAATCCCTCTCCTGGAGTACTTCCTCCTTACCTAAGTTCATCTATACACTCAGGACAACACAGGCACTCCCTGGAAACCAGTTGGCCTCCTTTCACTTTGGTCTTTTCTTAACCCAAATCCAAACCCACTGCCGTCGAGTCAATTCCAACTTACAGCAACCCTACAGGACAGAGCAAAACTGACCCAGAGAGTTTATGAGTCTGTAACATCTTGATGGAAAAAGACTGCCACATCTTTCTGCCACGGAGCAGCTGGTGGGTTCAAACCACTGACCTGGTTTGCAGCTGAGTGCTTAACCACTGCACCACCAGTGCTCGGGGCCTTTTCTCAGAAAGGAGAAAAATTTGCCAAGGGGGTTCTGGATGGCAAAGCAGAAAAAGCCTCCTGAATCAAACATGTAATATCCAAGAGTAAGCTCTCCATGTAAATTTCCTTGTCACTCTGCTGGGAACAGGAAGTATCCTGCCTTTCCCAGGGCAGATGGGCTACTTCCCAGGTATATTCAGTTAATACCAAAACACCAGTCCTCTGGGGGCGGATCAACTTCAGCAGCCTCACAAGTTTCTGAGAGACAATGTTTACAGAGTCAAATGAGACAGCACACAGACAATACCGCTCTCTGCCCCACCTCCACCCACAGGAACGAAACTCACACCTGCTCTCCAGGGCTGTTTCTCAGCTTGCCAGAACGCCACTGATGCTAGGATCCTCTATTCTGGCCTCACATGCCTTTATGCAAATTCAGTGGGCAGCAGACCTCATACTGCCTTTCTTATATTTTGGCTCTAAAAGAAGATTTTTCTCCTAACAGGCTGGTAAGAATACAGTGGCTGCAGTGTTCAAAGTGGAGAGCAGACAGTCAGCTGTGAGGAAAAGGGGGTGAGGGGTATGAGCCAGCTTCCAAGACCCCCCCAGTGGTCTCACCTCCTGGTATTCACACCCCTGGGTAATCCCGTTCCACTTAGAATAGGGCTGACCCCATAACCCACAGGTGAGGGAGGAGGTGGAGTGTGACTTGGAGGCTGGGTCATAAACGACACTGCAGCTTCTGCTCTGCTCTCGGGTCACTGACTCTAGGACAGGGTAGTAAAACTGGGACCTGGGGGCCACATCCAGACTTCTGCTTGCTTGTGGAAGGTCTGTGAACTAAGAATAGTTTTCCCATTTGCAAATGGTTGAATAAAAATCACAGTATTTCATGACACATGAAAATGAGCTGAAATTCAAATTTTGGTAACCAAAAATAAAGTTCCATTAGAGGGCAGCCACAGCTACGTCATGTCTATGGCTGCGTTTACGCTACAACAGTAGAGCTGAGAGACCATGTGGTCTGCAGACCTGAAACTATTTACTATCTGGTCCTTTAGAGAAAGTCTGCCGAGCCCCGCTCTGGAAGAGCCAGCTGCCATGTCATACAGACACTCCCTCAGCGCTATGGAAAGGTCCACGTAGGAACTAAGGCCTCAGTGGCGTGGAACCATGTGCATGTGCCACCCTGGAAGTGGGTCCACCAGTCCCAGTCAAGCCTTCAGATGACTGCAGCCCCAGCAGATAACTAGACTGAAACCTCACGAGAGACTTCGAACCAGGACCTTCTGAATTTCTGACCTTCAGAAATTCTGTGAGATAACAAATGTTTATGGTTGTTTTAACTGTCAGGTTTCAGAGTAATTTATTATGTTGCAATAAGTAGCCAATACAGGCAAGCAGAGAGAGAATTTCTATTTTGGGCAAGAAAATGCACTAAGTGGCATATAAATCTCTTCTAACTTTGGGCCCAGGAGTTCTGGAGAGGCTGTATTGGGAAGTCCCTTTGATGAGGGACCCAGGAAACCCAAAGCTCCTCTGCCCATATGCACGCCCCTCTGGAAAATGGAGCCTTCTGGCCTTGGTGGCCTGCCCAGACTGCTCCTCCAGGCCCAGGTACATGCTGCTTTCCTAGACCAGGCTCCTGCTGAGATAAGGAGCATCTCCCATGTACGCTAGCCAATGTGGGCATGATGCTTTCCCTGTGTGACATCTGCTGGCATCTTCTCCCAGCCCACTTTTTTAATTCCATGCAAACTGGCCATGGGATAGAACAGGCTTCGGCTGAACAACTGTTCAGAAGCAGCAACCAATGAACATAATGCCTAGATAATATACTCCTGAGGCACAGGGGTGCTCCATTGACTCTCCCTCGCCCCGTATTCCCTTCAGAATCACGGCCAGAGTCAGAAGAACAAGGCCCACCACCTCCATATGGAGCTCAGGGATTCAGTCTTGGTAGCAACACTCAAAAGTGCTTTGAAATAAAAAATAAAAACAAAACCTTGGCTTGCTACACAACTACCATCTATGGTTCCTGCTTGGGAGACTGCGGCAGCCAGAATTCTAGGACGGCCGTGAGGACTCCTGCCCTTGCTGTACCTGTCCTGTATAATCCCTCCTCTTAAGTGTGGGTTGGACTTGTATGTACGATGGTATTTCACTCTTTTAATTAGGTTATTAATAGATGGCAGTTGGGTTCATCAAAAGAGAGATGTTCCTGGGTGGGTCCGGCTTAATCAGTTGAAGAACCTGAAAAGTTGCAGAGAGATTCTTCTACAGACCTTTAAGTAAGCTGCTGTGTTGTAAGAGGGTCTATGGAAGGGGGTCTCTGTCAAGGCCCTGACAGCAGTCTCTAGAGCTGGGAAAGAACCAGCAAGCAAATGAGGACCTCAGTCTTAAACAAGGAACTAAATTCTACCAATAACCTGAATGAGCTTGGGAGAGGACCCTGAGCCTGAGATGTGACTGCAGCCCCAGCTGACTCCTTGGTTTCAGCCTCTTCAGACCCTGAGCAGACACTCTGCACACCTGGGCCTGCGTTCCTGACCCGTGGCTGCTGGGATCAGTTGCTCCTGTACTCGCCTGACATGCATGTCTGACTCATATTTGCAAGTCATTCCACCACCGTGGGCCCCAGCAGGAGTCAGTGGTCACTCAAGGCAGGGGGACAGGTGGGTGGGTAGATCTGGCTAGATATCTTCTACATAGAGCTAAAAGCAGCCCAACAATTCCTGTGTGTCGGTGCCACGGACACTGTCCTGAAAGGTACTCCTGGAAAACTCATGAATTGGTCTGGAGGTCCTAGTGGTAGCCTACCTTCAAGATCACCTCCTGGGATCCAGAAGAATCTCTGAAGCCTGTCTAATGTACATGTCAAAAAAGCCCACTGCTTCCAACTGTGCCTGCCCTGCACATGATGATCCCAGCGCAGAGCACCTTCACGGCCCTCTGACGAAGAAAGACAAGGAGGCCTGTTCACCTTCAGGAGTTCCAATTTCCGGCAAAACGCTATTCCCTGGCACCAGAGCAAGTTCTCCACCAAAAGAGGGTCTTTTCCTCAGAATGCTGAGCCACCATGACCATGAGACCTCATGGACATTCTTATTCTCTGACAAATCTCAGGAACTAAAAGTGGTAAGGTTTTCCTTCAAGAAAGTGGTTCGAAGAGAGAAATTTCCAGCCCCCACAGCTGTGTGTACCCAGGGACATGTCTGCAGGGGGGTCAGCTAGATCATGTTCCAGGTCCACACGGGCCACCGACTGGAGCCCTGGAGAGCATGTCACTTTACGATTTTTATAAACACTTAACAGAAGAGAAACCTTGAGGGCCACCGCAGCAGTGGCAGTATGTTGGCAATGTCCATGGGAAGAGGTCTGAGGTTTACCCTGCACGGTCCATGAAGGATTCCTGACCATAAAGCCTTGTGTGCACCAACTGTGGTGGTTCCCTCAGGCCTGCGGAAGGCTGGGGAGATTCTTGAACGTGACCTAAGAGGAACATCTGGCCAGAGAAACCACAGTGCAAAGTGCAAATCATAACTAAAAGATTGAGGAATAAGGGGTGGATTACGGTGACAGCTTCCTTCTGTCAAGATAACCCCCCTTCTAAACTGCTCCCAACCAGCCCAGTCCCTGCTGTAACTGGATTTGCTCCCGGAATGACTAATTTCATGTAACGCGGGAACATGGTTATCTGAGGACCCGACGGAGAGCTGAGGGGCACAAGATACGTACAGCATGTCTGGGCAGTTGTCTGGCTTGTCCAGAAGTCCGCCTTCCATGACAAAGCGAAGGACTTGCTCGTTGGATAAGCCCTGGTATGGCTGCTCGGCCAATGTGGCGATCTCCCAGAGGACCACCCCGAAGGACCTACAGAGAGAAGACAGAGTAAACAGCTGGGAAAGGGATGGACAGACCACACCCCTCCCCTTCCAGCCTCCTCTGACCTGGGCACTGCAAACATGTCTTCACTGTTGTGACTGACCCCATCAGAGACCACACACCGGGTGCGGAGCTAAATGCATTAACAGTGCCCTCATCTGTTGCTCTGCTGTTTGCTGTAAATACAGCCCTCATTGCACAATTGGGGAGCTGAAGCTCAGCTGCATAGTCAAGAAGTCCCTGATCTTTGCTTTGGGCCCAGGGCACACTGAGCTCACGGCCTAGCCCCAATCATTTCACCAGCAGGGCACAGCTTCCCAAACTTGCTTCCCAAGAATAATACACTGCAGATTGCCAGGTTGCTGCCTGGACATTGATTTGGTGCCTCACATGACGCCTGGGACCATCTCTTCTCTTTAACAAGCTCCCCAGGTGATTCTGACCATCAGATGATCTCAGCACTGGCTGCATGTGACAACCTCCTGGGGATCTTTTCAAACATACTGAGGCCTGGGCCCCCAACAGAAGTTCTGATTTCATGGGCCTGGGGTGGGGGCTGTGCCTTGGAATGTAGAGAAGCTCTACAGGGATCCTGAGTGCTGCTGGCCTGCAAGCGGCCAGGGAGTCTCAGTGGGCTGCATGGGCTGGTGGGGGATGTCACAGACACGAAGAATCCCTAAGCCCAGAGCGCGGCCTAAAGGAGAAAACGGGGCAGCCGTGGAATCAGATCACCGGCCGGGCAGTGAGAGCTCTACCACACGTGCGGCTTTTGCCTGTCAGTTCTGAGGATCGAGCTACCGGGAAGCAAATGTAAACTGATAGTATGCACACGGTGGTATTTCAGACAGATGTTAAATAAGGCAACGCTAGACTCTGCGAAATCCAGGGGCCTTCCCAGAGCAAACCCTGGTCACTCACAAATGCTCCCTGGTCTATTTGCCTTCAGGTCTAGTTTATTCCACTGAATACAGCAAGCTACTCATTACTTACTCATTATCAGGTGGCCCCAGGGACTTCTTAGTGGACCCATCACAGGCAAGGGGTGCTGGCAAAGCCTCACCCCAAAACTCAGGACAGGGTGCTTCCCACCCAGAGATCTTGGGATCTTGGCCCCAAGGGCCTCTGACTCTCTATCAGAATGTTTTATTTGCTGCTTCAGCTACTTTCCATAAACAAAAGGTTTTTGTACAAATTTGATACTAAAAGCAGACGTTAGACATAAATAGGATCTTAGCAATCCAAGAGGGCTTACCCACCCGAGGACCTTATTAACTTCCAGTAACCAAGAAATAGTCTTTACATGGCACGGGAGATCGGGAAAAGCTGAAGACCCAGAGGACACGGCCCCGATACAAAAGGCCCGGGCACAGGGCAACAGGGCTTCTCCAAAGATGTTGGCATTCCAAAGTCTGCCCCAATTCTGCCCGTCTGAGACAGGGCACAAGAAATGACGAGCTTTCCTCCTTTACTGACTTCAGGCTGGGTCTGAGAAGCAATCTGAGGATGTGGTTCACTTTCTCCCCTTGCTCCACACCCTTCCCCTGGCTGTGCCACCTGCTTCCAAGCACCTGCTTGTTGCTGGGTGGCTCCCATGTTAATCCTCTCAGTCTCGACTGCTATATTTCCTGCTTCAGGTTACTTGCTTATCCACAAATTCAACGTGTCTCAAACTGAGCTCTCTCTTGCAACCCGGTTCTTCCTCCTGCTTCTACTGCAGTCAGTGAAGTCCCAATCCACCTGAGCAGTCAACCTGGGCTGTCCTTGCCCCTTCACTTTCTCCGGCTTCCTCAGAGGCCCACCAAGACTGAGGTGTGGTCCCTTCCTCTCATTTCTCCAGCCCTTCCTTACTCCTGATGGCTCCAGTGGGCCTCTTCTCCTGGCCTACAGCGTTTCTCTTTTTTGGCTCCGACATCTCATTCAATACATCCTTACACTGTAACTAAACTGAACTTCTTCAAACACATTGGTCACTCCCTTACTCAGAAACCTTAAAAGTCTTTCCAGAGCCTGTAGCATAAGTCCAAAATACCCAACACAATACCCAAGGCCTTACTTGCCCTCTCTTCAACCTAATCCCCTCGAGGAAATCTCACCGTCCTCCACACGCTGGCACTTCCCACCGCCATGTGTCTCCTCAGCATCCCTATTGCCAGAAATTCTCTTTCTCCATTTCACAAGCCATCTCATACTCCAGGGCGCCTCCATGGCGTCATCTCTTCTGGGAAAGCTTCCATGAAACCACCCTTTCAGGGTTACTTTCTCTTTTCCCGAAGACTGCATTCCCACTTACAGGTGCAGGAACTGTGTCTACTCATCCCTGCATCTCCCATACATTGAGCACTGTGCCTGGTCCACAGCAGGTCCTCAAGTGTACATGCATGAACTTATACAGGAGGCAACAGACCAGCCTCCCATCAATGCTTGTACAGTGAAACTAGAAAAGCTTTCCCCAAACATCTCTTGCCTGATGTATCACCTGTTGGTAAGGTCTAGTTAATTGCTAGACCCCATGGTCATCCTTAACAGCTAAACATGCCCAGGTTGAGTCCAGTTCCTTTTGTGCCCCAAGCAATGGAGGCCAGACATCTATACCTAACACCAAGGTTCCTCCCTGGCATCACCAGTTCTCACGAGGAGCCATTTAAATGCCTATGAAGGCACCGCAGAACTAGAAAGGAACGCAGACATCCCTCAATAAACCTCACTTTACAGATGGAGCAACCAAAGCCCAGGGGAGCCCTGAGATTTGACTAAGTCCACACAACCAGTCGGAGGTACTGAGAAAGAGGTAACACCTCCATGTTCTTCAAAGCAAGTGTTTTCTATGTGGCACTGACTATTAGTACCATCACATAAAATTAAATCTTGAATTTTGTGGACAGGTTTATTCTTTAAACATTAGGTAAATATCTCCATGTGGAGGATTTTCTAATTACAAACGCTGGGATTGTTTCTCCCAAGTCATGGACAACTTGGTTTGAGTCTCCCTCAATACACTTCCCCACACCTGGAAGGTGAATGTCCCATCTGCCAGCAAATCGATACCTACAAAGGAATCCCCATTCCCCACTGATGTTAATTAGCCACTAAAGAAGCAAATTATTCTAAGAGGGTGCAACTAGCCCTGGATTTGACGGTTTGGAAAGGTTCTTAGTAAGTCAAGAAATGAAGGCATATCCGTAGGGCGATCCAGATGCTCAGAGAGGGGACACAGCTTTAAGCTGTGGGTTACAATTCCCCAGTCCTTTCCCTGGTTTCCTCCAGACCAAGGGGGCACATCTGTGTCTTCTAACCCAAACCAGCCATTTCAGAAGGATGTGGAGCTATGAGGGAACAGTGGAGGAGAAGTGACCACAGGACCCAAAGGCCTAGGAATAAAGGCTCGGGTGACAGCAGGACAATCTGGAGATGTTCATCCCAGAGAAAAGAGACCATGGCCTTGGGGGCGCCTTGAAGACTTGTCTCATCAAAAACCAGCAAGATGTGCAATTCTACTACAGAGAGAAGGGGTGTCAGAGAGAAGACGACTTGACCATAACATGAGGAAGACTTGCTAAGAACAAGAATGTCTTGAGAATTAGGGTAGTCTGTCTTTGTGAGGGAGTGAACATGCAGTCCCTGGAAAGAGCTGAGCAGAAGCTCAACACCCCACTGTAGATGGGATACAGGGATTGGACCTGACCTCAGAGAGACCCTCCAATCCTAAGACTCTCTGGCCTCTTCTACAAGGCCAAAGAAAATTCTTTGTCTTTCTAGATTCTAACTAGTAGGAGTGATTCTTTTGGGCTATTTAATATAATGATTTCCATTCCTTCAAAAGGGACGGCTTCACTTTAGTGCCAGGATGGCTGAGAAACCTTTCATATACACCAGATCCTGGCCCTTTCCTGTTAGTCTCCTAGGTTAAAAACAAAACAAAACAAAAGTAACGTGCTGTCAATGCTTGAACGATAGAGTGAGTACCAAATGCCTCCTCTCGCTGATTTGTGTTTTTCTTATTGGTTCATTATGGTGGTGTAGTCACTGAACACGCTACATGTCTCTTTGTTACTGTTGGTAGCAATAGCTGCTTACCAGAATTTGGGTAAAATCAGCCTGTGAGATATTAACAATTCTAGTTTTATCTTCCTACCCTACCTCTGTGTTCTCTGACTTACAGATTTCTCTTTCATTGTACTGTATGATGACCTCAAAGCTTTTGGAGGGATGGTGCCTAAACAGATGTATGCTTACGCCCAAGCTGGTCCTCTCCCTTGTCATCTCCATCATTAAAAATGGTGCAGTGCTCTCTGGTGTGACAGGGAAAAAGATAACCATCTCGCAAAACAAATCTACTAGAGCTCAAGAAGCAATCAGGTTTTGCTGGGTCATATTCAAATTCTATTTCCAATTTGCACCTGTCTGCAAAATAAGATCCAAGGCCCTTGAACTGTGAAAGGTTCATGAGGTTAAAAAAAAAAATGATGTTGATCACTATTTAAATAGTTCCTCCATGTGGTCATCCAGACAGTTGGAGTAAACAACTACCATCTCTATAACACATGAGCAATGGGATCTCTCGAGAGGAAGACCAAGAAGCTAGTTGATGTTCTAGAAGCTAGGCGTGGCTGCCAAGAACCCCAGTCACACTTCAGAACTTGACCACCTCTCCACAAAGTTGCTGAGGAATTGCAATAAATAATACTAGTGAGAATCCTCTGCTTCCTCAGATGATGAGCTTCTACCTCAAGACACTTTTATTACTAAGGGAAATATCTGGCTTCCCCTACCATCCCTGGGCCAACAACTGAGAATGCCCATTGGAAGAGGACAAACAACAGATGGAACCAACAGGAAAACACAATCAAGACTCATAAGCTTTGGGCCCAAATAAAGGACTGTCTGTAATCTTAAGGTTAAATTATGGGAGTACGTAGTATCTATGTACTGAGAGAGGGGAGAAGGGAGAGCAGGCAGGCAGGGGGAGAAGCAGAGAGAAGTGGAGAGCTCTGGCATGATGACTCTTGGGACCATGATGTGGTGTTCTATTTCAATGGCTCTTAGCCACTTAATGAGCAGAAAGGATAGCTGCTAAGGATTGGAAGAAATGTTGGTCCCTTAGTCCTCTGTTCTTAGCTAGCCCACTGGCAATAGGAATACTTTAAGGATGAAGGAGTATGGCCCACATGATACTTAACAAAAGCTGGCAATGGGTGAGAACAGACAACAGAGAAACAAAAGACTGGGCCACTGGGACTTGTGGAAGCTGGAGGGCAATGGGCTTGCACGGCAGGAAAAGTCTGTCATTACCAGACGTCAGAATGCGTGGTGAAGACTCCATCCTTGAGCGACTCGGGAGACATCCAGCGCACAGGCAGCAGCCCTTTCCCTCCTTTCCGGTAATAGTCTGTCTCATAAATATCTCTCGTCATGCCAAAATCTGTAAGGCAGAGAGAAAGCACCGGAGTTAACTGTTCCAGCAGCTCTTGCGGAGAAGCAAAGATGTACCATCTCTGCCGCAGAAGACGACTCCACACTGTGTTCCAGGGCGAGACGCAGAGGGCTCCACTTTCAGGAGCCCCAGTATTAACGATTGCAATGTTCTAAGGTGGAAATAGCCGGGGATGGTTAGTCACATGATAAGCAAATGCCAAGAAATCTCTGCTCTTTCATACATTTCTAATCTGACTCCTTTAAAGGAGTGATTCCTTTGTGCTTTTAAGATGATTGAGTCCCCCCATTTATCAGGAAATTCTGCACTGCGAGGGCCAAGAGTCATTTATTCTTGGTTTTAAAATCTGAGAAAATTAACAGAAGGGTGTAGGCTCGTACTCACTTGGTGGCAATGCCCCATTGCCAGAGCAAAGGAAGTAGTTTCGCTGCTTACGAAGGGGGAAAATAACGAGAATAATGATTCACGACGGAAAAGTGACACATAAGATGCCTAAGACATGCTATTTGCTAGGCCCCTGAAGCTATTACTCTGTAACGTTTTTCAACGTAACACTTCCAACCTTTTCTGAAAATTTCTCCCATTTTTGATGCGTCTCTAAGATGTCACATAATTATGTTTGAGGGCAGCCTTGCTTTATAATCCTCAATCATTGCTTCTTTCCAAGATTTTTATTTTCCACTCAAAGGTACAGCTGTTTCTTACACGGACTCTGCTATTCTCCTTGCCAGGGGAGAGGGCTGTTCTGCTTTTTCAAATGTTCATTCTTGTCTCTTCAACTATGCCACAAGAGGTAAGATGACAAAAGCAAACATGGAGAACAAAATTCCCTGGACGCTGACCAACATAATCTGCTTGTACCGTACCGAGGACCATCACACTGCCTCCAGGAGAATGGCTTATCTTCATTTGTAATCCATGAACACTGGGCAGTGGAAAAACAGTTTCGAGCCCCAGTGCAGAGATATAAAACTGAACCGCTAACATCTTATCTCAGAATTAACTCAGTGACATGCAAATGGCAGGATTTGGCTTTACTTGCACAAAAAGGGGGAAAAAAAAAAATTCAGGAGACAAGCAAACGGTCTCCTCCTAAACATACACACAAAAATCTAAAATTCTAGGAAGAAAAAAAAGAAAATGTTGCTGTAACTACGACCCACAGAGAGCAAACACAGTTCTGCTGATTTGGGCTTAACATGCACGTGGCAGAGAAACGGCTCACACTGATGCGTGGACCGAGCTCCTGCCACGTGCCAGGACAATGGTAGGGAGGAGGTGGAAGCAGAGGAGGAGAACAACTAGCATTTACTGAGGATAGGCCACCTCCCAGTGTGTGCTTGGCACTTTCCTGCACCAGGTCCTTCCAGCCACCTCATGCAACCGGTTATATTAGCACCCCCATTTCAGAGAGAAAGAAACTAAGGCTCACAGGACTTAAGGCTCTTGCCCGAAGTCTCTCCATCTGCTAATGGCAGAACAGAGATTAGAGTTCAGGCTCACCTGAGTCCCCAGCCTCTGCCTTCCTCTGGCTGGGGAAGGTAAGATGACTGGTATCTTGCGGAAACCATCTGAATCCCCAGGGAGAGGAGAGGGCAGGTGGTGGTCAGAGCAGCTCCTCCCTGAGAACTCCAGGGCAGGCCAGCAGCTCCTGTCCCACCCACTTCTCTAAGGCTCTTCCCTCGGCCAAGGTGGGCTTTAAGGGGCACCTAGTGTTCTAAAAGAAAAAAAAAGTGTGCAGAACCTAGGGAGCCAAACGTAGGGATACACTGTGGATCCTGAATGAGTAACAGCTGACAACCTAGCCACGTGGCTTCCTCTCAATAGCTGGAGCTCCTACAAATGAAAGGGAACCCTGGTGGCACAGTGGTTAAGAGCTATGGCTGCTAAGCAAAAGGTTCGGCAGTTTCAATCCACCAGGTGCAAAAAAGTCAGGACGTTCACCCCTTCTTTGGAAGTCATTCTTGAAAGGATACTCATTGTTTGCTATAGGAGCAGACATTTCATTCACAAAGTATTACTAAAGGAAAAAGCAATCCTGCGAAAGGAAGGTAAACAATTCCAGAACAAGTAGTTCTAGAGCCAGACAAACAGGTTAATTTTCAATAGGTTTCTTGGCATATAAACTTTTCCCCGCAGTTTCTCAGGATGAAAATTTGGTATTTTTCTGAACCAGCAGATCACAGTGCAAAGATGAGGGTCCTAGTAAAAGCAGGTGGTTTCCTGAGCACCCTGATGCTGTGTGTTTCCACAGGCAAACTAAAGACCAAAACACACACTGAAAGGCAGAACTAAATTTCTAACTGCTGGGCAGAAACTCCCCTTCTGAGAGCTTTGAGGCTGACCAGCCGTGTGTGTAAAACTCAGTAACTCTGTCCCTGTCACTGTCTTGCTCTGTGCAAGGGCTTCACTGTTAGGGTCCCTCACCTCTTAGAAAACTCAGGACTCCCGGGTTGGGGGCAATAATGCTCCCTATAAGCTAGGAAAGTTGACAGGAAGGCAGACAGTTTGGCTAGTGCCTTTTATTTGTCTGGATTATTTCTGCATATAACCAATGCTGACAAATATTCTCCCAACAGATGCCTCAGGAGCCAGGAGTGGAGCCTGCAGGGTCCAAAGCCCAGGCCTGTCCTTGCCCACGACCTGGAAGACCATGCCAATATGCGCGGTCAGGATTCTAGCCAGCCCCGTCGGGTCTGTGCTTGACTGTCAGCTGGAGACAATCAGTTTCCAAGAGCAAGCCTTTGCGCTCAAGCAATACACTGAAAACCCTCTCTAGGGCGAGGGTAATGCCAACACGGTCCCACAAACATGTGCGGTGTGGGGCCTTGCTCAGACCTGGAAAGCCAAGGACACACCTCCGATTTTGACTGTGAAGTCTTCAGCCACCATGCAGTTCCGGGCGGCCAGGTCTCTGTGAACGAACTTGTTAGCGTTGAGGTATGCCATGCCATCCGCAATCTCGCCCGCCATCTGAATCATCTTGCTTAGGCTTGGAGGTGCTAGGGCTGGATTATTCTGTTGGAGATTAAACAACAACAACAAAAAACCTCACATGAGAATTTAAGAATCTTCTCCACCCCAAGTTCTTTCAGAATCTATAAGCCCATTTTTGTTCAATCTGAGCACCATGGGTCATTCTGCTAAGAAATCAGAACTTGCTCAGAAGGGAACATATGATTATGGAGACCATAGCATCTGCTTAGTGGTGAAGTCATGTGCTTGCTCCAGGCCACATCACACAGAGCTGCAGACAGAAACACCAATTAGTGCTCCTTGGGACCAGCATGTTCTATTTCGGGTAGGACAAAAATTATTTTAAAGTGAAAGAAGCAGTTTTTGATATTAAGGTTTCTTGGGTGCTCAAATTCCTATTAGTTTGCATGTTCCTTTTTGCCCCCCATAATCAAAGTACAGGTAAAGGAAGGAGCGCACATTTCCATGGTTTTAAACACATGTGGTATGGAAATACGCAAATGTGTTTTCTGTGTATGTTTTACTGGGACGCTGTGTGTTTCCTCATATAAGCATTGTGACAAATTATTTTTTTCTTTCCCTTCAACTTTTTTTTTTAATGCGTGAAGACACAAGATTAATTTTTTTTCACCTTGCGATGGGTCATCCCTTGGATGACTATTTTCCCCGGGCCCTGCGGAAAATCAGCACTCGACCATTATTTTAAGGCCAGCTGAATCTTACCACTGAGGGAGCCCAAGGTGAAACTGTGAAGACTAATACGGATAGGAATTTCCTCTTTGCAGAGGTGGGCAATATACTTGCTTTGGAATTGTAAAGAATTATCTGCAAATAATAAATCCAGTTGGAAAAAAGTTGTCTATTAAACATTTGCCAAAGTCTGTCCATCCTAAAAAGAATGCAAAACCTATCACAACCGGAGAGACTAGATGCTGACTGCTTCTTGCTTATGTTGCTAGAGTAGATTTTACCTGGTTTCCCCGACCACAAGGCATCTCATACAACACACGCAAAGCCATCTCTCTGACAGCTCCAACGTGTCCCCATCCTAGCTCGAACCCTGTGGGCCCCAGAAGAGCATGCCTGGGCATTGGGACAGGACTGCCTAGGCTCTTCCATCTGGGGATCACAATGGTGCCACCACTGGGAGGTGGCCTGGGACCACTTTACAGAGTGCCCAATGGCCCCTGGTCCAAGGGTCCATGCTCAGGGCCATCGCCCGGGGAGGTGCTAGTTTCCACTGACAGCCACCTTCTAGAAGCAGTATAGCAACTCTCCAACAATTACTAGGTGGCTTCCCAGGACTTGACACACATTTTAACTCTGAAGAGACTATCAAGACTCCGGTGATTTAAAATATTTATCACTGAGGTGTGTCCCTGCATGGTGCAAACGGTTAATGTGCTCGGCTGCTAACCTAAAGGTTGGAGGTTCAAGGCCACCTAGAGGTGCCTTGGAAGAAAAGCCTGGTGATCTACTTCTGAAAAATCAGCCATTGAAAACCCTATGGAGCACAGTTCTACTCTGACACACATGGGGTCGCCGTAAGTCAGAATTAACTTGACAGCAACTGTTTTTTTTTTTTTTTTTTTGGTTTGATTCCACTAAGTTATCTGGAGAAGCTACATCACCCTGAGGGTGAGGCTCAAATCACTACTTTCTTTTATCTGGGAGCCTTGCTTTTGTATGCTTATTTTCCCTCAGGACCTAACATTTCCTTCTAACCTTTCTCAGGGCTTTAAGTATGCAGAGAACGCTAGGAAATTTGCAGGTGAAATGTTAAGCATATGCTCCTAATACTTAAGTATTTGAGTTTTAAGTACAGGTGTTCACTATGAAATCGTCCTTCATAATTAACTTGAAAAACAGAATCAACAAAAGGAGCTTATTTTAAGTACTTGGGAGACAGGGCTGACATTCTCTCAGTTCACACTGTAATGCTACCCCTCTTTCAGACGTCTCAGAGGGCAGAAACCCTTAATTTGATTAGAGCTACTTAAGACATGTAGGCACTTAGTGACCTCTGTAAGCACACCCTAACTTAAGGTGGGCCAAAGAGAGTATCATGGGACTGCAGGAATGCACATTTTTGTACTTGGCTTGAGATAGAAAAGGTCCCTATCTGACCAATCTAAAGCGAATCTGAGATCTGAAAAGGACTTCAGCAATCATCTTGTCCAAGCCTCTTACTTTATGCAGGAGGAAACTGAGGCCCAGGGACCTGACCTACCCAAGGACTGAGGCAGCTAGTGGCAGAGCCAGAATGAAGACCGAGTTTTCTGGGTTTTTTTTTCTGCGCCCAAAGTTGGGGCAGGAGGGAGCAGCAAGTGCTTCACGCTTCTCCAAGGTGCCTCAGATGACGCTGGTAAGATGTATACCACCCTGTCTCTAACACCTGGCAATCCAGCCTTTTCTCTTCTGTGCTGGCTGGTGAATTACCAGAACAAGCCAGGAAAGGGCACTAACTCCCCAGGAGCTGGGACTGCTGCCAGCGGAGCCGATAGAGAGGCTGTGAGCCGCCCCACTCGGGCCTCAGTCCACACTCGGCCTCGTAGCCTGTACATGACCACAAACATCACCTGCGGTCAACATAAGAGGCCCTGCATGAACAGGCACTCATGAGTTAAAGCAAGGAGCTGCTACTTGGGAGGTGATTAAGTTGAAAATTTAAAGAGGAAAACAGAACAGACTTATGTTAAAAAAGAGAAAGGATACAGAAATTGAAAAGGAGTAGAGAAAGGGAAATTACAACTTCTTGGGAGTGCAAGCAGACACAATGCTTATCCAACAAGCAGCAAAGTCAGGGCCAAAGGGAGGACTGTAGACCCACCGAGGCAGGCAAATGAAAAGGCGGTTGTTGCTGGTACTATTTCTAAACATTTATCTACCAGTTTTTCCTTAGAATTAAGTCACTAGAAGTCACGCCTCCCTGGCTTGTAGGTTCATGCTACAGAAGTGGAGACATACAGTGACTAATAAAAAAATCACACAGGACTTTCGCAGGTCTAGAATTTGACATGCATACCTCAAACTGCTATTTTTACTGGACTAAGCAGAGATGGTGTCGCTGAGGGGATTACCACTCAACAGTGCAAGCAAGGCACTGACTTGAGATCCAACTTGAAAGGTGGATGCAGAGTTTGAGAATTTGAGCTTCCTGGCTGACCAGGTGGGGAGGTGGTGTGTATGTCTGTGCGTGTGCATGTGTGTGCATGGCGGGGGTGGGGGCGGGCTTGCTCGTGAATAAATGGATGTCTTGTGTGCAGAGCTGGATGGAGAATCACTCCAGAAATTTCCCAGAGGCAGCCAAGAATTAAGGGCAAGAATTGAGTCAACCTAACGTTTATTGAAAGAATGTCTGCCACGAACATGGGCCTGAATCACATGCTGTGTCTGGGATGAAATGCTGAACAAAATAGGGCAGGCAGGAAATGCACACACAGAGCCACAAGAGAAAAGCGCTAGGAGATGAGAGAAGTGCGCTGACAAGTTAGCAGAGGAGATGGCTGCTCCTGCCCCAGGGGATCAGGAAATGCTTCATGGAGGAAGAGCGGCTGACGTGGGTCTGGGAGGTAGATGTTAGGGAAAGATTAGGGGGCATAAGTGGAGGGAGAGAGGATGCAATAACAAAGACATGGGGTGTTTGAGTATTTCAGGAATGCTGAGTACCTCTTGCAAAAGATCAAGAGCTACCTCCAGTTGGGGAAAATCCTTTATGTAAAGCAGCTGTTATTAAGCACACCGCGAGAAACAATGATGAAAACTTGATTTACAGACATGATATTTTCCTGTAGGGGGGTTCTAAAGGGAAGAGAAAGGGCAAGATAACATGTGTGAAGTTGGTTAAAATAAAAACTGACCTCCATTTCTGGCCTCAGAGACCTGAGGTAACTTTTGAGATCCCCCCGTGTCATCAGTTCCATGATGACCAGCGTTGGCTGGCCCTGGGACACCACGCCCAACAACCGCACCTGGAACCAAAAAGAGAAGGACTCAGAGGCTGAGGGTTGCCTGTGCTGTTCCCCTGCCCCACTGTTCTCTGTGTGGTGTGGGACCTGGGGGCCATGAGTAGAGCCCAGCTTGCGAGGGCTGAAGGGGCCCCATTGGCCAGGGGCTGCATCATGTCTGGAAGCATTGTGCACACAGGTGTCCACAGGCAACAGTGAGAGGATGGGGGAACTACACAGACGAGAGAGGGAGACACACCAAGCCTGCAGTGAGGCCATGGATGCGCTGGGAGGCTCTGGGGCAGCGTTTTCCCTGTGTCAGACTTTGGCTTTTCAGGGACCTTTTCTTACCACATGGTGACAATTGAACTCCTTCATCACTGAAGCCTCGTTGAGAAATTCAATCCTTTCTCGCATGCTCGCAGCCTCATTCACCGTTTTAATGGCCACCCTGGTTTCAGGCTCATCTTTGACGACACCCTTGGCAACTCCTTCATACACCATTCCAAACGACCCCTGCCCAAGCTCTCGGCTCATAGTGATCTTCTCTCGGGCCACTTCCCACTCATCTGGGACATACACTGGAGAAGAAGAAACGGGAATTGGAAACAGGTATAGAAATGAGCCCTGAAACAGACAAGCTTTTGCAGGGAGCTCTGGGCCTAAGGATACAAGGTGCCATTTCCTAAAACCCACTAAAGTGACTATCAGGAGACTGTGACACAGCTTGCTCTAAAATTCTCCCAAATGCTACGGATTTGACAAGACAACTGTACTGTCAAATAATGGAAATTCAAACCTTGGAGAATTCCCAGATAGTTCGAGGACACTAACAGCATGTAAGAACCAGGAAGAAGCAAAGAGGTCTAGGCTAGAATAGAAAGCAGTGACCCCTCCCACCCCCTGCATCACTGAAACGAACCGTAACTTAAGAAAAACCAGTTAACCACAGGATGAAATGGTCAACCAGGATCCTAGAAGGTTTGGATTTTACCTATATTCATCAATAGATTAAAACCCAAATCAGAAAAGAGGGGGGACGGGAAAAGAGGGAAGTTTTCATTCTAGATGACGGAAATGGTCAGTGCCATGGGGGTGGGGGCAGGCATGTGAGCTACTTTCTGAGTAAATCCAAAGCAGGTGTTAGGATTCTCTAACTCTAGACCTGAGCTTCCAATATGACAGCCACTTGCCACAGATGGCTATTGAACACTTGAAATACAGCCAATCCATTTTGAGATGTGTTCTAAGTATAAATATGGAGTGGATTTCAAGGACTCAGCACATACACACAAAATAATTTATATACCGATTACAAGTTGTAATGACAGTATTTCGATAAAATACACTGGGTTAAATAAATTTATCATTAAAATTTATTTCACCTGTTTCTTTTTAACGTGGCTACTGGAAAATTCAAAGTTACTTCTGTGGCTTGCATTATGTTTCTACTGGGTAGCGGTGCTCTAGTCTAGACAAAGGGCCCCCTGGTCTTGCCAGAGACCCCTGGGGCTCTAGTGAGGCGCTGGAGCAACTGAGCTGCTGGCCCTGAAGGGAGTCTTAGCGGCCAGAGAGAAACACTGACGAGCAGAGAAAGGGCCCTGGCTCAGAAATGCAGTCAGACTGGGCACCTGGGACTGCCCTTGTGTTTGCTTTTTCACTTTCGGATGTTGTCCACAGGACTGCCCTGGATGGGAGAGAAGCAGAGGGCTGACAACTCTACTGCTAACACCACCACACCCCAAGTATTTACATCTAAGCAAAGTCTTAAAGGACTTCACTATTTATGAAGACGTTTATAAACCAGGCCCAGAAGCCACCACCAATTTACACCTCTTGGGGGTGTCCAATATGGACTACACGTCAATCTCAAATTTTCTTTCACATATACTATGTATTTCATAGTACATATGTATTTAGAAATTTCACCAATAAAACTCTACCGTCCGTATAGCTTAGAAGGTTTGCACCTTTGAAAAAGAGGCCAATGCTTGCTTACAAGGGTAAGCCCGCAAGACAACCCAGTAGTTAAGACTCTTTACAACACCCCTCAGAAAGTATAAAAGGATGCTGTCTGTATCCATCCATCTCTGAACGTTCAGGCTTGTTTTTCATCAGAATTGACTATGTCATATGGCATAAAACAAGGGAGTTAAAACCAATCAAATTCATTCCTTGGGTGGTCCCTGAAGTCGATAATCTCAAATCTTCTCTCAGAATTCACTTCGACAGCTCCCGCTTTCACCAGAAGGCCGCAGCTCCGCCAGCAGCTGAGGTTTACCTGCACAGTGTTATCAGCACTTTCCTGGAGGGGATTTTCCGTGTACTCCAGAGACTGGTGACATGCAGATTAGCTTTTGGGGAAGTTTTTTAAGCACTTTAGAACTGCAGTGTCACTTAGTCACTCCTTAAGGAAACTGGCTATATGGTTTGTCAAAACAGCTGAATAAATTAAGGTCAAATGAGGTTACAGTGTCCCCACTCATTGGCCTGGGTGACAATAAATTTGTTTTTTAAAGATGGATTGAGACAGATTATAAAAGCATCTCTGGAAAGACACAACATTTGAATTCAAATCCTCATTAGAGAAGCTGATTTTTTTTTTTATCAATGCTTTCCCTAAACTTCCTGGACAAATCACAGTCAGAGCTACAAATGCCAACTCTCTGCACCTCATTTCAAAGCTGAGCCGATTCTCTAGAACAGCTTTAACTGGATCCCACCCTGACAGAGAAGGGGAAGGGGTGGCCTTGCATTTTCCCTATAAATCCCCATTATCGGTGCGATGAACTCCTTCCCTCACTTGATCCCTTTCTTTTTTAAGCTAGTACTTATATGAACAACGAATACATCTCTTCTTGGTATTTTTTAAAAAAGGGAAACAGTCTCTTAGTAAGTTTTCTTGTAACTCTGGTGTCTATCCTTCCAGAATGTTTTCTATGCCTTATACACATACACAGCTATATATGTATTTGCCTATATAAAAACACAACTTTCGGAGACCTTTATGGAAATAGGAATAACGTCACTATTTGTACCTGATCCTCATTTACAGGAGGCTGCTTTTGATGGGCTTTCTCATAAACATGATTGAATTAGAAATGTTTAAAGAACCCAGCGTAAAACCTCACACACTGATATAGTGCTTTTCTTATATCTTCTCATTTGATCAGGATAATCAATTAGAATAATCACGCGTCTTGCTTTATTTCACATCTACTGCAGGTCTACTTAAGGAGCCCTGGTGGTGCAGTGATTAAGCACTCAGCTGCTACTGAAAGGTTGGCGGCTCGAACCCCTAGTTGCTCCACGAGAGAAAGATGTGGCAATCTGTTTCCGTAAACATTACACCCTTGAAAACCCTATAGGGCAGGTTTACTGTGTCCTATAGGGTCTCTATGAACTGGAATTACTCAACAGCAGTGGGCGGGCATACCTAGTTGCTCTTCTCCTGAAGCAAGAAGGAAGCAAATACTTTTTCTAAACACACACCTCCAATTTCATGTACTTATTTTATGCATTTGACAAACCTGATCCATGCCCCCTGTGGGCCAGCTTCACTGCCCTGCCCTGAGGACCTCACAACTCTTTCCCACGGTGACTACATCACACTGGCCACAAGATGCAGCAGAAAGAGCCAGGGACCAGGTTCTAACCCTGGGTTCTCAAATAACTAGCTATGGGATCCTGAGCGAGTTTCTTCTCTGAGCCTCATAAGAAAATCCACTTTACGGGCATATAAGGATTGAATGGAATTATGTTTGTAAAAGCCCCTAGCAGGGTGCCAGTTAACTGTAGCTAATATCCCTAGAGCTACAGACCAACCCCCCCTTACTTAAAAGGTTTGGACTCAAGCAGACAAGGAAGAAAAGAGAGCAAAAAGGCATTGTTTTTACTGAGTATGACTCAACTTTCAAGTCAACTTCTTGAAGCTGTTTCACTAAATTGCCTTCATTAGTTATTACTGAAGGGAGTGTGAATGGTCCTGAGCGTACAAATGGTGTGACCCAAGTATGTAATTTGGACATGTTATCAGGAGGGACCAGTTCCTAGAGAAGGACATCATGTTTGGCAAAATTACATTACAACGAAGTCTCGCCATCCTCCCTTCTAAGGAGCATCCTAGCTGTACTTCTTCCAAGATAGATTTGTTTGTTCTTCTGGCAGTCCATAATATATTCCATATTCTTCACCAACACCATTAATTCAAAGGCATCAATTCTTCTTTGGTCTTCCTTATTCATCGTCCAGTTTTCACATGCATCTTGAGGCAACTGAAAATACCATGGCTTGAGTCAGGCACACCTTAGTCCTCAGTGTGACATCTTTGCTTTTTAACACTTTAGAGAGGTCTTTGGCAGATTTGCTTAATGCAATATGTTGTTTGATTTTTTGACTGCTGCTTCCATGTGCACTGATAATGGATCTAAGTAAAAAAGAAATCCTTGACAACTTCAATATTTTCTCCATTAATCATGGTGTTGCTTACCGGTCCAGTTGTGAGAATTTTTGTTTTCTTATGCTGGGGTGTAATCCATACTGAAGGCTGTAGTCTTTGATCTTCATCAGTAAGTGCTTCAAGTCCTCTTTGCTCTCAGCAAGCAAGAGTGTGTCATCTGCACATTGCAGATTAATAAGCCTTCCTCCAATCCTAATGTCACATCCTTCTTAATATAGTTCAGCTTCTCAGATTATCTGCTCAGCATACCAACTGAGTAAGTATGGGGAAAGGGTACAACCCTGACACACACCTTCCCTGATTTTAAGTGTTCTGGAATTCCCATCTTCAAAATGTTATTCAGAATTTGTTATGATTCACATAGTTGAATGCCTTTGCACAGTCAATAAAACACAGGCACAGGTAAACATCCTTCTGGTATTCTCTGCTCTCAGCCAGGATCCATCTGACATCAGCAATGATATCCCTCGTTCCACGTCCTCTTCTGAAACCGGCCTGAATTTTTGGCAGTTCCCTGTGGATATACTGCTGCAAACCATTTTTTAATTATCTTCGGCAAAATTTTACTTGCATGTAGTGTTAATGATATTGTTCAATAATTTCTGCATTCTGTTGGATCACCTTTCTTTGGAATGGGGATGTACTTGGATCTCTTCCAGTTGGTTGGCCAGGTAAGCTGTCTTCCAAATTTCTTGGCATAGACAAGTGAGTGCTTCCAGTGCTGCATCCATTTGTTGAAACATCTTAATTGGTATTCTGTCAGTTCCTAAAGCCTTGTTTTTTGCCAGTGTCCTCAGTGCAGCTTGATCATATGCCACCTCCTGAAATGACTGGACATCAACCAATTCTTTTTGGTACAGTGACTCTGTATTCCTTCCATCTTCTTTCAATGCTTCCTGCATCGTTCAGTATTTTGCCCACAGAATTCTTCAATACTGCAATTTGAAGGTTGAATTTTTCCTTCAGTTCTTTCAGCTTGAGAAATGCCGAGCATGTTCTTCCCTTCTGGTTTTCTAACTCCAGGTCTTTGTATACTTCCATTATAATACTTCACTCTGTCTTCTGAAGCTGGCCTTTAAATCTTCTGTTCAGCTCTTTTACGTCATTATTTCCTCTGTTTGCTTTAGCTACTCTACGTTCAAGAGTGTTCTCTGACTAGATGTTTACAAGTAGACAGCTTTTTGCATTCTAGCATAAAATCTTAAGCAATTAAGTAAATCAGTTAGTGTGGGCCTCCTCCTTCTCTGAAGCCTGTTTTTCCTTGGGGCATACCATACCGTTCCAGAATTTTTGGCATATTCAGTGAACTGCTAAAAACTTTGATTTAAAAAAAAAAAAAGAAAGTGTTAATGAAGCCAGATCTGAGGCCAAAGGTACCTCGACAATGCCAACTACATCCCCTAAATTAGCAACACTCACGAAAGCTCCCCATCTGGGCCCCCCAGGCAGTGAATGTAGCTGGGAAGCTTACCGTCAGCTGCGCTGAAGTATTCTGGGTTCACAGAGGCGTACAGCACTCCATTCCCCAGCCTGCTGTTATTTCTGTCAGAAAGGATAAAATGGAAGTTAAAGAAAAAACCCTATCTACACATTCCTGTATACACTTGCATCTTGGCGACATCGGTTTGATTGGTTTTGGTTGAGTGAGGTAACTTCACTGCTTATCACACCTCTTATCGACATGGACGGTTCAGGCCCAGCTGGGCCAGCAGACATGTGCTAACATGCCTTTAGCCCCTTCCGTGCTCTCAGATTAGGGCTTTTTAAGAACCTTTAGTTTCTTTACTTCACTGGAAACAAAAAGGCTTATTTGGTTCAGAGGACTCAAATATCAAGTTTGGCAAAGCTTAACGTAAGGAACAGTACCTGTGTGATAAGAGCAACTGGGAAGGAGGAAGGTCTGTCCCAATCTGGTTTTCCAATGTATAAAATTTCTCAAAGTCCTCAAGAAGATTACCTCAACTCCAGTTCAAATTATCAAACCACTTAGCCACAAAACATGACTTCATGTTTCACCAAGGTACTCACCTCTTCCTGTGGAAGACATATAGCATTATAACCAGCCCTCCCACTATCAACAGGGCAGCCACGGGCACGGAGATGATCAGATGGATGAAGTTTTCATACGGTCTTACTGCAGAAACAAGGGAAAATGACAAGATGTCACCAGGTGAACAACCTGTTCCTTTCATTTTTTATATTCAGTTGAAAGTATGAAAAAATATTCCTGGAATATTCCTTTATTGAACTGCCATTAATTAGGAATTCCTAAAGATAAACATTACTTAAAATCTAAGGTATTTGAAAAAAAAAAATTAAATAAGTGGAGACCAAGAAATATACTCATTTCTTAAAGTTCAGTGTATTTTGACATAATAGTTCATATGATGGACTGAAGTAGAATAATCTTTGTGTGCAGTTGTGACTGGTTAATGGAAGTCCACACACTTGTTAAGATAAATGAACAGAAATTGTTATATAGAGAGAGCTGAAGCCATATTCAAGCCATACTGACCTTCCTGTCTTAAGACAGCTCCACAATTAGAAAAAACAAAAGGCTGGATAGTACCTGTTATAGATTAGGCCGTGTCTTCCAAAAAAGATTATGTGGATGACATAACCCTTGTTCCTGTGAATTCGACCTTGTTTGGAAAAAGGGTCTTTGAAGATGTTATCAGTTAATAGGAGGTCTGCTGGAGTACGGTGGGTCCTAATCCAAACTGTGCAACTGGAATGCTCCTTAGAATAGAGGATGGTGAGACTTTGTCCTGCTTACTTTGGATACATCATAAGGAAAGACCAATTGCTAGAAAAGAACACGATGTTTGGTAAAGTAGAAGGTTGGCAAAAATGAGGAAACTCTCAATGAGACGGCTTGACAACAGCCTCAACAATGGGTTCAAATACATCAAAGATCATGGAGATGGCACAAAGCCCTGGTGGTGCGGTGGTTTAGAGCTCAGCTGTTAACCAAAATGTTGGCAGTTCGAATTCACTAGGCACTCCCTGGAAACTCTATGGGGCAGTTCTACTCTGTCATATAGGGTCGTTGGAAATCCTATGGGGCAGCTTTACTTTGTCTTATAGGGTCACCATGAGTCAGAACTGACTTGATGGCAATGAGTTTGGTTTTTTGGGAGATGGCACAGGACTGGGCAACGTTTTCTTCTACTATACATAAGGTCACCATGAACCAAAGCTGACTCGATGGCAGCTAACAACAAGAATCCAATCTGAGTGGTGTCCTTATAAAATACAAGAGGCACAGGGACACAAAGAGGGAAGATGGCCATGTGAAGATGGAGGTAGAGATTTGTAGTGACGCATCTACAAGTCTAGGAACGTCAAAGGTTGCCAGCCATAATCAGAAGCTAGGAGAGAAGCATGGAACAGATTCTCCTTTAGGGCTCTCAGAAAGATCAACAGGGCAGGTACTCTGAACCCCTAGAACTGTGAGACGAAGAATTTCTCTTCTTCCTAAGTCGCCCAGTTTGTGGTACTTTGTTATGGTAGCCCTAGGAGACTAAGACAGCACTCTGTGCCAAAGCTGCTCTGAATTCTCCCCAGACGTTACGATCTAGTTATAGGTATGAGACACTGCGCCCTCTGCAGCACTTACTCATTACCCTCACCAAGCACTTATATGACAGATGCTAGGCTGGGCACTGGAGATGATGAATCACACCCTGTAAATATGCCAGACACGAAAATCAGTAAGTCAGTAGGTAACTTAACAACTAGAACAGTGGACTGCACAGATGGTGTGGATGCAGAGAAGGCAGAAGGAAAGAAAGGAGTCAAAAGAAGCATCCCAAAGAATTCATTTAGCCTGTGTCTTAAAGGAAAAAGACATGCTTTCCTTGGGGACAAAGAGCTTTCCAAGCAAAGGAATGACTTGGAAATGATACTGGAGAGAAGTTAGGGCTGGCTCACAAGGTGCCTTGTGCATGCTAAGCAATTTTAACTCTGTTCTACGGATTAAAAGGAGCCAGTGAGAGCTTTCAAGCCCAGGAGTGAGTGGATCTAACTTGGGTACCACAGAGGTGGCTGTGCTGGGGCAGTCTGGAGGGGTACCTGCCATGCCCTCAGCAGTGCTGGGGGAGCTAAGCATTGTTCTATACCACCCAGTTCAGACCTCATGAAGAAATTGCTGCTCCCTTTCTACAGCCGTGGAAGAGAAGGCTCACAAGGTGACACAGGGAGCTCGGTTAAGTCACACCTGGGATGGGAACCCAGGCTTCCTATACCCACAGCTCATACATTGCACGTGAAGCAGGCTACCTGGAGGCTCTGAGCTCAGGCTGTATTGATGGCCAAGGAGACGATGGACTGAAGAAATACTTAAAAGGCAGAATCAATGGGACCTGGGTTTGAAAAGAAATGGGGTGGTTGCAAAGAAAGAAAAGTTACGGATGCCTGTGAAGCTCCAGGCTTTGGTAAAGAGTAGATTATGTGAGTCATTAACTCAGCTAAGGAACATAGGAGAGAGAGAGAGATGTTTTGAGGGTAGCAACTGTGATTTTGATTGTGTACATGAGGAACTTGAGGGACATCTTATGGGACATCCACGTAGAGATGCTTAAGTGAAAATGGGCTTGGAACTCACTGGAGACCACGTTGTATCTATTTTAAGTCATCCATTGATAAGTAGTCTACCACTACAAGCCGTTATTATTTTTAAAGGCCATTGGAGCTATTTTCATTTTTAATTTAAGGTATTTTTATTAAACATCTCTCAAAATAGATGTGGTCTCCTATTTTCCAATTCCTGAAAATACTCACAAGTTACCAGCACCACTGGGAAGCTAGCAGATGTTCGTTTTTTCCCCTGAGGACTATTTCTTACATTTGTATCACTTATACTACTGGTCAGGTTGTACTGTGTTCTTTTTAAGTTTCACATTTTAACAGGGATATGGAGAAATTGGAACACATCCAAAGAAGAACAAAATGATTAAATGGCTAGAAAATTGGTCTATGGGATTGGACTACAAGAGAAGGCCAAAAGACCTGAGATTATTTAGTCTGAAGAAGAGATGTCTGAAGGGTAATTTAATAGTATTCAAGCCCATGAAGGGTTTCTAAAAGGAGGGCAGTTGCCAGAGAGCTTCCAAAGCTTCCACCTCCTCTGAGGATTAAACAAGAGGAAATGAGAGTAAACTGTACCAGGACAGAGTCTTGTTTGACATGAGGAAAAACTTCCCAACAGCAAAGCAGACATGCCGATTTAATTTCCCTGTGGTGCATGCCAACTTCTGCTGGAAAAACTCCATCAGAGGGGCTCTTGGATTGTCCATGGGTATCCTAGCACTCACAAGGTTAAAAAGGGAGCAGCCACAGAAGATGCCATTTCTGAAGACAAGCCAAGTTCACTCGACCCCAGAAGCCAAGCCTGCTATTTCAAAGAACATAGCCCAAAGGCAAGACCTCCAAATCCAGGCCCTATTGCTAGGAGACTGACATACAGAGCCAGATGGCAGAGACAGGGCAAGTCATTATTCTGGGTAGGGTTGTATGAATATTACGAATGTTCCAGGCACTAGACTAGGCCCACTGGTGAGAATAGGTTCAGTGGCTTAAATGGGAGAATTCACGCTATTTTAATAGCTGAATTACCTGCCTAAGACCTGTGGGGTAAAGAATTTAGCTTAATCCAAAATAAGGTGGCTTTTTTCCTTGGTATCTGTGAAATAACCCCGGGAGTAACTGAAGTGCCTTTATCTAAAACCTCCAGACCAGACTTGAGGATGTGTGCTAACAAGTAGGGGCTGGCCAGACCAGAAAAGATTCACCTTGGAGACCAATGTCAACTAACCTCAGTAGTCATGATTCAGCCTATCATACATATGCAAGGAGGCTCAAACATGATTGGCTGATAAAAGCTCTGGACACAGAGGCTGGAAGAGCTTCCTGGTTGGTGAAGGGAGGCTGATGTGCCCTCTGTGAGGCATAGAAGCTCCACATTGGAAACCCTCCCAGACCTCACCTATGCATCTCTCCCTTACGATGATCCTGATTTACATCCTTTTACTGTAACAGATCCATAATTCTAAGTATATTACACTTCCTGTGAGTTCTGTGAGTTGTTCCAGTGACTTATGGAACTCAAAGGAGAAGCCAGCAGGTGAAAGTGAGGGTGTCATGTAGACTCCTGAACTTGTGGCTAGTGTCTGCCTATTCATCAATCTAAAGGGCAGAGTCATTTTTACCTGTAAGACCTGTCCTAGCCCTGGTGGACAGTGTGTGTGTCAGAGACACAGTGTGCTATGTGGGTGACTGGTGTCAGTAATGACTGAAAGGTGGGAAGTAGGGACAGGACCAACCTCCACATTTTGGGGATTGGATTCATGCCGATTCTTATCCATGAACCTATCCACTGAGCACCTGTTTACCACTGTAACCTGAAAGCAGGCACACGCACAGGCACAGGCACAGGCACAGGCACATAAAATGTGGTCTCAAGGTTTGCAGTTCTACATATGCCCAGACTTCTTTTGATAACTGTCACTACTAGGATTTTCAAATATCTGCACTTCTTAGGATATTAGGTGCTTACCAGGTGGGCTACTGGATCTGTTGAGTCCTTCTTTTAAGCTAGATTCCAAATCAGAGCAGTACAAAAGCAGATACCACAAAGGACCAGTCCAGTGGGAGCTGTCCACTAGACCCCAAAGTACCACCACTCTTCAAGGGCAGGCATTTTTGTGGGGTACAGTAAGTAACAGTGTTATGCCAAATTTGATCCCATTATCTAAACACGAAATAATCTAAAAAGTTGAGTTTCTAATAGGAAATAATGAAAACTCATTATGGAAATAATGAGGAACGTATATTTCACCCAGTAAAATACTAACTTTTCTTGATCAAATCACCAGGATGTGGCCACTGTTGTGCTTATACATTTTACAAGATTCAGTGTTAGAATGTGAAATCATCATTCAGAATGGTCTAAAAAACATCTGTCTTGTCAATGGTTTGAGCATAAGCTCATAACATGACCCAGTATCTGTAGCTACCTGTGAACACTGTATTTGCCGAGGTGCTGTTGTAGAGATTTCTGCCCTGGAAGCAGGCTGGACTAGATGATCCATAAGTTTTTTTTTTTTTCCCCCCAACTTCTAGGATTCTAAGTCCTCAAGTCCAAACCAGCATGACTGATAAGGCAGAGGAGGTGGTATGGTCAATTCAATGCTTTGTAAAATGGCTTAGAAATCATCTAAGTTGAAAGCAAAGGTCTCTTGCCGACTCTACAGTGGCTGAATCATCTCAAACTACGGCGCAGACCCATGCCCCAGCTGTAAGATGAGGTAGGTGCTCAAAGTTCAGCATCCCCCAGCCTGAGAATGACCCCCCTTACCCTTAGTGTGACCTTTCTGAATGCCAGCCAACACTGAACAGAAAATCCAAAAATAAGAAAGTCACAACCCAGGCTTCCCGAATCCCAGCCCAACCTGCTTCTGGCTTTACCACGCAGTGCCCTACCCAAAGCTTACTTTTGGTCGGTACGTAGAAGAACACAGGCTCTGTCCACGACCCGTTCCCAGAAAGGGAAGTGGCCTGAATCCGGGCTGTGTAGTTTCCTGGGTTTAGCCGGTTAAGCTTGGCCCCTCCATACTTCCGGTACTCCTGTCTGGAAACACACTCCCGCTGATCCTGGGGGAAGTAGAATACACGTCAATGCCCCCCACATGTGAGCAATCTGTGCTTCCACCAAAGCTCACCGTACCATAGCTTCACTCAAAGGGAAGAAAGCAAGTGTTGACACGCAGTCCTCCAGTCACCTTAAGCACACCCAAGTTTTAACCAAAACTTTTTTGTAAACAAAAAGAATTCTAGAAGGATTAAAAGTTATTAAAACAGCATATGTGGAAAGGTCATTTTCTGCAATGAAATAGGCAGCTCCTTGAGGGTAAGACCAAGTCCTTCTCCCTGCATAAACCAGCTGCCTTGGAGTTGACTCCGACTCATGGCAACGCCCTGTATGTCAGAGTATTACTCAGCTCCACAGGGTTTTCGATGGCTTGTTTTTTTGGAAGAAGGTTACTAGGCTTTCTCCCAAGGTGCCTCTGGGTGGACCTGAACTGCCAACCTTTCGGTTAGCAGCCAAGCACATGAACCATTTATACCACTCCTCCTGTTATATTCCTCTTAGAATGCTAAGTTGGGAGAAAGGTCTAAACCCTCATTGATTTACCACATTAATTAATTTTTTTTTTTAAGTCTCAGTTAGCCAGGATGTAAGCTGTATTGTAATGTAACATATGCCTTAAACTGTGATAGATACACACCCAAACCTGGACGACTGCCCCAGTCTTACCTCGACTTGTGATCCATATTTTATTTCATACATTAGGATCAATCCATTGGGATTCTCTGGTTCTGGCCACTTTAGAAAGATGGAGTTTTCAGGCCTTGACTCCCAGGTCACTGGCCCAGGAATGTCATCTGCTCCTTCTGGAAAACAATTCACAAAAGTGGGAAAGCCAGATTCGGGTCCCCAAGGAGGGAGACCAACACAGGCTAACTGTGCAAGCTGGATGCCACACAGCAATCGCTCTTCCTCCGCGTATGTATGTATGTATCTGTACCGACACATCTCACTGGTTCTGCTTCTCTAGACAACACTAACACAGGAGCGATGGTCACTCTGAGTCAAACCAGTTTTCCTGGGGACTTCACTAAATCTGTGAGAATTCTGGAAGGTCTAGACCAATCTACCTGTGCACAATCTGAAAATGGACAGGTGAATACACCGTGTGAACCAAGGAGAACCAGGAAAGTTGACCTTGGAGGTGAGCACACTGCCTTCTATGGAGAGCATGGCACAGGAGCAATGTTCCTGTGAATGCAACGTCACCACGGGAGCAATACCACCACAGTAGTGCCACCACAGGAGCAGTGTCACCACAGATGTAATGTCACCACGGGAGCAGTGCCACCATGGGAGCAGTGCCGCCACGGGAGCAGTGTCGCCACGGGAGCAGTGTCGCCACGGGAGCAGTGCCACTACAGGAGCAGTACCACCAAAGGAGCAGGGTCACCATGGGAGAAATGCCACCACAGGAGCAGTGTCACCACAGAAACAATGCCACCAAAGGAGCAGTGTCACCATGGGAACAATGTCACCACAGGAGCAGTGTCACCACAGGAGCCACCATGGGAGCAGTACCGCCAAAGGAGCAGGGTCACCACGGGAGAAATGCCACCACAGGAGCAGT
Organism: Elephas maximus indicus; assembly: GCF_024166365.1. Classification (NCBI taxonomy): domain Eukaryota; kingdom Metazoa; phylum Chordata; class Mammalia; order Proboscidea; family Elephantidae; genus Elephas; species Elephas maximus. The sequence continues at coordinate 89,950,385 of NC_064831.1, forward strand.
GTCACCACAGGAACAACGTCACCATGGGAACGTCACCACAGGAGCAGTGTCACCACGGGAGCACCACCATGGAAGCAATGCCACCATAGGAGTGATGCCACCATGGGAGCACTGTCACCACCGGAGCAAAGCCACCAAGGGAGCAATGTCACCACGGGAGCAATGCCACCACGGGAGCAGTGTCACCACAGCAATGCCACCACAGGAGCAATGCCACCATGAGAGCACAGGCTGTGGTCCCTGGGCTGCTGGTTTACCGTGCTGCCTACCAAGGATCACACATTTGTTAGCAAGCAGGACTGAGACTGTGTCATTGCCCTGGGTGTCAGACTCTGTCCACACAATGCTATCTTTCCCACTGTGAGGCTGTGAGGGAGTCAGGAGCGGGGTGAGCTGGATTATGCCATACCTGCTGGCATGGTCCTTGCAAAGACGAAGTTGGAGGCGCTGCAGCCCAGCTTCTCAGCCTCGTGATTGCAGCTGTGAATATCGATGCGGTACAGTGTGAAAGGTCGCAGGTTGGAAATGACGGTTCTCTCCTTGTTATCCACTCTGCTCTCAAAGAATGGGAACTCCGTCTCGAGCTCTTCTGGGTCTGTGACGTTGTAGGTATCTGCCATCGTAGTGTTCCTGCTCCGGCTGGACATGGTGGGGTTGGCAACTTGCATGACATCCCTCCGCTTCCTCTCAGGTCTGCAAGAAAAAGGGAAACTGGGTTCTTAAGTACTTCTATTTATTTTGTCTTTTCTGTGACGTGGACAAAAGTTACAGAGAGAAAGCGGCTGACTACCAGCAGGCTTCCTACTGGCCCTTATTTGTCTAGAAGGGAAAGTCCCGGAAAGGGGAAGCTGGGCGTCTGGGGAGAGTGCAGGCTGCTCGACCCATGCATCCCCGGCAGAAACAGTCACCACCTCTGTGCAGTGACATGCTAGCTCCCACCCACAGCATAAACCGGCCAGGGCAGGGTGATGTCCCAACACAGATGTGCCCACTCCAACAGAGGGAAAACCCCAAGGTCAGGGCATGTGTTCACAATTCTGGGGAGGGGCATGGAGGTTAGGAAATGAGGCTGACAAACTATCCGTCCTCACACCCTCCAAGCCAGCCAACCCACCCTGAAGGGAAGAACTTAAGACACCACATTTATTGCTAGGGAGACCTTTTTTTGGACACACACCGTAACTTATTTCCTGCCTTCCCTTCAAATCAACACAACACATATACCTGGTTGCAGCTGGAAGTTAGAAGTTGCTTAGCTTTAATCCCCTACAAAATACTACTGTATGAAAACCTCTCTCCCATTTAACTGGAATGACACCATTAAGTCCGCTCAATAGTTTCTTATTTATGAACACCACACTTCTGGGGATTGCATAGTTGTTACTGTTGACATCAAGTGAAGGACTGGGGAGGGAAGGCACCACAGAGCATCAAACAGGAAGACAAAGTCTGAGATAAACAGAATGGCCCTTAAGTAATCTTTTGTAAACAGCTACATTGCCAAATGGGGTGGCCAACAGCAAATAGCACACCAACTTCCCCACTCCCACCCCATGATACCACCTACTGCTGTTGGAAAACCCTTCACTTCTCCATGTCTTCCGTGTTTCAGCTAGTTAAACCAAACTATGTTGCTTAAAAAATAAAGGCAACAGTAAACGGAAGGCATTCACCACCAAAAATCAACGTCACAAAGCAACTTTCCAAACTCTAGCTTTCATTTTACTTCAAAACAGAGTGGATGCACCGCACAACACACAGCGTGCTAAATCTAACGTAACTGGTTCTAGCCTCAAAATAAATTGTTCTTAGAATGAATAAAAACCATTTTCAGACAATTTTGCTGTGTGAGAGAAAGCCCTCCATTGTGACTCAGTCATTCTGTCATCTGCACACTCCTTTTCCCTGGAACTTACGGGGGCCTCAGACTGTAAGGGAAAAATGAGTACTCTGATTTATTCTCCCTGCCCCTCCCACGTCTGTCTGTACCATTTGTATCAGTCAGCAGTAAATAACTTACAGTTCCCGTCTGTCCTGTTGCCGCTGAGGCGATACCGACCCATTGCGACCCTGTAAGGACAGGGTAGAACTGCCCCATAGGCTTTCTAAGGAGTGGCTGGTGGCTTTGAACTGACAACCTTTTGGTTACAGTCTAGCTCTTAACCACTGTGCCACCAGCACTCCATTCCCCTCTGTGGGAGGCATAAAATAAAATATTAAGTTATAAAATTGTGGCCTCTGACCATGGAGCAAGATATGGTATTTATATACATCAAATAAAAAGAGGTAAGAGCAAGCTGAGCTTGTCTTAGAAAACCAAACCAAACCCACGCTGTCAAGTCAATTCCAATTCATGGCAACCCCATGTGTTACAGAGTAGAACTGCTCCATAGGATCTTCTTGGCTGTGATCTTTACTGACACAGATCACCAGGTCTTCTCTGCTGCCACTGGGTGGGTTTGAACCACCAACCTTCTGGTGAGTAGACAAGTGCAAATCATTTGCACCACCCAGGGATCTTTAGAACTTTGTAGGTGAGTGGAAGCAGGCCTGCAAGGCTGGATGAAAACTTTCACCAACGGCATAACCGTGCATAAATCGTGTGTGTCACCCACAACTTTGCCTTCGCATCACCTGATCTTAGGCTCTCCATCTAATGAGAAAAAAGGTATTGCCTTACAACTACAAACTGAAAGCTATTAAAACCTTTCTACCTTCTCTGACCCCGAGGACTCACCTCCCTGAACCTCTGGCAGGTTGGTGGGATAAGCATTAAGGTAACCAAACAGCCTGGAAGAAGAATAAGCAGCTGGCTTTCTGTCCAGCCTGTCTGGGACACCCTTTTTGGCAGCAAGAGGCACTGCCACCCATGAGCCCTCTACTGACCTGGGGGGAGTGGACTGTGTTAGTAAGCAATGCAATGAAGGGGAAAGAGCTATGGTGTATGGGAATTTAGGGCCAAGTCCCACAGTGACTGTGAATTAATTAGGGTCTTGAAGAGGTCACCACACCTCTCTGAATTTCAGTTTTCAAACATCTTTGAACCCTTTTCCAGTTCTAGAACTTTCTGAGTCTAGGAACCACACATAAAATCCGGAATACCTGGGCTAAAATTTAAACCAAAACCCCCAGAAACAAATCTCTTGCTGCAGAGTTGACTCAGACTCACGGTGACCGCGTGTGTTACAGAGTGGATGTGTTCCACAGGTTTTTTGTTTTTTTAAACTGCAACCTTAATGAAAGCACATGGGCAGGGCTTTCTTCCGTGGTACTGCTGGGTAGGTCTGGACCACCAATCTTTAGGTGAGTAGTCAAATGCAAGCTGTTTGTGCCACCCAGAAACATCGGCCCCTGAACTACCGACAGACTGGAGACACAGACATCAAATAACCCAGTGGGGTGGTCGGGAGGCCCCATAGTGGGTTCTATACCCTCAAAGTCCTACTGGTTTCAACTGCTAGACAGGCAAGGAGGGGAAGAGAGCTACTACACAATGACAAGATTAATACTGAAAAAGAAAATACCATCTCCCATTCTAAAATGTCTTTCTCGTTTTATTGACTTTTCAAATTAAGACTGCTGGCTTCAGAAGCATTACGGAAATTTCAGAAAGGTCACTTGACAAAAAAAAAAAAAAAAAAACAGAACCACCAAACCAAAAAAATTTTAAAAACCATTTGTTATTACCACTTAAAGCCTTTAAGGGTGAAGTAAGTACAGCGTAAATAGCCACTCCAGCTTGCAGGCAGTGCCCTGGTAGCACCAACAGTTACCTGCTAACCAAAAGGCTAGAGGTCTGAGTCTATCCAGAGGTGCCTCAAAAGAAAGGCCGGGCAATCTACTACTGAAAAATCAGCCACGGAAAAGCCTACGCAGCACAGTTCTACTCTGACACACGAGGTTATCATGAATCAGAATCTACTGGTTTTTACTGGTACAGGCTTCCTGGGCCCTCTCAGGACAAGCTGTGGTGAGGAGGAGGAGCAATCACAGTGGAAGAGGACACGGCTGGGTGGCAGCATGCTGGAGGCTGCTGGCTGCTCCTGCATTTGGGGATGGTGCAACTGGGAGCACATAGGTACGATGCTGGCTTTGAATTGAGTTCCTCTGTCTATACTTGAGGCACGAGGCTGTTTCCAATCTCCGGACTATGATCTTTCAAGAAGCAATGGGACTATGGTCTACCACCCCACTCACCGTCTGCTTTCCCAGACAGAGCTGGGCTGCTCTGTGAACTTGCCCCCACCTCCATCCCCATGTGGCAGACACTGAGACTGGAAAACGGTGGCAGATAGGGTACCTGGAGGCAGAAGCTGCTGTGCGTTGGTAGGCTGCCTTCTACCCTGCTTCCCAAGTTGAAGTTGGCCCCTTTCAAAACCTATCCTGATTTTTTCTCTCTTCCTTCAACCGTTCTCCACCAAGATGAGGTGGTAGGGAGAAACAGAGAGGGCAGAGTTGGGCTCAGATCTCTGCTCGCCCACTCAGTGGTTGCCATTACTGTGGGCAGTAATTTAGGACTCCCTAGCTGTTTTCCTGTCTTCCTGCCTCACAAAGGTGAGTGGCTGGCCCTCTACAGGTGACTATGTGACCTCTCAGGCCAGTGACCCCAATAAAAGGAACCCTGACCGCTTTCCCTCAGGGGTAACAGGCTTTCACAGTAACTCCATGTGACCAAATCAATGTGACATCCTGTGGCTCACTCTTCTGGCCATACCTATTCACCTAAAACTATCCAGGGGACAGGCGGGGGGAGGGGGAGGAGAGTAGCAATGGGACCAACCAGAGAAGCACCGTCTACATGCTTTCTCAGAAGATAATCGTACCTGGGCACGAAGATGGAGTTGTGCAGGAAATTCTCAAAGACCTTCCGGTACTCGGCCTCCTCCTTCTCAGCCTGCTTCTCAGCCTCAGTTTTGGGACAGGCGCAGCAAGGCCCTTTCTCTCCACCACACACCTCGGTCTTGGGATTCTCTGTCACCTCCTCAACATCGATGGTGCCGTCGGCGTACTTCCTGATAGGGATTTTGTCTTCTCGGAGAGGAGAAGGCAAAGTGAGAATAGTCATGCGTGCTTGTGAGAAAAATAACAGCTCTCAGCACCTTTACTGGAGGCTGGAGCTGGTTTCTAACTAAGGGATTCACTGGTTATTCTTAATGTCGGGGGCTGCTCTGAAATTCTCAAACAATGGGGTGAGCATCCTTACCTTTGGAGCAGTAATTGTGCCGGTAAAGGTAGCTGTCCTGGGGCTGCCGCTGCCACCTCACGATGTAGTAGCTCAGGTTACCGTTTGGCAGGGAGGGTGGGTTCCACTTCACAATCAATTGAGAAGAGGAGTTTGATGCTGAAAGAACATCCAGGGGGATGGAAGGAACTGGCAAGAAGAATGAAGTGTGTTTTAGGAAATGGAGTGAATCTGAAATCCAGGTTATCAGCCTGGCCTGTTAACCCTCATACCACTTGACACACGTCTCCCCAAAGCCAGCTGGCACTCTAAGCCACATGTGACTTCCCTAAATGAATAAAACCCATATTAATACAGCATAATTGAGGCATGAAAAGAAAAATTTTGAACTGTTAACATTTTTATATTTATATCTTAGTAATTCACTAGTCCACAGCACTGATTTGTTAGGTAAAAACTGGAAAAGCCTGGTCATATAAATTTGCAAAATGTGTGTGTGCGTGGTGTATGGTGTGTGGGTGTGTAGGTACTGTGTGTGTGTGTGTGTGTGTGTGTGCAAAAGAAGGTTGTTCTTTATTACAAGAATTTTCTCTCTTAGCTGTTATTTTTGGGATGAGAAATAAACTGCTGTTAACATTATGGTAAATAAGCGAAGTTTTGTTAAATTAAGAAATTTTTGTATGAAGTGAAGAGCTTCATGGTTTTTTAGTGACACTCAATTCAAACTCACAAAAAGCTGCAGGTTTGACCTGAATAAGAAGATCACAATGAACACAAAAACGCAAAATGAAAACTGAAATAGTGTTAATTTAAACGCCAACATTCTTCTTTATAATGTGTATTCTCAGGGAATCCCTGGGAAAAGAAACATTTCAGAGTTGCAAACGCAAACGGTTGTGGAGGCACAACCAGGGTGGGAACAGATGACTTAAAAGCGACAGCTAACTCAAACATCGAATTGTTCTTATTGATCACAACTGCCATTTTCCAAAATGTTTCATCTCAGCAGTCTTAACAAATGGCAAAATTGACTGGCTTGCTTTTCATCTGAGATTTTGACTCTCTGATAAAAATGGCAAGAAGCCAAAATGTAAGGGTGGCATGCAGAAAAGGGGCAGAAGAGAAGGTGTGCTCGCGTGCGCATGTGTGTGCACATGTGCACGCGTGTTCATGTGTGTGTGTGCAAGAGGAATAGGGACGAGAAAGTGATGCAAAGGGCATGGAAATCCACCAATTCTATACACATGCTTGAATGCAATGCTTAATACATGACTATGAAAAGCAGTCTGGAAATCCAGACAGACCTAAGCCCTGACTTCAAAAACAGGCTCTATCTCCAGCAAAAAGAATACTGATTTAGAGGCAACGCATCGTAACCTGGTGAGCGTGACTCACTCACTACTGCTCTGAACCCACCCCGCACAGCTGTCGTGTGAATAAAGGGCAAGTGTATCCCAAAGCAGATGCCGTCAAGTTGACTCCAGTTTGTGGCAGCCCCCCGTGTGTCAGTGTACAGCCATGTGCTCCACAGGGTTTTCAATGGCTGATTTTCAGAAGTATCTTGCCAGGCCTTTCCGGTGAGGCGCCTCTGGGTAGACTTAAACCTTCAAACCTTCAGTTAATAATAGAGCACATTAACTGTCTGCACCACCCAGGACCTCCAAATGCACCCCACCCCTCAAGAAAAAATGAAACCCACTGCCGTCCAGTCGATTCCAACTCACAGCAACCTCACAGGGTTTCCAAGGCTGTAAATCTCTACCGAAGCAGACTGCCACATCTTTCCCCTGAGGAGTCGCTGGGGTTTCGAACCACCACCCTTTTGGTTAGCATTTGACTGCTATAACCACTGTGCCACAAGGTTCCCTTAAATGCATCCCAGTACCACTGAAATCTTGTTCTCCTTTGGATTCACCAAAAAAAAAAAAAAAAAAAAAAGCACTGATTTTGATTTTTCCAAAGCCTAAGAGGCACCGTCACCCTAGGCCGCTTAAACAACGTTTTCATTCAACCTGAGGGGGCAAGCCACTTAAAGATGCTTTAAAGTATATAATACACGCAACGTTCTAAGCACCTTTAAAAATGGGAGAAAAATATGACTAACGCTAGGTTTTTCAGAGTAAACACAACCACCAGATGCTGGCCACATTAAGGTTTCCAAAACTTAGTATTGAAAAACAAATGGCTTATCCCTACACAATTCAATGATGGGTGCCACAAAATAGCAGAGGCATATTGGCTCTACTGGCTGTTCTCACCACTTGTAAGGGCAGGCTAAGATGTAGGGAATTAACTCAATTTATACAGTGTTTGGTTTTCTATCTTTGGGGAAAGGAAACAGATTTCTTAAGAATTTGCCATAAGAAAGAGAGATTTCTACTTTTCCCAAACTTGCTATGGTGAATGGCTGGGAAGTGTTACTTCCGATGTTTATGGTGAACGACTTACCTTGCTACATCCGTGCCTCTGCCATACCACCCAGCCCACCTGCAGGACAGAAAGCCTGCGCCGTTCTTCTTTCTACACACACTTTATGGTCACTGACTTGACTGAAGAGGGGAGGAGGCAGGCATGCGTGAGCAGTTTTCCCCACAACCGTCTTTTTCTCACCCTCTCTGCCATTTAACTTATTTTGTTCTGACTTACGGTTGTTTCGTAACACTCCACCCATTATAACAATGGCTTTGGGTCAAAGAATGTTCATCGGTGTCTTTAAAAAATGAAGTGCATTTTCCAATATGAACTTCTAAACTGGTCTTTATATACTTGGAAACTATTCACAAATGTTTATTTTTATTGTTTCCAGATTCTGGAAATGAGAAATGAAGTGGTTTAGAAAATGAAGATAAAGGGAGAAGGAGGGACATTTTCATCAGTGAATGCTTTGAATATTCACAACATATTATGTCTGTAGTTTTCCACTTCTGTCTATCCCTGGGGAATTTCGGAGACTACAGAATGAAGTTGAAAAACCAATGAGCCATGTGAGGTAATGGGAACACTGAACATCATGGTTTCAACTCTCAGAGGTTGAAATACTTAAAAGGGCCACCATAGTGAGCTGTGTCCTGGCCAGGCCTTCCAGTAAAACCAACCAAGTACCTGAAGGACCAGGGCTCATCAGCACAGAGCAGACAGAGAGATGACAGAAGATGGAACCAAGTCCAGAAAATGGCATGAAAAGTCCAGAAAATGGCTGTTAGAAGTGGGAAAAAGAATAAGAGAAAGTTTTACATATTCCCACAACTCATCTGCAAGTTTGTCATACAGTGATGGCTTCCGTGCTCCTGTGATGCTGGTACTTCATGCTGGTTTATCAGCATGGCCACAGCTCTGGGGGTGGGTCTGGAGCAGTAGTAAGTTTCAAGGTTTCAAGGACAGCTTCCAGATTCAGACAGACTAGGAAGAAAGGCTTAGAGATCTACTTCAGAAAATTAGTCAATGAAAACTTTATGGCCCACGAGAGAATATTACCTGACTCACTTGCTTTGGACACGTCATCAGGAGGGATCAATCACTAGAGGACATCATGTTTGGGGAAAGAGAGGGCCAGCAAGGATGTGGGAGACCCTCAGTGAGACGGACTGGCACAAAAGCCACACTGATAAACTTGAACACGTTGGCGACTGTGAGGATGACGCAGGGCTAGACATTTGGTTCTGTTGTACACAGGGTCACCATGACTCGGAATGACTAAGCAGCAGCTAATAATAACTGCACTGCATATTTACATGAGTGACATATAAAAGACAGAATGGCCCAGGGCAAAGAAAGTCAATAGGCACATTTCATTGCTAGCCTTACAACTATATCCTACAGTAAGCAAGTAAAGCGAGCTAAAGAAGTAGTGTGGGATGCGGGGGCTGGTCTACTGCCTGGATACCTGATGCATTGGTGCGAATGTATAAGATTTCACTCTTGGCCCCGCGGATGTGGTCGTTCTCCACCATGGTGAGAGTCACTGCCTTGACGTAAACGGCGTACTGAGTCCAGGGCTTCAGTCCGTGCAGTAAAATGCCTGGCTCGATGTCCTTGTTGGTGGGGAGGTCCACGTCCACCATGTTCCAGCTGTTGGAGCCACAGGCGTCCTGCCCGTCATACTCCGTCACGTTTTTAAAGGGGCTGGAAGACAGTCAATAAAGCTCAGAGAATGCTCCAGGGCACAGACCTCAGAGCTCTCAAAAACCTCCCCTAGTGGCCTACCATGTCACACTTTCTATAGTGGGAGTTCTAAATAAAACAAATAATCAATTAGATTTTTATAGAAGAACAAAATTTAGCAACTCCACTCCTGGTTTCACCACAGTTATGCCCTATAGAATCGAATACTCTGGCTTAGGAAAAGCAAATTCTATAGTTACTGGGGTTGATAATATAATATGTTTTTTCTTAGCAATATACACAAAGGTTATTTTCCTCTCTTGCTATTGTGGTATTTTAAGGTCATTTTTCACCATTAAGAAAAAGCAAGGGCAAGCAATGCAAACATCATATATTGATAAAGTATAACTTTTGGAGAGAAATGACTTCCCCACAGAAAAACAGAAGCAGCTTATAATATCTAATTTTTTCATTAACAATTTCTGATGCTTAAGTATCTTATAATATTCAAATATTTTTTTTCCAGGCTGTCTCAGAAACTATCATCACCTCTTGAACAAAATTACTAGCTGACATTGCCAAGCATTGGTAAGACTATCAGAGAGAGAACAGTGTTTTGCACACATGCATGGTTGGGTAGGAATTCCACATCTATCAGATGAAAGCGCTGGACTGTCGTTGGGCATGGGGTCCTGAAATAGACATGAACAGAACCTGGCTGCCGACATGATGGGAGGCCATGAGTGGGTCCCATACATATGAAGACCAAATGCCTAGTAATCCTAACCCCTCTTCTCATTGGTTATGACCCCTCCCCAGGGCCCCAGCTCCAGCAGGGGGATAAGAGTAGAAGCTGCCACCACTGGTGAGTCCTGTCCCTGCTCTGCAGAAGCCAAGCACCTTGGGAAAAGACCCACGGCATTAAGATATGACTTGAGTAAGGGGAGGACTAAGTAGACTGGGGGAAACACCTGGATACTGGGTGCCAAGAAAAGTGGAGGGAGACTAAAAGGAGCTGCGGTCTGTTTCAGCAAGTGAATATTATCTGATGGCACGAGAAGAGCCTCCCTGGAGGCTTTGGGAGAAGCCATGGAAGGTCCCAGGCACGATGGTCGGTTAGTCTCCATTTCCTCTCCCTTGTCTGGAGGGCTCCACAGACAGAATGACAGAAATAAGACCATGGAGCAACCCTGGGGTTACTCAGGGTGCCATGCATTCTGCGGGGAATTCCTGGAGTAGCGGTGGAGAGCATGAAGGGTGGAACAACATTTTTACCGCCACGGTTATAAAAGTTTGGACTAACCCAATTCTCTGGAAAGCAAGCCTTTCCCCTTTGTGTTTATTTTATTCAAACATCTCTAATTAGCCACTAAAGAATGAAAGGCCTCACGTCAACACTTTTCCATTTGTGGTGGTCACTGGTCATGATGACCATCACAGGTCAGCCAGCAGGACACCACCAGAGGGTGAAGCAAGGGCACTCAGCACCATTCTCCCTGGGACAGCTGACTCCCCGCCTCCTCCATTCAGCTAATGTGAAGGACCGTCACAGGAGGGACTTGACCCACTCCCAGCCCTACCAACAGAATGGCGTCACCAAATGCAGAAACTCACGCTTCCTTATAGTACACAGTGAAGCTGATGAGATCCCTGTAGTCAGGGGGCCGGTAGCGGTGCCAGGTGATGATAATCCGATTCTTCCACGTGGTGGTGGAGGTGAAATGCAGCACATCGCTTTCACCTGGGGCAGAGGTACAGCTGTCAGGGACAATGGTCAATGCCATTTTCCTTCCTGTCTCTCTGAAAAGTCACCTGTCTGGGCACCATTTCCCTCTTCTCCAAGGCCGGTTGTACCCCTTAAGTCCTTTTCCTAGGTGACTTTCTTATTTCTACAAGAACCCGTATACCTTATTATGCAGATAGCTTCAATGGGTTCGGTATGTTGTTCACAAAAAAAGAGCTGCTGTCAAGAAGACCCCAAATCATGGTGACTCCCTGTGGGTCAGAGTAGAACTGTGCTCCACAGGGTTTTCAACAGCTGATGTTTTGGAAGCAGACCACTAGACTTTTCTTCCGAGGTACCTCTGAGTGGACTCAAACCTCCAACCTTTTGGTTAGCAGCTGAGATCATTAACCATTTGTACCACCCAGGGACTCCTATGCTGGTTTAACCAAAAACCAAACACATTGCTGTTGAGTTGATTCTGTCTCACAGCAATCCTATAAGACAGAGTAGACTTGCCCCATAGGGTTTCCAAGGAGCTGCTGGTGGATTCAAACTGTTGACATTTTGGTTACCACCAAGCTCATTAACCATATGTACCACGCAGGGCTCCTACATTGGTTTAGTGCCATCAAAATGCAGTGGCTACTTGCCCAGAGGATTGGCAATGGACCTGCTGAGAGTTTCCTAACCTGAAAGACAAGGCCCACTTCAGTGGGTAAGGTGGCCTTATCTTTCTTCTTGGTCCCTGAGACACTGGCTACCCAAAAGGCCCAGGTAAGGTGAGAGTAAACCTTTAAGCCAGGCTCAATCTTCTTAGAGATAGTGACACCTGTCTTGGAGTTATGGAGCTGCCTGCTCTTGGACAACCTTTACCAAGGACAGATAATAGACAAGAGTGCTGCGGATGGGATCTTCCCTTCGTCTAAACTCGGTAACAAACTGGAAGGACACAGGAACTTCTTTGAGGCCTCCAGCTAGCACTGACACATGAGAAATGGATTCAGCATGGACAAGAACAATGCCCTGCGGAACCATCTCATCTCTATGGGAGGAAGCCTTCCCAGATGAGGCCCGACAGGGAACTTGCCCCCTGCCCTCTTGTTTCTGGACCAGATTCAATCTACAAGGAGAAGCAGGGCAGAATTACTGATGGGAGACCCAACTGCCTGTCCTCAGGGAGATCCCAGGCCCTCCTACAGGTTGTCTTCCACCCCCATATTTGCCTGATCCCACTCCACACACGGGGTGAGGCCGAGAGACTAAAGGCAGTCCCAAACAGGAAGACTCTAGGGTTTCAAATGCTCATGAAGATCAGGAAAATGTTCCAGGGTTCCCAGTGAAACGTTATTTAGAAAGAAAACCATGACTTTGCTTTTAAAGGAAAACAAGTGGCTGCTATATTCATGATCTGATAGGTCAGACTGGCTTACCCTAAGGACAAAAGCTCTTTGAAAACCCTCTGATGCATCTACCTTTTGCCATGGTTTGAAAGGGCAGCGTGCCAGGGACTTTAGCAGGTGGGATAGGGGAAAAGAACAAGCACTGGGGTCCAAGGAGGTAAAGACGCCCTCCAGCTTTGCACTCGCTGTCTTTGCTCTAAAACACTTTCTGAGCAACTTAGGTGTCTACCAGGTAAATCCAGACACCAGAAAACCAACCCAAACGCTAATAGTTGTACAGATTCACTTCCTCTTTGTGTATATGTGTGAAAATCACCCTTGATTATTTAAATCACCCTACTTTTTCTCATTTTTTTTCCTTATTAAAAGCCAATGGTGGAGGGGAAAAAAAAAATTTTAACTCTGCAGACCCACAACAACAGAATCCAGTTTTATATACAGGGTTAGGAGAGGAATGTACTTTTATCTCTCAGATACGAGAGTAAAAGTTGTATAATCGATACCAGGTAATAAATTTTAAAAGCAAGATCACCTCAGAGGTGCCGGGTCCCTCCACCTTTCCTGTGTTGGGGTGAAAGCTCTGTCCAAGGGATGGGAACCTGCTGGCCTACATGGGCTGTGCTGGTAGCTGGGCCCCCTCTTGCCCCTTCCCACTGGCACTCTGGGGGACATTGAAGGGACAGTGAGGTCCCAGTGAGTTCACTCTCAGGACAGGAGAGGGCTGGCTCTTCGAAAAGTAATCTAACGGTATGCCAGTATATAAAGAGACAGTTACTACCTGTATGCTGTAAACACCCCTTTAAAATCGGAGTGAGAACCTGTTTATAAACGTTTACCACACTCAGAGAGATGCTAAGGAATATCTGCAAATATGAAAGTGTCATGAACCTGCCCCACTATTGGTTTCAGGGATATATATGCAGGAGCAGAGGGCTAGTGAAGGTGGCGTTGTGTGCCCCCCTCCCCCAGTAAAACAAGCAGGGAAACCCATGAAGTCGCCATTTTACACAGGTCTGTAACTGTTGCACCATCCACTCACAAGAGGCTCTTTCTCCGTTGTTCCTTGTGTTTATGTCCCCTTTGCTCTGGCGCCCTTTAGTCCCTGTCACTTCCTCCATGCGGTAAATTTCGGAAACACACAACTTGGGATTAAAAGCAAAGTACATTTTCCCTGCTTTGATTGTCAGGTTGCGGTGGTCCCAGTCCCACAGCTGCTGCAGGTTCTGGTTGTCCAGGACGTAGAAGGAGTAATTCCTAGAAGAAAAGAAAAGGACATCAGTGCACTCACCTTTCCCATGGACCCAGCCCCTCCTCAGCACGCGGCTCCATAATGTGGTCCTCTTGCCAATCATCAACTTAGCTATTAACACTCTATAATGAGGGAAAGTTACTGTTAACAGTGGCAACCAACTGGTTCAAGGACAGCATATTGAAATCAAGAGTACACTAATTTTACGATCTCTGTTACCAAAAATAATGCTTCACAAGTTGGAGGATGTTACTCGATTCATTCCCTAGAACTGCCTTGGGTTATTTTTCTCAGAGCATGTACAATGTGCTTGCGAGGGGGACCTGGGAGAACAGACACGCGCTGCTACCCAACCAGAACGGCTTACATATTTGCTGTGGAAAGTCTCCTATTATCCTCGGGAGTAAATCACATCCGTGCCTAATCAGGAGGGTACGGTGAAACAGCAGGCAGGACAGGACAGGGAGACAGACTCACAGTGGACCAGCCGTGGGCCTGCTCGCTCCTCCTACCTCGCCCCACCCTGCAAAGCCCCAGCTTGGGGCCCTGGAGAAGACATGGGGGTGAGAAACAGCCCAGGGTGGCAGTCTCCGTGGGCCACCTGTTCAGGCAACAGCCACCGTGTCTTACGCAGAGGTCCTCAAAGCTTAAGTGTGCAGTGCATCACCTGGAAAGCAGAGATTCTCATTCGGCAGGTCTAGGGTGGGTTCCCAGGTGATGCTCATATTGCTGGTCCAAGGACTGGACTTTGAGAACCACTGCTGTCAGGGGTACTGAACACGGGGTGGAGGGGGGGTGGGTGGGTACAGTTCTGGAGGCCCAAAGCTGACCAGGCAGACCCAGCTCCTGCCCCAGAGAGTAACCAGGCAGCAGCACACCCAGGGTCCACCAGAGGGGAGATGGAAGCAGGCAGCATCTAAGCAGGCTCCCCTGGTACCAGGGATTTCCACTCCGGGGAGGCGAGCACACACAGCAGCGCACCTTCCTCTCTGGCTCCCTGGGGAGCAAGGTGGCAGCACCAGGCTGCAGTCCGAGTCCTCTGTGCACTAGGTTCTGCTTCCACCTCCCTCAAATACCCCCTCGCCCTCCTGCTCCCTAGCCTCAGTGTCTTTCTGAGACACATTCACATGCCTTATGTAGGCAACTGAGTTTAGCAGTTAGCACAGCACTTAGAACTGTTTTTGAGATTTATGCACAGATCCAACACACAAACACACAGTACAGAAGGAGCCCAGCCCCTTTACAGAGCCAGGACTGTCACCCCAAAGCCCGTCTGCTCTGGATGACATGGCCGTCAGGACACCTCTCTGGAGAATGTCCTCTTTACCCCCACGCAGGGACCCCTAAGCACCTGTCCAGCCCTCGGCCCACACGCATTTAGGCTGGAGCTTGAGACCCAGTTAGAACGCTGCCAAGCAGACTGTGGCATTTCTCTGGGAAGTCGCAGAGAGTGTCCCTGTCAGACTGGGGGCAGAGACGGGATCCAGGAGCAGAGGCTCACCGATGAGCCACACAGGCGCGGAGGGCGCTCAGTGTGCTCTGACGCCCACTTCAGTCATTTGTAGGAAAAGGGGTTTGAGCAGCTAACAGGTGAGCCTGCTAATGACTCTCTTGCCCAAAAGGAATGATAGAGCTGAGGCAGAATCCGCCCAGTCAGCCTGGAGTCCAACACCTCCCAGGCACTGGGTTCTCCACCCCCACACGTGCTGGGTGATGGTGGGGGGCGGGGTAGATGAGAGCGGCGGTGGGGGAGGTGATGGTGGTAGGGATGGTTGCGATGGGGGTAGGGGAGGCTGGAGTCCTGACTGTAAAGGGTTCAGTGAACCAACAAGCACAGCCAAAAACAGCTCCTCCATTCCAGTCCAGGCTCCACACAAACCCTCCTTTAAGTATCTTCACGTGTTAACAGTCACCAAACAGAGTGTTAAGAACTTGCAACTTAAGGTGGTATCCACATGAATCCAGACACGGTATATGCAACAAAGGCCCTGTGTCCAGGAGGAAGCTCTGGGACAGGCATGGTCAGATCTATGTCCCTGGGCCAGACCCGTCCATTTCTCCTCTCTCTCACTGCCGGGTAAGGGGCATCAGTGCAGTTGAGGAGCTGAAAAAGAGGGTTGGAGGTGGAAACAGATGCCTCCTATGATACAAACATGGGTCATGAGTCGGAGTCATCATGAGTCACAGTTGATTTGACGTCAACCATGTCATCACCAGGCCACATTCGTGTCTGCAGAATCTTCCTGGCTCTGAAGAAGGCTCTGCAGGTCTGACAGCACCCTCAATATGTCTGGCTTCCCCTGGGCACCTGAGTTAGCCTCATGGAACCAAATCTCCTTGCTGGTGAAGAAATCTCTGGACCAGGAAAACCCATCTCCCCATTGCTATCAAGTCAATTCCGACTCACAGTGACCCTACTGGACAGAGCAGAACTGCCCCACAAGGCTTCCAAGGCTATAAATCTCTCCAGAAACAGACTGTCACATCTTTCTCCCATGGAGTGTTGGTGGGTTCCAACTGCCAACCTTTCAGGTGGCACCCAAGAGCTTAACCACTGTGCCGGCGTGGCTCCCTCTGGGCTAATGAATCTGGTCAAACTTCCATCTCAGCCAGGGTGAGGCTCCTCCTAACTAATTTCACTAGCAAGGCATGAATTTGCACCTGAATGGCTTCTGAGCCACACACCCCTCTCCCCACGGGGGAAGCCTGAATTATACATTAGCAACGTGACAAATGAATGGCAGGCACACTGAAACGCCATGTATTTGATTAATCACTTTCAAAGGCAAGATTATCTCTTCACAGTAAACACAAACATTTTTTACAACATCAAGAAGGCTGGGAGCCAGGATACCAATATTAATAAAACCCACGCATTATAGAGGCTGTGAAAGCTAAAGAAAAATAAAAAGGAGACCCTCATCAAAATAATAATCAAGCCATCCATGCGATGCCTGTCAATACTGTCCTTGTGTTCCATACCCCAGCTTGGGGCCGGCTCCCCCCACATTCCTTCCATGGTCAGGTGAGAACGAAGTCATGGCCTAAGGATAGAGACTGGTCTGCACATCTTCAAAATACACGTGCCTTAAATTTCCATTGTTTCCTGGATGAAATAGTTATTTGAATAAATTACTCATTAAATGTTATTTCCAAATTGTTTCTAAGTTCACTGCCTTTACATTCAAAAAATATTTTTAAAAACTTATTTATTGCTGTTTTGTGTCTATACTTGGGTAGGCCCCACCTGCCAACCTACAGACAGATCTCCAGGTGAGAGGACACACTTGGGTTAGGCTCCCCCTTCTTTCAGAAGAGTTGTCTCCTGGAGGACATGTGTATATGATTTGTGTTGATATTCTAAATGCCATGTGTTATGCACTTACTCGTTCTATTGGTGGCTGTCTTACCTCTTGTTTGTCAACACCACCATCGCCCCACCTGCTCCAACAAAAGGCAGGAAGGTGGGGAAGAAAAGAGTCAGTGGGGAAGAAAAGAGTCGTTGTAACTACTATTGATTTGAATGGTACTCAAAAGACAACCCTAGGTACAGGGTTGGGAACATTACCTTTGGGTGTTCAGGGTTTGGGCCTTACCTTTGCCATCTCCTAAGCAACAACTCTATGGCAAAGCTCTGAAGTGACTTCTGGTTTGGAGTTTCTCAACTGCAAACTGGAGAGGTTTCCTGTTCTTCCGGCCTCACGCCAGCATGAAGATATGAACGAGGTAATATAGAAGGATACTATGAACTTAAAACCACCTCACAAATGTGTGGGGGAATTGCTCTCTGAAGTGTCAAAGTCCCTTGCAACAAAGTCCCAGAGAACAGGAAAGCCCTGTCCCCTGGACATGGGCTGAGGCCAAGGTCTCCAGACTGAGGATGTGGGAGGGACATTCCCCTCTTTCCAGCCCGGGCAGACGTATTAGAGCCCTGACATATTGAGAAAAAATGTGCAAATACACAACCAATCAGACACCCCCTTTCATTTCTCGGAGGAGAAATGGCCTCTCTTCATGGCCGTCTCTAGGGGGCATCAGAGCCCAGCACACGGTGCTGTCTCCAGCCTCACAGGACTCTTCAGGAAGGATCTGGCCCTTTGCAGAGGTGCTCCTTCATCCAATCTGCAAATGGGCTGGTTTACACAACCCCTGTAAGTCCAATACTTAGGCCATCTTGGGGTTCAGCAAGTGCAACAGCACAAGTGCCTTGCAGATACTCGGAAAATGTAACCCCTTTACTGCAGTATAACTTACCTACTGCACAGTTCCATGAGCTCCTGTAAATTTACACAGCTGTCCACCTACAACCCCCCAGTTTTAGAACATGCCCATCACCCCAAAAGTTCCCTCATGTCCATTTGTGGTCAATCCCTGCTCCCACCCACAGCTACCACTGTTCTGCTTTTTGTCTCCACAGTTTTTGCCTTTTCTAGAAATTACATATTAATGGGATCATATAACATGTACCCTTGTGTCTGGCAGTGTTCACTCAGCATGTTTCTGCAGTTTGCCCGTGTTGTTACATGGATCGGTAGTTCAATCCTTTTTATTGTTGAGTAGTTGCTATGAGTCAGAATCGACTCGACGGCAGTGGGTTTGGTTTTTGGTTTTTTAGTATTCCACTGCACCACGTTTTGTTTATCCATTCATCTACTGATAGCCATTTGGATTGTTCCCAGTGGGTATTTCGGGGAGGGAGGGGGAAATCAGGCTATTATGAATTATACTGCTGTGAACATCTGCATACGAGTCTTGTGTGGACACATTTTCCCAGTCTTTGAGCCACAGGAAAGTGGAGTGAAACAGAGAGCATTATAAGGCCCAGTGGTAGAGTCACGAGCACAGAGGTACTTGTGTGAATCGGAGAATTTCCATTCTCCTAACCTACCGCCTCCACCTATTTTAGGGCAACAGTCCTTGGTAGCACCAAAGAATTTGAATTTTGAATCTTTATTTATCGGATATCATCAGAAAATAAGGTTTTCCAAATACGGAAGTTTTACAGACACCTGAAATACTCTTATTCAAGCGCTTAAAAATGAGCCATTTTATAGAAATCTCATACACCTGGATTATGAAATCCATTTCTTTTGCACACAGCAGAACCATCCTGGTTATCTTACTGTACAAGGTCATGACCCTGGAAATAAGTCAAATTGCCTGAAGTGGGCAATGCCCTCAAGGGCAGCTGGGCTGTCTGGGCTCTTCCAGGCAAACGGAAGGCTGCCTGGTGCTGCCTGCGTCCCCGTCTTCAGTGGACCCCCCTGGCTCTGCTCTGTTGTGATGCTGCCTACATGCGGCCAGTTCAGAAGTCAGACTCTAAAATCGGCTCAAACTGAGAGTGATGTGAAGGTAATTGGCTCTGACTGAGAAGCAGAGGGCACTGTTGTTGTTGTTAGGTGCCATCAAGTTGGCCCCAGACTCATGCATGACTGAACACAACGTTGTCCAATCCCGTGCCATCCCCATAATGGGTTGTGGATCTGACTCTCCAGGTCCACAGGGTTGTCATTGGCTGATTTTCAGAAGATCGCCAGGCCTTTCTTCCTAGTCTGTCTTAGTCTGGAAGCTCTGCTGAAACCTATTCAGCATCGTAACAGCACACAAGCCTCCAACGACAGACATGTGGTAGGTAGCTGGGCATGAGGTACACTGGCTGGGAATCAAACTTGGGTCTCCCTCATGGAAGGCGAGAAGTCTACCACCGATCCACCACTGCCTCATTCCCCTAGGTAACATGCTTGGACTCCATGTGCTGGCCCTGACACCAGTAATCTGGCTGCTCAGGAGACTTCTTGGGGCGGGTCCCAGTGACACACTGAAAAGCAGAGGTTGTCAGGTAAGTGAAGGATCTCCACACTTTGAATTTTTTTGCTCTCCATCAAATAAAAGATGACAAAACTTTTGTCCTATTGAGCCTATTTTCATCCTATTTATGTTCTCACTGGCTATAACAGAGGCTCAAGGAAAATGGCACACTGAAGGCAGCAGTGTGATGAGAGAATGTTTACGTACAGGGAAAAAAAAGGAAGGTGCTTTGGGACAGGTATATGAGAAGAAATAAAGCAGTGGTTCCCAAGTTTTCCCGCACACTGAAGCCACCTAGGAATCTTTAGAAAAAGAGACTGATGCCTGGGTCGCACCCCTGGCCATTCTGATTTAACTGGGACAGGACACAATCTGGGCATCAGGATTTTTTAAAAGCTCCTCAGTTGATTCTAATGTGTAGCAAAGTTTGAGAACCACTGCGATAAAAGTTACCTTGGATTAAACCCAAAGCACACACAAATTAAACTTGCAGACAGCTCCGCTAACGCTCCTCAACTCAAAAACCTCGAATACGTTCCACTGCCTACCCAGATTATAACCTTCACACCTGGGTGCATAACACCTTACGTAATCCTAATGCCACTTAACCTCTCCAGCAGTATCTGCCAAACCCAGGATGCCCCGACTCATTGCCTTTGTATCTGCTGCCCTTCCCTGAACTGCCCTTTTTCACCCTCTGCTTTCTGAGTGTTTCTGTAAACCCTTCAAGGCCCACCTCAGAGGCCACCTCTTCTCAGAAGCCTCTCTGGTCTTCTCAATCAGATAGGTGACTCTCCTTCATGCCCATGGCATGTTCCTTATATTTCCCTCCTGGTACTTTGCAAGTTCTGCTTTGTGCTCTCCACATTTATCTACTTATCATCTTCCTTTCCTCTCTTCCCTTCTTAAGGCGGGCAGGGAGCAGGTAAATGGGCAGGAGCTAACTGTTCCTGAGTCAAAGAAAGCAGTTATTGCTACTGGCCACACAAAAAATTAGCTCCTGTGGAGTTAATCACAGTGAGGCTGAGCTGCACTTTTTTTGGTCACAGGTGAGAGACCCCCAACTCCCGTTAAGAACAGCAAGATCCCCAATAAAATTCTTTACTGAAATGGAAAAACATTATCACCAACTTCATAAGGAAAGGAAAGAGGCCCTGAATAGCTAAAGCAATATTGAAGAAGAAAAGCAAAGTGGGAGGCCTCACACTCCCCAATTTCAAAACATACTATAGAGCGACAGTAATCAAAACAGCCTGGTACTGGTTCAATGATAGACACATAGGCCAAGGGAGTAGAACTGAGAGCCGAGAGATAAATCCACCCATCTATATAAAAATAGGCAGCCGATATTTTCGACAAGGAGTCAAAGTCCATTAGCAGTCTCTTTAACAAATGGTGCTGGCAAAACTGGATATCCACATGCAGAAAAATGAAACAGGATCCAAACCTAATATCATACACAAAAAATAACTCAAAATGGATCAAAGACCTACATGTTAAAGCTAAAACTATAAAGTTCCTCAAAGATAATACACGGACAAAACTATGAGACCTAATTATTTTCAGTAATAGGTTACCAAACACAACCACAAATGCATGAGCCAACAGAAAACAAGTCAGATAACTGAGAGCTCCTAAAAATTAAATACTTATGCTCATCAAAAGACTTTATCAAAAGAGTAAAAACAGAACCTACAGATTGAGAAAAAAAATCTTTGGAAATGATATATCTGGTAAGGGTCTTATCTCTAAATTATATAGAAAACTCAACAACAAAAAGACAAACAACCCAATTAAAAGGACATGAACAAACATTTCACCAAAGAGGACATTCAAGCAGCCAATAAACATATGAAAAGATGCTTTTGATCATTAGCCAGAGAGATGCAAATCAAAACCACAATGAAATACCATCTCACCCCTGTAATAATGACGCTGATCAAAAAAAAAAAAACTGCAAACAACAAATGCTGGCAAGGTTGGGGAGAGACTGGAACCCTGCTCCACTGCTGGTAGGACTGTAAATTGCTTCAACAATTACGGGAAAAGGTATGGTGCTTCCTCAAAAAACTAGAAATAGAAATACCCTATGATCCAGCAATTCCACTCCTACAGAACTAAAACTACTGACATGAACAGATATATGCACACCAGTGTTCACTAGAGCATTATTCACAATAGCAAAAAGATAGAAACAATCTAACTGCCTATCAGCAGACGAGTGGATAAGCAAACTGTGGTAGGTACACACAGTAGAATACTATGCAGCCATAAAAAATAATGATAAGTTCTCAAGACACATTACAACATGGACAAACCTGGAGGACATTAAAAACCAAAACAAACCAAACCTGTTGCTGTCGAGTTGATTTTGACCCATAGGAACCCTAAATGACACAGTACAACTGCCCCATAGGGCTTCCAAGGAGTGGCTGGTGGATTTGAACTGCAGACCTTTTGGTCAGCAGCTGTATCACTTACCCACTGTGCCACCAGGGCTCCTGGAGAACATTATGCTGAGTGAAATAAGTCAATCACAAAAAGACAAATACTGTATGATCTCACTATTATAAAAAGACAAGAATAGGTACATGTGCAGAAAGCAACATTCTTTGGTGGTTACCAGGGATGGGAGGAAGCAGGAAGGCGAAACATTTTCGTTAATTGTGATGACGGGTAAGGCAATACCGAGTAAGGGCGAAATCTCCACAACTTGACCAAGGTAAAAGATGACACTAAGAAGCACGCAAGAAGAAGGCATGGTTTTGGGAAAAGCCACAACATGTACGATTTTGCAACAACAGCAAGAGTAACCTAAAAATATGTGTGTTGTTACATGGATGGATACGAATGAGAGTGCCAACACGCTGTGAAAAGTGTAACCAATGTCACTGAATAGTATGTAGAGAAATTGTTAAATGAGAACCTAATTTGTCAGGTACATTTTCTCCAAACACACAATAGAATATTTTAATAAATAAAAAGAAAGGCAAGATTCTCTAGAGCCCTAGCTATAGAAGGAGCAAGTCTCTGAGAAGGAGCAGGCGGGAGTCAAAGGCTGGAAGCCCTTCCACAGGGCTATCGATGAGCAGCACGTTGTGAAAACCTGAGGCCCCTTTGCCCTCTGCTCCCACCTCCAACACTAACAGCCGGGCAGAGGCCTGGGAACTTACCTGTGAAACCCCCCAAGACACCTGAGCAACAACATGAATCCTTAAAAAGATCCCACTGATACTTCAGGATTTATATAAGTTTAGACAATAAGGAATACACCATCAACATTCTTGCAAATAAAAATCTGGATTTAATTTTCAGCTATCTTTAGGCACATATACTTGTAGTCAACACACAACTAAAAGGTAATTGTTAATAAGAATGAATGAAACTCTCCTCTCACTTTTCACCTGTCTATCAACTGCTCAGACTGAGGAAAAAAAAAAGTGTCTAACCAGCAGGAAAGGTGAAAAATCCCCATCTGCCACAGAAAAAGTGCTTCCTGACGTGGGGGATTCCACAAACACAAACACCACTTGGAGGAAAAAGCCAAGCTACAGTTCATGTAAATACTTGATACAATAATCACTAAGCACCACCTCAAATTGCCTTGCCACACAGGTGACCAGAGTCACTCTGGGCTGGGCACAGGGGTGGCCTTCCTGGATCTGCAACAAGAAAAGTTTTCTTCACTAAATGGATAACAGATAAGTGGTAATGTTGGTGAAGGGTAAGATAGTACACAATACTGGGGAAGTCAGCACAACTTGACCAAGGAAAGGTTATGGAAGCTTCAGAGACACACCCAAACTCCTTGAGAGAACAAATTACTGGGCTGAGGGCTGGGTACCATGGTCTCAGGGGAAATCTAGCTCAACTGGCATACATAGTTTATAAAGAAAATGTTCTACATCCTACTTCAGTGAGTAGCATCTGGAGTATTAAAAGCTTGTGAGCAGCCATCTAAGATACTCCACCTGCCCCGCCCCCTCTGGAGCAAGGGAGAATGAAGAAAACCAAAGACACGAGGGAAAGATTAGTCCAAATAATTAATGGACCACAACTACCACAGCCTCCACCAGACTGAGTCCAGCACAACTACATGGTATCCAGCTACCACGGACTGCTCTGACAGGGATCACAACTGAGGGTCCTGGACAGAACTGAAGACAAATGTAGAACAAAATTCAAACTCACAAAAAAAGACCAGATTTATTCATCTGACAGGGACTGGAGAAATGCCGAGAGTATGGCCCCTGGACACCGCTTTGACTCAGTAGGGAAGTCACTCCTAAGGTTCACCCTTTAGCCAAAGATTAGACAGGTCCATAAGAAAAAATGAGACTAAAGGGGCACACCAGCCAAGGGGCAAGGATGTGAAGGGAGGAGGGGTCAGGTAATGGGGAACTCAAGGCTGAGAAGGGGAAAGTGTTGACACATCATGGGGTTGGCCACCAATGTCACAAAACAATATGTGTATTAACTGTTTAATAAGAAACTAGTTTGTTCTGTAAACCTTCGTGTAAAGCACAATTAAAAAAGAAAGATGCTTTTCTAAAGAATCAGTGCTCCCAGTAGGGAGGATACTGAGCTTTTCAAAGACAGAAGGAAGAGCTTTCCTCTCTCTTCAGCCATATGAGATGGTGGAATTTAAAAATTTAAGACTGCCTAAGAGTTAGCCTGAGAAAAACTGGGCAGCTGTACAGAAACCTTTAAACGGTTAACTTTATCCGGTTGGGGTCAAGAATCAGCAAGGACAACCCTTCCCATGACCTTCCCATCTCCTTTTTCCCCCTAAATTACTTCCCTAAATTCACTTTATAAGGAATTCACTCATTAATAGATGAGTTGCCTCTTATCTCAAAGTGTTAGCTTAAAGCCAGGCATGAGCTGTATTTAAAAGGGTGGATGTAAGAGAAAAACATATATGCAAAGGTACACCCGGGCTGACTCCCAGGAAGAAAGTATGCGAGCAGTATGCACAGGTTTCTATCTAGCCTCCAGTGAAAAGCCAACGGTTACTTTAAAACTCCTATCACATAGCACGTCCCTGCAGGAGGCAAAAATCCCATCAGTAGTGCAAATCCTATAAGCTAATCAATGAAAACAAATTCGTAAATCAAGACTTCTTTGTAACAAAATGAACTGTTCATGAGTCTCCAGATCTCGTGTTCCAATGTATTTTGCAAAGCTGGAATGACTTTTAGAGTCGAGTCCAGTATCCAAGGCAGATACGGGTCATGGGATGATGATTTCTCTGTGAGCTAAGCACATTGGATAGACTTCCTGGCTGGAAGAGCCCCCAAGTCAGACGTGCAACCCTTGGCTGATGGGTCATGACACAGTAAGAGTGAAAACATCCTTATTTTCCAAAACAGCAACATCCTAAAGACAGCAACATCATGACTGTCGGCAAGGAGGTGGACCCTCAGGCAAGGTGGGGCCTGACCCAGGCGGCACCGGCCTGACCAGCACATCTCCCTTCTGTTAAAAAGAAAAAAAAGGTTAATACCCTAGTAACCCAGATTTTACAGGCACACTACCTATTCTGTAAAACGAGAATGCCAGCTCATGAAACTGGGAGTCCTTACCCTTCTAGCTGCTCCTCCCCTAAAATCTGGCGGAGATTTTTCAGGAAAGACAGGGAGACCAAGGCGTGGGAATGGCGGATCTTCACGTAGCCCGTCACAACCTCGATGAGACCCATGAAGTTCTCCAGCTCCGAGGCAATGTTATCTAAACAAAGAGGGGCAGTGTTACTACCAGCTCACTTAGCCTAAGGGTGACACACTTCGGGGTTTTTTTTTGTTGTTTTTTTTAATTGTGGTAAACAGAAACAAAACATTTACCACTTCAACAATCTCCACGTGTACAATTCACCGTTATCCATTACGTTCATCAAGCTGTTCAACCACCGTTACTATCTGTTTCCAAATTTCCCTATCACCCTAAATTATTACCAGAAGCTCAGTGTCCTCCAAGCAACGACACCACCTTGTCTCCCTTCCCCCGCCCACCCCGGTGACCACTCATAAACTTTGGTCTCTATGCATTTGCCTATTCTAGGTATTTCATCGAAGTGGGATCACCCAATATTTGTCCTTTTGTGACTGGCTTACTTTACTCAGCATAGTGTTTTCATGGTTTGTTTTTAAAATACACCTCTGGAGAACAATTAAGTGGCAGGTCTTGTTCGGGTAGGGCAGGCTGAGATGTTCAGGACTTTTCTTTTCCCAAAAAGGCACTTCCCTAGGGCTGGCCTTCCTTCCACAATCACTTCCAGGTAAGGCCTGAGAGGCAGTTTCTACAGGACTAGGTGCTGCAGCTTCCCAGGCTGATGAACAGAACGCAAAATCATAAATACCAGACTGCCAATTAGTGAGGGCTGACAAATCCAGGGGACGTCTTTTAACACGCTCTGTCAACAGACAGCACTGCCCCCACAGTTCAAGGGCATGGCTAAATAAACGCTTTCTCGGTCTCATTACCAACTCCCATTGCCGCCTTTGAATTCTAGTTCCTAAGATACAGGAATCTATATTTAAAGATTCCATCTTACTAAGACTGGAAGAAAACACACCAAAATGTTAACAAGGGCTATCTGCAGGTGACCTAAAGAACTCGTTTCTGTGTTTCTAGGTTTTCTCTAATGCGCCTGTATTAGTTTCATTATCAGAAAAGGGTTGGAAAAATCGTTGCTAATGCATAAGAAAAAAACAATTGATCTACAATAAACCACTATTTCTCTTAACCTTATTGAGCCTACCTTTTTCTCACAGTCAATAAAAAAAAAGTAAACTTCAGTTCAACTTAGGCCAAAATTATAATAAATATAATAATGAATTGAGTGTGATTCAATCAATGGGGTTTTACTGTATCTAATTCATGATGGTTTACTTAATAGAAGGTTGTATTTGACTTTGAATTGGAAAAAAAAAAAAAAAGCCTCTTTTTCTGGAGGTTCATGGAGTCCCTAGGTGGCGCAAATGGTTAAAAGGTGGTTAATCAAAAAACTGGTGGTCTGAAGACCTGAAGACCTGCTTCCAAAAGGACACTGCCTTGAAAACCCTATGGAGCAAGTTCTTCTCTGTACATAAGGCCCTATACTTAATGTATAGTTTAATGGCCTTCCATGAGAAATCGAGGAGAAACTCAAGGTATAAAGACTAAAGATTGTTTGCAGTTGATGTTTCAAGGAAGAGCTCTTTAATTTTAGGGCAGGATACAAGCATTTTAGCCAAGGATGGGGCAAGGCCTTTCCGTGAGCTGTCCATCATCCTAAATCTGACTGATTTCCTGTATTGTACATATACTGAAGACACATTTCATCGTCACGCATAAATATGTACCAATTTCTCCTCAAATTACACTTCTCCATGGATTAAATTCATGGATTATTATTTTTTTATTGTGGTGAAAATATG
This sequence comes from Elephas maximus indicus, assembly GCF_024166365.1. Classification (NCBI taxonomy): domain Eukaryota; kingdom Metazoa; phylum Chordata; class Mammalia; order Proboscidea; family Elephantidae; genus Elephas; species Elephas maximus. The sequence continues at coordinate 89,977,269 of NC_064831.1, forward strand.
TACAACAAAACATTCACCAATTCAGCAATTACTACATAATTCACTAACACTGACTACATCCTCCATTTTGCACAACCATTACTGCTATCATTTTCCAAATCATTTCACCACTATTAACGTAAAATCAATGTCCCCTAAGCAAAAATTCCCCCTTTTCCCCTCCTTCCTACCCCTGATAACCACTAATAATCTTTGGTTTCTGTACATCTGCTTATTTCATATAAGTGAGATCATACAGTACTTGTCCTTTTTCGACTGGTTTATTTTTCTCAGTATAACATATTCAAGGTTTCATCCACGTTGTGGCACGCGTCAGGACATGGATTAAGTTTTTCTCTTCAGGATTGTTGTTGTAGCGACCCCATGCATAACACAACAGAACACTGCCTGGTCCTGTGTCATCCTTATAATTGGTGGTATGCTTGAACCCACTGTTGCAGCCACTGTGTCAATGCATCTTGCTGAGGGTCTTTCTCTTTTCCACTGACCCTGTACTTTACCAAGCATGATGTGCTTCTCCAGGGACTGACCCCTCCTGACAACACGTCTGAAGTATGTAAGACGCAGTCCCGCCATCCTTTCTTCTATGGAGCATTCTGGGTGTACTTCCTCCAAGACAGATTTGGTTTGTTCTTTTGGCAGTCCATAGCATATTCAATATCTTCGACAACACCACAATTCAAAGGCATCAATTCTTCTTCTGTCTTCCTTATTTACTGTCCAGCTTTCACGTGCCTATGATGCGACCGAAAATACCATGGCTTGGGTCAGACTCACCTTAGTCTTCAAGGTGACATCTTGGCTTTTCAACACTTTAGAGAGGTCCTTTGCAGCAGATCTGCCCAATGCAATGTATCTTTTGATTTCCTGACTGCTGCTTCCATGTGTGTTGATTGTGAATCCAAGTAAAATGAAATCCTTGACAACTTAATCTTCTCTCCATTTATCATGACGTTGTTTACTGGTCCAGTTGTGAGGATTTCTGTTTTCTTTATGTTGAGGTGTGATCCATATTGAAGACTGTGGTCTTTGATCTTCATCAGTAAGTACTTAAAGTCCTCTTCACTTTCAGCAAGCAAGGTTGTGTCATCTGCATAACGCAGGTTGTTAATCAGTCTTCCTCCAATCCTGATGCCCCATTCTTCTTCATACAGTCCAGCTTCTTGGATTATTTGTGCTCAGCACACAGATTGAGTAGGTATGGTGAAAGGATACAACCCTGAGGCATACCATTCCTGATTTTAAACCATTATCCCCTTGTTCTGTCCAAACAACTGCCTTTTGATCTATGTACAATACAGTTCCTCATGAGTACAATTAAGTGTTTTGGAATCCCCATTCTTTGCAATGTTATCCACAATTTTTTATGATCCACACAGTTAAATGCCTCCGTATAGTCAATAAAACACAGGTAAACATCTTTCTGGTATTCTCTGCTTTCAGCCAAGATCCCTCTGACATCAGCAATGATATCCCTGGTTCCACGTCCTCTTCTGAATCTGGCCTCAATTTCTGGCAGTTCCCTGTCGATATACTGCTGCAGCCAATTTTGAACAATCTTCAGCAAAATTTTGCTTGCATGTGATATTAATGATATTGTTCCTAATAATTTCCACATTTGGTTGGATCACCTTTCTTGGGAATAGGCATAAATATGGATCTCTTCCAGTCAGTTGGCCAGGAAACTGCCTTCCATATTTCTTGGCATAGACAAGTGAGCATTCAGTGCTGATACTGTTTGTTGAAACATCTCAATTGATATTCCGTCCATTCCTGCAGCCTTGTTTTTCGCCAATGCCTTCAGTGCAGCTTGGACTTCTTTCTTCAGTACCATCAGTTTCTGATCATATGTTACCTCTTGAAATGGTTGGATGTCAACTAATTCTTTCTGGTATAACGATTCTGTGTATTCCTTCCATCTTCTTTTGATGCTTCCTGCATTAATATTTTTCCCCATAGGATCCTTCACTATTGCAACTTGAGGCTTCAATTTTTTCTTTAGTTCTCTCAGCTTGAGAAACACTGAGTGTGTTTCTCCCTTTTGGTTTTCTATCTCCAGCTCTTTGAAAATGTCATTATAATACTTTGTCTTCTCAAGCCACCCTTTGAAATCTTCTATTCAGTTCTTTTACTGCATCATTTCTTCCTTTTGCTTTAGCTGCTCGACATTCAAGAGCAAGCTTCAGGATAGGAGGATGAAAAAGGATTGGATACTTAAAAGGTATGGTCTAAGGAATGAGAAAATCAAGAATAAATCAAGAAATATAGTAAAAGCTAAAGAATAAAACTTTAGAAATATTTTGAAGGTAAGAAGTTCTAGCTGTGTGGAAGCAAAATTACCTCCCTTGTGGAGGTGTAGGGGGCATTAAGAAAAACCAAGGATATCAGAAAAACTCAAAAGAACCAAGCAAATACTTGTTTCTGTCATCTGCAAACCATTAGAAGGTAATTCACTCATGTAAAAAAATTATTAAGAAAAAGCAAATTTCAGAGGATAGATACATTGGTCATTTCTTTTTTAAAAAACCATAAAAGAAATTTCTTCACAAAAGGATTTATAAAGAAATTCCCTTTCAACTTCGAGGTGTTCTTACTGTATTTATTCTAGCTTGTGAAACTATCAGTATCTTGGCAGTCCCAGTGGCAGAGAATTGAAGGCAACAGTATTTGAAGCCCTTGTCAATTAAAGTTTGGCAGGGAAAATATCACAGAATAAGAAGTCAATGGGCAATGATTCGCACAAACGCAGTTCAGAAGCAACTTACCAGGAATTCCGTCTGCTGTAAATAGTGGTGGATCCTACAGGGGTGAGACTCAGTCTCAAGTACAAGATGGCACATACTTGTGTCCCTCACATTCTCAGATATAAATGTGGAGCTCAACCACTCTTTTGGACTTCACAAGACCTTTAAAGTGCTACCACTAATCTCTTTCCTTTACTCAATCATCTCAAACAACTTAAGTGCTAACCAAAACTCTTTGTACTAAAAGATGTTTGGATCTGGCTACAGTGGGAGTCTGCTCAGTGAGTCGTACCTCTGATCCATTGGTCTCTTCTGTGGTTTGTATGCACCGGGACGGGTGTCTCCTACATTAAGATGTGACTACCAGAAAGGAGGGATGGCCCTCTTTACCGGTATAAACTCTGTGCCGATCGCTAAAAAAGACAGTCTTGTCTTTCAAACCTTTTTTTCTTTTTAAATCTTTGAGGGAAACTCAAAGGAGAAGCCTTGTGCATGGGGTTTATGTGCCATTGTTTTTCTAGGCCCATATTTTAGTTGTGACTCACAGACAAGGAAGCAGCAACAAAAGAAAACCAAGAGACCCAGCCATCTCTCCCAGCGGACAGAACACTTACTGCCTCGTCGAATATTGATGAGCAAGTTGCCCTTGAAGATGGTGCATCCTTGCAGCATTTGCGCAGAAGTCACAGAATCAATGGTCTTTGTTTTCTTCTCTTCCTCACAGACTTTGGGGCAAGGACCTTCGCAAGGGATACAGTACATGCTGTGGGAGAGAAAGAACCAAACAAAACACACAGAGAATTGAGTCTGCCTCCTTGCATCTGAAAAATTTGTTAAGTTTATGCTCTTATTTTCATTGCTGTTTTCACAGTACAGGTTGTTAAAAAAAAAAAAAAAAAGGCAGCTAGTTTGCAATTAGTCTGAAGGCTTTCAGGTGATCACAGAATATCTCCTCCCCAAGCCCACCTGGGATAATCCACTCATGCTGCAACCAAACGGTGAAAGTGCCTACAAAGGAAAAGCCTGTTGCTTGTTTCCGGACAAAATCCATGATGCATCCTTGAGGCATGTGTGTATCATAGGCTGTTGACTGGGGAGCCAGATGGTTCCATGTGGGAGAAACAGCCTCACAGAGAGGAAGCCCTGGGGGCTCCCAAGGAGAACAGAACCGCTTTTTGGATGGCGTGGCCTCTGCTGGGAGAGTCAACAGGGACCGCAAAGGGATGGCAGTGTCTCTGCCACTAACAGGAGTCCAACCCCGGCAATCAGTGCCCAGCAAAGCTCAGGGACGGATTCCAAAGGCATGTGGTACAGCAGAGATCCCTGATTTTCTTGCTAAAGCACAACTGAAATTATTTCTTGACAGTGTTTTGCAGAAACTTGTAAATTGATCCAAATGTTGTTTTCTCGGCATACACAATAAAAGCAAGGAATTTCCATTACTTTGTAATAGGCTCCTATTTCACATGTTATCCTCAATATGCCACAAGCCACCAAAAGTCAAGGATGGTTGAGTGGCACATGAGTTAAGTGCAGAGGAGGGGCTGGCACTTCTCCTGCTCTCTACTGTCACTTAGGAAACAGGGAACAAGATGCTAACCCACTCAGGGCTGCTGAACCTGTGGGCTCTACAGCTTGTACACAGAACAAGGATCAGAAAATTGGGTCAATTTCTAAACAAAATAAATACTACAACCTGATGGGATGTGTAACAGGATGGTGAGTTGGAAGTCAATAAATTTACATTATTGTTCTTAAATGATCTTTAAAACCTCATAAAGATAAAGGACATTCAGGAAAATAGTGTCAGTTACAGCTCTTTTCATTAGAGTCTATTTTTTCCCTTTAGAACTTTTGTTGCATAATTAAGCCAAAGATGCAAGGTTTTGTTTTGCTTTACTTAAGAAAATTGCCCTGGTATTTTCTTATTTCATGTTGGGAGAATGAGAGGCAAGGTTCCATAGAGTCCAGCAAGACCTGGGCCTCCCAGTGGAGGACAGAGTCCTCCTACCTTGGACATCATACTCAGCATCCACATTTCGAGGTGGGTAGCAACTTCCCTTCAGCACTGTGTTTTGGTCTTCTATTGTTTCTAATTTATCAACATGCCCATATTATCCCCCCAACCTCCCTTTTTAAAAGCTTTTTATTTTGAAATAATTACAGATTCACAGGAAGTTGGAAGGAAGTGCAGAGAGGTCCCACGTACCCTTCACCCAGTTTCCTCCAAAGTTTACATCTTATATAACGATAATACAATCACTAAAACCAGGGAGTCGACACTGGTACAATGTATGTGCAGAGTTCTGTTGTTTGTCACACTGTAGATCTGTGTAACCCCCAGGGAAACCAAGACACAATTCTTCCATCACCACAGAGACCTCCCTCATGCCACCCCTTCACAGTCACACCTCCCTTCCTCTATCCCTACCCCTGGCAACCACTAGCCTGTTCTCCATCTCTATAATTTTATCTCAAGAATGTTATATAAATGGAATAACATAGAATGAGACTTTCTGAGACTGACTTTTTTACTCAGTATAATGTCCTTGAGACCCCTTCATGTTGTTACGTGCATAAATAATTCATTCTTTCTTACTGCCAAGTAATACTCAGTGGTGTGGTATCAGTACCATGTGATGGATCACTTTTGGGTCCTTTTTAGCCATGGTCTTGTAACTGCCACCCAAGTGACTGGATGGGACTGTAATAGGGTAATTGTGGCCCACCAAAGGGATTGGTCAGTTTTGCCATCCTGCTGGGTTTAAAATGAGCCACTCCAGAGGTGGGAAAGAAAGAAGAGCCCACTGCTACCAAGGAAGAACAGCCAGGAGCCAGCATGTCCCTTGGACCCGGGATCCCTGTGCTGAGAAGCTCTCGGAAGCAGGAGACAGAGAGGGAGAGAGTGCGCTGTAACCCTAAACATGGTGAGAAGTGGTGGCAGCAGAGACCTGGCAGCAGGAGATGGCGTGGTGGGTTTCCCATCCCATGGAGAGAGAAAGCTGAGTACGTTTAGGCAGAGGCCTAGGGCCAGGGAGAGACACGACTGTGAGCACGACTGGAAGAGACTGTCCTGATGGAAGAACTGTATACTGAGTGTTCCTGTGCCTGAACTGTAACTGTTACTTCCATAATAACCCCAATAATCAAGAGTATTGTCTGTGAGTTCTGTGTGGCCATTGCAATGAATTATCAAACCCAGTAGAGAAGTAGAGTGTGTCGTGGGAGGGACATTTGGTGTCAGAATTGGTAAAGATGGCAGAAAGAAGAGCCACGACTGACCTCTACCTCATAGGAATCAGCCTTGGGCTGTTGATCTTGATTCTCCTTCCCCCTTATGAAGAGAGAGGAGGTCAGACTCTGCCTCTACGCTGTTTTTAGAGTTGGTGTCAGAAGCGAGATTCTTTGCGATGGCTCCAGACTCATGAGAGCACGGACTTTGTAAGAGAAAGAACAAAGAGGCTCAGGAGGTGAAGCTTTTGATTCTTGGATGGCTGCTTCGGTTGCTGTTGCCTGTAATGGCTGAAGGGAAGGTTATGTTGCAGCTGAGGGGAGAAAAGCCCCACTTGGAGTGGCCTGGGACAAAAGCCAGGCCAGATAAGCAGGATGATTGATAGGGGGACCAGGGTCTACTGGTTCCACCCAGGCAGAGGCCCAAGGCCATATGCATATGAATGGGAAGATAGTTAAGAAGAGAAGACAAAACTGGAATATTTTTAAAAGGGTTATGTGTTTGCTGAGGAAGCCAGCACAACTTGTCCAAGGCAAGGTCATGGAAGGTCCACAGACACATCCAAACTCCCTGAGGAACCAAATTAGTGGGCTGAGGCTGTGGGGACCACGGTCTTGGGGAACATCTACCTCAACTGGCTAACACAGTCTATAAAGAAAATGTTCTATATCCTACTTTGGTGAGTAGTGTCTGGGTCTTAAAAGCTTGTGAGTGGCCATCTAAGATACTCTACTGGTCTCACCCCATCTGGACCATGGGAGAATGAAGAAAACCAAAGACAAGGGAAAGATTAGTCCAAATGTCTAATGGACCACAAGTACTACAGCCTCCACCAGACTGAGTCCAGCACAACTAGATGATGCCTGGCTACCATTGCCGAGTGGTCTGACAGGAATCACGATACAGGGTCCTGGACAGAGCTAGAGAAAAATACAGAATGAAATTCTAACTCTCTCTCTCACACACACACAAAGACCAGACTTACTGGTCTGACAAAGACTGGGGAAACCCTGAGAGTACGGCCCCTGGACACCCTATTAGCTCAGTACTGAAGTCACTCCTAAGGTTTATCCTTCAAAGCCAAAGATTAGACAGGCCCATAAAACAAAACAAGACTAAACGGGCAAACCAGCCCAAGGGCAAGGATGAAAAGGCAGGAAGGGACAGGAAAGCTGCTAATAGGAAACCCAAGGTCAAGAAGGGGAGAGTGTTGACATGTCATGGAGGTGGCAACCAATGTCACAAAACAGTATGTGTACTAATTGTTCAAAAAAAAGCTAGTTCTGTAAAACTTCGTCTAAAGTACAATAAGAAAAAATAAAGTAATGAGTTTAGGATTATGTGTCTAATTGAATGTACTATGGATACTGAATGTTTCTCCTAGCTAGTGTTGTAAAAACAGACCTAAATGAAAGAAATGAATACTGGGTATTACAGATTATAGACAGCATGTAACTCTGCCGTCAGCCAATACTTGATTGGATATGCTAAAAGGGGAACTAGAATTTGCCCAGGGGAAACACAGGCTTTTGTTTCAAGCCAGTAGCCTTATGTATAGAGTGCTTGCTTAGGTCACAAACATGAGCCCCACCCGGATTTTGCATTTGAAAAGACATGCAGAACCACCTAGAACTGCTGAGAGGACGGAAGATCTGCATTTGAATGAAGGACCTGCCAAAACAAAAAGTGACTTTTGCTTTTTGAATTTCCAGCAAGTAGTTTGCTGTTGGATGCATCTAGGCAGGAAAAATCACTGCCCATTGGAAGGAACCCCCTTCCAGGACTGGAATTTAAAGGGAGCCAGCAAGTAGACAGCTTGGTCTGCTCACTTGTGGTAACCACCTGGGTCCACTCAATGAATGGAAGTAGGAGAAGTACAGCAAATAAAGAGATGGGCTGAGTTTGGACATGTTCCAGTGCTACCTATGGACCCAGCCTATGGGGGCTAGGGATGAGAGAGTGAGAGGAAGGGCTGGCTAGTCAGAAGTAAAGGGAGTTATGTGGACTCCTATGTTTATGGGTGGAACCCACTGACCTACCCCACGGGGGACAGGGATGACAGTGTGAAGGGACTGTCCCAAGTGCTGGGAGGTGTGTGTAAACTCTCGAACCTAAGGCTGCTACCCATTGTGACCTAGCTTGGATGGCTAGGGATGAGCTGACCAGAACCCGACCCAATGAAGAGAAAGATGTTTGACATGGTGAGCTGGTGTAAACTGCTACAATTTGATGGCTTGCTCTGGACAGGACTTTGCTTATGGATGCAGATACTCAAAGTTCCAATGAGAAGAGAAGATTCTTCAAGACCAGGAACATGCTTGTCTCCTCAGTACTAGTTTGATAGTGATGTGCAACTAAAACACTGACTATGTAAACGGGGGAGACAAAGGCATGAAGTGGCTTTACACACTTTCATGAGTGTGCTCACATTAGATGAGGGGGGCAAGGCAGAATCCCCACTGAATAGTTTCCTTTTTTCCTAATGGGTCTGGGGAAGAAAGGGTGGGGGAAGATGTTGATAGGATTATATGATTCATTGTGAGTACTGGTTATTAACAGAGTTAACTGGGATTGTAAAAACTGTAATTGTTGGAGCCCTAAGTGTCAAAGAGTGGACTAAGGGGGAGGTACAGCTGGGCTTGAGTACAGTGGCTGAACCTAAAGTCCCTTAAAGGTTTTGCTATGCTGATGCCTCATGAGATTCAGAGGAAGGGAATAACCTTCTCTCAATTATATATTTATCAGATACCAGGAAGGGTGAAGCCGAGATGACCTTTGGAAAACATACCACATCAGATGGACACTCATAGCAGACCTGAATGGATGATACCTGAGTAACATCACCCTGCGGACTCCTTGGAAACTCTGGTGGCATGGTGGTTAAGTGCTACGGCTGCTAACCAAGAGGCTGGCAGTTCAAATCCGCCAGACGCTCCTTGGAAACTCTATGGGGCAGTACTACTCTGTCCTACAGGGTTGCTATGAGTTGGAATTGACTCAACGGCAGTGGGTTTGGTTTTTTTTTTTTTTTTTGGTGGAATCTTTCTCTGTTGAAGGACTAATTGTTACTGACTGTTTCGGACAATTAAAGTGCTTGAGAGGGGAAAGTTATCCTCCAAATACGAAGGAACCATGGCTAGAAAAGACGGAGGGTGGCTTGCAGTGCGACGGATCACTTTTATGTTCTTCCTAGCCATAGTCTTGTAACTCCCATCCAAGTGACTGGGCGGGACTATGTGATAGTATAATTGCAGCCCATCAATGGGACTGGTCAGTTTTGCCATCCTGCTGGGTTTGAAATGAGCCACCCAGAGGTGGGAGGAGAGAAGACTCCACCACTACCCAGGAAGAACAGCCAGGAGCCAGCAAGTCCTTTGGACCTGGGATCCCTACGCTGAGAAGCTCCTGGAAGCAGAAGACGGAGTGATCGAGCTGTAACCCTGAAGATGGTGTGAAGTGGTGGCAACAGGGATTCAGCAGCAGGAGATGGCATGGTGGGCTTCCCATCCCAGGGAGAGAGAAAGCTGAGTGCTTTTCTGGGCTAAGACTGAGGGCCAGGGAGAGGTGTGCCTGCAAGCATGGCTGGGAAGAGTCTGTCCTGGTGGAAGAACTATATTCTGAGTGTTCTTGAGTCTGAAGTATAACTGTTACTTCCCTAATAAACCCCATAATCGTAAGTAATGTCTATTAGTTGTGGGTGGCCAGGTTATCAAACCCAGCAAAGAAGCAGGGAGTGCTGTGGCAGGGACAGTTGGTGTCAGAAATGGTAAAGATGGTGGAGAGAGGAGGCATGTCTGACCTCCGCCTCACAGGAATCAGCCTTGGGGGCTGTTGACCTTAATTCTCTTTCCCCCTTGTGAAGAGAGAGGAAGTCAGACTCCATCTCTACCCTATTTTTCTGCAACCAGGTTTTGTTTAATCATTTACCCATTGTAGGACATCTGAATTGCTTCCAGTTTGGGGGTATTATAAATAAGCCACTATGAACAATCATGTACAGATTTTTGTACATGATTTGCAAGTTTTCATGCAAATTCCACTGACAGATGGGTAATAGCCGTGCACGAGGTACACTGGCCAGGAATCGAACTTGGGTCTTCCACATGTAAGGTGAGAATTCTATCACTGAACCACCAGCACAGAAGTGAAATAGCTGGGTTTTAAGGTATGTGTAGGTTTAGACTCCTCCCACCAATTTTTAATATACAATTTTTAAACCAAGCCACCTTTCTTAAAGTGTCTAGGAATAATCTAGCACTTAAGCGTTTTTCTAAGGAAGGCCTCTGATTACATGTTTATAAATTAGGCTTCCTCAAATCCATCCAGGAACAGAGAGGGCATGAATAGTATAAACAAATAAATAAAGAAGTATCAAATAGGCCTTAAAGGCTGAGACAGGGATTACTCCCTGATGGTGCTGTATTTTAAAACAGGAAAGGTAGATCTATAGCTTAGAACAGACTCCAAGAATGGGCTGGAAGAAAATGGCTCAATTCTTTGAGGGCAGCACCATCACAGAAGGAACAACAGAGCACTGTCCAAACGCGCAGCGTTTCCACTCTGCCCACGACTCTGAGGACTGAACGCCTCCAAACATCAGAGGAAACGGACCCACAGGAGAAAGACACTATCACACCAAGTTCATGGACCAGCTACCCTGTCCCCATCCCACTCTCAGGAGGAATACAACATCTGAATGTGGCCGAGCCTTGACTCAGTTCCAGACACCACCACGGGGCCCAAGGTGTGCAGTGGTAAAGACCTTTTTGTTTTAAGGCCACCAACAGAATAAAACGTGGTACACTTTTTTGGGTATGTATACTTGACAGCTCACTGGAATCCTTGGCTAATCTATCATTTTAAAGTATTTAATTATTTTTCTGTCATAATAGTTACGGAAATTTTAACAGGCAGAAAGCCGCTGCATATCTTGTTGTTGGTGACCCTGTGTGCAGAGCAGAACCACCATGCGGTTTTCAAGGCCGTGACCTTTCAGAAGAAGTTTGCCAGGCCTGTCTTCTGAGGTGTCTCTAGGTGGCACCAACCTTTCAGCTAGTAGCTGAGCACTTAACCGCCTGCACCACCTGGGGACTCCTGTTGTATATGTAATATTGTACACAACAGTGAGTTTTATCTTTGATGGCAGATTTGAAGGTAAGCCTGTGGCAGGAGCAACATTTTCCAAGATTACACCAGAAACAAAGCCCCTTTTATAAAGACTTACCTGAAACAGACTGCAGCAAAAGTCAGGTAAGTCCCATATCATATTCAAAATTCATGTGTGCTTGTCTAATGGTATTTTATATTCGGGAACAGTTTTATTTTGAAGAGCCCAAAACATGAGGGTCCCAAGGTGCTGGTCATAAAGGAGACATCTGTCCCCTTGTGGCTGAACTAACCTTTCTTAAAAGTTCTTTGCTCTGCTCTGCTCTAGAAGAGAGACACAGCAACCCCAAACCTCTGCTTCTTTTGCTTCCACAGTGAGTTCTTTTCTTTTTTTTTTGGCCACAGAGTTGATTGTGACACACAGAGACCCCATGTGTGTCAGAATAAAATTATACTCCATAGGTGTTTCTGATGGCTGATTTTCAGAAAGAGATCTCCAGGCCTTTCTTTCTAGTCCATCTTAGTCTGAATGTTCCCCTGGAATCAGTTCAGCATCGAGCATTCTGACAACACACAAACTGTCACTGACAGATGGGTGATGGCTCTGCATGAAGTACACTGCCTGGGAATCGAACCTGGGTCTCCTGCATCAAAGGCGAGAATTCCACCACTGAACTACCAGCTATGCTAGCCCTCTCAAAAGGACCCACCAGCCATTACCTCCTGATGGTCCCACCCAGACAGAACTGGAGTCACCAGAATGACCAGGACAGGTGACTGCTGGCGGGGAAGCCGTCTGCAGCCCCGGTGACTGACCTCTGGGTCCCGTTCCGGATGAACCCCGATGGGCACTCCTGCATGCACTCCCCATCGTGGATGACGAAGCCCTCGGCGTCGTTGCTCTCAGCATTGGGGATGTTGGCGCAGAAGTCCCGGTCCACGCAGCGCCAGCCCTCAAACTTGTAGGTGTTGGGTGGGCAGGTGGGCACGCAGATGCCTGCGTAGTAGTAGTGGCGGCAGGCGACGCAGGCCGTGGCGTTGTCGGGTGCGCTGCAGCTGCCCAGGCACTCGGCGTGGCAGCACTCATTGTTCTCGGTGCACGCTCGCTTTCCGCAGGCACTCGGGCACACTGGGGACAGAGGGGAGACGGTTAGACTGGCAGGGTTCCCAGGCCGCCCAGCAGGTTCTGGGTCTTCACTATCACCAGCACCAGATTGCTCCGTTGAACATACAAAGAAAAACCAACAACTCCTTGCAATCCCAAAAGGACAATCCCTGTGCCCTTCATTCCTCTTAGACTTGATGATGACAGTACCACAGACCCTATGCCGAGTCAGAAGGCCAGGGTTTAAAGTCCAGGCTCTTCCACTTATTCATTCTTTGGCCTGGGACAAGTTATTTGCTTCTTTGACCTTGATTCTCTCTTTTCTTGTCTTTAAAATGGGGGTAATCATGTTCACATTAGCGGGTTGCTTGAGAAATAGGTGATAATGTGTAAGTCTTACATGAACAATGGTTTATTATTACTTTTCAAAAAGCATATAATGCTTTTCTCATTCTGCATCTCAAACATGTTCCTTACTGAAATCTCTTCATAAGCTTTAGTATGCAGAAATTCTGCTTTATTTTAAGAACGATGAAACTACAATATAGTAAAGAGAATACGGTTCTAGGGCCTATAAAACGGTTTTACAGAATTTGTGTCTGCTTGTGGTAACGTACCAAAGGTTTTCACCCAATGAGAAACAAGCAATGATATTAACTACCAACTTCTTTATATATCCTAATGTATTATCACGGAGACGTTACCATACCTGATGGTTATTCTTTTAGTACAAGAAAGTGGGTGGCCTGAGACCAGAAGAGCTAGATGGTGCCTGGCCACAACCAATGACTGCCCTGACAGGTAACTCAACAGAGAAACCCTGGGGGAGCAGGAGAGCAGTGGGATACAGACCCCAAATTCTCATAAAAAGACCAGACTTAATGGTCAGACTGGGACTGGAGGGACCCCGGAGGCCATGGTCCCCAGACCTTCTGTTAGCCCAAGACAGGGACCAATCCCAAAGCTAACTCTTCAGACAGGGATTGGACTGGAATAGGGGATGGAAAATGATACTGGTGAAGAACAAGGTTCTTGGATCAAGTGGACACATGAGACTATGCTGGCATCTCCTGTCCGGAGGGGAGATGAGAGGACAGAGGGGGCCAGAAGCTACCCAAATGGACATGAGCAGAGAGAGTGGAGGGAAGAACTGTGCTATCTCATTAGAGGGAGAGCAATTAGGAGCGTATAGCAAGGTGTTTTTGGTGGGAGCAAAGTGCATATAAATTTTTGTACGAGAGGCTGACCTGATTTGTAAATTTTCACTTAAAGCACAATAAAAATTAATTAAAAAAAATTTTTTTAAAGGGAAGAGAAGTTATTTTTCCTCATGCAGGGAAAACGAACATGCTTGCATTTTTATTTTATTCAACCTGGTTCCCAAAAAGAAAGAAAGTGGGTGGGTCCAGTTGTCTATAAGCCACGAGAACCACATGACATTAGAAGCCCTCTCCTCTGAGCCCCTCCTGCTAAAGTTAAGTGAAAGCAGTATCTTATAATGACAGAGCCACAATTCATCTCCCGGTCAGATGAGCTGGCATCTATTTTCATCACAATGCTTTAATGATCACACTGTATGGGCTGTTGGCCTTCCACACAAATAAAGCACAAATTAACAAAACATGTGATCTGGCTTGCATTATACATTTCGTACATTTTCTGAGTTGGAAAACAACACAGAATTATTTAAATATGTATACTTTGACTCTAATATGCATTACTTAGTGAAGATTCTACTATTGCTTTTTCTTAAAGATACCTGCTCGAAAAAAATCAGAGATCACCAGTAAAAAAAACCATCGCCAGTAGGACGAGGATATAAAGAATACGCAGGCTACCTGACCAGAAATGGCCTCTCATCAATAACTTCGTGTGGACCCTCCCAAGTCCCTTCCCCATGCATGTGCAAGCCTGTGTAAATATAAGTATCCACAAAAAAGGGTCAGGTCATTCTGAAAGCCTTTTCCTTCTTTTTGCTTTGAATATGTTGTGAATCCCACTATCATTTAACAGCTGCTTTGCGTCCCATTGTCCAATACATCCTCAATTAGAGCCAGTCTCCTACTCTTAACCACTTCCTCTACCCCCAACTTTTCATTGTTACATCAGGACTGCACTCTTCAGGAGCATCCTTAATTATTTCATCAGGATAAATTTCCAGAGCTGATTCTTGCAGGACCAACTGTCCTCTGGAACATTTGCACCAACTTACGCTCCCACTAGCTGTGTCCAAGAATCCCTGCTTCACTGTAAGCAGGTGAGTTTAAACACAGATATCAGAGGGTGGACATTCGATAGACGGTGTCATCTTGGAAGAGAACAATCTCATGATAATGACAGCTCGACAACATTCTGCAACTTTCTCCTTTGAAATTATTCTTTGACGGAGACAAGAGATTGTCTTTATTATTTATTCTTTTTAAGTAACATAACCTTGATTTTTGGTGAGACATATTATATTGCCATCCACCTAGATATTACATCTCCTAGCCTCCCTTGTAGCTAGAAGTGGCCATGTGACTGAAGTTCTGGCCAATGAGATATAAGCAAACTTTTTGCATGGAACTCTCTAGACGGCTCTTTAAAATAGAAAAGCATGCCCTTCCTCTTTCTTGCTGGCTTGAAAGTAGGAGTAATGTCTGGAGCTCAAGCAGCTACCTTAGACCATAAGGCAGCACAATAAGAATGGTGGAGCATGATAAAAGGAGCTTGGGTCCCTCATGACTGTGGGGCCACCAAGGACAACCCTGAGCTGCTTACTTCCAGACTTGTTTGCGTGTGAGAGAAATAAACTTCTCTTCTTTAAATGACAGTTACTTGTTACATGTCACTGAACCAATCCCAACTAAGACACATCTTCACAGGTATGTATAAGCCAAGAAGAAAACCATTCTTTTGGGTTTATATCACATCCTCATCCTATTAATTGATTCTGTTCACCAGAACAAACCACTTCTCGCTATTTCCCAAAACTAATCTACTCATAAAGGACACATTTGTTACAAAAGACCGCTTTAAAATCTTAGAAAGCAAAGATGTCATTTTCATGACTAAGGTGGGTCTGACCCAAGCCATGGTCTTTTCAGCTGCCTTACATGCATGTGAAAACTGGACCACGAACAAGGAAGACCAAAGAAGAACTGACACATTTTGAATTATGGTGCTGGTAAAGAATGCTGAATATACCACGGATTGCCAGAAGAATGAACAAATCTGTCTCGGAGGAAGTATATTCAGGATGCTCCTTAGAAGAGAGGATAGCAAGACTTTGTCTCACATACTTTGGACATGTTATCAGGAGGGGCCGATTTCTGGAGGACATCATGCTTGGTAAAGTAAAGGGTCAGAGAAAAGAAAACCTTCAATGAGATGGACTGACGCAGTGGCTGCAACAGGCTCAAACATACCTATAATCGGGAGGAGGGCAGTGATCCCATTTAGACCCTCAAAGGGGTGTTTAAACGGAGATGCATGGCCATCAGCTCATGCCCCAACCAATACACAGGGCAGGGACATAGGGTTTTATTTCAGTGGTGGGGGCTATTTGTGAAGGAATACCACTAAAGCTTAAATCCTTGTAGTTAGCTGCCGTCAAGTTAGCCTCCAACTCATGGCGACCCCACACACAAAGGAACAAAACGCTGCCTGGTCCTGGGCCATCCCCATGATTGGTGACAGACTAGACCATTGTGACCCACAGAGTCTTCACTGGTTGATTTTCAGAAGGAGATGACCAGGTATTTCTTCTTAGTTCTTCTTGGTCTGAAAGTTCCCCTGAAACCTGTTTAGCATCACAGCAACACGAAAGACTCCACTGATGGATGGGCGGTGGCTGAACATGAGGCGCACTGGCCGGAAACGGGACCTGGGTCTCCCGTGTGGAAGACGAGAATTCGACCACTGACCCACCGCCGCCTTCAGGCTTAAATTAGGTAACATCATTTTCTTTATAGACAGAACAATTCCTCTTACAGACACCACAGATAAAGGGGTCCTGTATGTTACACGATGCAAACTAGGCACCGACACACAGCAAACACCCATGGGGGACAAAAAGGGGGTACACCAGGGGAGAGGGCGAGAAGAGCAGCGAGAGGAGTGATTTGTTTACTAAAGCAAACACTTCATCAAGAGGAGGCAGCTGCAGCAGGGGAGCCGGGGCCCACCTTGCTGAGGCAGGAGCCTGAGAGGATTCTGGGATGCAGCAGACAGGGGTGCATGAGGAAGTTTGGGATTAGGGAGTCCTGGAGCCAACCCCAGAAGCCTGCTGTAAATTCTGTCTCATCTCAATGTATATAAATATTATTAGTGTTCAGGACTATTAAGGGATTTCTTGAAAAGCCCCGGGCAGTGTGTCTCGCCAGCAGATGAATGGCTGCCGAACATGAGTGCCAAAACTTAAAATTCAGCATAGCAACCAAATTTCCGATGACGGCACTGCGGGGGAAGGGAAGGGAACCCCTTCCCTGCTTCCGTGAACGAGGGGCAGCCCTAGAGTGATTGAAGGCAGTACTGCCTTTAAAAATAAGACAAGAGGAAAACTGAAGCTGCTACACACTAACAAAGATTCCGAGGTAAAAAGGAACTTGATTTTGCCTACAAGCTCTTTCTATTCTGCTGGAATTCTTACAATGACTAGCAATAAAAACAAAAGCACATCTAAACTGTTGGAAAAGCTAACATGTCCCCCATCGACCACTAAAAGGGTTGCAATCACATAAAAATGAGGCACTGCTTTTAAAAACTCATTTTCTTCAGTTTGGAGAGAGGAAAAAAAGTCACACACATCAGCCTTTAATTCTCTCCTTTCCCGTAGTCCTTGTATTTATTAAATTCCTTCTAGGATTTTTAAAAATTTGCTTTCGTTCTTGCCAGTAAGTTCTTCTAAGTTTTTTTTCCTCAGAGAAACCACTTTTAAAGATCCATGCTAATAAAGTACTCTGCTGGAAGAGCAAAGGGAAGAACCCGCCTCTTCACAAGGAACAAAAAGACCGAGAGGGGTCACTTAGCCACACAGTTTCAAAAAGTTCAAACAACTTTTTAAGCTCTCGGCTACTAGGCAAAACGTTGGCAGTCTGAACCCACTCAGAGGCACCTTGAAAGAAAGGCCTGGCAATCTACTTTTGACAAATCAGCCAGTGAAAATCCTACAGAGCACAGTTCTACTCTGACACACGTGGGATCGCCATGAAGCATAATCTACTTGATGGCAAATGTTCTTTTCTCTTTATTTTGTGTATCCCAAATAATCTCTAAAGGACAGAGCTAATTTATTTGCATGTTTAAGTAAGGTAAACCTTCTGAATCAAAATACAACCTAGTTGAGTGACATCATAGTTATTCCTGAGCTTACCTGAAGTGAAGCACCGGTATTCTCAAAGAAAGTGGTGACCTTCCTAAAAGGCATGTATCATTGTACATAAGGAGCCCTGGCAGCACAGTGGGTAAGAGTTATGGCTGCCAACCAAAAGGTTGGCAGTTCAAATCTACCAGCAGATCCTTGGAAACCCTAGGGGGAAGCTCTACTCTATCCTATAGGGTCGCTATGAGTCAAAATCGACTCAGCAGCAACAGATTTGGTGTGTTGGGTTTTACTGCACATAAAGTTAACTGCTCTAAGTCCAGGGGGGTGAGCTTCAACTCCAAAGTGCACCAGGGAGACACCTTGTCCAGAGAAATGTTGTGGTTCTCTTGCCTTGCAAAAAGAGTTGACTCCAGCAGATACTTTGGGGAGAGAAAACGGAGGAGAGAAGGGTCAGTTGACTCACTGGGGTCCCCCCAGTACACCCAGAAGTCCACCCATGCTGTGGAC